>NW_022681471.1:123452746-124093170 GCF_009764315.1 Trachypithecus francoisi
TTGTGTCCTCTTTTATTTCACTGAGCAGTGGTTTGTAGTTCTCCTTGAAGAGGTCCTTTACATCTCTTGTAAGTTGTATTCCTAGGTATTGTATTCTCTTTGAAGCAATTGTGAGATCACTTGGACATGGGAAGGGGAACATCACACACCTTGGCCGATTATGCGGAGGGGTAGAGGGAGGGGGGAGGGATGGCATTGGGAGTTATAACTGATGTAAATGACGAGTTGATGTGTGCTGACAAGTTGATGGGTGCAGTACACCAACATGGCACATGTATACATATGTAACAAACCTGCATGTTGTGTACATGTACCCTAGAACTTAAAGTACAATAATAAAAAAAAGTAAATAAAAAGAAGAGTTTATACCTAGAATATATAAAGAACTATTACAACTCAAATAACTGTTAAAAGCACATTTGGATGAAAAATTAAAACTACAATGTTACATTACATCTCTTAGAATGGCTAAAATGAAGAAGACTGAAAATATCAAGTGCTAGTTTGGATATGGAGCAACTGGAAATCTCATACATGTTAGTGGGAATACAAGGCGATGCAGCCACTTAGGAACTAAGTGCTAAGACTTTAGCATGTCTTAAAAACTTAAGCATACCACTTAATATCCATCCCAGATAGTCTACTTTTGCTAATTATCCAAAAGAACTGAATTATATATCAAAAGACTAGTTTGTTAATGCTAATAATGTATTGTTCACTATTAGTCAAAAACTGGAAAATAAATGTCAAATCTATTGGTGAATGAATATACAAATTGTAGTACATCCATACAATGAGATACTATTCCATACTAAAAAGGAACAAACTACTGATACACACAAAAAATGATTGAAACTCATCATAGAAAAGAATACGATCATGTCTTTTGCAGGGATGTGGATGGAGCTGGAGGCCACTACCCTTAGCAAAATAATGCAGGAACAGAAAACCAAATACCACATGTTCTCACTTATAAGTGGGAGTGAAATGATGAGAACACATGAACACAAGAGGGGAACAGCAGACACTGGGTCCTACTTGAGGGTGGAGGGTAGGAGGAGGGAGAGGATCAAAGTATCTATTGGGTACTAGGCCTAGTACCTGTATGATAAAAGAATCTCTACACCAAACCCACGTGATACAAGTTCACCTGTATAAAAATGTGCACATGTAGCCGGGCGTGGTGGTGGGTGCCTGTAGTCCCAGCTACTTGGGAGGCTGAGGCAGGAGAATGGCCTGAACCCAGGAGGCAGAGCTTGCAGTGAGCCGAGATCATGCCACTGCACTCCAGTCTGGGTGACAGAGTGAGAGTCCATCTCAAAAAACAAACAAACAAACAAAACCAAAAAACAAAAAATAAATGAGCACATGTATCCCTTAACCTAAAATAACAGATTAAAAATAAAATAAGTAAATAAAATGGTTGAAACTCAAAAGCATTATGCTAAGTGAAACAAGCCAGACCCCAAAGGTCACACACTATGTGATTCCATTTATATAATTCCCTGGAAAATGCAAACTCATAAGAACAAAAATCAGATCAAGGGCCAAGGGTGATGGGAAGTAAATTTAAGTACAAAGAAGCAAGAGAAACTTATTGGTATGATCAAAACGTTCTATATCTAAACTGCGGTGGCAGCTGTATAACTATATACATTTGTCATAATGCATTATGAATAAATAAGTACAAATGGAGGGAAGAGATTATTGACAAATATAATCCTCATGAGAAAACACAGGTATAGAAGTAGGTCTCCTCATCTTCTCATTCTAAAAACTCTAAATATTTACCTGTCATCCAGCTGAGAACATTGGAGAACTACCTGGAAGTTTTATGAGTCAACTGCCTGTATGAGGAGAAAGACACGGTATAGTTTTTCTGTAAAGTTCTAGTACCCAGCAAAGGGACTAGACAATCTCATAGCTACTCGGGAAATATTTATATTAACAAATGGACAGATAAATGTATTCTCACAAAGATACTTAGCCAAGATCAGATACTCTTCCAGGTGTGGAGGTGGAATAGTAAATGGTGAAATATGAAAACAGAGAAATCATATAAATTAATGAAATTCCCCACATTACCATGTCAATGGCATCTGGATGACTGTTTTAGAATCTTTGTACATAATAATACTCCTAAATCAGTAAACAAATAAACACTTCTTAAAAGGGATCAAGCATAAATAACAAAATGACTCTCTTAAATATTAAAATAAACAAATTGAAATAAAGTCTACCGAAATCTCAAAATTTTATGCAAGCGAAATAATCTGCATAGATTAGAAATTGCCTGAGCTGAAATAAGGTTCTATAATAAACTGTTTCACTTAAAATAGAATAATTTCTTATTTTATTGAATTTTTAAATAATGAAGCAAACTCAAAGGGTTCTCTGCAAGCCATTACTTTCTTAGCTCCAGATTATTTTCAAAATAATTTTCAAATCAATTCATATTATTTCTAAAGAAATGTCAAAATGTTCTCACTTGTTCTCAAAGATACCACTTTTTTCTTGTTCAATTTTTATCTTGCAAATTTTCCTAATATTTTTTATAACAATTTTGTTTTTCTGATCCAGATGTAAGTTATTGCATGTATTTCTCATGCCTCTGCCTTTGTCTTTTATGACATTGCCATTTTGAAGAGTATCATCAGTGTTGTTGTAGAATGTCCCTCAATCTTGGTTGTTATGATGTTTCTCATGACTATGTAATGATTAAGCATTTTAGGCTGGTATATCACAGATTTGATATTGTGTCCTTCAAGCTACATCACACCAAGAGGCACTTGATATTCATTTGTTCTATTATTGGAGATGTTAACTTGGGTAATTTGGTTTAGGCGGTATTTGTCAGATCTTTCCATGGTAAAGGGATCTATTATCCTTTGTGATTAATAAATGATCCATGTAAAGTACTTTGATAGTGTATAATTTACTTCTATTACATATATTTTAACATTCAAATATTATGACACTGTAAAGTATAATATCTTTGAAAATAAACACATTTAATCATTAGTAACTTCATTCAGTATAGTTTGGAATAGAATGATACATTTAATTACTATGCATACTTCCAGGAGCTATCATATGTGCCTATCATTTCAAGACATAGATTTAAGTAGAAGTTGATAGAAAGGCTCTTCAGAAATCACCTACGTTTTTTTCCCGTACCAACGTGAGGCTTGTGGTTATGCTTTGGGCCCATGATCTCTGTTGGACAGTCATTTCCTCTCTTTAAAATTCAAGAGCGTGCTCTTCATTCTAGAGGAAATAAAATGCCTTTCCAATGTACTGAGAAATGTACCATTTCACCAAATATCAAGAAACCCAAGAGGCCAGACTAGATCAATAAATAAACTTCCAGCCCTTGGCCTAAGCTCCAATGATTTAGTTCCATTTATAAAGTGTTAACCTTGAAATACAGCTTGAGATAAAGTTGAACACACTTTATTACAATACAAACTGTTAATACAATAGAAACATCACTTGCTCAAAGTTATCATGTTATAATAGAAAGATCCCTAGAGTCCAAGACAATCAGTGTTTTTAGCTTGACTCCATCACCGAAACCAGCACTTTTCCCTTCTGAAAATCCGTTTACTGATCTTTGAATTAGGGCTCATGGTACCAACTTTGTGGTGTTGTATAAGCAATAAATCATTATACATGAAAGAGGTTTGGAAACCACAGAACACTTACAAATGTTAGCCAAAGAGGGGAAAGACCCTCCAGAATACAATCATACTGTTATTTCCTACATTGAGAGTCACTCAACTTGGACTTGATGCCAATGAAAATCTATTTATTAAAAAATTTTCAACACTTTGAATGTCTGAAAATGGATCATCCTGATTGTGCAAAGGAAGCAACACTGAATAGAACAGAATTTTAATGATGCCAAGAACCAGGCATAAACTGTTCAAGAGACTGACTGCTTTCTCTGCTGACTTCATGGAGCGAAGTAGTTTTAAGAGGAACAGCTGCCAACTTGAGTCGTCAGCCCACCGCATACCTTTTACAGTGATGCTAGAGCTGCCTACACACAACGCTGTAGGAAACACTCAAACACTGGTTGCTTTTATCAGTTGTGTGTATACACACACACATACACATGGCCATGCATACACACGATGGTTCTGACAAAGGAATAAATCAGTTAACCAAAGTATAACTCCCTTCAAGGACTGCCTACATGCTGTTTTATGCATTCATCTAATCCAATTCTTGAATGGTTAGACTACAGGGAGAGTGGCTGAATGTACCTTCCCAGTGAAAGAACCAAAAAGACTGGAAACAAATGGTCTAGCTGTATCATAGTTCTGCTCTACTCCCAAGTGCTGAAATAAGCAATGGTAAAGCTAGTGACTGGAGTAGAAGTGTTATATAAAACAACTATGTACCAGATGAAAAACTTTTCAGGTAATTCAACTCCCAGATGAAGGAAGTAGCAGATGACAATAGCTAGTTATATTGGGGCTCATAATGAAGGATAAGCAAAAGGAGCACTGAAAAAACTTGCAGGCCTTATAATACAGATAATGTTCAGGAACTGACATTTGAGAGTAGGAAAATGAACTATCTGAATGCTGATCTTGCTTACAGTCATCTCTCTATCCCGACCACTGCAGCCCTACAACAAAGACTTCATTACCTTTTTGTCTCAGTTGTCTTCCCACTCTAGCCAATTCTTACCCCATCTCTGGGACAATCTTCTTAAATGTGTTGACAGTGATTACTCAGGATGACGAAATTATGGCTCACTTTTTTCTTCTCTCCCATATGTTTCCTCAAAGATGTCTCAAGTGAAATCTGCCTAGTCTCCTCATCTTATAAATATTATGGTTGATAAATAAATCTATGGCCTCTTCACCCCACAGGACTACTTCTGTAGATCATCAATCTAAAATGCTTGGTTTAAAATACCTCCTCTGACCAGGCGCGGTGGCTCACGCCTGTAATCCCAGCACTTTGGGAGGCCGAGGTGGGCGGATCACCTGAGGTCAGGAGTTTGAGACCAGCCTGACCAATATGAAGAAACCCCATCTCTACTAAAAATACAAAATTAGCTGAGTGTGGTGGCACATGCCTGTAATCTCAGCTACTTGGGAGGCTGAGGTAGTGGAATTGCTTGGATCTGGGAGGCGGAGTGTGCAGTGAGCTGAGATCGTGCCATTGCACTCCAGCCTGGGCAATAAGAGTGAAACTCCATCTCAAAACAAAATAAAATAAAATAAAATAAAACACCTCCTCTGTGTATGACACCAAGCACCACCCTCCTCTTCCCACCTGCTTGCCATTACATTTAAATCTATTCCCTTATTCCATGAAGATGTTATTCCCTTAATAGTCCACATTAATTGCCTCTCTAGTACATATTAATTTGGATATTGCATTCAACATCCTTGTCTCTCAATCCCCTGACTTCATCTGCAATTACTTTCACCTTCGCTTCACTTCTGCCTTCTCCCATGGCCACATTTTTATATTGCCTTCACCTAGAAAATCTCTGTGTCTGAAATCTTAAACTCAAATAATTCCCCTTGGACTGCAACTTCTTCTGCCTCCAGTTCTTTCAGTTAGCTATTCTTTGGCCTCAGAGGGACTCCCTGTTTCCTTGATCACTCTACTATTTTCTCCCTATCCATCACCCCTACCTCCTGTCATTCCTTCCTTCGCCATTTAATTTAGTTTTATGGACATTTATTTCCATAATACACTTTCTTCAATCCCCTCTCAAACTCACTTAGCCAAATCTTAACCCTAACAAACTCAACTCTCTTAATTGACACCACTTTCACCAAGATGCTGACAACCACTGTAGAGAATCCAAAACAGAATGGAGTGATTACACCACAATGAAGGTAGTCAGCCTTAATTGGTCTTTGGCATTCCTTTGACTAGTAATTTTTGTGTATTTCTGGTAATACCTCTCTCCCAATTTCAGCAACTATTTCAACCTTTCTTTGAGTTTCTCAAAATTCCTACCTACACATTTCTGAGCCTCACATTTATCAACTGTCAAATAAGAATTATCTTAGATGACTTTATCTTAGACTTCCCAGAGAAGCAAGAAGTTCTCAGGCAAGTACTTATTTTCAGATGACTTTATCTTAGACTTCTTAGAGAAAAAAGAAGTTCTCAGGTAAGTACTTATTTATTTACCACTGACAGATTCATAAATTTACCAACAACTTCCATCATTGTTTTGCTTATGCCAGAAGGTGTTCTTTCTTCCTTCTAAGGCTAGTCTCTCCATTTGTGCTATAGAAACCATTTCAGTACAATTTTCCACTCTCATTTGTCACCAACATTCAGCATTCAAACATGTTCCAGTTCCTGACATTAATTTAAAATTTCCTTTCTCGGACTCATAGTCCTCTCTAATATTTTTCCTATTGTTCTCCTCTCCTTTAAGGGCAAATGATTTCAATGAAACTATTCTCACTGTTACCATCAATGATTACTGTATCGCTAAATCAAAGGATATTTCCAGCGAACTTCTTTATACATTAAATACTGCCAAGGACTCACTCCTTTCAAACATTCACTCTAGGAAACACATCTTGCAATGTTCCTGTACAAGCGTAGGAGTTTTTTCTCCATTCCCTTGGCAAACTCCTCTGCCTATCTTTGAAAAGTTGGAGCTCTTCCACCTCCCTCTTGGTTAGTTATCTCTTCAGTTTCAACTTCTATGGCTTCAAATACTGTATGATGATGATTCTTAAGTTCATATCTCCACCCCAGTACTTGCTTGTATTTTGAGATTCTCCCCTGCCTGTTGGATCACACTACTTGAATGTCCAAGCATGCATGTCAAATTTAGCATGTTTATTTTGTATATATTTTTTCATTCCCATCAAAATCCTCCTGTTTTCCTGCCTTAGTGATTGATGCCACCAAATCAAAACCTGGGGTTAAGTCCAGAATTCTCCCATGCCTTCATCTTCCACATCCAAAGAAACATCAAATTCTACTGATTCCACTCCTTAAGCTTTCTCAACTGTGTCCATATCTTGTCACCTCCCACTGCCATAGTTTTGGTCCAGACCACAGGTATCCCTTGCCCTTATGAAAGACAACTTATCTCTTAAGAAGTCCCTCTGATTCCATTCTGGCCCTGCTTCAGTCCACTCTCTACTTCAAAAGCAGAGAGAGCTTTCTAAAATACACACCTGATTATGTAAGTCTCCTGTACACAAGCATTCAACAAAATCCAGTTGCTCCTACAGTTCAAATTCCAGACCAGTCCCTTGTTGTGGAAGCTATCCTGGACACTGTAGGACGTTTAAGAAGTATGACTGGCCTCCGCCCACTTAGATGCCAGTAGCACCACCTCTCCTTCCCTAAGCTGTGACAACCAGAAGACATCTCCCAACACTTCTAAATGCCTCCTGAGTGACAAGTTCATCCCTGGTTGAGAATCACTGACCTAGAGTAATAGAAAAAAAACCTTGACTCCTCAGCTCTTACCCTCCCAGTTCATCATCTATACTGATCATTTCCACCTTGCAACAGGAAATTCACAGCCATGAACATTGTCTCCAATGTTTTGAGCTTTTGTTCTGGACATTCTTTTATTCCTCCAAGTTTCTTTTTAACCTGCCAAATATGTCTTATAGAATTTATTTTGGAAGATTCTTATAAATAATACTTTTTTTCTGAATAGCGTTCATCACATTGACAAAGGTGATGCATGCTTCTATTCACTACAGTTTCTACCAAAAGACTGACCTCCTGGGGAAAACATGACTGTTCCTGTTACTGAAAATTGACCAAGCACGTTGAAACATGCTGTTCTGTATTTACTCCTCCTCTACCCAATCCTCCCATAAATTACTGTGAACATTGGTATTGTCACTTTATAGCTTTTCCCTCCAGAGAAATTGCACTGTATGCTACTCATACTACTCCTTCTAAGAAAACTGCAGTCAGCATTTGTTACATGTGTTCATTACCTGACAGACATTATGGTAGATATTTTATAAACATTATCAATCATCCTCACCCAAACCCATCCGTGGAGGCATTATTGGAATCTGTTAGAGTACCTTAGGAAAGGAGATGCTCAGTTGGGTTTGGGGTGAGGGGCATTAGATACTCAGCTCAAGAGGGAAATGTCTACCACAAAAACATAGTCTTTATTCCTCATCCTATTGCTTTGTTTTAGCTAATATTCTGTCTTTATCTCTAGTAAGTAGATGGCTACCTCCAACTTGCTTTTAGGCTTCATTTTCTTTTTCTCCCTGCTAATGCTTGCTAATGGACAGTGTCTTCTCTAACAATGTTAATGTCCATTTGTTTTAGCATGGTTCAGGTTCCTCTTGTAACAAACAAATTGTTAGATGCCTGTGGTTTGTTGCCATTCCCAGATTGCCCATAGAGAATACATTGTTTTTGCTGTCTCCTGTATCACTTAATGCTGTATTTTCAGAAATTTCAATTGCCAAGGAATAAAGTCCTCTCTGAATAGCTCAAGATGAGGTTTTCCAAGTTGATGACCAGCATTGAGACCTCCCCCACAAAAAAAAGCAATTAGAGGACCCCAAGTACCAACAGGTCTACCTGGGATTGTCTCATTTGCAAGTTTACTCCATCATCTTGACTGTGAGTGTCATTTCTCTTTACTGTGGGGTGTTATGCTAATGGAGTGGTGCTGAACTGGAAGGGAAAAGCAAAAGATGTTGCAATGTAGATGCTAACTTTTCTAGAAAGCCTTTTGCTTTGAGATGATCTAGAAGACATAGCATTCTCCTACCAGGATGCCAGTGTGCCTCATGAGGTCTGCAAAGTTTCTAATGATTCTATAAGCTAGACTGGTTTTAGCCTTACCACAATAGCATAAAGGTAAAAACACAGTGGTGCTATTAGGGGTGGGAGTCCTAATATTGTAACAATTCTCATTTGATCTTCAATAATTGCTTTTTTTTTTTTCTTTGACACGGAGTTTTGCTCTTGTTGCCCAGGCTGAAGTGCAACGGCGCGATCTCGGCTCCCTGCAACCTGTGCCTCCCGGGTTCAAGCGATTCTCCTGCCTCAGCCTCCTGAGTAGTTGGGATTACAGGCATGTGCCACCACGCCCAGATAATTTTGTAGTTTTTTAGTAGAGACGGGGTTTCTCCATGTTGGTCAGGCTGATCTCAAACTCCCAACCTCAGGTGATCCGCCCACCTCGGCCTCCCAAAGTGCTGGGATTACAGGCGTGAGCCACCATGCCCGGCCTGATCTACAATAATTCTCATTTGACAGATGATAAATGTGAGGCTCAGAAATAAGTACATAGAATGTGTTATGTTGAATTGGAAGGTCTCCAAGATTCTTACCTCCTTGGTATATATGCCCTATGTAATCCCCTTCCTTATGTGTAAACATGGCCTGCTTTTTTTGATGGTGGAGTCATTCTCATGATTAGGTTATATTAAATGGCAGGGATGAAGGCATTTTTGTAGATATAATCAAAGCCCCTAATTAGTTGAGATTAATTTAATCAAAAGGATATTGGCTGAGTGAGCCTGACCTAAAGAGGTGATCCCTTTAAAAGAGGGTTTATACAAAAAGAAAAAAAGTAATGGAGACACAGACTTTACACCCTTCAAAAAGTTAACTCAAAATGGATCACAGACCTAAATGTAAAATACAAAACTATAAAACCCCTAGAAGATAACATAGGAGAAAAACTAGATAACTTTGGGCTTAACAACGACTTTTTAGATACAACACTAACGGCATGATCCATGAAAGAAAGAACTGATAAGCTGGACTTCATTAAAATTAAAAATATCTGTTCTGCAAAAGACACTGTCAAGAGAATCAAAAGACATGCCACTGACTGGTAGAAAATATTTTCAAGAGACATATCTGATAAAGGACTGCTATCCAAAATATACCAAAAATTCAACAATAAATAACCCAATTTTTAAAATGGGCCAAAGAAATTCACAGACACTTCAACAAAGAAGATATACAGATGGCAAATAAGCGTATGAAAAGATGTTCCACATCATATCATCAGGGAAATGCAAATCAAAACAACTACATACCACTACACACCTATCAGATTGACCAAAATCCAGAACATTGTCAACAACAAATGTTAGTAAGGTTGTGTAGCAACAAGAACGCCTATTCATTGCTAGTGGGAATGCAAAATGGTACAACCACTTTGGAAGACAGTTTATCAGTCTTTTACAAAACTAAACATACTCTTACCATACAATCAAACAATTACACTCTTTGGTACTTTCCCAAAGGAGTTGAGAACCTATGTCCACACAAAAACTTGCACATGGATGTTTACAGCAGCTTTATTCAAAATCGCCAAAACTTGGATGCAACCAAGATGTCCTTTAGTAGATAAATGTATAAACTGTGGTACATTCAGTCAATGGAATATTATTCATCACTAAAAAGCAGTGGGCTATCAAGCCATGAAAAGACATGGAGAAAACTTATCTACATATTACTAAGTGAAAGAAGTCAATCCGAAAAGGCTATATACCAAATGATTCCAACTATATGACATTGTGGAAGTCAAAACTATACAGATAGTAAAAAGGTCAGTGGTTGTCAGGAGTTGGGGGGAAATAAGAGATGAATAGGTAGAACACAGAGGATTTTTAGGGCAGTGAAACTTCTCTTTATGATACTATATTGGTAGATAAATGTTATTACACACTTGTCTTAACCCATAAAATGTACAACACCAAGAATGAACCCTAATATAAAACATAGTCTTTGGGTGATAATGATGTAGCGGATGTAGGTTCATGAATTGTAACAAATGTACCACTCTAGTGTGAGATGCTGATAATGGGGAAGGCTACTCATGTGTGGGGCTAGGGAGTATATGGGGAAATTTCTATACCTTCCTGCCAATCTTGCTGTGAACCTAAGAATGCTCAAAAAAATAAAGTCTAGTCAAACAAACAAACAAACAATCCCCACACATTAACAACAACAAAAGAATGCCTAGAGATTAGAGAGATTCTCCTGCTGGTTTTGAAGCAGCAGCTGGCCACCAACAAGAAAAGTGGGGACTTCAGTCCCACATGTGCAAAAGACTCAATTCTGCCCAAAACGTCATGAGCTTGATAGTGGACTGAGACTGGCTGACATCTTGCTTTCAAGCTTGTGACATGCTGAGCAGACAACATAGTTAAGCCACACATGGACTCCTGGTCCATAGAAACTGCATGTTTTTAAAGCCACTAATTCTGTGGCAATTTGTTATGCAGCAATTGAAAACTAATACATCATTTATGTTGGGTTATAAAATTCAATGGTTGGCAACAGAAGAAGACTAGTGACTTATTTAATAAATTTGCTTCTTCCATCTTATAGGAACTTCAAAGATATGAGCACTATTTAAACACCAGGCAATAGAAACTGGTTTATTTTCAGTGGTTTATAAGCAAATGATTTCTTTATATTTAAGATTATGCTGGCCATTTCTCAGAAGTAATTTCATCTATACAAGTAACATATCCCAGATATTAGTTTTACTATTCCTTTTGACTAGGAAGACAATTTAGTTTAAAACATTTCATTCGATGTCAATAACTGCATTACGAAGTCCAATTTAAAAGAATCAGGGACTGAAATATTTTTGATTTTTTTTTGCATCAGGACTATTATTGCTTATTTTATTTATACCTCAGCAAATTTGTTTTCAGGAAGCAAGGGCTGAAGAATGAGCATTGACTTCCATGAACAGTTATTGCTGATCACTGTCACACTCGATGTAACAGGAAGAAATTGTTTCAGGCTGATTCTAGTTTTCCTCACACAGATTGCTCAGTCACATCACATGATGGCATCAAATATTTATGTGGTTGAGGAAATCATAGTTTCTCACAATTCAAGATTTGAAGATTGTCTCTTACTGTTGATAAAGAATACATTGGACTGATGAGAGAACAAACTGAGTTAACTTTGAAGACCTAAAAGTAATAAGCCATCTAAAAAGCCTTAGTCATAAGGAGTTTAAGCCTTTTGATAAGAATTTTCAGAGTAACAACGAGCCCTAGATTAGATTACTCAGTTTTGCAAGTAAATAGGTTGAACAGATATAAGTCAAAAGGAAGCAGAATTCTAATTGATATAAGAAGTTACAATAATTTCATCTTTTTAACAATCAAATAAGCTGCCTTGTGAGATAATAAGTTGACAATCACTAGAAATGATTATGCAGAAGTTGGAAAATCACCAGTTATGAAGGCTATAGAGTAAATTCCTATACTACATGAGAGAGTGAACACAATAACCAGTAAAAGTCACGATTTCAATCTAAGAGATTTTATGGTTCCAAAAACATGACGTGATCAGTTAAAGAGAAATCCTATGCCATTACACACTTGTATTAAGCCATGATTTATGACATGATATATATATATATATATATATCACCCATTATATATTACAAGAAAAATACGAATTAATGGGTTTTTTCCCTCCCTAGGTATAATGCAATCTTGACAATTTGCCCAAAATCATTGACGGCAAAGGGCAGAGTGCTCAGACACAGTTGCTGGTATTTAAGACTTCACTCCTAGTGATTCATACATGGGGAGGGTAATTAAGGAAGGAAAGATAACAATTAAAGGATAGAATACAATGGCACACACATAGCTTTATCAACCACCACTTTCTGCACAGTGCTTGAAAATTCTGCCTTAAACAAGTTGGGATCAGGAAAGATCCTCAGTATCATTTCCTTGAGAAATCATTAGTATATTGGGCAGCAATATGAAATAATATGATCTTCTTCTTATAAAACCAATTATCTCCTTTTCAGAGAATTTTCACATTTCTAGGTTAAATTAAATCTCCCTTATTTTATTGCAAAATCCATGATTCAGGAACAATGTTAAGTTTTTATCTCCATCCCTAGTACTTAAAAAAGGACCTCAGTGATACATAAAAATGTATTAAATAAGTGAATAAACTGATAAGAAAAAAAAAAGACAGGAGGATAAAACAACCTTAACATTCCCTAAGGATTCTGCCTAAAGACCTCTTATCTTTCTCTCAAGGCAAAAGATGATGGTGGCTTGGCTTAGTGTATGCCAATGGAGATAGAAGCTACAGGACTAGCAAATGGGTTGCTGTGGAGGATAAGAAAGAGGCGTGAGTCAAGGAAGACTTTATAACCTGAATAGCCAAGGGAATTGTTTATTGATATGGAGACCACTGAGAGATGAATAGGACTTCTATTAGTTATCTAATACTATGTAACAAATTACCCCCAAGCTTAGCAGCTTAAAATAACAAACATTTATTATGTCATTATTTTTGTGGGTCAGGTGCCCCAATGTGGTTTAGCTGCACCCTCTCTGGCTCAGGGTTTCTCACAAGAGTGCAACTGAGGTGTCAGCAATGGTTGCAGTCATCAGGCTTAACTGTGGTATGAACCACTTCCAAGTTCACACTCCTGTAGTCATCGGCAGAGCCCAGTCCTTTAACAATCAAATGGTTGTTGGCCCAAGGCTGTTCTTAGTTCCTTTTTATGTGGGTCTCTCCAACAGGCAGTTCAGAACATGAAAAATGGCTTCCTCAGAGTGAACAACTAAGGAAAGCCACAGAGAATGCAAACAAGATGGAAGTCAGTCTTTTGTAACCTAATCTTGGAAGTGGCATCCCATCACTTTTGCCATAGATTCATTAGAAGCAATTCAATAGGTCCGGTCTGTACACATGGGAGGAGATTATACAAATATGTGACAAAATGTGAATAGTAGGAGGCAAGCTTGTTGAGGGTCATTTTAAAAGTTCTTATTACAGGTTTACACAGAAAAATCAGGAGTTCCTTTTTTTTTTTTTTTTTTCTTTCTTAGATGTCCCAAGTTTGACCTTAAATGGCCTCTGAGACACCTAAGACGAGGAGTCAAGTAGGCAATTATCATGATTCATGAGTCTGGAGCTCAGAGGGGAGGTATGGACAGAAGACACCACTTTGAAGAGTATCAACCTATATTTAAAGTCACATAAATAAGTGAGATCTTCCAGGAAAAATAAATGGAAAGAGATAAGGGAAAAGGATTCAAAACCAAGAGTGGGGAATTTCAACATTTTTAGGTTACATAGAAGAAAGAAGGAAATGAAAACCAAGAAGTGGCCAGAGGAGAAGGGGAAAAACCAAGATTCTTGAGGTTATAAAGTCAAGAGAAAAAAAAAATTGTAGAATAAAAGATGGTCAATTATGGCAAATGTTGCAGAGAGGCAGAACAAGATGCACACAGTGACATTATTATTTTTTAAATAAAAATGTGGAAAAAGACTAATTATATATTGGCAAGAGCCCAGGTAAATAAATTGTGTTATATTCATACAATGGGATACTGTGAGCAATTAAAATGAATACAAAAGGGAGTCACTCCCATCAACATGGAAAAAACTCAAAAATATAATGTTAACACAAAGCAACTGCTGCAAAACAGATATTATTTAAAAGCTTAAAAGCTAAAACTAAGTATATGTTTGTATAAATCCATGTGTATATAGAAATAATGTAAAAGCAAGCGTATGAATTATTTTTTAAAATCATGAAAATGTGACCTCTGGTGAGGGGGTAGGGAAAATGTGATCAGGAAGAAGTATACAACAGTTACTTCTCTGTAAGTCATCATTCCTTTCTGAAATATGAAAACAAGTATACGATAACACATGGATTTTCTTGATGATATTCTCTCTGTCTATATGCTTAAAATATGTCATAGTGAAAGTTTTAACTTAACAAAATTTGACAAGATTTGGCAACTCTTTCAAGAGTGGCTTTCAGTGGAGTAAGCTAAAATGGACTAAAAAGAAACTTAACTTCACTCTCTGAGTGACCTTGGAGAAATTATTTTACTTCTCTAAACTTCAGTTTTCTCACCTGTAAAATGGTGTATAAGTGCCTGAATATGTGGGTGTGCACATGCATGAGTATGTATGTGTACATAAAAATGCATGACACATTCATAAACGCACAGACACACACATATGCACGTATCATAAATGTATTGCAGGCAATAAACAAAAGCTATAATTCAACCTTCATGGTGAAAATTAAAAGACAATCTTTCAGAGCTTAGCTAGAGTACAGATTATAGATAAAAGAAATGGAAATGGAAGGGGAAAGAAAATGGTAGGGAATACTGCCAAATGGTTTCCAGATCCATCTGAATTAGTACAAAGAAAGGAGAAGTAAAAAGAACTTCAGAAGCTTTGTGGCTCGATTGTAGTTAACTGACTTTAGAAAAAATGTAGCCTCCAGCCCTACCTTCTTCACCACTGCCACTCTTCCAGAAAAGATTCAAGGAACAAAGCAAATGGGCATCTCTTTAGCAACTACTTAACTAAGAAATGACAGGCTGAGGCAGGAACCTAAAGAAGATGATCATTGTAGTTATGACTAGGATGGGAAAGGCAAACTAAACTTAAAGACCCTGAGGAGAAACTTAAAGGGAGCTATTGCTTTAAAAAAATGGAGCAGAGTTCCTGGAGGTGGATGAGAGAGCATAAAGACCTGAGAACCTTTCTCCAAGTGCCCTGTGTCCATTACTGGCAAAGAGTCATCCAACCATTGTCTTTCAAGTTCCCACTAAGTGCCAGGCACTGTTCTTTGCATGAAGAAACCATCAGTAAATAGGAAAAAGCCCATGGCTTCATGAAGGTTATATTCTAGTGATAGGAAATGGTAAATAATCAAAGAAATTACAAGCAGTGGTAATTTAGAAAAACAAAGCAGATGAGCACTATGGGGAAGGGTTGGAAATTAAAAATCCAGTGAGCAGGAACAAACTCATTGATAAGATGCCATGTGCTATGTGTGGGAATTTGAGTCCAGGAGATGAGGGATGATTGAGGAGTCTGAACTTCTTGGGT
Source organism: Trachypithecus francoisi (assembly GCF_009764315.1). Taxonomy (NCBI): domain Eukaryota; kingdom Metazoa; phylum Chordata; class Mammalia; order Primates; family Cercopithecidae; genus Trachypithecus; species Trachypithecus francoisi. The sequence goes on from NW_022681471.1 coordinate 123,468,614, forward strand.
CTCCTGGTGTGTCTTAGTCTGTTCAGGCTGCTATAAAAGAACACCATAGACTGGCTGACCTATAAACAAGAGAAATTTATTTCTCAAATTTCTGGAGGCTGAGAAGTATACAATCAAGGCATTTGCAGATGGGAGTCTGGTGAGTGTCTGCTTTCTGCTTCGTAGTTGGCCATCTTTTCACTGTAACCTCATATGGTGGAAGGGATGAGGGAGCTTTCTGGGTTCTCTTTTGTAAGGGCACTAATCCCATTTGTGAGGGCTCCAACTTTATGACAGAGTCACCTCACAAAGGACACAATTCTTAATTCCATAACCTTGAGAGTTAGGAATTCAACATCTGAATTTCAGGACAACACAAACACTCAGTCCATAGCATAGTGCATACTGGGATAGAAGACAAGATGAAATTTGTCCTGACGGTTTCAAGTCACATCAATAGAGGCAGCAAGACTGTGAGTGTGGTGGGGGGAAAGAGGGAAGACTGGGGGACTTGAGACAACGTGATCTAGCCAGCTGCATACAAATACCCAGGGCTCCTTCTTGACTCTTATTTGTTCTTATAAGAAGTTTGAGATGAATACCCTACTGAAAGCCAAGACTACATTGGTGGTAGAAGAAATACATTGTTGGTTCCCAACTCTGCTTCATTTGGGAGACACTGTGAAGGATTCTGTGATTAGAGGCATCAGCACAGGGGAGAGTCTGCATCTGAAGAGAGATGAGCATGGAGATACATAGATCTGGGCTTTCATAGACATAATGATGCTGGTTACGTCTTGAGCATAACTGAGAAGGCTGGGTGCATCATGTCCCAGCCCAGTTTCATGCTGATTTAACATGGAATGACCTAGGAGTGAGCTGCTCCTGGCAAGGGAAAAGAGAAGTGCAGAAGTATTTCATCTTCATGTCCATTTCTGAGAGAAACCCTAGTACTGAAAATCCCTGATGTGAGTCTTTTAGCAGGGAAAAAGTGGGCCTAACTCTCAAGGAAGAGTGAACTCAGCAAATTTCCTGCGCTAGCACATGGGCTGAAGGTGTGCGTGTTGTCAGCAGTTCTCAAAAATGCAGATGGCCTTTTAGTTGAAATACTAGCAAAAAATTTCCCAGTGCTTATACTGTACTAGACACTTTCTAAAGTGCTTTATATGTATTAGGTCATTGAATTTTTTTTCATTTAAACATATACTGTACCAACTATTGATTAGCATCATACCAAGTTCTGCGGACACAAAGGAATAACACATTTCTGGCTCTCTGAGAACTCATGATCTGTGGGAGGGGATCCTGGGGATTTTCTAATCCAACCTTTTGATATGCAAGGAGGAAGAAACTGAGGCCCAGAGAAAGTCTTACTTACCCATGGTGACACAGCAGACCACAGCTTAGCACCAGAGCAGAGGCTATCACCCAAGCCTTCCAGCTCTCACTCTGTGCTTTTTCAGTTATGCTGACAGTCTCACCCAATAACATGGTGGTGTTCTGGGACACAGTCCAACATGCCACCAGCAAGTTGATAAGCTCAAAAGACTTGAGGCTCCAAAATATTCCAAGGAAAATATCTGCCTATATGCTTCATGTGAAAACGGGACTTCTTCCGACTAGTGATCTAGTAATATCCCAGGAACTAGCTATGCATAAATTTCCAGGGTCAAAATTTAACACTAGATGAGTATTTTAAGTGTTGAGAGAATAATCTTCCCAAGGGCCAATGGATTTTTAAGAAACACATTTGGGAGCAGATAGAAGCAGGCAGGAGAGGCTTTTCCTAATAGAATCTACACTTGCATAGGTTATGAAGAACTGAATAGAACTGGAATAATAATTTTAAAATTACTGCTATGTTTATTTCATGTTTGAACCTTGTTCCCTTAAATGATATTGAGTTATTTAAGCCCCAAATGAATATTTTGTTAATATTTTATGACTATAATTATCAATTTATTTGTCAGCCATGTAAACTAATAGTAGATATATTTTTTAAAGTAAGAGAACTATTCAGTCCCCTTAAATTCGCAGCCTTACAGGATATAGAGAGAAGAAAGCACAGAAGCATTTTTACAAATCACTTGAACACTGCTCTAACACTTCTCATTTGGGAAAGAAAAAAGAAGCATGTTAAACAGGTAAATATGTTATTATTTTCAGTTATTTTTTCGTATAGGTTTGAGGCTAGAAAACATAGACTCAGCAAAATATCTCTCCACTCCAGGGCAATTTGATTTTAAATAAACTGATGCATTGACTCATGGGTATATCTATCTGCATGCAATTTTTAAATTAATGGACAAATAATCTCTTATAGTCAACTATGAGAAAACAGATGAATCACAGGATTCTTGAATAGCACAGCTCACTAGGACAGACCTCTGTAAAACCATATTATTTCAATACAGATTTGAAAGCTGATTAACATACATGTTTGTGGGGGAAATAATAGAAATACGGTATTATAACCAGATTTTGCCAAGACTTTAGACAAAAATTCTCCCAATACCCTGAGAACAAGGTGGAGAATCATGGTCTGCATGATTATTTGGTTTGGGGAATTTTTTTTGAATGGTAGACTCTACTCAAAGGGGGTTGATTAATAATTGAAACCCTAAAATGGATGCATACTGCAGGGCTCTCTATAGCATGCATTCACTCAACATTTATTTGTTCTCATGTTATTTTCTTTTCCTCCTGGACACATACATATGTAACTCAATTATATATCTCAGCCTCCCTTGCAGTTCCATGTGGCCAGGTGACTGAGCTCTGGCCAGTGGAGTAATGTGCACCATTTCCAGGCCTGGTTCATGAAAACTTCCCATTCGCAGTTCTTCATACACTATCCATTCTCCAGCTGGCTGGAAGAAAGACAACCCTGGGGCCGTCCTGGAAGCCAGGTGATGAAAACAACAAAGTCACCAGGTAAAAGAAAACCAGGCCCTTACATTTTCCCTGGGAGTAGAGCCACCTAACCAGAAACACCTACAATGACTGGTTGTGTGAACAAGAAGTAAACTTCACTATGTTAAGCCATTAAGATCGCAGGGTTATGGGGGATACAGATATAAAAATCCAGATAACTTTTTAAAGAGCTAGCACCTACATAGGGAGATGGATGTTGATATTCATAACCCAAGAGAAAGTGATAAATGATACAATAAGAGTACAATAAAGGGTACGGTGGTTAAACGTATAAACTCTGGAGCTAGATGTCACGTGCTCAAATTCCAGATCTGCCACTGACAACTCTGTGACTTTGGGAAAGTTACTTATTTTCTCTGAACCTCAGTTTGTACATAGATAAAACAAGGCCACAAACAGGACTTACCTAGCAGATTGTTGTGAGGATTAAACTAATTAATATATGCAAAGCACTGTGAACATTCCTGACACATAATGAGTGCTTAAAAATGTTATCGTCATCATTATTATGGGGCAAGGGGAGGAAATGAGGTTGTATCCAACTGAAAGGACCAAAGGCAGCTTCCTGCAGTTATCATTTGAACTTGGCCGTGATAGCCGGGTAGAACCTGGATATTTAGAAGTCGTGGCTTGGGGTTAATATCTTCAAAGCAGAGAGGAAAGAAAGGTACACATATAGGGAGGACATTATGGGGCAAGTAACTAAAAAAAAAAAAAAAAAAATAGTGAGCAGTCCAGTTGAATTCCCACCCAGGGAACCTGCAGGGAAGAAGAGAGCTCACATTGTAGAAGCACAAAAGCTCTATTCAGGAGTTTGGCATTTCTCCATACCAAACTCTTTATACTGGGAGTGACAGAAGGTGCTAACCAGAGGAATGGCTTAGTCAGAGCTGTGTAAGAGAAAGATTAATCTAGCAACAAAGTGTAAACAGGATTGAAGAGAGGAGAGAGAGAGAGAGACACTGGTTAGAAAGTTATGGATATGTGAAAGCAGGAGACAATTACGAACCTGGTATGGTGGTTTAGTTGTGAATTAATGAGGACCAGAACTAGGATAATGACAATGGGAATAAGGAAGAAAGATATTATGAGACAAAGATTATCAGAGGAATGGTATCCAAGTCGGTATTTGATATTGGCCCCAAACCCATTATCTGCTATTCTGATGTCCAAAAAAAAATCTCTAAACAAAAAGTTGAAACTCATTTGGCAGAAAAGTGGGTTCTGAATGGATGAGATCATATCAGAGTTCTTAATTTATCTCACTTAGTGTTAATATAATTGTATTTTCTGTGAAAATACAGTTTTTGTGTTTGAACACATGGTGCTGCTCTACAGCGTGGTGGTAGTATACCTAATAGATGGTATATGCACCGTACTGCCTTTCTACTATCTGAAAACATGTGAATTCCAAAATACCTCTGGCCAAAGGACTCTGTGTAAGAGATTTGTGTGTGTTATGAGTTGAATTGCATCTCCCAAAAAGATATGGTGAAATCCTAACCTGTGGTACCTGTGATTGTGACATTACTTGGAAATAGGGGTCTTTGCAGATGTAATCAAGTTAAGATGAGTCATCAGGGTGGGCTCTAATCCAAAATGACTGGTCTCTTTATAACAAGGGGAAATGTGGGCCAGAAACGGTGACTCACATCTGTAATCCTAGCACTTTGGGAGGCCAAGGCGGGCAGATCACCTGAGGTCAGGAGTTCGAGACCAGCTCTGCCAACATGGTGAAACCCCCATCTCTATTAAAAATATAAAAATTAGCTGGGCGTGGCTGGGCGCAGTGGCTCAAGCCTGTAATCCCAGCACTTTGGGAGGCCGAGACGGGCGGATCACAAGGTCAGGAGATCGAGCCCATCCTGGCTAACACGGTGAAACCCCGTCTCTACTAAAAAATACAAGAAACTAGCCGAGCGAGGTAGCGGGCACCTGTAGTCCCAGCTACTCGGGAGGCTGAGGCAGGAGAATGGCATAAACCCGGGAGGCGGAGCTTGCTGAGATCCGGCCACTGCACCCCAGCCTGGGCGGCAGAGGGAGACGCTGTCTCAAAAAAAAAAAAAAAAAAAAAAAATTACTTGGCGTGGTGGTGGGCACCTATAATCCCAGCTGCTTGGGAGGCTGAGGCAGGAGAATCTCTTGAACCCTGGGGGTGGAGGTTGCAGTGAGCCGAGATCGCACCACCGCACTCCAACCTGGGCGAAAGAGCGAACGTCCGACTCAAAAAAAAAAAAAAAGAAGGGGAAATCTGTACACAGAGACAGACACACACAGAGGGAAGAACACCCTGTGAACATGGAGGCAGAGTTTGGAGTTAATGTGACTGCAAGCCAAGGAACACCAAGGATAGCTGGTAAACACAGAAACTAAGAGAAAGGCACGATACAGATTTTTCCCTGGATTCTTCAGAGAAAGCATGACCTTGCCAACACCTTTATCTTAGACTTCTAGACTCCAGAGCTGTGAGAGATTAGGTTCCTGGTTTTGGGGGTTTTTTTTCCACCATAGTTTGTGGTTCTTTGTTACAGCAACCCTAAAAAACTAATACAAAGTGGTATAATTTGTATGGTGCTCTTTTTAATTCATAAAAAACACTCTCATTATCTTAGTTTACAAAACTCGTTGTGGAAGAGGTGATATTGAGCTTCATATTTCTCATCTATTAAATGGAAATGAAAAGACTAGGACAATGTCACTCAGCTACCTATCCATATAGCCAGGACTCAACTCAGTAATTACTTCTCAAATACATACCATGTTCCAGTTACCAAGCTAGAACCTGGGTTAAATGTAATAACCCTCCAGCTCCTTTCAGTCTGAGAATCAAGGTGCTGTGAATGTATATTGCTAATCCTCCCATATACAGCCTCATATAGTTCATCTTTTGAGAGAGATTAAGGACCCCAAGATTTGAATTTGAACTATCAACAGAAAACCATATAATCCTTAGTTTCTATTCCCTAGGAACAATAAAAGCATTGACAATAGGAGACAAATTGCAAAAAATATAGGAGAAATTAATAGTTTTGTATCATAAGCCTCTCCCTTATTTTTGGACAATATACTCTTGACCCTTCACTGACCATTTATTGGGCTGAACAAGCTCTTTCATGAAGGGCTGTGTTTGAGTCCCTTTGAGATAAAAATATTTTTAAAAAAGAATTGATAGGTGAATACTTAAAATGTGAACATCTGAAATTGAGCTTACTCATAAAATCAGATTCCAGGGAATAACCAGTTCCTGACTTGCTGAGAGAGGATGCTATAAACACAGCCATGGGCAGAAAGTCTAGCTTCTATTTTGTGGCTAGAATATGTGCATGTTACATACTCATATAAATTTCCTGAACAGTCCCATCCTCTTCTGCTTCTCTGCATTCAATCCTGCAAAAGAATTCAATGAGTTGCAAGGGCCCAGCCAAAGAACCAAGGAAGCAGAGGCAGAGTGTTAGTAGTCATTGCTTGAGAAGGTACTAGAAGTGAGAGCAGGAAACGGATCAGAATCCACAAGACAAGCCAGTAAGGAAGCGTACACAAACTATCCAATATCAGGGCAAGTAAAGAGCCCAAAGCTAGGTCAATCAGCATGAAGCAGGAGGATATAAATAGTAGCGGTATATGGGGCAAGTCTATTCTAAGGCACACAACAGCCTAGTCAATGGGGAAAGAGAGGAACAGTGTAAAGCTCAGGTCAGATGCGAGCTCTGGAGAAGGAAGGTCAGGGTTTGCTTCCAATAGAGTCTTCGGCTTGCTTCACGGGAAAGGTGAGCTTTTCCCCAGTGTGGACAGGCTGAGGTCCATAGCTGGAGTCATTTGGGAAAATCTCTCCCGAGGAAGAAATGGGGTCGGGGAGAGGAGAGAGAGAGGCGTTCCCTAACTTCAGCTATACTTTGGCCTATATACCTCACCTTCCAAAAGCAGAGATTTCCATTTGTTGGCAATGTACTTTGTATATTTAAGTATGGAAAAATTATTTTAACCTAAAGAATTGATTTTATAAGGATAGTGCTCAATGTAATTTTTTTTCTTCAGCTAACCTTCCTTTGCCTAATGACCAGAGGTATAACTCTCAAGGTCAAATAAGCCCACTAAATATTCTATAACATAGATGAAAAGGGATTAGGTAAAATAATCTCCCTTCCCCAAAAGCTTTTCCGGAGAAACACATTTGCAGGGATGCATTAGTCATTATTTTTTTTAAAAAAAGACAGCTGAGGATAGTTGTATAAAATCAATTCACTCCACATTTAATGCACTCTAGTCTGCTTAATGCACATAATAAGTACACTAACTGCATTGAGCCTCTCTCCTCCAACTCAACCACACTTCATAAAAGGAGCATTAGATAGCCCACAGACCTCATATTTTTCCTTCCATTTCCTTTGACTTAACTCACTCAATGAGCAACTCTCTCATTTCTCTCTAGTGGTGTCTTGGCCTAACTCTCAGATTTCTTCTCTTCTACTAACTTCTCCAATCATGAGCTCCCAGGAAGGTGTATAATTTTCCCTGCATTACTGTCCAAAGCCAAGTTATAGAATCCAATGGAATGGAACCCTCTTCTCTAGGTAAAATAGTTTTCCTATCATTCCTTCTTTGCTTATCTTTCTGTGTCACTGCAAGTAAGAGAAACTCTGAAAAGAAAATAGCAATGAAAATCAGCAGAGTGATTATTTTTCTTGTGTGAAAATAAAGCCCCAATGAGTATGGTGCCTCTGTCATGTCACTGGGGAGTCTATTTCACATCTCTCTTTCTACTCAGCCTCAGCATAGTGTGTGGCTGTCATCTCACGCCTGCTGCCTCATGGTTACAAAGCAGCTGCTTCTCCTCTTCCAGTATTGTGACTATGCCCAAAGTAGGAACAGAAACAGGATGATAGGCAAAAACTACCCAAGTCAGCTATATTTCCTGCTATTTTAAAGAACATCCCTTGAAGCCTAACTATGTATTTTACCTACATCTTAATGGTCAGTCAGAATTATGTCACATGGCCAGCTATAAATGCACAGGAGCCTAGGAAATGTAGATTTTACATAGAAAAATTTCCACCCCAAACACAATAGGATTATTTTAGATAGAATAAAAGGAGCAACATATGTAAGCTATCTGGTGACAGACACAAAAGAAATAATTACAAAAATATACAATAACAAGCTTTGGTAAGTGGAAAAATGAAAAAAGTACAGGTTGGTATGAAAGCACCCAATGAGGCAATGTGATCTAATGAGAGGAAGATGAAATAATCACAAAAGAATTATTAATAAGTGAAACCTGAGAAATACATAAGAATTAGCTAGGATGAGGGGCTGTGTGTTCTCTTCTTGCTACGTTCAGACTGGGGAGATGGCCAAACAGACCTGGAAACTAAGCTTTTAAAATTTACTATGAAATGAACTATAACATAGGATGGGGTAAGGGATTGTAGCGTGCATTCTTAAAATTCCTGAACTTGGAAATGACAATCTTGCCAAAGTTAATCTACATAAAGATCAATCCCTTTGTCTGACCACACTTTTAGAATTAAAAAAAATGCCAAGAATTTTGCGTTTTTCAAAATCCAAGCATAGTGTTGCCAGTTACAGAAATGCAGCAAAGAAAATTCGCCCACTCTTCTTCTTTATATATCTGTGGGTCCAACCACAGAGTCCTCATCAAGCTAATTTATTTGTCCTTTACTGTCTAGAATGGTGTTTTACACTGTTATTTATTGGGAAATGGAGGAAGATTTGTACTTTAATCATCACAACTCCACCTTTAGATCCTTATATCCCACTTCTCTGTCATGGGCTGCAGTACTTATGCAGTTATTGCCTCCACTGAAGCTTATACTCAATAAAAATCACAGAGTACTTGATGCTGTATATTTTCAGCAGCTATCCAGACACAGCTCTCTCTCTCAAATTCCCTAAACACACACACACAGACACACAATCCAGTATGTATATAATTCTGTTTTCTGCATCCATAGACTTTTCTCTTTTGCTCCTTCCTCTTTGAAGCACAAAAATCTCTAATGGAAAAATACTATATTTTGCTTTCTTGCTTGCTTACTTCACACAGACAGGGATGCCTATATCCTATCTCTCAAGTCAGACTTAGTCAAATGTTTCAGCTTGCAGAAGTGAGCTTCTAGACCCATAAAACAACTGGAATGTAGCATTAAAAATAAGAACTTGTAAATACTAGGGCAGATAGGATTAACTTGTCATTGTGAATTCTAAATGCCATAAAAATAGTTAATTTAGAGCAGAATGATGAATGTCATGAGTTATAGGAACAGCAGACTGGCCCTTCATGGATAGCAGTTGTCGTCTCTCTTGTTTGAGCAGAGAGACCAGAAGATAGACTTTAAGTAGCTCCTGCTCCCTGTCACTTGTTGCTGTCTGTTATCAGCAATACACTGAGGCACAATTGAAAACCAGTGACTGTGCTGCCAAATCTGGGGCTGGCGTCTTCTGAATGAAGGTGTAGAGGAAATCTGAGTAGATGACTCCTCTCCATTCATGGCATGGGGGAAAAATGAGACCCGGCTCTAGTAAGGTTTTTAATAAGCACATTATATGCTTGTCAAGAAAACTAAAAATTAAAAAAAGTTACCTAATATGTCTGATTTGAGGATCATTTTCTAAGAACTGCTAATAAATGGTTTGCATTAAGTCAGTTCCATAAGGGTTAGTTCTCAGTACAACGTGATGCTTTGTGATTTATGTAATGGGCTTAAAGAATATACTCATGCAATATTTTCCTAATAATGCCAAGTTGGCGGATGTGACTGACAGCTGAAGAGAAACATTTGAAATAATTCTGACAAGCTGGAGAATTGTGTGGATACAAACACGGCACAGCCTGGGTCAAATGATAAAGGAAGAAAAAAACTAATAACCTAAGAAATTGGCCTATGCCAGGTTCATGTACTAATGGTAATTGTAGCTGGATACCCAGGAGGCAGAGGGAGCTGTAAAACGGTAAATGTCTCCGGAAGGGGAAATGGACAATAAAGAAGCTGATCCTAGCACTACACTGATACAGGAGTTAAGATAGGAATGACATTAGTGGAGCTTGCGAAAATAGCCTGTGGTCAAGTAAACTAAACATGAGTCAGCAGACTGGCACTGCAGCCAAAACAAGGTAACCTTGAAAATGAGCTGGTAGAGAGGATTATAATACATAAGGGCCCTGGAGATGATGCTTACCATGTACCCCACAGTGGTGAGATCTTTGGAAGGTCATACATCTGTTCTTGACATGAATACAAAGGGCTTGATTGATGACTCCTCAGATTAGCATACAGAACATAATGGAAAGTTGGGGATACAATGGAGGGAAGGTATAGTAAAACCTGTTTACCTTTCCTGGAGAAGGAAAGGCCTCTGAAACAATGTAATACATTGCTAAACTTGTGATTGTAAAGAAGTAGAGAGCTAATTTTTTTGTTCTGCTGAGAGACATTTCCTTAGAATCCAAGACACTGCTTAATGACTCCCTCTGAACCAGAGACCACTATAAACAATGGGATTCCAGAACTGGGTTTGGGAGACCTGTCCAGAGATTGAAACATTACGGGAAGACCTCTAGGATTCACATACTACCTACTTATGCTGCCAAAACAACTGAACATCAGTTTAGTCTCATTACTCACTAGTTCTTGAATTTCCCATCATCAATTCCACTTCTGTGTCTTGTTCATGAAGTTTTCCCAACTTAGTGTCCCTTCCTTTCCCATCCTTCATTGTCTCTTCTTTTATCCCCTTCTTCTATCTTTTCCTCCCCCATCAAAGGCTACTATATCAATAAACTACATTTTTTTCTTGACAAAACAATAAATTATAAACACTAATGTTATATAGTTCTTCTCCCAACAGATAACATGTTTCCTACTACAGTAAGACACATTGATTCTTTAGCAATAGCCTTAACATAGATGCCATGGATTTGCCTAATACATCCATTTACTATTGTATGGTCTTCCTGGTTTCCAGAGAAAGAAGATTCTTTAGGGAATGGTAGGTATAACCAGTCACATAGCTGGTTTCTAGTACCATAAGGAGCTAAGAGAACAAAAAGTAAATGAAGAGCTAAGAAAAAATGTTAAACAAATGGAATGAACAGAAGGGAGCAAGGACCAATATACCTTCATGATTAAAAAAAAATAATAACCCAACAGACTTAGAAAAAAGGGGAACTTCCTCAACCTGGTAAAGGATGTCTACAAATAACCCACAGCTAACATCATACTTAATGGTGAAAGACTGAAAGTTTTCCACTTAAGATCAGAAAAAAGACATGGATAGACACTCCATCAAACAAACAAACAAACAAAACTCAGATCATAAAGAAAGAAATAAAACTATCTCTATTTGCAAATGATATAGAAACGAGCAAATAAATAATGGGAATTGCCAAAAAAATTGCCTCCACCGCTTCTATTCAACATTGTACTGGAGGTTCTAGTCAGGGCAATTAGGCAAGAAAATGAAATAAAAAGCATTCAGAGCCGGGCGCAGTGGCTCATGCCTGTAATCCCAGCACTTTGAGGGCCACGGCAGGTGGATCATGAGGTCAAGAGATAGACACCAACCTGGCCAACATGGTGAAACCCCATCTCTACTAAAAATACAAAAATTAGCTGGGCACGGTGATGCGTGTCTGTAGTCCTAGCTACTCAGGAGGCCGAGGCAGGAGAATTGCTTGAACCTGGGAGGCGGAGGTTGCAGTGAGTCGAGATCGCACCACTGCACTCCAGTCTGGTGACAGAGCGAGACTCCATCAAACAAACAAACAAACAAAACTCAGATCATAAAGAAAGAAATAAAACTATCTCTATTTGCAAATGATATAGAAACAAGCAAAGAAATAATGGGAATTGCCAGAAAGCACAGAGATGGTATCACTGAAATGACAACAATGTCTTATATTTGGGTAGCATTTTACAGCTTCTAAAGAGCAATCCACTATTTTGTCTTCAAAACCACCTACAAAATAAGTACAATTATTCCTCCATATCACAGATGACAAAACCAATACTTAGAAAGTAAAGCATTTGCTAATGAACTGACAGTTACTAAACGTCTTAGCTGTCATCCAAACATCCAGCCCTGGGAGTCTAAGCCAGTAGTTCAAGGTTGCTTGGTTTCTCATCTCCTAAGAGCCACATGGTCCAATAAAAATTCTGTGATGATGAAAATGTTCTATTATGTGCATTGTTCAGTACTGTGGCCACTAGACACAAGTGGCTATTGAATACTTGAAATGTGACTAGTGTGACTGAATCACTGAAATTTTGATTTAATTTAAATTTAAATAGTCACATGAGGCTAGTGGCTGGCCATGTTGGACAGTGTAGCTCTAGGAAGTTAGTTCCTGCTCTGAATCAGACACACCTCCTCATGGTTCTATCCTCAGAGTGGCCAACCTACATGCAACTCTTCATGGATTGATGAGTAATGTGTGAAGCAGCATGAAGGTAAACAAACCACCCCTGGGGATGATTACAAGTTGCAGAACATCCTTAGAAATACCTAAAATGATTCTGCAACATAGAAACATGTAAGAGTTTTCTAACCAACCAAAAATAAAAGTAATGCTTTCCTAACAACTACAGCTTAGTATTCATTAAGGGGGTGGGTTGAAGTCAGAAATAGTATAGCTTATGTTTAACTGACTATATATGGTTTTCCTGTCTTACACCCACTCCAGTGCATTCTTGCTTCTAACTCTACCCCTACACATCTGCCAAATGCATTGCTTGCTCTTTCTCAAATATCTTCTCCATGTTTCCACTTTTGTACCTTTTCTTGGGCTATCTTTTCTTCTGGTGATGTCTTTCTTCACCTCTATAAGTCCAAACATGATCACATCCTTGAAGGGCTATCTCAAATCTACAATCTCCTAGAAGATTTTCTTGCCTTAGCTGGATGTCATTCATTCTTCATCTATTTTGTTTGTAATATTGAGTACTCTGATCTCATACTATAGCTTTAATTGCATGTCATCTATCCGATTAGAGGCAGGATGGGCAAGCTGCAGCACGTGGACTAAATCTAGTCCTTTGCATGTTTTTGTAAATAAAGTTTTATTGAAAACAGACGTGCTCATTATTTTACATTTTGACTATGGCTGCTTTTGTGCTTCAATAGCAGAATTATGTAGTAGTAGAAACAGAGACAATCTGGCCCACAAAGCCTAATACATTGTCTAACTGGCTCATCACAGAACAAATTTGCTGACCCTGTATTACTAAAAGCTCTGGATTGGACTATAGAAACTACATATTTTTTTTTTAACCTTTATAAAAACTTAGAATATTGCCCTACATACAGCAGTAACATCATAAATATTTTAAGATAATTTTTTGTTTACAAGAATTTAATAGTAATACCTGCTTATGTATAACAATCTTCTATTTGCACATATTTATCCCATCTAATTTCTCATTTATGCATCCAGGCAACTTCCTGACACAGAGAAAGTAAGTGTCATTATCCACATCTTACACCGTCAGAAATTAAGGCACAGAGACTTGCCTATGGTCACACAACTACTCAGGAGGTAAAAAACTGGGACAGAAACCCAGATCTTCTGGTTTCTACCCAGTACTACCTCATTCGGTCTCTCTCTGCTTACTTGCTTTCCCTTAAGTTGAACTAAGATGTCAATGGAACTCAAAATAAACATGTATATACATCTAGTTAGTAAATTAATAATCATGGCCCAGATAAGCCATGTTTACTTATGATTTTTATGAGAATCAGTCATTTAAAACTATTCTGTTTCTAAATTCAAAAAATAATGTAAACATTAAATATAAAAACTTAATTAAGATTTTAAAAGGTTTACAAAAGAGCTCCCCTACATTGACCAAAGTGGAGGGAATTCTTTTTTCCAACACTTTAGAAGATACAAGAAATGTATGTTTCTTGTGCTGGTTATACCGATTCTCCCTTCTCTGTTTGTCCTCCTTACAAAGAGAGTAGCTTTCTCTTTTTCATCCAACATTTTAAAGCTGTCAGCTTCAAGTTGGTAGCTATCAGATTAAACCGTAAGTGAGAATAATGTGCCCCATTGGTGTATTCAGTCTACCCAGACCAAGTTTATCTAATTCAAGTCCATTATCTGCTCAGCAACACTTCTTTACTATTTGATATTGATTGTTTACTCAGCTGTTATGAAACACCGGAAAAAGCAGAATAGCAATAATAACAGGACATTTGTTTTATGTCTTCTGTAAAAATTTTCTGGCTTTGTTCTAAATATATTAAACCCTAGACTCAAGAATTTTTAAACAGTATTTGTAAGGACTTTGCATTTGTATTGGATAGCTACATTGTTTTGACATATAAGTAGGAATTTTTAAAAAATAACCACTTTTCTAAAATGGGTCATATCTGTCTAGCTTTAAGTATAACTGACAAATAAAAATTATATATTTAAGGTGTACAACTTGACATTTTGACATATTATGCATTGTGAAATAATCAACAGAATCAAGCTAATTAAAATATTCATCACCTCACATAGTTACTAGTTTCCTTTCTGTGTGTGGTGAGAACACAAGATCTACTGAAATGGCTCACATTCTTTGCAGTTTCAGAGAGTCTACTTATTTCTGCCCAGTGAGAGGAAACTGATTCATTTTTAAGCCTCTAGGAGGTGTTACAGTCAGCTTAAATTGTGTATTCAATTTAAAGCAAATGAAAGATTTCAATACAAGCAGGTGGTTCTCTGAACTGGAGGCTATCCTATTGGTGAAATACATATCATGAAATATTCATGTAACTCTCTGTGGGCACCAATAAATGTTTGTAAGCTAAAAAAAAATCTCCATTTTTTTTTAAAAAAAGCAAAAATTAATATTTTCTCAAGCCACAATGACAGGGGATATTAGAATGTCCATAAATGCAGGAACACTTGCCTAATGTAGATGTGACCTAGTTTCCTGGTTTATCATAGCAAACCAGTCATCCAGTCCAACCAGGCCTTCCTTCTTGGTATTCAGGGGTCAGCATTTCTGCTGAGCTAAAACCACTGGGCTAGCTGCATGATGAGCTATACCCCAAAATCTGAATTCTTATTTCATGGAGCTACTATGGGTCTTCCATTTTCTTTCATAACTTATCTGTGTATTTGTTTATTTATAGTCTGCCTTCTGCTGAGGATGCCTTTGAGCAGCCTGCAAAGGCACATATATTTGAGATTACAATGTGTTTAAAATAAGAAAAATGAAGTATCCTTTAGTCCCATTTCTCTGGTGCTTGACATAAGTCAAAGACAAAAGTATATTGTGAACTCAAACTGAGCTTCCCTCAGCTTCTGTGCCTAAAGTCCTGATGTCAGCCAAAGTCAATGATAAATAATACAGCCAGAACCCCTGGGGTTGAATACTGGTTCTGAATTCTGGTTATACACTGCCATGCCATGTGACTCTGGCCAAGTATCCTCTCTGCTCTATGCCTCAGTTTCCTTGGGCATAAAGTCAGGGATACCAACAGCACCTACCTTAATTCATACAGGGTGTTGGAGCAGTACTTGGCACAAAGCCTCACTATGTCAGCAAGTAGACGAAGCAGTAGTACTAGTCACAGTAATGATTTAGCATTGGCCCAGCAGGTAGTGACTCACAAGCAGCCTCCATTAGTCAGTGATAAACCACGTAAGTATATATTTGATGCCCTGCCTATTTCCTGTTTCCTCTTCATTGTCTTTCTCCTTCCCCCTCTTAATGGTGAGTGTCCTTACCCTCCTAGCATTCATGGGGGATTGGGATCTATCCTGTGCCCACTGACAGGCCAATCCTTACTCTTAGTTGATTGTCACCAATCCCTGCCCGGAATGCAACAATATCAAAGATTTTAGCTATTCCTGTAAGGGCATACTTATGTCATCTAAGTGGGGATATAGAGGACTGAGAAGCCTTTAATCTTGATTAAAAAGCTTTCTGTTGGTATGGTGACCAGTAGCAGGTAGGAAATCTCAGGTTATTTCTTGCTCTTGACCCCAAACACGTTACTTAGCTAATCACTGGGCTCTGAAGGAAGGAAGGCAACAGTGTGTGGATGATGGAGTGAGGCTAAGGTACAGAAAGTATTTTAGATGACAGCATTTGTCAGGGAAAAGGATTGAGAGGGCACATTCAAGGTCATTCTGGGTTTCAGAAGTTCCTATAGGACCCTGTCTGAAAGACTCTGGCCTTAGAGCTCTCGCTTAGTCTCAGTAGTGGCTTTTAGGGAAGCCATGGGAACGAGTAGAAAAAAGAGATGCTATTATCCTGGATATCTGTTACTGCAAGAAGAATGACTTCGAAACTTAGCAGTTTGAAATAACAGCTATCACCTATGTTTCTGCTGAATCTCCAAGGTGAACAGGGCCACCTTCAGCTGGGGTCAGTTCTGCTGAAGCTAAAAACGATCCAGTTCCAACATGGCTTATTCATGTGGCTGGCAAGGTGGCACTAACTAGTCTTAGTTCCTCTCAATGTGGTCCTTTCCACAGAGCTGCTTTGGCTCCCTCACAGCATGGAGATTGGGTTCCAAGAATGGGTGTTCCCAGAGACAGACTGTGGAAGCTTCCTGTCTCTTAAGATCTGGCCCTAGAAACTGACACAGCAGCATCGCAGTGAATTCTATTGTTTAGGCAATCACAAAGCCCACTCAGATTCAAGTGAAGGAGACATAGAGATCTTCCTTTAGTGAGAGAAAAGTCAGAGTTTGGGCCATCTTCATTTGCCACACTAAACTGTTTTAAGTAGAAGAGGAGAAGACTGACCTGGACTCATATACCCTCACTCTCCACCTCCATCATCTCACCAAAGCAGACAAGCTACAATTGGCTGCTTTACAATGATGGGCCCTTCCTCTAGTCTCGGACCACAGACTTGGACTTTAGGTTGTCATATTTTAGAATTCCTTCCCTTTGAGTTCCTTATATCCTTTTATAAAATCTACCTCCTGCTCTCCTAAAATTGATGGTCTTAGTCTCATTGAGTAAGATTAAATTGTAAAAGTAAGATGTGGCAGCTGTGGAGAAGGAGAGAGTCTATAATGCAATGTGTTATATCCCTCCTAGGGAATGGCTTAGCCTTATCAGCCACCAGGTGATTATGAAATTTTGATGAGCTTCTGAATGATGACATTTCCAACTATACATACACAGATACAGTTTAAGAGCAAAAATTGGCAAATGTGGTGGCTTTTCTGGTGGTGAGACCATTAATACCACATTTATTTAGCCTGAAGCAATGGAAACATGTTAAAAGTTCTTGTAACACCAAATTTAAAGATATCCAGTAAAGCTTGTTTTCAGTTATCTCTTCTTCAATATAAGATGATAGCTATCAGATCCTTCTGTTCTTATCTGAAAATTTGTACATATCTAAGCCAGAGGGCTATTTGCTAAGAATCAACTTCCATCATAAGATTTTATAATAAGCTTAAAGGGTAAATGTTCAGTGTATGATAAAATTAGTTTTTGAAATCCTAGGTTTGAGGGGACCAGAAAATCAAAAGAGTCAGGGGCTTTTCTAATAAGATGTGAAAGATCAAGCTGATTTGGATGTTGGATGTAGGGACCAGGAACTTCAGGCAGTGACTGCTGTGAGAAGTCTGCCTTCATCTAGAAGGAGGCAAATGGGTTCATTGTACTAAAGCTACAATCATTACCACTTTTTCTGAAAGCCTGAAACTTTTCTCATAAAGATCAGGTTCTTAAAATTTACTCAACGGAAAAAAAGAATCTTGGGAGAGACTAATGACTAATGATTTCGTCTCTAAAAATAAATCCCACTTTTGAACGTGGCAGCCTGGGAGGAGACAGATCTGCTCACACATGCATGAAGTTGGGTGGCTTGAGAAACAGAATCACAAGCCCGCCCCTTCCCCACTTGGCACCAGCCACAGGGTTTTCTGTCACAATTCTGGGAACTCTCCCAAGTCAGAGTCGCAGCATGGTGGGCACACTGAAGCCATCATTTCACATCAGACCCAAAGGCATATCAGTTCTCTCTGCAGCACTCAGAAGGATGACATAATGCATTTGCTGAGGGCTCACATGTCTATTGAAAGATGATTCATTGGGGTAAAAACAAGGACAATAAAATTCTGCAGAATGGTTCTGCATTTCAGGTACTTAGGGATTAAAGGAAACATTGGAAATAAAATGGAGTCAGTCTAGGCTGGAAAAAATAATAGTCAAAGAGAAGCAAGTAAACGATTATCTTTTTCTGCCATAGGCCCTTCATGCTGGGAATTCTCAATAATGGTCAAGCTGAATTTGAAATATAAACTGTCAAGCCAACATGGGGTGTCTGTGATTTAGGACAGTGCTATATTCAAAGCACGGCCTGTAGACCAGCAGGATCAACATCATGTGGAAGCATATTAGAGATGCAGATTCTTGGGTCCCATCCCAGACCTACTGAATCAGAACCTGTGGGAGTGGGGTCCAGCAATCTGTGTCTTACCAGCTCTCCAGATGATTCTTAAGCACTCTATGGTTTGAGAAGCCCCACTTTAAACTGTGGATAAAAGAAAAATAATAACATAGAAAGACATCTGGTTTACTAAGGCTTAACTCTAATAAATACATATGGAAATGAGGCATGTTTCATGTGTCATTTAGGTATTTAAAACATTCCCTAAAGTTAGATATGAGTCGAATAGATGCTAATCACATGAAACTTGACAAGTTCATAGATCTTGCTACTAAAATAATTTGTCTCCAAATCACTGATGGTCTATTCTAGATTCCAGGGGATGGTGATGAAGGTTATATGTGGGGTGTTAAAGATCTACATAATGCAAGGAAGGAGTAAAGCAGAGTGCCAGGCCAGCAGGCTGCGGTTCCTGCTCCAAGGATGGGGGATTACTTGGCCCCATCACAGAGGCCTAGTAGCCAGGTTGGGCTGGACAGAACATTTACCCCTGGCAGTAAGAGGCAGCAGAGACAGATGGTCAACATCAACTGAGGATGGAAAAAAAGGGTCAGCGGACAGAAAACAATACCAAACATTCAGATATAAGGAGACAATTATAGATCATGAACAGAAAGCACAACCACAAAGTCAGAGGCTGAAAATCTAATCTGTTCCAATTTGTTCCTATTTTTAAGTGGGTCAGCCAACACCAAGGCAACAAATAATATAAGAATTTTAGGGCCTAACTTCCTTAGGTGTTGGTTCCTAGTTTGAGTTGAGCCAGGCCAGGCTTAGTGGTAAACAGAGCCTGGCAAACACTATGTGGGCTGCATGGAGATTAGATGTGGTGATGCAGATCAAAGGCCATGTTCAAAATTGTTAAGCATGTTGTTGGTCTGTCCAAATCAGGAAAATTGCCATTCATGTATCCCACGACATTGACTGAGCAAGCACCAAGTGCCAGCTGAATCAGAATTCCATAGCTTTGGTTTGGCAGTAGTATTGACCCGAATTAGAATGGCAGACCTTGGCCTCAAGCAGAGGTCCTCCTTCCTACCAAGACATACATGGAGCTCTGCTTTAGAGCAGGGATTTTCAACTTCTGAAACTTTTAATACATAATGATGTTCAGGCTCAAATCAATTGTATAGCTGAAAGTAAGACCCAAAGGTATCTCTAGAGCACCCACCGTGTGATTCTATGCTACAGTCAGCATTGGGAATCAAGGCAGCGGGAAGAAGGGGGAGAAAAAGCCAGTCCTGGCCCAGCCTGCCTTTGTGGAAGTAGAGGAAGGAGAAATGAGGCAGATTCATGACCGGAACCTCAGCTGAGCTCATTATGTTAGGAACCCATGTGTCTGAAATGTCCACATGCAATCAGTTGTCTGCAGCCTGAGATAAAGTATAATGAAAAAAATTGTGCATTTTATATTAATGATGTATATTTGGGTGGATGAGTTTATTTTTTTAAAGGGGAAAGTGAAAGGAACCAGGTGACAAATGAGAAAGGAAACTAATAGATCCCCAGCAGAATCTTAATATATACTTGCCTGGGCCAGGTGCAGTGGCTCACGCCTGTAATCCCAGCACTTTGGGAGGCCAAAGCAGGCAACCACATGAGGCCAGGTGTTCAAGACCGGCCTGGTTAACATGGCGAAACACCGTCTCTACGAAAAATACAAAAATTAGCCAGGTGTGGTAGTGCATGCCTGTAATCCCAGCTACTCTGGAGGCTGAGGTGGAAGGATCACTTGAGGTGCAGCTATTCTGGAGGCTGAGGTGGAAGGATCACTTGAGGTGAAGATTACAGTGAACCAAGATTGTGCTACCCCACTCCAGCCTGGGTGACAGAACAAGACTTTGTCTTAAAACATGCGTGCACACACACACACACACTTGCCAAACTGAATTAAGTTAATGGGTGTATATGTACCAAGCACTAAATAAGGTGTAATACATTACTTCCCTTAGTCCTGTAACTGGCTCTATTAATCCTATTATATCCCTATTTTACAGATAAAGAAATCAAGGTTTAGAAAACATAAAGCAACTTGCAGTG
The DNA here is from genome assembly GCF_009764315.1 of Trachypithecus francoisi. NCBI lineage: Eukaryota > Metazoa > Chordata > Mammalia > Primates > Cercopithecidae > Trachypithecus > Trachypithecus francoisi. Next base: position 123,488,995 of record NW_022681471.1, read on the forward strand.
CTAACATTTCAAATCATTCCTCTCAGATCTCAGACTCTCTTCCCCTACCTGGCGTAGAACAGGTAGGAATTACTGGAGGTGACCCAGCTCAATATTGCTGGTGCTTCTGAGTCATTGTAGCTTGTGCTTTTGAATTTGAATTCCTGGAATGAATGGGGGTGTGCTATGAGTAGCTTAATGCCAGAGCAGCTTCTGGAGTAGTTGGTGGACATCCATTCAGTCCCTGCTTATTTTACTAAAACTCCACCTAAGAGTATCTCAGGATCTGGGTCTTTGGGGGAGAGGTTGCCATTCCCTCCTCTGTTAGTGGGATTACTGAAGTTTGTGTCTACAGCAGCAAGTGTTAGTAAATATATATTAATGTGTCTGCTTGTGCCAAACCCTATCTCCCTAGGTTTGAGAAACTCATGCATGCAATATTCAGCCTTGCACCTCCAATGCTTAATATTATGAGATACATAATAACTGCTTAATAATGGTCTGATGAATGAAAATGAATGTATAAACACAGGGCTGACAACTCAGGGGATTCCTTCTTTAGTTTTCAAGGAGTTTTTTTCAGGCATTCAACAAACGTTTATGAGCACCTACTATGTGTCATACACCATTCCAGGAAGTGGAGATATAGCAATGAACACAAAGGCTCTCAGTTGCCAACACTATTATGCTAAGATTCAGGGCTTAAAAATTGGGCATAAGGTAGACAAAAATAGGAACGCTGTTTGGCCACCTTTGACTTCTAACAGTACTTAATTTTACTTGGCTTTTTTGTTACATACTTGTTTTAAATGAGTCCATAGCATCATCCTGTAATTAGAAATACAATTCTAGGAATGATGCTACCACATTTCTGCAATTGCTGACCTGAAACACAATCAAAGCTGCCTGCCTATGAAAAAGCCTGGAAAATAACTGATTCCCACACCTACATGAACAGAAGCAGGCAGGCTATTGCTCCTGTATATCATTTGAGCTGTGTAAAGGAGAGTGAGGGGCCAAGAACTCACTGGAGAGATGAAAAGTTAATTAAAATGCATCCTTAATTGTCCAGAATTTAGGTAATAAATGCTCTACAGAATGCACGAGAAGGAAGTCCAACACCCTGTGGTCACATTTTTGCATCTTCCCTTCTGGCATTATGAGAATTGGCCTCCAAGGAACTGCTTAAACCTGTGCTTGAGGCAAAGCTTTGTGTGTCAATGAATGCTCTTCTGGTCCCCAGGAAGAGTAACAGCCACAAATATTATTTACTGCTTAGATTCTGGTTATACACAGACATCATTACATTCATGGTTCCACTCTAGTTCATCATTTCTGAAAGCCCATTGGTTCCAGTCTGTTAATGATGGCAAGTCAATCTTTATTCAAAACCAATAATCTTTGGAAAAATATGATGGAGAGATTATTAATACAATGGCTATTCTAAAGAATTCATTTATAGGGGAGAATTCCAAGTCTCATTTAATTACAAAGATAAAAATATGTCATTTTGCAGGTCAAGTCATTCTAGCAAGCCTCTAGTGGGAAGAAATATTCAAAATTGAAAATTGATATTCTGAGTGTACTAGATAGGATGACTGTCTCCCCTCCTCTTTAATTGTTTGATTGGTTTTGTTTTCTAACAATGTCTGTTTCTTTGTTTCAGGCACTCTGTGTTGGAGGAGATGGCATGGACATCATTGTTTTCCTGAATCAATATTTGTCCATACTCATAAAACATCTGAGAAACATATGGTCATTTATATAGTCCCTTCTTTCTCTAGGTTGACTGCCTTCTTAATTTAAACTATCTATCACCAATCACCTTCTTATATTTTCAATTAGGCTTCTGAGTGATTGTCAAGTAAATCATCAGAAAAGGTAACTGAAGCTCCTTCACTTTCAATTCAGTTCAATTTCACATGATCCACCTTGAAGGGGTGTTAGGAATCATATAATAGATATGGTTGTCTTTCAGTCTTTGTTATAATGGCTAACGTAACCAACCTTCATTAATGCAAATGCCTACTCATTAAGTGTTATGCCAGGGAGTGGGGTGTATGCAGAGAGATACACCAGCCTCCATCTGAAACTCTTAAGGTCATGTGCATACCTGACTTCATCCTCTTTCTTCTGATTTTAGAAAGGTAAACAGTACAGATACCTTTATTACATAACCCGTCAATAGAGACCAGAACAGCATCTTCAATGGAAGTACTTTAACACTTCTGTAGCTGAATGCATGAATATTCACACTGGACAAGATAAATAAAGACTATTAATAGATTCATATTAGTTGTTTAAATGTACCTAATGAGTTACAAATTGTATCAAGTAGAAAACCCAGATTTACAGATAAAAGACCCATTCATTCAAAAAAAATCTTATGGCACTGGGGCCTCAAGAAATGAAAGATGCAATTTTATAAGGAAAAAACTCACAAATGAGTAAAGTAATTCAGTGTGATAAAGAAGGTAGCCAGAGGATGTTACAGTTGCAGAGAGAAAAGACACCAAATCTAGTTTAAGGGATTGGAAAGACTTTCTGGGGAGGGTGATGCCTGAGTTCAGTCTGGAAAAATATGAATGTAAACTGAAGAAGGGAAGGGAGAGGGAAGTATGTTCTGGGCAAGGAAATTATATTCCAAGGCAGCTACTGTAAACAGGAAAGAATGAGTAGAGGATGGCTCTGACCAACCTGAACTCAGCCTCATGTTTGACAATTTCTCTATAAGCCAATCATCTATCTTTGAACTATTATAATAGTACTATAATTGAACTTTTTCTGTTAAATACTGCTGCATATTTATAACAAAATTGCCTCGTATTGGACTCACTGCACCTTTGTTTCTCCTGCATAATTCCAATCACTGTTGTAGGGATATTTTAAAATAAGAGTTGAAATACAGATATGCTTCTTTGGCTTATGTACCACTTTACCTCCATGTAACAAAATCTTCACAGATTTTTTCACATCTCTACTCTATGCCAAATTATTGGGGCAAATTAATTCAAGCTTTATGAAAATCTACAGAAAATATTTCATGTGGTAGGAGCTGAGAGGGGGTAGAACAGAGATGGTAAAACAGTTCAAGTGGGTAAAATACAATAAAGTGGGTTTTTAAAAATATCATTAAGATGTGTGATTTGGTATAATTAAAAAAGTAATAATCTGAGAAGGCATATCATTTTATCGCCTCAAGCTTAATTCTGAAGCATGGGCTTTTTAAATGTCAAGTTGAGTTCTTTTCATCAAAGAGTAGGAGAGAATGCAAAGCACAGAAAATCTTTTTGTGGTGTGCTTGATGTGGTGACAAGGAAAGGCTCATCTATACTACATTTTGAATATCACTGATGGGCTCCCAAAGACAGAGCAGTCAGCAGCATGCACAGATGTTCATAATCATTCTATGAAGAGGTTTTTAGTTGAGGAGCTGGTGTGTTCTATTTGCTAATTGCTTCCTCTGCCTGTTTCCCTGCAATCTCCCATTCTGATTTGCTTTCTACCTTTTAAGAGTCTGTAGTGTTATCAGCAGCAGGAGATGCAGACCCAGTCCCCATGTGATTGTCACAAGTATGATTGTCACGTTGCTTTGCATGTGCTAACTTATCTTGCCATGGTAAATTTGTCAACTGCACTAACTTCCACCATTATGTTTCAAACATGCTTTAATGACGAATTGAGGGAATAGCTGCAGTATACCTAATGTTGTTTATCTTAATGCATTTGCTTTTATCAGAATTGCTAAAGAACATTCACTTAACTTGAAGGTTTTCTGATTCAGTGGTTACTGTTTCATTATTAATACTCCATGTTAATTTATGAGACTGTACTGTTTCTAGATCTCATTCCTTCTTGAGTTTCTTTGGAATGCTTATCATAGAGATGGTGCAAGCTGAACTATTCAGTTTGGGTGTTGTATAGCTAGCAATGTCTTTATTGCTTTTGGATTGAGTGGCACATCATGGACAAATATGGCAACTCTCAGGGGTGCCAGCCCTGTGGACATGGATAGAAACAGGATATCGGCTCCCAGGATAAAGTTATGTGGTAGGTGAGGCAGTTCCACAGGTAACCATCTTCCAAGCCCCCTCCAGAAGGCAGAACGTGCAAGGGCTTTCTAGATGAGATCCTTATACACTAGCAGTCAGATGATCAACTATTATTTACTGTGTATCCCATAGACACATAAAATTACCCAGAGATTACATAGCTTATATAGATAGGGATCCTGAACTGTCCCTGCTTTAAGAAAGTAAAGCATATTTCTCTTTTATTATTATTAAGCAAAGGAAAAATATCTTCCCATACAAATTGAAAAGCACTTAGTCAACTAGTTTAAGTGACTGTGCAGCTGCTCCTGATGCAAGCTGTTTGGAAAGACAAGTTGTTTCCTAAAGAAACATTCAAAGTTTTCATAACTTTTCATCAATACTAAGAAATAAAAGTTTTGGAGGTAGGTTACATAAAGCTAATGAAAACAATAATTTATCCTCTGAGTATGAACAATCACACATTTCCTATGGTTTGGATATGATTTATGGATTGACTACAAAGAGACTTTTTAAACAATCCCCTTTTTGGCAGAACTTTCTAAAACAGGATTTTAGACTGCAGTTAGGCAGAAAAGACAGTAAGGCCATGGTCTAGATTTCAATCCAAGTTTAATGCGATGGTAGCCAAATTGGATTTTCTCACCTAGATCTCTCACCTTTTTTCCAGACCCTACTTTCAGCTAATGGATGTCCTGTCCTCACCTCACACCTAAACATGCCAAAACAGAAGAATCTTCATTTTCCCATCTCATCCCCCTACACAATAACAACCATAAAAACAAAACAAAGAAAACCTTTGGTTCTGCTTCCCAAGTTCCCAATTCTTTCTAAGGGCACCATCATTATCTGTCTCATTCAGTCCACACATGAAAGGGATATATAGATCAATGAGCCACATGTCCAACCCTCAGGGCACAGCATTAAAATGTAGTAGGTGTTATGACAGAGTTACACATAAACTATCTGGGAATAAAGATAAGTAACATTGATTGCAGCCTTGCAAGGGGTGGGAATCAGAAAATCCTTCAACACTTAGGTTTAGACTTGAGGGACTGAAAGGACAGAAGGAGCGTTTAGGCACAAAGAACAATGTGTCATAAAAAGGCATGAAACTTCATGATGAATTGGAAATAGGTCATTGTGATCAGAATAAAAGATAGGTGCGGAACACAGCAGAACAAGGATAGAAATGTGAGATTGTGAAGAACTCTATTTAGTAAAAAGTTTAATGACATGTGCAGATGCATTTCAGAAAAATCATACCAATTGTGAAAGTTTGGATTATTGCCCAGAAAATACTCACTTAGCCTCCCTTCTCCTTGAGGTACATTAAGTACTTCCCTGCCCCATTGATTTGGGCTTTGCCATGTGACTTACTTTGACCAAAGAAACATAATTTGAAGAGAAGTCTTAATATGTTTGTGCAAATTGGCTTGGCCTTTTGCCCTCCTATGATGACCATGAGAAGAGAATGTCCTAAGTAGTCTCTGGTCCTTCAGTCTGGGCCCCATGAGACCCATGTTGTAGAAGTGAAGCCTGAAATTCAAAGTCTGGTGCACAGATTCCAAAACCTGAAACCAAGCCCCACCAAGTTGGAGCCAGAAACAAAGCCACCCTGGCCAGCCCAAAGACTTATAAGCAAGATAAGTAAATGCATATTATTGTAAGCCACTAAGTTTGGGAGGGATTTGTTACACAGCATTTCTACAGCAGTAAGTGACTAATACATGCATATTAGGAAATATGACAATTTGTACCTTCCTTTTAACTTTGAATTCCTTCTTCTTCCAAATCCAAACTACCAAGAAGATACTTTTTCCAGTCCTTCATTAGAATTGAATTACTGGAGCAGCCTCCTAATCAACATCTTTGAGCCTAGCTTTGCTTGGTTCCCTATTCTGACGTCTACGTCTAGACTATTTTTCTTAAATGCCCCTTCATGTCATACCCTATCTCATAATCTTCAGGGCTTGCTATTACATATCATTTCAGGTTCAAATTCTGCCTTGTTTCCTAACACCACCAAAGAGTTAAATCCCCTTTTGCATCCCAGGCTAATTCTCAATGCCATGCCTTTGTTTAGACAGAAGAACCTCCCTCACACTGAACCCCATTTAGAATATTCACTTCCTCTTTTCATTCTGTCTATGCTTCATTTTAAGTCACCTTTCATGTAGTAATCACCCTCTCCAGACTTCTTAGAGCTGCAAGGACTATACATTCCGATGGCATTTTCAGTCTATATCCCAGAAACATTTAATTAAGCACTGATTTTGTATATATGCATATATATCTATCTTGTCTTCCCAGCTACCTTGAAATCTCCTTGAAAGACAGAACATCAGATTTTCTATGTTCTCTTGCCTCCCTTCCCCCACCAGAGTTCTTTGCAGAATGACTAAACATAATAGGTAATAGATATTTGCTTGATAACCTATGATTAAGCACCTACTATGGGCCAGGCTCTGTGATTCATATTGACTGAAAAAAGACAAACCAATGTCTACAGCCTCAAGGGCTGTACAATTAATAGCAACAGCAAATGATTACACAAAGGAAACATTATTGTTTTCCTCTGAAAGAATTTTGTTTTATTTGCAGCTTATATTTTAAATGTTTATACCTATTGTGGGACTTATAAGATGAAAAATGAGCACAATAGATACATTTCCTAAAGTCACAATCATATCTTACCCAGAGAATCTTCTCAACATAATTGCCACCACTCTGGGAACATGATTGTTAATCCTTAATTATTTTCTTTGCAAAAGCAGTGAGGGAGGTTCAAAAGGGCGTCTGGAGAGGGAACCTTCTGCTAAAGCACACTATTTATAGTTTTCCAGAATTTTCCAGAAGCAAATATTTCAATGTTTTCTTAATTTTCCCCCTTGTCATCTGACAGAAATGTAGCAACTTCCATAATTTGGAAGAGGCAGCATATTGGGTTAAAAAAAATCAATGTACTACCTAATTGAATTATATTTTCTAGGTATACTGTCTGCTTTATTTTAATTTTCTCTTTTTATAAATGGAAAGCCTATCTAGACAACCAAATCTTTATGCCTGGCAAATCTGGGGGACAATTTTAAGTTCCATTGTTGATTATGAAACAGAACTCACTTATTTTTAAAGTAACATTGCCAAAAGACTCTGAAAAAATGGCCTTGATGCACTTATAAAAAGTGAAATTTGCTTGAAGACCACTTCCTGTCTCCAATATTTCAGTCAGGTCCTAATGCACATAAAGGTTGGAGAACTCTTATGCTATTTCAATATAACTCGATATTAATTATGGAAATGGACATTCAACCACATAAGTAAGTGAATCATTTTATCCACACTTCTAGTTCAACTATAGTATGGTCCCCAGGAATGACAGATGCCAAATGAGAAGAGAAGTTGATATGCTCATTTTGGCCAAAGCCTTTGAATGACCAAGAAGGATTATATTAACAATTATGGTGACAGACACAGTGAGATTTTGACAATTTAAATAAGTTTTTATTAATACTTTACATAAATGCATATTTAAATACCTAAGTGGTGAAAGATATCAAAAACTCTATTATCTTCAATTTTAAGGAGTATTTTCCAAGTAGAATCTTCCCTTGTGCCTGCTGGTAAAGGAAAGAAGTCTGAAATATTGAAGATTAAACTCTATTTACAGCTTACTGGCAGCTAAAATGGGAAACTTCAGAAAATAAAGATAGAAGGACCCAAGCAAGAGTGGGAACGATTGGAATGACAAAATTAAATTTCTCTGGGACCTCTTCCAGGCTCATCTGTGCCTGAAAAAAAATAATAAGATGCTACAGTATGTCACTGTGAAGAAACAGATGTCAGGAAAGCCCAATTTTAGGGGCTGCTGTGCCTCAAAGAACTGTAGTGTGACATTCTTGGTGATCAACTTTGTTCTTCAGATCTCTTTGGAAAGTTTCTTTTAAACTCTTAATTAAACCCACTTTTATTTTAAAGAACTATAATTCGGCAATGAGAAACATTTCAGCACACAGAGAAAGTACTTATTCTAGAAAACATAAAGGTCCAAAGACCACATATTCAAGCTGTTTTGATAGAAAAAAAAGAGAAGTGTTGCAAGTATTTTAGAGCTTTAAGTGGAAACGTAACCAGGAAAAAAGAGGATTTTTAAAGTGATACTAGTATTTAAAATTATTCCAGGCCTACTTCAGAGCAGACATAACACATCAAATATGCAACAATGAGAAGGAAAAACATAGAAGCAGAGCTGGAATGAAAGACTAAGCATCAATTCCCACAAAACTGATGTATTCTAGAAGTCTAAGGGCTCAATGTAAACTCTGGGCTGTTCAATTTACTGACATGAATAGGCCCCCTATCACTCACAAAGTGAAGAACTAGAAAGCATGGGAAGTTCATCTGATAGAGATCATCTTTTAGATCTAATGTAAAATACAACTCTTATGCATACACATACACACCTGAACATACAGTTTGCCATCATGTGCGTGTGAACCAAAGAAACAACCAACCATAGGAACTGATACAAGAAATTGAGGACAAACTTAACAGACTCAATTGCCTCTTTCAACAGCTTCCCCCTTAAGTCAAATACTCTTCTTTGACTCTCAAATGCACTCCTCAAAGGTACTCTATCCTGCAATCTTCTTATCACAAGAGCAAACCATCTATACGGTCCTGACTATATTGTAGTAACTCAGTATTTTACCTCTCGCAAGATTATCTGCCTTTTAAAATAAGAGAATGAGAGGTCTGTACTAGAGCCAAAGGAATGAAATTCCACAGGCCATTAAGGGAGTAATTTTGGGAAAAAATAAGGTCCCTCTGACTTTCAAGTCACCTTATGTGATGAAATCCATCGTTATATATCTGTGCCAGGGTTTTTCAACTTTGGCACTATGGACTTTTAGGGCTGCAGAATTCTTTCTCAGTGGGTAGGGGCTGTCCTGTGCATTGCAGGATGCTTAATAGCATCCATAACCTCTACCCACTGGATGCCAATTGCACCCCTTCACGCAATCATGAAAACAAAAAATCCCTAGAAACTGCCAAATGTCTCCTGAGGGGCAAAATCACTCAGCTGAGAAGCACTGGTCTATATGAACACAGGTCTTACTTGCAAACACCAGTAACCTTACATTTATCACTTCATATTCTGTTTTTATTCCTTTGCAGTTGCTATTAGTACGTAAATCACTCTTTGGAAAAAATCAGGAAACCTGTTCATCACAAAATAATTACCAGAATTGGACTCTAGTCAAGAGCTTATGTTCTTGCTTCACTGAATATTCTCTGCCCTTGGACATATTTACAAACACCTACTTGAAAATGTATTAAAGAGAAAAAATTCACTGTATTCCTTTAAACTCATTGTAGCTCTTGAAATTAATGCAGCACAAAAACTCTTGAAAAATAATTTTAAAGAGCATGAAGATGCGAAGCTTTGTTTTCACAAAAATGCTAGTGTCAGATCCCTGACTTGTACAATATATCTCCGGCTCAGGATAGATATAGTAATCTATAGAACATGTTGATTTAAAATGAATGTTTTTGTTTTTGTTTGTGTACTCTCCATTTCCATTCCCTATGGTTCCCAAGACCAGTGGTTATCAACTGGGAGCAATTTTGCCCACAACCAACCAGGGTGCATTTGTCAATGTTTGGAGACATTTGTGGTTGTCACAATTGGCAGGGGGATAACAGACATCTAGTGAGTAGGGGCCAGGGTCACTGTTAGGCATCACACAATGTGTAGGATAGCCCTCCACCACAAGGAATTATCCAGCTCCAAATGTCCATTGTGCTAAGGCTGAAAAACTCGGGACGGGACACACAATTAGAATTCTCATTCATGGCCCCTGATTTGTTTACAACCTATGGGGAGGGAGGGTACCCATATCTTCTCTATACATTTAATCACCCATGATGCTTAATATAGGGATGTAGCCACAGCAGGTACCCCATAGACATTGTTATCTGAAAAGCCTAATACTTTAGAAGAAGAAGATATAAAAATAACCTTATTCTCTCCAGTTAAAAGGTGTTTGGTAAACCTAAAAAAACTGTAATTGGAATAAAATCTTATTTTTAAATGGAGGAATTGTATCATTTGCAAAAACAAAAACAAAAAAAGGACCAGGAAAGTCATAAGTCATGCATCATTACATCATTGATTGTGTTGGAATGCAGTATTTGTTGGTTGTGCATTTGAGCCTCCAGGGGGGAACTCGAGGGTCTTTTCATCACCCTAAATCTCACCTCTACTCCCTTACCTTCCATCAAGAAGAAGCAGCAAACTGAGGAGGAATAATGCCAACGTGGCTTGTGAGGTCACAAAGAGGCCACCATGCTAGAGGTTGGGGGCAAACAGAGGGTGATAAATAGAACTCCAGTCGGGCTTGAATTGTCTTCCCCCTTTAAGTAAATTTCTTCACCACCTATTTATTTTCTCCTTTGTGTTTCTTTTCTGGAATTCCGGACACAATTTTTGAATGAAAGCTCTGACTTATTTTTTTTAAAGATTGATATAATCATATCCCTTTGCTCCAAGTTATCTAAAGGCAGTGGAATTCAAATAACAACAAAAAAGGGGATTCAAAATATTAAAGTGCAAAATATCCAGGGAATGCAGGCATCTCACCCTGGGGACTCTGGGTAAGCCACACTAGGTTCCTATACTGAAAGACTAAAAACATGCCACAGCAATAGCATGTTGGTTTTGTAATAAACCTTGAATATGTATAAATAAACCAAGCCTCTGTAAATAGAAATCCTGTGAGCTCTTCTTGTGATTAGGAATTTAAAGTACTAATCTTCTCCTGGGCTTGCAGACTTTTAGAACAAAAAGTTTTAAGTGAAACTGGAAAACAGTTAAATATTACTGATGCTCCCATATTGCTCATGTAATATTTATGAGCCATGGAATGATCATTCTGATTATTCCCAGCTGATTTTAACAAGGGATTTTTTTTTTCTCTCTTTTAATTAGGTGCCTGCGTGCAAACAAAAGCCTATTATAGCACTCAGAAAGAACATACTGAATAAAATTAGAGCAGATCTTCTAAATCATTGGATAGTAGTCTAGATATAAAAAATACAATGGTTCCCTGTGATCTGGATGTGAGTGCACTTGCAATAAAACTTCAACACAATTACAATTGGCCAGTCTTTGCAAGTAGGGCAAGCAAACCTAAAATCAGCTCAACTCTTCTGAGTCGTTGTAGTGCATATCAACTAAGATACATGCTTTATCAACGTCAAAGGTATTGTTATCTCCTATTCTGTTTAGAGGAGCAGTATCTTTGACATTGATAAAGTATGTATCTTAGTTTACATGTTTTTAGTTTATAAAAGTTTTTATATCTTAGTTTATTAAATGTTTCCAGGTAACAAAAAGGCAAATGACTTAAATTGAAAGAAAATCAGTTTTCCTACTGCTCAAAGCAAAGAAGAAATATTTCTGGTTCCAAAGGATGTGAGAAGGGTGGGGCTTTCACAAGTAATCAATATCCTTAAGCTTGACTTGAAAAGTCTATTCAATTACAATTAGCATCTAAATTTAAAACCCTACCTGTTGACGGAATAGAGGTTAGAAATTCTAGTATAGTGTACACCTCCATGGTCTATTGAAATCTTATCATTTATTTCTGTCTTTCCAGGAAAAAAGACAAAGTAAGTTCAAAGGTGTAGAATCTTTATAGGCAAAGGTAAAAGCTTGACTTCTTGTTTTACATGATAGTTTATGGAATCATTACTTCCATAGACTAATTATGGAAGTGTTTATGCCTGAAACACTGGATCTCATTTTGAAATGCTGCTAAGGATGAGACCCTGTAGCAGACACAACCTAAAGTGACCCCCAATGAGTCCCACCTCCTGGTGTTCACACAAGCACATGATCTCTGTCATTGAGTATAAGCAGAACCCATGACTTGCCAACAAAATATGGCAGAAGTCATGAGGTTTCACTTTTAAGATTATGTCACTTTATGTAAGACTGCATCTTGGCAAACTGGAATGAGACTCTCCTCATAAGAATGATTTAGTAAATGACCATTATGGAGAAGGTCCCACGGCAAGGAACTACAGATAACCCCTAGAACATGAGGCTGGCCTCTAGGATCTGAGCATGGCCTCTATTCACTGGCCAGAAAAATACCAGAACACATAGTCCTACAGTTCCAAGAAAATGAATTCTCCCAACAAACTGAAGGAACTTAGAAGTTGATTCTTCCGCAGTCAAAATTCTATATGAGCATGCAGTCCAGTCAATAGCTTGCAGCTCTGTAAAGCCTGTGCAGAGGACCTAGCTCCACACCAGATTACAGATGCAGGGAAACTGTGAATAATAAACGTGTGTTGTTTAAAGCCACTAAGATTGTGGTAGTTTGTTGCTCAGCAATAGGAAACTAATATAGACACCAAGAATTCCATGAAATAAAGTAGAAAAGAAACATGGTGGAGGATATTATGAATTATGTTTAATGGTCCCCAAACACGTGAATGCAGAAAAAATGTGTCATAGAAAGGAACTAGGAAAACAAGCCCAGTTCTCTGTTTTGACACAGATATTTAGTAAGCTTTTGGGTTTTTGATGTCTATTCTTTCAGTTTTCCTTAGGTTTGTTTTTTAATTTTTAAATTTTATTTAGGTGAAATTACATAACATAAAAGTAACCATTTTAAAGTAAACAAGTCAGTGAGGTTTAGTACATGAACAATGTTATGCAACCACCACCTTTATCTAGTTCTGAAATATTTTCATCCCCCACTTGGGGGATGTACCCATTGAGCAGTCACTCCCCATCCCTATTCCCTTAGCCCCTGGAAACCACTAATCTGCTTTCTGTCTGCATGGATTTGCCTATTATGGATATTTAATAGAAATGGAATCATACAATGTAACCATTTGTGTGTGGCTTGTTTAACTTAGCATCAAGTTTTAAAGGTTCATCCATACTGTAGTATGTATCAGGAATTCATTCTTTTTTACAGCTGATTAAAATTCCATTTGTATGTATATACCATGATTTGCTTATTTATCCATTGATGGACATTTCGGCAGTTTCTATCTTTTGGCTATTGTGAATAGTGCTATTATGAACATGTATGTACACATATTTATTTGAATACCAATGTAGCTTTTTGGGGTATATACCTAGGAGTGGAATCACTGGGTATTTTGGTAATTTCACATTTAACTTTTTGAGGAATCACTAAACTCCTTTCCATACTGGCTGAACCATTTTATATTCCCACCAGCAATGTACAAGGGTTTTAATTTCTCTACATCCTCATCAACATTCATTATTTTTATATATTTTTTAATTTTTGTGGGTACATAGTAGGTATATATATTTATGGAGTACATGAGATACTTTGATATAGGCATGCAATGCATAATAATCACATCATGGAGAATGAAGTATCCATCCCCTCAAGCATTTATCCTCTGTGTTACAAACAATCCAATTATACTCTTTTAGCTATTTTAAAATGCACAATTAAATTATTACTGACTAGTCACCTCATTGTGCTTTAGAATACTAGGCCTTATTCATTCTTTCTATTTTTTGTGCCCATAACCATCCTCACTTCTCCCTCACTTCCCCACTTCCCCCCACTACCCTTCTCAGCTTCTGGTAACCATCCTTCTACTCTCTATCTCCATGAATTCAATTGTTTTAATTTTAAGTTCCCCAAAATAAGTGAGAATAGGCAAAGTTTGTTTTTCTGTGCTTGGCTTATTTCAATTAACATAATAACCTCCAGTTCCATCTATGTTGTTGCAAATGACAGAATCCCATTCTCTCTTATGGCTGAATAGTACTCCATTGTGTATGTATACCACATTTTCTTTATCCATTCATCTGTTGATGGACACTTAGGTTGCTTTCAAATCTTGGCTATTGTGAACAGTGCTGCAACAAACACGGGACTGCAGATATCTCTTTGATATACTGACTTCCTGTCTCTTTGATATACTTACTTCCTTTCTTTTGGTATATACCTAGTAGTGGGATTGCTAGATCGTATGGTAGGTCTATTTTTAGTATATAAGGAACATCCAAACGATCCTGCATAATGGTTGTATTAATTTATATTACCACCAATAGTGTATGGGGGTTTCCTTTTGACTACATCCTCAACAGTATTTGTTATTGCCTGTCTTTTCAATAAAAGCCATTTTAACTGGGGTGATATGATATCTCATTGTAGTTTTGATTTGCATTATTCTGATGATCAATGATGTTGAGCACCTTTTCATGTGCCTGTTTGCCATTTGTATGTCTTCTTTTGAGAAATGTCTATTCAGATCTTTTGCCCATTTTTAAAATTGGATTATTAGATTTTTTCCCTATAGCGTTGTTTGAGCTTCTTATGTATTCTGGTTATTAATTCCTTGCCAGATGGGTAGTTTGCAAATATTTTCTCCCATTCTGTGAGTTGTCTCTTCACTTTGTTGTTTGTTTTCTTTGCTGTGCTAAAGTTTTTTAACTTGATGTAATCTTATTTGTCCATTTTCGCTTCGGTTGTTGCCTGTGCTTGTTGGTATTGTGCAAGGAATTACTTAAGAAATTTTTGCCCACACCAATGTCCTAGAGAGTTTCTCCAAAGTTTTCTTGTAGTAGTTTCATAGTTTGAGGTCTTAGATTTAAGTCTTTAATCCATTTTGATTCAATATTTGTATTTAATGAGAGATAGGAGTCTAGTTTCATTCTTCTGCATATGGATATCCAGTTTTCCCAGTGAAAAGACTGTCTTTTCCCCTAATGTATGTTCTTGGCACCTTTGTAGAAAATGAGTTCACTGTAGGTACATGGATTTATTTCTGGGTTCTCTATTCTGTTCCATTGCTCTATGTGTCTGTTTTTATGCCAGTACCATGCTGTTTTGGTTACTATAGCTTGGTAGTATAATTTGAAGTCAGGTAATGTGATTCCTTTATTTTTGTTCTTTTTGCTCAGCATAGCTTTGGCTATTCTGGGTCTTTTGTGGTTTCATATAAATGTTAGGGTTGTTTTTTCTATTTCTGTGAAGAAGGTCATTGGTATTTTGATAAGAATTGCCTTGAATCTGTAGATTACTTTGGGTAGTATGGACATTTTAACAATATTGAACTTCCAATCCTTGAACATGGAATATCTTTCCATTTTTTGTGTCTTCTTAAATTTTTCAAATCAGTGTCTTATAGTTTTGATTATAGAGATCTTTCACTCCGTTGGTTAAGTTAATGCCTAAGTATTTAATTTTATTTGTGGCTATTACAAATGGTATTACTTTTTTATTTCTTTCTCAGATTGTTCACTGTTGGCATATAGAAATGCTACCGATTTTTGAATGTTGATTTTGTATCTTTTAACTTTACTGAATTGGTTTATCAGTTTTAATAGGTTTTTATGGTGGAGTATTTAGGGTTTTCCAAATATAAGATCATATTATCTGCAAACAAGGATAATTTGACTTCTTCCTTTCCAATTTGGATACCATTTATTTCTTTCCCTGGCCTTATTGTTCTAGCTAGGACTTCTAGTACTATATTGAATAACAGTGGTAAAAGTGGGCACCTTTGTCATGTTCCAGATCTTAGAGAAAAGGGTCTCAGTTTTTCCCCATTCCGTATGATACTAGCTGTGAGTCTGCCATACACGGCTTTTATTATGTTGAGATATGCTCCTTCTACACCCAGTTTTTTGAGGGCTTTTATTGTGAAACAATGTTGAATTTTCTCCAATGCTTTTTCAGCATCAATTGAAATAATCATATGCTTTTTGTCCTTTATTCTATTGATATAATGTATCACATAGACTTATTTGTCTATGGTAAACCATCCTTAAATCTCAGCAATATATCCCACCTGATGATGATGAATGATTTTTTTAATGTATTGTTGAATTTGATTTGCTAGTATTTTGTTGAGGTTTTTGTATCAATATTCATCAGAGTTATTGGCCTGTAGTTTTTTGTTTTTTTTTTTTTTTTCATGTGTCTTTGTCTGATCTTGGCATCAGAATTATACTAGCCTTGTAGAATGGGTTTGGAAGTTTGCCCTCCTCTCTTTTTCAGACTAGTTTCAGTAAATTGATATTAGTTCTTCTTTAACTGTTTGGTAGAATTCAGCAGTGAAGCCATTGGTTCCCAGGCTTTTCTTTACTTGGAGACTTTTTATTATGGCTTTGATCACATCACTTGTTATTGGCTGTTTGGGTTTTAGGTTTCTTGATGGTTCAATATCGATATGTTGCATGTGTCTAGAAATTTATCCATTTCCTCTAGATTTGGCATATAGTTGCTCATAGTAGCCACTAATGATCTTTTAAACTTCTGTAGTATCAGTTGTAATGTCTCCTTTTTCATCTCTGATTTATTTATTTGGGTCTTCTCTTTTTTTCTTAATCTGGCTAAATTTTGTCAATTTTATTTATCTTTTAAACAACCAATTCTTCACTTTGTTGATCTTTTGTATTGTTTTCTTCATTTCAATTTTATTTATTTCTGTTGTGAACTTTATTTCTTTTCTTCTACTAATTTTAGGTTTGGTTTTGTCTTTTCTAGTTCCTTAAGATGCATCACTAGGTTATTTATTTGAAGTCTTTCTTCTTTTTTGATGTAGGCACTTATAGTTATAAATTTCCCTCTTAGTACTGCTTTTGCTATATCCCACAGATTTTGGTATGTTGTGTTTTCATTATCATTTGTTTCAAGAAATTTTTCAATTTTCTTCTTATTTCGTCATTGACCCACTGGTCATTCAGGAGCATATTGGTTAATTTCCATGTGTTTTGGATAAAATCTGGAAGAATTCTTTGGATTACCCAGTAGAGATTCTTGTTCTCTCCCTTTACTTTCTCCCAAACAAATGGAGTTTCTCTCTCTGTGCTGAGTCTCCTGGAGCTGGGGGTGGCATGACACAAGCATCCCTGTGGCCATCAACACTGGGACTGCACTGCATCAGGCCTGAAGCCAGCACAGTACTGAGTGTTGCCCAAGGCCCACTGTAACCACTACTTGGCTATTGCCTATGTTTGCTCAAGGCCCTAGGGCTCTACAATGAGCAGATGGCAAAGCAAGCCAGGTTCATGTCCCTCCCTTCAGGGTGATGAGTTCCCCCAGTCCCAGGCAAGTCCAGAGATGCTGTCTGGGTATGAGGGATTAGAGTCAAAAACCTTAAAAAACTACCTGGTATTCTATTTTACTGCACCTAAACTGACATTCAAACCACAAGACACAGTCCTTCCTGCTTTTCCCTTCCCTTTCCATGGGCAGAGGAGCTTCCCCCATAACCATCACCACCACTCATCCCCAGAGAGTTCTACCAGGCCACTTCCAATGTTCACTTAAAGCCTAAGAGTTCTTCAGTCAGCTTGTAGTTAATACTGTCAGGCCTACGGCTCACGCTTCAGGGCAGTGGGATCCTTCAGACCAGAGCAGGACAGGAATAATGTCTAAGAGTCTACACCTATACTCAGGGACCACAAGAGCCCACTCGGTGCTCTTCCTCACAGTGGCTGGTACCTATGGTACAAAACAAAGTCCCCTTTACTTTTTCCTCTGCTTTTCCCAAGAAGGAGTCTTTCATCATAGCCACCACAGCTTGGAATGTGCTGGGTCTCATCTGAAGCCAGCAGGTCTCAGCATCTCACCCAAGTCCCACTGCATACTACCTGAGTGTCACTCTTGGTTATTCAAGGCCTAAGGTCTCTTTAGTCATCAGGTGATAAATCCTGCCAGGACTCCGTCCTTTCCTTCAGGACAGTGCGTTCCCTTCTGGCCCAGAGTGTATCTAGAAACGTTGTCCAGGAACTAGGGCCTGGAATGAGGGCCTCACAACTCTGCCCCAGTGCCTTATCCTACTATGGCTGAGCTGGTATCCAAGAGGCAAGACAAAGTCGTCTTTGCTGTTGACTCTCCTCTCCTGATTTTTGGTTCTAATGACAGTGCTTTTTTTGTGTGTAATTAGTTGTTAATATTTGGTGTTCTTTCAGGGAAGACAATCGGTGGAGGCTACTATTGTCCATCTTGCTCCACCTCTCTCTATTTTTTGTATTCTTAATAGGAGCCTCCTAGTGGGTGTGAAGTAGTACCTCACTTTTATTTTGGTTTGTTTCCCTAAATGATTAATGATAAGGAGCATCTTTTCTTGTGTTTGTTGGTCATTTGTACATCTTCTTTGAAGAAATGTCTATTCAAGACCTTTGCCCATGTTTTCATCAGGTTATATTTTTGTTGTGGAGTTGTAAGAGTATTTTTTACATTCTGGGGACCATTGCCAGATATATGACTTGCAAATATTTTCTCATGTTCTATAGGTTGTCCTTTCACTTTCTTGAGATGATATTGAAGATGAAGTCTACAGTGGCAGACCATCCACATCAATTTGTGAGGAAAAAATTCATCTTATTCACGCCCTAATTGAA
This sequence comes from Trachypithecus francoisi, assembly GCF_009764315.1. Lineage (NCBI taxonomy): Eukaryota > Metazoa > Chordata > Mammalia > Primates > Cercopithecidae > Trachypithecus > Trachypithecus francoisi. The sequence continues at coordinate 123,507,445 of NW_022681471.1, forward strand.
GAGGACTAATGATTAACAGCAGAAACAATAGCCAACATCATAGCCATCTCAATTGGTTCAACTTATACAATTCTGACTGAAAAATTAAAGTCAAGCAAACTTTCCACTCTGTGGGCACCAAAACCATTGCACCCAGATCAGCTACAGACAAAAGCAGAGCTTTCAATGAAAATTTTAAACAAGTGGAATCAAGATCCTGAAGTGTTTCTTTGAAGAATTATAACAGGAGAATGAAACACGGCTTTACCAGTATCATCTTGAAGACACAGTACAGTCAAAGCAATGGCTACCAATAGGTTGAAGTGGTCCAGTCAAAGCAGGTGTGGACCAGTCAAGAGCAAAGGTCATGGCATTGGGAATGCTCAAGACATTTTGCCAGTTGATTTTTTGGACGGCCAAAGAACAATAACATCTGCTTATTATAAGAATGTTTTGAGAAAGTTAGCCAAAGCTTTAGCAGAAAAACTCCCAGAAAAACTTCATTGGAGAGTCCTTCTGCAACATGACAATGCTTCTACTCACTCCTCTCATCAAACAAAGGCAATTTGGGGAGAGTTTTGACGGGAAATCATTAGACGTCCACCTTACAGCCCTGATTTGGATCCTTCTAAGTTCTTTTTGCTTCCTAATCTTAAAAAAATCTTTAAAGTGCATTCATTTTTCTCCAGTTAATGTAAAAAAGACTACATTGGCATGGTTACACTCCCAGGACCCTCAGTTCTTTAGGGATGCACTAAATAGCTGGTATCATCAATTACAAAAGTGTCTTGAACTGTTATTAGTATAGGTGCTGCTGAAGTGAGCACATGTCTTGAACTCTATATTGGTTATATGGAGAAATAAAGTTAATATTTTTTATTTTTATCTTTTAATTCCACAAACTTTTCGAAGTCCTCTTGTATTTTGTGCCAGGAATTCTACTGTAAAACAGCAATGAACAGCAGGAGTCACAGTGGATGTGATACCTGTTTCCATGGAACTTACAATCCAGAGTAGGAGGAGAAGAAAGTATTTATTACATTCTCTGTATGACCTTCAATATAATAAACATATTGAACACCCCTTCTGATGAAAATGACTAAAATGCTGAGTTAAATTATGAAAAAGAAAATGCGCTTTATAATGTTTCACTGAACTAGCATGAAAGTAAAAAAATCCAGAGGGCAAAATTGAGTAAAAGCAGGAATCCCAAGCGGTAAGTAAGCAGCAAAGTCAACTTTATCCTCTGAGGATTCTGCTTAAAGCAAAAGATCCTGAAATTCTGTGGCAGTACAGTAAAGAGGAGATAAAGACAAGGATCCATCTAACGCAGACAATATAATGGAAGTATACTAGGCCACCCTTTCACTAAGAAGCTATACTCCTTAGTGTAAATGTGAATAAACAATGAATCCACAATGAAAGTGGAGTCAACAAATAAATATATATCTTGACTTTAGTGTTAGCGGATAAAACAATTCTCTTAAGTTTGTTCCCTAAAGCTGGTCCACACATGGGTGAGCTTTCTCAATTCATGTTACCTGTGTGACATGAAGAGCTTTAAGCTGTAACTTGAATTAAGAATAACCCTGGGTTGGAGGTACTCCTAGGTGACTGATAGGAACAAACATCAATATTTTCTGCAGAAACTAAATCTTAATCCAGACCTTAAAGAATGGCGGCAAATAAGGTTCCAAGGTACAAGAGATCTAGTGAAAAATAACAAAATAGACAAAAGAACATGAGTAAGAGTCAGCAGAAATAAGACAGCAGAATCAGACCCACAAATACTTCAGATGTTAAAATCAGCAGATCCAAAATAAAATAACTATTAAACATTTTTAACAATATAGAAGAGTAGCTTGAAAGACAGCAAAATAATCATGAAACAGATTTGAAAAACAATCTTTAAATTAAAATGTAATAATTACAATTTTAATAGATTCTTGAAAAAACCTTAGTAGACAGATTAAACAGTGGATTTGATATCATTTAACTGTTGAGCTGAAAGACATCCAATAAAGTTATTCCAGATACAGTCCACCAGACAAAGAGTTGAAAATATGAAAATGACAAGAGACATGGTGGATAATGCGAGATGGTTTTATTCATCTAATCAGATTTAATGAGAAGAAACTAGAAAGAATGGATAGAAGCAATATTTGAAGTGCTAAATCATTGAGACTTTTACAGAATTGTTGAAAGACATCTCAATCATACAATGTAGGAGTTTTAATGAATTCCAGGCAGAATAAATAAGAAGAAATCCATTACAAGATACATCATAGTGGAAATGTATAGCAACAAAAGAAAGAGAAGATCTCAAAAGACAGGAGAGAAAAAAAGAATAGATCGTTCACCTACAAAGAACTGCAATTTGATTGATGACTGTTTTCTCAACTAAAACAGCAGAAACCAGAAGATAGTGCTGAGAGAAAAGAACAATTCCACCTAGAGCACTATACCTAGAAAAATATCTTTCCAAAATATAGTGAAATAAATATATTTGCAGACAAACAAAAATAGAATATACTCACAACAAATTCTCACTAAAGGAAATTCTAAAGCACAGATATTAGGCAAAAGGAAAGTGATAGAAGGTCTGAGACATAGAAAAAAGTAGTAAGAAATTTATAAAGAAGTGTAATAGACCATTGAGCACATAAAAATACTATTTAATTTGTACAGTTACAAAGACACACCTAAAATGCTATACAGTGATATATAAGCTGAAAGGGATGAGTGGAGTGAAAGACTTCTAAGTTTCTGTTATTTGGCAGTAGTATAGCAAGAAGTTGATTAACTTTGTAATATTTACATGGTAAACTCTCTGGAATTAGCAATCAAAATGGATATAATTCATAGCTTCAAATCTAATGGAAAGCAAAAATGCATTGAGAAAAAAAGGGGACAAAACATATCATTCCAAACAAAAAGAATAACACATAAATGCATAATAAAATGATAAACAAAGTATATCATTAATAAAAATAAATATGATGCACCATACTTGCTTGTTAAAAAGTGAAATATGTCAGACAGAATTGAAATCAAGTCTTGTACATCAAACTGAAGTCAAAGAATTAGAAATTGAAAGAGTATAGCTACATTAATATCAGACAAGATAGACTTTAAGGAAAAAACAGGTAATCCTGGTAATAAAAAAGATTCACTACATAAAGATAAAAAGATCAACACACGATTTAGATAAAACAATTCTAGCCTAATAATAATATAATGGCTAAAATTGAGCATCAAAAGATATTAAGCAAAATTGACAGAGCCTTAAAGAGAAATTGACAATTCTATTACATTGAGAGATATTAATATTACCTCTCTTAATTATTGATCGGTCAAATAGACAAAACAATTCAGGAATAAAGATAACCTGAATATCATAATTATCAAGCAAATATAGAATATCATACTCAACAACTGGAAAATACACTTTGAACATTTATAAAAATGTATCCGGCCGGGCGCGGTGGCTCAAGCCTGAAATCCCAGCACTTGGGAGGCCGAGACGGGCGGATCACGAGGTCAGGAGATCGAGACCATCCTGGCGAACACTGTGAAACCCCGTCTCTACTAAAAAAATACAAAAAACTAGCCGGGCGAGGTGGCGGGCGTCTGTAGTCCCAGCTACTCGGGAGGCTGAGGCAGGAGAATGGCGTGAACCGGGAGGCGGAGCTTGCAGTGAGCTGAGATCCGGCCACTGCACTCCAGCCCCGGCGACAGAGCAAGACTCCGTCTCAAAAAAAAAAAAAAAAAAAATGTATCCATGGTAGAATCATACACACTGTTTTCCTAGACTAGAGGTTGGCAATTTTTTTCTATAAAGGGTCAGATATTAGATGTTTTAGGCTTTGTAGGTCAGATGGTCTCTCTCATAACTACTTGGTGCTGCTGGTGGTGTAGCCTGAAAGTTGCCATAGATGATAAGGAAGCAAACTAGTGTGGCTGATTTCTAATCAAACTCTACAAAAACTACAGTGGCTCAGGGGCAGTAGTTTGCTGACCCATGTCTTAGCTTTTGGACAATTATTTTAAAAATCAGTAACAAGGATAACCAGAAAAAAAACCATGTCTGGAAGTTGCAAATTACATGTAAGCAATGTGTCAAGGAAACCACAATAAAAATAAGAAAATATTTAGAATGGAATGAACATGGCAATCCTACAAAACAAAACTTTTGAGATCAGTTTAGGGTGATAGTTAAATGAGCATGTTCAATTTGTGAAAACTCATCTAGTTGTAAAGGTATGACATGCTCATCATCCTATATGTATATTATGCTTCATTAAAAAGTGTAGAAAAGGTAAACATCTAAGGGATAGAAATATAGTAGTATTTAGAGGGAAATTCACAGTCTGAAATGCTTACCTTAGAAAAGAACAACATAATTTATTCAGCTAATTAACAAAATTAAGAAGTTAGGGGGGAAAATATCAGAAACCCATATGATGAAATTGGGAAGGAATAAAAAACCCGATTAATGAAATAGAAAACAAACCAAAAATCAGATCAAAGCTATAAACAGGTCCTTTGGAGAGATGATAAAATAGACAAATCTCTGGCAATATAAATAAAGAGAGGAAACAAGTAAGAAAGCACAAATAAAATATTAGGAAAAAAAGAAGGTCTTAAACATGCTACAGAGATAAAATAAATAAGAGCATTTCAGGAACAATATTATGCCAACGTTTGAAACAGATTAGATGAAATTGACAAATTATTGTATAAATACAACCCAACAAAATACTCAAATACAAGTTTTCTTATGTTTAAAAAATTTTAAATAGTCCCATAAATATGAACGAAATTGAAGCAGTGGTTAATCTTCCACAGTGACAAAATGAGGACGAGACAGCATAAATCTACCACATACACATGTGCATACACACATATGCATGAGCATGCATGCACACACACATACACATTAAGTATTAAAGATTTAAATTTGAAAGGACCAGAAACCTTCAGCAAATAGAGAAAAGCTTTATGACTTTGGGTATGGAGAATTTCTTAAATAAGATATAAAACATAAAGGAATATTTGGATGAATTCACTTATAGTAAAATAAAGAACTTCTATTATTGGAAGTCACCCAAAAAAGAGTAAATATATAGACCACAAAACAGAAGGAGACATGAGCAACATATAGAGGAGACAAGGACTTATTATCAAGAATATATGCAGAAATCCTCTAAATCAATAAAATGACAACTAGATAGAAAAACACATAAGACATGAATAGACATTTCAGAGGGGAACAAATCCTACTGACCAATAAACATATGAAAAGATGCTCACCCTCATTAGTAACCAGGAAATAAAAATTAAAACCACAATGAAAAATCATTTCATGCCACCAAATTGGCAAAAATTAAAAATTTGGATAATGCCAAGCATCAATGAGGTATAGAATGATGAAAGTTTCATCCAACAGTGATGTGAGCTGAAATAAACACCACTACTTTGGAATACAGTTTGGCATTAATTAACTTGCACATGTTCCCAGTCTATGATCCAGCAATTCCAGTCTTAGGTATAAGATAAGCAGGAATGCTCAGAGAACCATTATTCATAAGAAAAGAAAAAACAGGGAACAAACATCTATTAACTGTAGAACGACTAAATATATTAATTTGATACATCATCCTGGATGAATCAAAAAACATAACCTTGACCAAAGAGACAGAACTAAATGGCATATTTTCTAGTGATATGTACCTATGTATTAAGACCATAAAAAACAGCAAGACAATTTTAACATGAAATTCAGGGAAATGGCCACTGTTGGGTAGACAGGAAACAGTACTTGGGTAGTGGCATGAAGGAGACTTCAAAAGTACTGGTGTTAGTCTATTTCTTTATCTGGTGGTGGGTACATGGGTTTTTACTTTACTTTTCCTTCTTTAAACTGTACTACCCTATACATTCTTTTACATATATATTTTACAATAATTACTTTTTAAAGGTAGTAATAATTACAAAAGTGCTTAGTGCTACAAAATATAAGGTATTATGGGCAGAAACAGGGATCTATCCTAGTATGAGTTGTTGGGGGCAGGGTATGGAAAGGGGAAAAAGGGAGCATTCCAGTTCTATATACACCGAATTTCTGAAAACGCTGAAAAAGCAGTGACCCTAATTTGAATTAAGATCTTAAAAGATGTTCTTTTCTTTGGTCCCCTAATTTTCTAATTGCTTCACAATAAAGTTTTGTATTGTCGGGCATGATTTGTTCTCTACAAACACTCTACTCATTAAGATTCCATTTTCCTAACAGTCCTGACTTATAGTGCTCATAATAACCATTTCATTACTTTGGTGATTCAGTTTAGAGTCCTCCTACAGTAATTACCAGACGGATTTATTTTTCTTCCCCTCTAAGACAAGTAGCATATATTCTTTGAATTGGCTTCCAATGCCAAATGTATTTTGTTTTTTTAAGCAGGCAAAATGCCCTAGATATTTCAATCTTGCTAAAGCAAATATGCTGCAGTATTCTTGGATATAGTTCTTGTAAACCAAAAATAAAATTCTAAGGCCCTCCAACCATCTGAATGGACTTCCTCCTCAGCCAGGGAATTTTTTTTTTTTTTTTTTTTTTGAGACAGGGTCTCGCTCTGTCGCCCAGGCTGGAGTGCAGTGGCGCAATCCTGGCTCACTGCAAGCTCTGCCTCCTGGGTTCACACCGTTCTCCTGCCTCAGCCTCCCGAATAGCTGGGATTACAGGTACCCGCCACCACACCTGGCTAATTTTTTGTATTTTTAGTAGAGACGGGGTTTCTGTGACCAGGATGGTCTCCATCTCCTGACCTCATGATCCACTGGCTTCGGCTTCCCGAAGTGCTGAGATTACAGGTGTGAGCCACCGCGCCCAGCCAGAACTTTTAAATTTAACCCGAGAGACTGGTTCAGGCCATGATGAGAAATGGGGGTCGGACGTGCATCATTATACCTCTCCAGCATTAACATCAACACAGACTTTAAGTCTGATAAGAAATATTTTACAGCCTGTTCTCTCTGAAGTCTGCTACCTGAAGACTTCCTCTGAAAATAAGAACTTTCTTTTCCACAATCCTTTATCTTAACCCAGACATTTCCTTTCTACTGATCCCAGGTTTTTAGGTTAAACCCAATCAATTATTAACCAAAAAAGTTTTAAATCTACCTATAGCCTGGAAGCTGCCCCTCCCCCAAACCCCCAACCCCAACTTCCAGTTGTTCTGAGTTTCTGAACTGAATCAACGTATTTCTTGAATGTATTTAATTGAAGTCTCATGTCTCCCTAAAATGTATAAAACCAAACTACACCCCGACCACCTTGGGCACATGTTCTTAGGACCGCCTAAGGGCTGTATCATGGGCCATGGTCACTCATATTTGGTTCAAAATAAATCTCTTCAAATATTTTACAGAGTTAGACTCTTTTCATCAACATTCTCTTCTCAAATTCCCATTAATATGATTTCACATATCCTATCCTTTTAAAAAAGGATAGTGAACCCCTTTTAAATCACAGGGAAGGACTTTAGCCTTGGAGTTTTCCAGGAGGAATAAGCAACACAAATTCCCAATGACATCAGATTGTTCTCAGTATGCTTCAGAGAATAAAAATATGTGCACCGATAGATCCTTGATACCACCATCATATAGACTCCATTTTTAAGACCAATGACTACATCAGAATAATTTTTAAAAGCAAATTTACACAAATGCAGCCATTTGATCAGAGTTTGTTTTCCACAGCTCCACTTTTTAATAAGCAGCAACATGTATCAATCTAAATGCCTTTTTAACTTTTATTTAAAAACTCATTGTACATGAGAGAAAATACTATTTGCTTGGTACTTGGGTGTAATTTACCCAACTGTTTCCATAAAGCAGAACTTATACTTTAAAAAAAACAAACAAGCAGAAGCCCTTCTTCAATAAATATGATTCCATGCAATGGAAAATTAAAATAAAAATAAGATGCTTTTTTTAAAGAAAAGTACAAAACAAAATGAAAATGATCACAGAGTTGGTTCCATCAAAACTGATGAGTCATGGCAAATAAGGAGGAAAGAACTAGATCTAATAAAGGCTGCTGAATCACAGCCATGTGGGGGCTCTTTTTGAGCAATGTTAATCTCTTAAATTGGCTAGCCATTGGTAATTTGTTTGATGTTAATTCTCATAAAGAGACAACTTGAATGGCAATGGGCTTGTTTGAAACAAAACAGAAGTGTGTGATCTGAAGAATTGCATTATAATTGATCAATTGATTTAATATTTAAAACTATGGCTTCCAATTCTTTGAACAATTGTAATTAGCACATTCAAAGGGTCAACCAGATTGATGCCCTTGCCAGAGAAGTAGGTTTTCCTTCTTATTTAAATAAAAATCAATTTATTGATCAAGACAACAGCTTACCTGAAAATGCATGTGTAATCAAGAGTGCCATGTTTTAAAGGGACTTTTGTTGAAAAGGAAGACCATGCCAGAACATCAAAGCTGCATGATTTTTTAAAAGAAAAACAATAGCTTTTAGAGGAAATACTTTTAGCTACCATACTTATCACTATCAAGAAGACAGTAAGCCCAATTTTTTATTTCCTTACTTTTTCATAGGGAATTTGTCTTTAATTTTTTTGTGTGTGATAAGCTACAGGTTATTCGGATACTTCTATGGCAGAACCTAAAATCTCAGGCCAGAAAATAGCTTGAGAAGAATCCACTCCCCCATGTCAATGTCAGGGAAATCCAGGATTAACGGGAGAAAAGAGGCTCAGTCAGAGACAGAGTGTTCAAGAGCACCAAGGATAGGAAAATCTAAAAGCCTTCCTGTCCCCAAACTGCTCTCCCATGTACCTGCCACAATATTAAAAATTCCTAGTGTAAAAGAATCTCTGTTTTGAATGGTAGCTTTTTTTCTGGAGACCCCTGTTAAAATGCAAATGTCTTGTCTGGAACAGGTAGGATACTAATCTATACCCATCCATTAACTTCAATAGCAGCTGGTATTACACATAATTCAGCAAATAAATAGCAGCTTTTTGATTTAAGCCTCACTTTATAGACATGGGTTTTTCAGGGATAGCACTTAAGAGGCTGTAACTTTCTTTGAAGCTCTATGCCCTCCAACAGGTAAGTGGGCAGTAAATGACAGTTGTTCCTGGGGCTGTGCTGTGTGCAGTCTCTAGGTAGAGTTCAATTTTCCCCTCTATCATTTATATTTTTAACTAAGAATTACACCTGTCCTCATTCTCATTACTTACCAGAAATAGAATTATTATTTTCATGCATTAATGCAAAAAAATAGTTATCTTCAAATGAAAAAAGAATAAAATTTTCATAATGAGGTAATAGTACGTAGACTGTTCAGAAAGCAAGTATGAATAATTTCTACTCCCCATATTTTGTTGCAATTTATCAGACCCCTCCTATGTGTTTGTTGTTCTTGTGCTAGATGTTCTACATGTTTTAAACTTTTCCAACAATCCTGCAAAGAAAGGTAGAATTTTATCAGTTTTATGGATATGGAAACTAAAGCTCAAGGATAATTTTCCAAAGCCCCAGTGTGTCTGATTGCAGTTCCTGCAAATTTTCCTGATAGCATGCTTTATTCCATATTCAAAATGATATCATCTTCTTTGGGTTAAGACTTAAACAACAGAAAATACTAAATCTAGATCCAAGCCTCACTGATTTGCAGATTCTTGCTCTTGTTCTCTGTCTCTGCCCTCCTTTGTGATATGATTTATGCTCAGAGTCATTCATGCCTATCAGGTTTTATGAAAGAGCACAGAGAACAAATGATAAAATCCCAGCATCCCAGGCCAACAGCCTTGTTTGTCTGACTCCTGCTCACCCTTTTGACTTAAGCTGACCTCCTTCTGTTGCTTTTCTGTCCCCCAACAATCCTCAGGAACCCTTTGCTCCTCAGCCCTAGCATATCAGGAAAACCAGGGCTCCTCCATTAACCCTTCTCACTCTAGCTTCTTTCTTGATGCAGTGGACTTCATCATTCCTGCCCAGCCTTGCCCTGCTTCCACCTACACCACAGAAGTCTACCTGGGTCAACAGCTTCTGGGTTTGCAACTGACTCTCTCAATGACCCTCTCTTTCTACTCCAGCTACAAGCTCTCCTTTCTTAATAACTTCAGATTTCCAAGGAACCACACACAAGGCTCAATGTCCTACACTCATCAAGAGCACATCGCTGGATAAGAAAAAAGATACTCTCATTAGCAAAGCTGTTTATATGGCTGACGCCCCATATCTCCTGCTTTACTTTTTTCATACCTCTTAAACTCCTGGGAATCATCTGGTTTCTGATTATTGCTTTGGGCTTTTGTCTTAGTTGCCTTAGTGCTACCATAAAGGAATAGCTAAGGCTGGGTAATTTATAAAGAAAAGAGGTTTACATGGCTAATGGTTCTGCAGGTTGTACAAAAAGCATGGTGTCAGCATCTGCATCTGGTGAGGGCCTCAGGCTGCTTCCACTCATGGCAGAAGGTGAAAGGAAACAGACATGTGCAAAAATCACATGGCAAGAGAGGAAGCAAGTGTAAGAGGGAGAGGTGTCAGGCTCTAACAACCAGCTCTCACGGGAACTAACAAAGCAAGAATGCATTACTGTGAGAACAGCACCAAGCTCTTTCTCATGGGAGAGTTCTTCTCCCATGACCCAAACACCTCCCATCAGGCCCCATCTCCAACATTGGGGATCAGATTTCAAAATGAGGCTGGGAGGACAAACATCCAAACTATAGCCATACTGAACCTCTTTCTTAGCTGTTTCCTATCTCCTGACTTTGATTCTTTTCTCTGCAAATTCTTCAACTCCATGCTAAGTAGAGTTCCACTCCAAAGCACTCACTCCAGATCGCTAGGTCAAGCCTTACTCCCAGATTTAGCCCCTCCTGGGACCTAACTCTATGCTAACCTCTTTGAACTGTGCCCTGGGTCTGTTAACCCCACTCCCTCTCATCCCTGGGTGCACAACCTTCAATCATTGCCAACAGCTGCTGAATCTAATCCTGGTTCTCTTCAAAACTTGAATAGAATTAAGTAGCTGCCACCCTTACATTTTGCAAGATTTCTGTGGCAGAAGACATATTTTCCTGCCTATTCCTTAGTGTTATATAGCACTCCTTATCACCAGTGGATCTCTATTGTTCTCATTGCCCTCTTAATAAGTGGTAGCTTTCTCTCTCAGTGACAAAGGAGAATACAAAAGATAAAAAATGAAGAACGAACACTTATCAGCATAGAATCATACGGAGGCCTTCTTCCAATCAGAAGATAAGCTTTATAGTCAATTAGCTGCCTTTATCCAGATATGCTCCTGAGAGAGCAGTGATTCTCAAACTTTTGCAGCTATTTAAAGCACCTGTAAAAAATTTAGATTCTGGTTCAGTAGGGGAGGCGTGCTAAGATTTTGCATTTCTGATATGCCCCCAGGTGATGCCCTGGCTACATCAAGGTCCACACTTTGAGCAGCAAAGCCCCAGATCTACAGATACCTGGAGATGGATTTATACCTGGTTTCCTTTTCAGGCAGTACACACAAAATTAGCCCTGATCTCTGATTCAGACTATAGCATCTTTCTTTGAAACATAGCATTTTGTAATACGTTTGAGCAAAACCAAGTGTTTTCAAACATAAAAAAAGATTTCTTTATTCATAGCTATAGATGGAAGCCTGAATTAATAGACACAAAACTTGTTTCTTTCAACAAAGAGATGAAAAAGAAGAGAAGAAGCGTGAGTTAGAAAGAGGCACTGAAGTGGCGGTTACTGGGCAACCAGGCAAAAATAAAGTGACTGAATTCCATTGCTGAAAGAATAGAAGGGCCCATGGGAGAGGGAGGCAAAGTCAAGCCTTCTATTTCAAAATGTTTGACTAGACCAACTCAATAGACGACTTTACATAATGTAGACAAATAAGAATCTTGTCTATTATCTTCTGGTCTAGCGGCTTCTATGGGCCAAAATGTCTTCCTTTTTATCAACCCAAATCTTTGAGCTTTCACATAAACTAATTTATTCTTGTATACTCACAAGACTAGGCACCTGATTATGAATTATTCTGGGTATGGAATATAACTGAAAATGATTTCTAAATTTCTCCAATATTGATGACTAGCATTTATAAGGCACTCGTTATGTGTTTTACACGTATCAATCTCATTTGATTCTGTTGACACTGCAAAGAATAGGTACTCTATAAGATCCATTTGTCAGATGAGGAAAGAAGAGTTAAAGTAAGCAATGTGCCTGATGTCCTAGGAGTGATAAACAACAGAGCCAGGATTTGAACTCAGGCATCTGACTCTAGCCCCTGTGCTTCCAAATACTACACTATCCTGTCTCTCTATTATTTCTTTTGTTCTTTTCCCCAAAACTGGACAATTTCAATTTATTTTCTTATAAAGTTTCCCTGGAAAACTCCTCTGCAATTCTAATGAAAAGCCCTCCAAGTGGGGTCAAGAGCAGAAACTAGTTACTGAGAATCTAGCTAGAGGGAGTACATGGAAGGGATGTACTCCTCTTGTATATCATTCTTTCATTCATATTTCATCCCGGATTATGGCTTGGATTTTTCTTCCCTAACAATTCTTACTCCTGTTCAGTTTATTGGATGTCCTTTCTAAGTGTCCTTTATTAAAAATCATACCTGAATCAGGATGCTTTAGGTTACAAATTTAAAAAAATAAAACTAGAACTGGCTTAAGTGACAATGTATTAACTCACATAACTGAAGAAATCTTGAGCATGACTGTATCAAGAACCTGGCTTCTTTTCGGCATCCTACATCACTTTGAAATTTTTGGCCACATGTGAAGCCAGCTCCCCTCATAATTGTAGGATATTGATGACCAGGGACTCCCAGGGCCACAGCTTCCTCTTGAGATGCCCCTTAAGAATAGGGGCATCTGTTCACCAAACCATCAAACAAAAGTCCTAAGCTCCACTCTGATTAAACCAACTCACAATATAACTTGCATTATAAGATGCATATTTTTCATATTGCAATATATCTGAAGTAAAATACATCTTACAATTGATGCATAGTTATAACTGTTGGGGTTTTTTCTCGTTCTTTCTTAGGGGTACCTAAAATAGTGCCCCCTTCTTGGTATCTAACAATAGGACAATAGGCCCAGACCAGTCAAAAATTATCCCTAGAGTTGGGGTGACTCCAATCCTGGTAACAAATGCATTACCGCTATTTCCCATGGGGAAAGGTGGAATGCATGTTGGGAAGACAATAGAAGTGTTCTTTAAACAACTGAGCACATACTAATGGGGGAAAATCTAATAGTGCAAAGTCATTCGTTTATTTATTCAAAAAATGGAAGCATTTATTGAATGCCAACTATGAGCTGATACTCTTCAAGGTGATAGGATACAAATGATTAATGAAACACAGACCCTGCCATTGAACAGCTCACACTCTACTGATACTTACATTGTTAAATTTATATAAATACGTGTTTCCACACAAATAATAAAATTATAATATTACAATAATTTCTATGAATTATTATAATTCTATTATTCTATGAATAATAATCAAATAATAATCAAATACAGGAAATGGTAAGGGAATAGATAATGTTAGGCAGAATGCTATACCCAAAAAGCACTGCTACAAGTGAAAGAAAACATGTTTCCCTGGCCCTAACAAAATCTGGTGAATGTAAGGCAGCAATTCAGACTCCAATTTTAGAGTAAGGATGGCAGGCCAGCTCACAGCTAAGACACATTCAGTGACTCACATATTTCAGAAAGACAGGAAATAAAGAAGCCCTGGAGATCAGATCATGACCTGCAAAAATGTAGGACGCCCAGTAGAAAAAACCCTGACAAATTCAGTCATGGTAACTATGTGAAACATACAAATGATCTGGAAGAGGGGGAAGAACAATTGCCAATTTCATATACTAACCACCAGATCAATACTATATTTATTTGTTGGGGAGGCTTAAACTGGGGGACACCCAAATGGAATTGGATTGAGCCACGGGGTAATTATCCAACTTCTATGAGATTCTTGGCTGGGAATAAATTTCTCTGCCTCAGCTGTGTGTAGTATGAGATAAATGACAGGCATTTGTGATCAGAGCCCCAGTGAGGTCAAATCACATTAGCAAAACTAGCAAATGCTTTAAGCAATCACCAAAACTTTTCGGGGGAAAAAATCATTTCACACAGCTGAAGGGGCAGAGATTTGCAATCAGCAGAAATTTTACTCCCAACTTGGCTTAAACATCTACTCTCTCTGTTTCTCTGGTGGTTCTTGTATAGTTCGTATCTATGAAGAACATTCACATGCTGCAACTCACTTGGTCTTAGAGTATTATTAATTAATTTATGTGTTTCCAACATAGTCAGTTCTGGAACCAAGTTCTTCTTCACTGTTTTCTAGGTAGAGTCAGTGTGATTGTGTATTTGCTCCAGTGATGGTGCATGCATGCTGGACGATGGAGAGGCAAAAAAGAGTGATCAAAAAGGTTGCACACATGTGGTGAGCATCTGATCTCATCCAGGAATGCAGGTCTAATGGTTGTGATCAACTATTATAAAGTACAAAGAGCCTATAAGAAGAGAAGATCACAAGATGGACCCCAGGAAGAGACAAATGTACTACCAAAAGCTTTCCCCTTTAGCCTATGTTGATAATCATTGCTTATTATGGGATGAAGGTACTGAATTGAAAGTGAAATGCAGAACCTTAATAATATGCGCCTTTGGAAAAGTACATACCTTTGACCTGGGCAGAAGACCCAAATTGCCTACACTCTTGGTGCCAATAGGCATCACAAAATTAGTAGTTTCCAAAAATACAGCAAGCTGCACCTGTCTCTGGTTTTGCTACAGTATCCTAGAAACCCCCCAAATGCCACAGCTACTGGAACTGAGGCAGGAGAGGAATCTACTCACAATGGCTTATAACTGTAACTCAATAATAAGACCACCTGTATTTTCTATAGTCCAATGAGAGCTGGTGGAAGTGGAGAGAAACAAGATGAGGGGGTAGGGAGAGAAAGGATAAAGCAACTCATTAATAGTCTATGAAATGAATTATTTTGAGAGATATAAGAATGAATGCAAATGTGTCTTACATATTGTTAAATTACAAAGAAAATAATGTTGTATAAAATCATACAGATTACACGCTTCCTGTACCTTCCTAATCCCAAATTTAGCCAGCCTTTTACCGACATGATTTGACACTTAAATTCATCAGTGGGTCTATAGCAAGATGGCCTTAGGCTCCTAACAATTTGAACCTGATGATCACCGCAATTTATTTAGGCAACTTTCAACTTAAACCCAATTTCCAAGCTGCAAGACAACCCCCCACAATTGCTTTAAGGCACTTGGAAATCTTTATATATATATATGATTTTTTTTTTTTTTTTGAGACGGAGTCTCGCTCTGTGGCCCAGGCTGGAGTGCAGTGGCCGGATCTCAGCTCACTGCAAGCTCTGCCTCCTGGGTTTACACCATTCTCCTGCCTCAGCCTCCTGAGTAGCTGGGACTACAGGCGCCCGCCACGTCGCCCGGCTAGTTTTTTGTATTTTTTAGTAGAGACGGGGTTTCACCATGTTAGCCAGGATGGTCTCGAGCTCCTGACCTCGTGATCCGCCCGTCTCGGCCTCCCAAAGTGCTGGGATTACAGGCTTGAGCCACCACGCCCGGCTATATATGATTCTTTTATTCCATTATCCACGTCACTGATGAAAACCTTTCTATTTTCAGATCCAAGGCCTAAGCCCGTGGAAATCCACTGTTGCTTTCACTCTTAGGATGGTACTGCCCCATCTGTAATGTTCTCAGAGTACACTCCTCCACAGCAGAATTCGTAACTAGTAAGTTCAGCAACTTGACCTAGTTTCAGTAAATGGGCTAGGGGCTATACTAGAGATCACCCAAGAAGATTTTCAAGGCATTCTGCCATACTAAGAGAGCTGAGAAGCAGCTCCTCCTAGCAGTCCTGTCACAGAAAAAGAAATGTTGATTGAGAAATAGCCTCAGTATTTGGTCAAGTTGCCACTGACACAATACAGCTGGAGATAAGATCCAATTATCCAGAATGTTGAAGCCAAAGCTTACTGCCTTCATACCCAGTCATGGCCTGCCCGGAATTTGGCTTGTTTGTTTTCAGTCCTCATCTGGAAGTGACAGAAATAAATAGTTTCACTGCCTCAGACAAGTGGGAAGGATGGAGTGGAGATGGTATGTAAAATAACTGCATGACAGTGTAGCTTGTTGGTTGAGAACATGGGTGCTAGAGCCAGGTTGCCTGGATTTAAATCTCTCTGCCAGCCATTACCCATGTGTAACTTTGGCTAAGTTATTTAATCTCTGTGCCTCAGTGTATAGCAGATGCACCTGACAGCAATAACAATGTAAACATACCCTGAGAATGACCCTGTATGGCAGACGCACCTGTCAGTAATGAAAACCTACCCTGACAATGACCCTATGGTGTAAGAAGAATGCATGTTTGGAGTTCCAAGCTAAGGAATTCAGGAGTGGCCACCCAGAGATTCATTCCTTATCTGTGAGGAACATCTGAAGTCCTGGCTCATTTCATGGAATGTAGGCCATAGGGGGGATTGAGGCCCTTTGCATGGGTTGAATGAAAGTTGCCAGCAGATGGTCGCTAGGGGGAGAGTGCTAAGTGAAAACGCTATGTAAACTGCATGCTTTTTACAAACAGTAGCACTTCATGAGTCCAGGCTGCCACTACTGAACCACCCTGTATATAAGTCCCCTCAATAAACCCTGTGTCTCATTTGCTGGCTCTGAGACTCCTCTTTGGCCTTTCAAACATGGTACCATCCCTACTGAAGTCAACAGGGGTCTGGTATAACACTTAGTTGTCTGATCTTGGACAAAAGAGAGGAGAAAATACTAGCATCTTTCAACTGGGCTGTTGCCAATATTAGCACAGTGCATGACACATAACAGTAGCTTTTATCATGAACTAGATCCAAGGCTCAAACAATGGGCTAGCAGGATCTGTGGTGAAGGGAGGTGACCTCTATCCCTTGACTTTACTGTTCTCTCTCTTTTGACCTCATTTTCCCCTCCTGCAGAAAGACTTTGGGGCTACTGGGAAAATAGCCCACTGCCCCCGCCTCCAAATCACAGATGCTGTTACTTTATACTGCTAGAGGTGAAAGGTTCCCGAGCTGATCACACGAAAAGGGAATGCAAGACCAAGAGAAGATGAAATGAAAAGAACCGGTGGACCTATGTGGTCAAATAGACATAAAAGGCAACACAAAATTCTAGATATTGGTCATCTCCCCCTAGTGGAGCTTCCTGCCAATCTTCCATTTCTTCTTCATAGAGAAAACTACAAAGACAGTGCCAATAACATCTGTAATGAACAAAGTTACTCCAGCTGCCACTGGTCAGCTTCCTTAAAAAAAAAAAAAAATCACATCTGCCTATAAATGATCCACTTCTCCGTGTATTCCTGGTTCCTGTAAGTACAGCTCTTCAAGCTGAAGGAAGCTGGTGAGCTTTCCCTCCATTCACAAGTAAGACCAGGATCTGGTTCTGAGGGACAGCAAGAGCAGGTGCTCATTGTAAAAATGCAACTAATCAGATCCTACTGTAAGGGCTCAAGGCACCAGAAATTTACAAATGCAAAAGCATATTGCTGTGAATACACTGTGCAAATAAAAGTCACTCAGTGATATGAAAAGCACAGTTCTGAGGAAGTAAATTGTGACTCTAAAGCTAAACTTAAACAAAAACAGAATCCATCAGGGTCTCACAACACCTCATCTTATAACAGTGCTGTCCATGCAAAACAGTTCATTACACTGTACACTTTCAGTAGTAATGGCTAGGGGAGGTCATTAGGGGAAGGAATCACAACATGGATAAGATATGTTTACGTGGAAAGTCTTTGTACAGCCGGAAATAGTCACAAATGTAGTCCCAGCTACTTAGGAGGCTAAGGGGAAAGGATTGCTTGAGCCCAAGAATTTGAGACCAGCCTGGGCAACACAGCAAGATCCCATCTCCAAAAAATAAGTATATATAAAAAGTCTTTGCACAATTCAAACTCCAGGAAGGGAGGAAGATTTTCTTTTCTTTTCTTTTCTTTTTCTGTTACCTCAGCCATGGTGAAAGAAAGAAACCTAGATAAAGGATTAAAACTCACACCCGTGTCACTTACTTGCTGATGGGGTGGGTGCTAAAATCAGCATAATTCAAAGAGAATCCTCCAATGTAATCCAAATAAGTGTGGCCACCCAGAAATGTTTAATCTATATTACTTGAAAAAGTCAGTTGCATTCATATAAGTTAGCCTCTTAAAAATAAATGAAACTGGAGATTTAAGGGACGAAGCTTTCAAGAGGATTTTAGATCAAAGCAAGAATCTGTGAATTAAATAAATTGTCATTTGGCATTACTGGAAAGGTTAAATGAGGGGAAGAAAGTGATATTCAACTTAGTTTGGTTGACTTATTGATTCTACTTAAAAATACGAGATTGGGGAGGAAATTAAAATCCTTGGATAAAACCACATTTTGGGATCAATGGTTTTTTACATAACCATGTTGTCTTTTTAACCCATTGCCATGGCAAATTGAGACTTTAGCCTCTGATGATGATGATAAATCTGTTTGGGCTGCTATGATAAAATACTTTAGACTGGGTCATTCAGAATCAATAGAAATTTATTGCTTACAGTTTTGGCAGCTAGAAAGTCCAAGATCAAGTCACCAACAGATTAAGTGTGTGGTGAGAGCTCACTCCCTGCTCCAAAGATGGCATTCTTGCTGCATTCTCACATGGAAGAAGGGGCAAACAAGCTCCTTTATTTCTCTTTTACAAGGACACTAATCCCATTCATGAGGGTGGAGTCCTCATGACCTAATCACCTCCCCAAAAGCCCCATCCCTTAATATAACCACAATAGAGATTAGGGTTCAACATATGAATTTGGGGGACACAAACATCCAGACCATAGCATATTATTTGATGCAAATATGTTTCCATGGCATAGAAAAGTTTCAATTAATTCTAGCCTTTGTACAGAAGCTCTTTCCCTCCAACTTGGTATATATTTTCACTCTATTTTAAGCCTCTTTTAGGTGATGTTTATGTCTTAGATGTCTTTTATCAAGCATAGTGCTTAACAAATACTCCTGATTGAGTCACTAAATATTAAAATATGGCGTTTAGGAAGTGTTACTCCATTGTGATAAATGTAGGAATACTATTTTTCCCCTTTGTAGGAAAGAACTTCTTGCCTCACAAGACTATGGAACATAAAGTTGTTGCTTCTAAATAACAATCAAATCAGGACACCATTCAAACTCCATACTGGGGTGGAAATAGCTAATACCGCTTTCTTTTGCATTCAGGCATTGTTTGATTTTGATTTTTTTCTTAATTTAAGATGCTGAGAGAGTGGAAAGCAGCAGACAGGAACCATGTCCTATTGACAAAAGAATGGTGATTTCTATTCTCAACAACCATGATTAAACAGGAAGATGATTTTGCTGAACTCTCATTCTGCCAGAAATTCCAGGAACTCTTGGGGCAGTGAAACATTTACAGAATCAGACAGTGAGAAGACCATGTTCCTGGAGAACTAACAGCTTTGGAAGGATGTAAATTGATCTAAATAGGCAGAAATCATGTTTTCAGACTCTGATATGAGTTATAGTAAATTGATGTGTCATATTTCCGATTAAAATCCACTTAATAAAATTATTCTGGAGTGCAGACTAAGTCATATGAAGGAATCCTTTTTAGGGGAATAAAACTAGGAAATGAAGACACTTACATTCAGCATTTATCCCAAATTCAACCTTAATTATTGAATGATTGCTTCAGCAAATACCCTTCTAATTAAAATAATAACATGTAGAACTGTCCTCTTGAAAGCTTAATTGGAAAACAGGTCATGTGGTAGGCAGAATAATGCCTCCCCCGTCCACCAAGATGTCTATACTCTAATTCCTGAGAACCTGTGAATATGTTATGTTACATGGCAAAGGAGAATTAAGATTGCAGATGGATCAAATTTCCTAATCAGGTGACCTCATAATAGTGATATTAGCCTTAGTTATCCAAGTGACCCTAATGTAATCACAACAGTGATTATAAACAGTGAACATAAAACTGGAAGAGGGAGGCAAAAAAGAACCAAAGAAATGGTAGTATGAGAAAGCCTGCTGTCACTGGCTTTGAAGATGGAGGAAGGATGCCCAAGCCAAGGAATGTGGGTTGCCCACTAAACACTGGAAAGGGCAAGGAAATGGATTCTCTTCTAGAGCCCCCAGAAAGAGATGATGCCATGCTGACATCTCAGTTTTGGTCTAGTGAGAATCATTTCAGATATCTGACCTCCAGAACTGTAAGATAGTAAATTAGTGTTGTTTAAACCACCAAATTTGTGGTAATTTGTCCTAGCAGTAATAGACAACTGACACAGGACATAATCTTAAATAAATAAAAATCTACAGTAATAATTGTCTATTACCCAATGATACAGACCATACATTTCATATTAGTACTCTGAGACAGTGCCTCAGTCTCCTTAAGGGTCTAGAGATTTGTAAGACTGTTGGCAGTTCCAAGACAGGACATTGTGGGAAGTCCTACTATATTTGATCTGTAGTGCAAGTAACTGGTGTGAAAGCCATGAAGAACAGTAGTAGAACGTTATAGTGGAGTGTCTTAAAAACACTGAATCCCGGCTGGGTGCGGTGGCTCACACCTGTAATCTCAGCACTTTGGGAGGCCAAGGTCAGGTGATCGAGACCATCCTGGCTAATACGGTGAAACCCTGTCTCTACTAAAAATACAAAAAAATTAGCCAGGTGTGGTGGTGGGCACCTGTAGTCCCAGCTACTCAGGAGGCTGAGGCAGGAGAATGGCATGAACCCGGGAGGCAAAACTTGCAGTGAGCCAAGATCACACCACCACACTCCAGCCTGGGTGACAGGGCGTGACTCTGTCTCAAAAACAAAAACTCTGAATCCCAATCCCAGACTCAGATTCTGATCCAAGTAGTTCTGAGGTGGGAGCCCAGCATTTTGCATTTCTGAAAAGCTTGTTCCCACCTCTATGTGTAGGCAGCTAAGTTTGAGAAACATGTACTAGGAAACCTTTTGTGGCACATCTAACCAACTTAGAGCAACTCAGGAGCAAATCAATGAAGAGTTTGTTCATCTTTAAAAACAAATGGTTGGACTACATTATCCCTAGGGATTTTTTTCAACTATATAGTCTGTGAGTCCCTGAGTTTGACCTGCATTCTGCCTCCTATCAGTCCCCTACCCCCAAATTTCCCTTATAATCTGTCAACTTACTCCTGTTGTGATTCCCCAGATTTGCTCTTGCCCTTTGCCTTAGGCTTGTCAAATTTAACTTAAGCTTTCCCCACTTTTGTAAAGAAAATATCTGTCAGATCCAGCACAAACTAGCTTGCCCATGCATCTCTGCCCTCAGCTTTCTGTTCTGCTTGTCTTCAATTAATATATTCAAGCATTAATTCTTGTCAGTTTCATCTCACTTGCAGGGTAGGAAATAGTTGGCCAGTAGACCAGCAATTGCTGTCTTTCTTTAAAAGATTAGATGAATACATTTATTTGAAAACATAGTAATGACAAACCTCTTAGCAAACAAACTAATGGCTGGTAGGAGATTCCTTATCTGTAGATTATTTTAGCAGGATGTGCCTGGTCTGTTTAGGATTGCTTATAGCATACAGGACTGAAATCTACTAATTTATAGGACATGGAAATGTCATCTATGCCATATAAGATAAAAATGTTTTATGTCCAAAACATTTCCCTAGTGTGTAACTACTGTAGCAGCAGATGTCAGTTGGAGCCTCATATGTTAAATCTGAAACAGAGTATACCCTACACAAAAATATGCATGAGGACATGAGTGAGTGGCTCCAGCCCTCTCCATGTATCACCTGTGCTTCACAATTATTTGTGTTTTTGAAGTTATTAAGATCTCTGATTCATTTGAGTCTGATTTGACATTTCTTTCCTTTGTGTTATTTCAGTTGCCCACCCTAGTATACATATTGAAAGAAATTTGATCAATGAAAATAAGAAAGGTATTGCAAGAAAGAGCAATAGTACAAATTCTCATTATTAGTGGTGGTGATAAGAGGGGTTAGTAGGAGGGAGATAATGAAACCAAGTCAGCTGGATGTTTTTTATGTGTATAACAGGGTAACAAAAGACAATAGATCACATTTAAAATAGAAGAGATTGTGCTGAGAATCCAACCCCTCCCCAAAAGGAGCTATGCCAGGTAAGTTATTGTTATTTAGCTAAAAACCAACCCTTCCAGATTCTGCTCTGTGGTGCTGGGGCTGGGACTCTGTGTACTACATGTCTGCTTTGCCAGCTGTTCCCTGATAGCCTCTTTCAATAGAAGGCACTAGACGGAAACTGAAAGTCAGGAGGAGGAAGACAACAGAACTTGCTCCTTCCAGTTTTGCTTTTCCGAAGGAAGGCTGTCAGCATGCAGTTCCTGCACATGCCACCTCAGTAATGCTTCATCACTGCAGCAGCAGGAGTTTGTTCCTGTGGCTGAGCAGTGCCCCTCCTCAAAGGTGTGGGTCCCGGAGACACCAGCTGCTATTGGTTTGAATGCATATGTTTCTCTAAAATTCATATGTTGGAACATAATACCCAATGTGATAGTATTAAGAGGTAGGAACTTTTGGGAAATGATTAAGTCATGAGCACTCTACCCTCATGAATGGGATTAGTGCTCTCATAAAAGACATTGAGGGGAGCATCCTAGTGCCCCTTTTCCCTTCTACTCTTCCTGCTCTATGAGGACACAACATTTGCCCCTTCTACCACATGAGGATGTGGCAAGAAGCACCATCTATAAACACAGAGTAAGCCCCCACCAGACACCAAATACTTTAGACTGGATAATTTATAAATAATGGAAATTTACTTCTCACAGTTCTAGAAGCAGGGAAGCCCAAGATCAAGGCAAATCTGCAATCTAAAGTATTTTGTTATAGCAACAGGAATGGGCTAAGACAGCAGCTTTATGAGAGGTCTCCTTTTAGTGTCTAAGCTTTAATAATTCCAACTTCTTCCCTTTTGTCCTTCGGCCTTAGAGGTTGTAGTAACTTTTAGCAATGGCTACCTCTGCTACTTCCTAGAACTCTCCTTTTATATTTTCAGTGGTTAAGAACTTTTTATTTAACTAAAAATTCTTTAAGTTTTTTTTTTTTTTTTTTTTTTTTTTTAACATTAAAGCTCTGTTCAAATTCTGGTGTGGAATGTGGAAGAAAGCCTGGGAAATAGATCATGAAAAGGAGTTCTCTAATCCTCTACAGTTTTGGTGTTTGACTCACACTCAAAATCTGAAAGGTGACAGTTGAGCTGGCTAATTTATTTGAAGGTACCACATAATAAAGGGGCTTATTGAGATGGATCTGAACTCTCAGTGTCTGTCACAAAGAATAATGCAGAAGTGTTTCCCAGGGACCAGATGTCAGCTCTGTATGAGGGTGAGCTGATATGGCATTGCTTTAATCCAATCCAAGAGGACTACTAAAAGGGGCAGACAGATCTTAGCAAAGAAAAGCTCGAGATATTTCCAGATTCCTTGGGGCTGACAAGAACAGATAAAAATTCCCATGATATGAAGAATCACTTTCCATCCCTGCCAAGTGAGGACACCAAGGCTAGAGCACTCTGGCAGTACAGTCAAGTAAGAATTTTCTTGCCTCCTTTCCTCTTCTTTCTTTTCACTCTAAAGGAATCAGAAACCATGGTTAGCAATCTGAGAGAGGAGGAGAAGGTCCAGAAGAGGAGAGAGAGTAAAAACCAATTATGTACCATTCTCTGGCTGTAGACATCCTGCTTCCAGTAGGCCCAACTTCAGGGTTTCATAGTATGGCACCAAACATTTTAATTACTGAATTAAGCTAGTACTGTGCAACCTGAAGTGACTATAGAAATTTGTACTATCAAAGAGCAGTTAGAAAATTCCAAGGACAAGAGAAAAAAATACCTCCACAGAACAGATGTACAGAATGAAGGAATGAAAACTAAAATTGCTTTATGATTCCATCCCCTAGGTCCTTCTTGTTTCCAATACTGGTTATAAGTAGTCTTGTTTCCAATACTGGTTATAAGCAGATAATCAAAGAAAAGTAAGAAGTTAAATAGGGTTTTGATTACCAAGCTAAGAAGTTTGGACTTATCCCTTAAGTCAATAGGAAATAAATTCAATATAACTCAAATATGTATAGAACATTGTGCCAGGTTGTGAGGATATAAAAATGAATAGAACCAGGTTGCTTCCATGGAGGTAGCAGATATATACATACAGTTGAATTCAATATACTGACGAATGCTATGATCAAGATATGCATCAGGTGCCGAGTGGATGGTGCACACAAGGCAGAATTTTATAAACTGCAGGATTAAAATAGAGAATGAAGACAAAATAAATCCATAACGAGATATGGCACATATATCTTTGTATTGTAGGATATTTAAATCTTCAAATATCCATGTGGAAGTCAAAATTCTTAACCATACTTTGAGCCAAAAGAATCCTTAAAAAATTGTGTCAGGAAACTGAGATAACTGACAATGATTTCACCATATCAGTCCCTGATATGAATCTCTGATGCATCTGAGTTTCAAGCTGCTTCTCAAGTCCTCTTTGGCAGCAATGCATGGCCTTCTCAATGACAGAGTGAATATGATGACACCCAAAGGATGAAGCAGCTGGCAACCAATCAATCCCAGGTGAGAAAGAATTTGACTTATTTTTCAGCCTTTAAAATCCAAATAGTTCTTGGCAACACACATACACACAAGCTGGAAGGGAAATCTGGAGAGAGGAGCAGGGAGGGGAAGCATAGGAAATCCTAACCGCTCCACAAGGAAGTAGTTTGGTATTGACAATTATTCCCCAACATTGTAATAATTAGTGCTGTGATATGCTGGGCTTGTTCTGGGATACACACCCCAGCTGCTGGAAAGGCTAACACATCTGCTGCTTGCTGTGTATGCTGTTCCTTCTTAACACTGACAGATTAGGGTTTCTTGGATCCATCTTGTGATGCCCCATCATTTGAAACACTTGAGCCACCAACAGAGCTGTTTTTAGCATCACTGATCACTGTTTGCTGAGGTAGTTCCCCCACCCCTTAAAAAAATAGGAGATGGAGCATATGTCAACTAAGGGCATTTATATCATAAGAAATAAAAATAAAATTCTAAGTCCCCAAACGGATTGAATGGACTCCCTCTTGGCCAAGTGGACCCCAGAGAAACCTGAGAAGCTGACAGGTTGGGAGGTAAGACATGCCTAGTTATAACCACCCCTCACTAATCGCCATTAGGCTTCCTTCCCTAAGGGTTAAACAGAAACCAGCCCTTTCAAAAGACTCCACCACTGATATCAACCATATCAGCCAACCACCTGACTGCTGCCCTTCTGCAGTTTCAACACAAAAACCCACCAGCATTCCTTCCTGATAAGGGCCTCCCATTATGGAATGGTTCTGGCCAATCTATTGAGGACATGCAGTGAGGAGTTTCATGTCCTCTGCTTCACCTTTTGATGTCAGATGGCCAAAAACTCCACCCTTGGATGTCGCTAATGCTGCCATTCTTTGTACATGGGACCCCTGAAGGGGCATGACACTCCATTGCACATGACACACACGTTTCCCTTTCCATAAATAACCATGGCTTCTCCTAGCTATGTATACTTTGCCACCCTGCTCAGCATAAATTCCTGTTCTCTTTTCCCCCTGCCTTGAAGTGTCTGTTTCTGGCTTCTGGCTGGAGGCTACACTTCCCAGTCTGCCAGAATGGCCATCCTGCAGGCTGCAACCCTTTATAATAAATAAAGCTCTCCCTTCCAAATTTATGAATCTTGTCATTCTTCAGTTGACATCTTTTCCAGAAAGCACCTGTGGTGGGAACAAGATGTGCCTGCTTCACTTATGGAAATAACTTTTAAAAATATAACCTGCAATAATAAATAGTTTGGGCTTTAAGATTTCAGGATACACCTTCATTGTGATTTTTGGTTTTGGTAGGGTTTTTTGGCATCATGATTTAATAAAACTCAGTGGAGCCCAACATAACTACCAAACACATACTATGTTGGCTTTTTGTAGAAAATAAAATGTGACCCTCTCTATTGTACTGTTCATATACTATCACAAAATGCATCTTTCTAAGGTGATTCTAACGTTAAAATTAGTTCCAGATTTGCGGTGGAGAGAAAAGCTATATTAAAGTATATTAGTGTGATGTGAGTATCTTAGGGATCTAAATATTATAAAGAAGATAATGGGTCCTATCACCATCCAACAAGTCACTTGTTAAATAAAATTTAGAGGTGGTCACTGGTTTGGACTGAGCTTCTGTACTTGGCTCAACAGACCAAAACAAAATGGAGTTATTCATGCTGAAGTTCCATGTGTGTAACATGAAACTAAGTTGTTTACCTGACCTTCCATGAAATCAGGAGAGAGATAATAGCCAAATCCCCAAACAGGTCAGTTTTTAGCCAGCCTGATAAGGACGTGTCCTCTGCTTTAACCCCTATAAAGAAAGTAACTTGGAAGTGACCTGTCTGTTTTTCGTTCTGTTTTTGCTTTCCTCAACTCTTTTCTGTCTATAAAGCCAACCTCTTCTGATCAGCTCATCAGAACTGATTCTAGAATCACAAATAAAAGTTCATTAAGATCTTCAAACTAAATTTGTTGTAATTCTGTCTTTGGACACACTCAATGACCAGAAGTTATCTGCAACTCATGAAAACTTCTCCACCCCTATCATCCGCTAGAATATTCAATTTGTCAACTAGGTCTCTTATCCAGAGTATATCCACAGACTCCTCAAATCATTCTTGTTAAAGACATATGTCCTTGAGAGTCTGGGTCAGAAAATCCAGAGATGGGTCTGGTAGTCTGTATTTCTAAAAATCTACCTGATTCTGATCAACCAGGTTTGAAAATCAATGTATTAAGTGTTCAAAAAAATTGTAACTGAACAAAAGACTAGTTGGGGCTTCTTTTAAATCATAAAAGATACTTCCTTAGGGTATACTGTTAAGGAAACTTAGTTGTAGACCAGTGAAAGAAAAAGAAGGGAGGAAAAGTGTCCCAAGGCCAGGAGAAATCAGTTCTACAATTGACCTCCAAAATAACCACTTTCAGTCAAAAGAAGATGTCAGTTTGTAGGAAAATTTGCAATTAGTGAAAAAGATTATTATCTCCAAAGGGAAAACTATGCATTATGTACAGCACAATTTTCTGAGTTATCCGATTCTAGCTTTTTATTTTCTTTGAGCTATTTTACAAATAGTAGAGTTGTAAAATAGGTCAAAGAAAATATAGGCATGCAAATAAAATCTGTCTGGCGGCAGTTCAATTGACTCCTTCAATCATAGCCCTTGGGAAAAAGCCAGGTTTCTGTCCACTTATAAGTTCATTTCAATATGTTTTACTCCATATAAATCGGTGGTTCATTAATTCTACATTCTATTCTATCCTATCCTATCCTATCCTATCCTATCCTATCCTACTCTTCTATTCTATTCTATTCTATTCTATTCTATTCTATTCTATTCTATTCTATTCTATTCTATTCTGACAGGGTCTCACTCACTGCAGCTTCAAACTCCAGGGCTCTAAGGATCCTCCTGGCTGAGCCTCTTGAGTAGTTGGGACTACAAGCATACGCCACCTCACCTGGCTAATTCTGTTTTTTAAACTTTTTTTTTGTAGAGACAGGGTCTGGCTATGTTGCCAGACTGGTCTCGAACTCTTGGGCTCAAGTGATCCTCCTGCCTCAGCCTCCTAAAATACTGGGATTACAGGTGTGAGCCACAGCACTTGGTTCTCATTACTTCCACTTTAAAATGGTTGTGACATTTTGTTGGCTCCGTCATTTGATTGAGTCACATAAAATATTTTACTTTACATGTTCATTTTATATTTGTATGAGAGTCATGATTTTACCTTTTGTTAGTTATCTTTAAGTAAAAGACAACTTTTAACTTGTTAAAAGATATTTTTTAACAAGTTCTGCCTAGGAAATTGTTAATCTTGAAGGGGGATGACACCAGCCAGTGAGCTTTCTTGTCCTATTTCCCATGACTCATCAAAACCTACAGCTTTCCTATAAGGGAGAAAATGTGCTACACAGATAAAACAAGTATTCTAGTCTTCTTGAAAATTGGATTTCTCAGTGTAAACAAGTGTTACTGTAATTGTAAGCCAGCCTCTTGTGAGTATAGTTAGGCTACGTATGGTTAAGGCTGACTGACTCTGAGCACTACACAATTCTAATTTCTGAAACCAAAAACCTGCGGACCAGATACTGGAACATATGTTAGTAGTCAGTTTCCTACCCTCAGTGCAATTCTACCTCAGTTCTCTCTAACTTTAATGTGGAAAAAATATTTTAATATCTTAAAACATCATAAGTTTATTTTCTGAAAGGCCACAGATGAAAAAGAAAAAAAAAAAAAGATGCCATTTACAACTGGTACAGAAGAATGTTTCAAAGAGTTTGCTATGTAAGAAAATATATTGATAAAAGAGGAATTTCCACAAGCAATGAAGTGTTAGGTTACACTAGAGGCTAATTTAAAAAGTGCATACATTTATCGTGGGACAATAGCATCCTGAATCCACTAAGGGTTAACCTAACTCCGTACTTACAATAAAGTGAGCTCCTCTTGTTATTATCTTCAGTGTCTTCTAGGTCTGGCTTTCTTACATTTGAATAGAAAATATTCTCTAAAGAAATCTCCCCCTCCTCCCCAAACCTCACATACATCTTTAATTGAATTTATTATAATACTATCCTTTGGAAAACAAGAAATAAGAGTACAGAATCAGGGTCACCTCCGGTCTCAGTAGGGAAAATGGAGCGCTAATAATAAGAATGGGGAGAACAGAGCACCTAGTTCTAGCTATGTGGAGAGCTGGGTGGGCTTGAGGATGGCTTTATTTTGGTGGATACACCAGTGATCAAGCATATGGCAGACAGTAAGAATTCCAAAGTTCATCTTCCAAAGGTTGTTTTGACTGCCTGCTTGTGTCAAAACTGATGTGACAACTTGGCAAAGATGAGTCTAAAATACAGTCATTACGGTTCATAGATGAGAGAAAGACCAGCCTTACTCCTGCCTCCTTCATGGCCCCTACTGGTCCTTCAGAAATCTGGGCTCAAAGAGGGATCCTTTTTCTGCCTTGCGTATTAGAAACTTCCTGTAGTGTAGTGAAATGACTTGAGTCTAACCTTTTGGAAATTTAATTTTGTCATCTGTGGAGTGAAATGATACCCACTTAAGTAGGGGTAAAATTTGCAACCCACTTAGCAGGTTGCAAGGTTTAAACAAAATTAAGTTGACAAACTGCCTAAGATAGTGCCTGGCTGATTCTTTTTCTTTTAAAATAAATACCTTTTTAACATACATACATTTATTTATTTAACTTTTGAGATGGGGTCTCACTGTGTTGCCCAAGCTGGACTCTTAACTCCTGGGCTCAAGTGATCCTCCCATCTCAGGCTGCCCATTAGCTAGGCCTACAAGCATGTACCACTGTGCCCAGCAAGCCTGGCTGATTCTTAATAGCTTCCTGTTGCTATGGCCTGAATGTTTGTCACCCCAGCCACCCACCCACCAACCAAATTCATATGTTGAAATCCTAACCCCTAAGGTGATGATATTAGGAGGTGAGGCTTTTAGGAGGTGGTTAGGTCATGAGAGTGTAGCCCTCATGAATAGGATTAGCTTTCATGATTGGACCTTTATCAAACAGGTGCAAAGAAGCCCCTTTGCTCCTATCATGTGAGGACACAGTGAGAATGCACCATCTATAAGAAGTGGGCCTTCACCAGACATCAAATCTGCCTGAACATGGAATTTTCAGTCTCCAGTACTGTGAGAAATAATGTTTGTTGTTTATAAGTTACCCAGGTTATGATATTTTATTATAGCAGCCTGAATGGACTAAGACACCTATTCTTGTTATTGCTGTCATTGGTTTATTTTTTAAGGGGTTTTAGACTCATCCCTGATAATAAGACTTTCCTATTCTGCTCAAAAGCCCCCAAGGACACCAACAAGGTCAGGAACAAATCTCCCATAAGGAATTTGCAGTTTCTACAATCAATTTATGATATTATATTGGCAGATATAATGATAGAGAACAATAGTGCAAAACTGTAGAACATTCTGTCAAGACCCCAAGATGATATTAGAAAGGATTTCCATTATTTTATAAAGGTTGTAGTCAGCTGATGGTCACAGTGTACCACAGCACTAAAAAAATGTGGTATTTGAAAAATTAACCTTTTCCCTCCTTACTTCCTACATAAAGATCCCCCTGCTCTTAGTTGCTTTGCTTTAATTAAGCTTTCCACATGAAAAAACACTTCAGCCTTGATGATTATTTTTAAGTGGTGCTAACAGGACAACCTGTGAACACCCCCTTAGCCACATTATTCTCTAATTACTGTGTAATTCATGACTCTTCAGCACTTCTTTGTTCACTAGCATGACATATTGTACATACCAGATTTACTGGCATGGAAAAAATACGTAATATCTCTTTCAGTTCCAACTCTTGCATCCAGCTTTAAATAGTTCATCCAATTCTATCCTCAAAGTATTTTTTTAAATCTGTGTTATGTATTTGCATGTATTTAATGCTAAGTTTGGTTACTACTTCCTCTCCTAAAAAAGGTATTTAGCAATTTATCTAATAAAGCAACTTCCATTTAATTACAAAACACATAGGTTGGCCAAACTGAAGTCAATAAATGTGTTTTGTAATTAAAGATAATTGTGTTATTAGATAAATGCTAAGAGGTTTTTTATTTTTAAATGTTTCAGTGATGTATACTGACAATGATATATACTGCCTGGAAGACAGCAAAGGTTAAGAAATTCCTCCATCCTTTGGTATCCAGAGGAAGGGCTTACTACACAGAACCACCCTTCTTAACCATATGACTTTAAGAAGACTTGTGAATAACCCCTTTGTTTACCTAGGACAGGCCAGACACAGACACTACAAATTTCCATTCATTGCCACAAATGATTAACTGAACTGTTTGTAAACCCCTGACTAATCTGGACAAAATGCCTGCCAATAGCATCAAAATACTGAACAACCAATCCCCCTGAATGTCCCCTCAAGAGAATTGGCTGACTCTCAAGGAAAGGCATTTCCTGCTCCTCTCTCTCCCCATGTCTGGTTCTTTCTAGCCTTGTTTATTCCTTCTTATAAAATAAAATTCCTTTCTATCTGACCTTTGTGGTGCTTTCAGATCTTCTGGTGGGACCATTCGTCCTATTGCAAAGTTCTCTCCCCACATGCAACAATCCCCCACCCCTCATTGAAATAGTCATTTTGAATAATGTTTCTCCTTAGCTAAACCTGGATTTGCTTTTTATTTGATAATGGAATTCTAGGCAAAAGTTTTAAATAGTACCATGGTTAGGAATCTTAGACTCCTAAATTCCATTGTCAGAAAATCCCACTCATGAAAAGGGACATCTTTAATGAGACTTATCTTTAAATTAGAGTTTTAATGCTAGGTCAACAGGCACAGGATACAGCAGGGTTAAAAAAAAAAAAAAGTTTCCCTTCTTTTTACTCCCTTTCCACTATTTTTTCTTTTCTTAATTTAATCTATTTGCGATGACATTGACAATATAGAGCTGCTTGAAGGAAGAAGGATATTACCAAATGAGAAACCAACAGATGTAGGTAGGAGAGGGTAAGTCAAATTCATTTTTAGCCTACATGAAATGATACAGTATGTGAGTATTTATGGCCATGTGTAGATAAGCTTCAGAGGTTTGAGTTGGTCTACTTATTTATTGATTTTGTACTAGCTTTCACAGCCATGTCATTAGGTTTAGCACCCCGAGCCCTATCTGATCAAGATTCTTCTCAGTGCACTTCCAATTTCAACGTGCAAACAGATCTCCTGGAGGACTTATTAAAACACAGTTTGCTGGGCATTGCCCTCAGTGTTCTTGATTTTGGGGGTGCTTGAAATGTTGCATTTCTAACAAGCTTAAGGTGATGCTGATGTTGCTGATGGTCTCCACCTTGAGTGGCACTGGTCTATTCATTATCCAGCCATCCTTGGCCCAAAAGTTCCAAACCATACTGCCCAAGGCAGCCATTGCCAAGGAAGGTGTTGGTGAAGAAGGGTGTTCTCAGGGCAAGATGGCATGAAATGTGGGTGGGTGATGACTGCAAATATATCCCTAGGGTTAGCTTTCTCCCTGTTAGAGTCTTTAAGATAGGAGGAAATGTAAAAAATCAGGGCAAAAAACTGAATTAACTGCTTCAGCCTCAAGCTTTCACATCTGGAGAAGGGAGGCATGGGCTGGATGGCTGCCAGTTCCCACTGCCTTTCACAGATTACAATTGGGCGCTGGGGAAAGCAGAATTAGTTTTTCTCCCCTGGGATGCAAACTGCAGCATCTGAGATAAACTTAAGGAGGAGGTTCCTCTGATAAACATGACTTTCCTCATACAGCTCCAGCTGTGATCTAACGCTCCTATTCTGCTGTCCCAACGAATGTTGATTTTGTGGCTTCAAGAAATAAAAGCACCAAACTTAGCTTGCTTGGGAAGGAGCCTGTTTCTTGTTATTCCTCTAAAAGTCTCCTTAGGGAGATAAAGCTCCCAGGGCCCTAGTCCACCCATAATAGCCAGTGACCACTGGCTATTACATTCATGAAAGAAGGGCTTATTCATTTATAATATGCAGGAGGGATACTGCCTAGGGCCTGACCTTGTAAACACAATAAACACCACTGAATCGGGCGCTTACTTAAAAGGGGTGAATTTTTTAAAGTATGTATGCATGTATGTATGTATGTATGTATTTAATTTATTTATTTTTGAGACAGTGTCTCGCTGCGTTACTCAGGCTGGAGTGCAGTGGTGCCATTATGACTCACTGTAGCCTTGACCTCCTAGGCTCAAGTGATTCTCCATCTCAGTCCCCTGAGTAGTTGGAACCAAAGGCGTGTGCCACCACACCAGGCTTTTTTTTTTTTTTTTTTTTTTTGGTAGAGACAGGATTTTGCCATGTTGCCCAGGCTGGTCTTAAACTCCTGGGCTCAAGCAATCTACCAGCCTCAGCCTCCCAAAGTGCTGGAATTACAGGTGTGAGCCACTGCGCTTTTCTAACTTTTAATTTAAGTTCATGGGTACATGTGCAGGTTTGTTACATAAGTAAACTTGTGTCATGGGGGTTTGTTGTACAGATTATTTCATCACCCAAGTATCAAGCCTAGTACCCATTAGTTATTTTTCCTGATCCTCTCCCTCTTCCCACCCCTCACCCTCAGGTAGGCCCCAGTGTCTGTTGTTCCCCTCTATGTGTCCATGTGTTCTCATCATTTAGCTCCCACTTACAAGTGAGAATATGTGGTATTTGGTTTTCTGTTCCCACGTTAGTTTGCTAAGGTTAATGGCCTCTGGCTTCATCCATGTTCCTGCAAAGGACATAATCTCATTCTTTTTTATGGCTAAATAGTATTCCATGGTATGTAGATACCACATTTTCTTTATCCAGTCTATCACTGACAGGCTTTTAGGTTGATTCCATGTCTTTGCTATTGTGAATAGTGCTGTGATGAACATACATGTGTATGTGTCTTTATGGTGGAATGACATATTTTTGGAGGGTATGTAACCAGTAATGGGATTGCTGGGTCGAATGGTATTTCTGTTTTTAGGTCTTCGAGGAATCGCCACACTGTTTTCCACCATGGCTGAACTAATTTACATTCCCACCAATAGTGTATAAGCATTTTCTTTTCTCTGAAATCTTGCCAGCATCTGTTGTTTTTCACTTTTTTCTTTTTTTTTTGAGATGGAGTTTCACTCTTGTTGCCAAGGCTGGAGTGCAGTGGCACAATCTAGGCTCACTGCAACCTCTGCCTTCCAGGTTCAAGCAATTCTTCTGCCTCAGCCTCCTGAGTGGCTGGGATTTAGGTGTGCGCCACCACATCTGGCTAATTTTTTGTATTTTTAATAGAGACAGGGTTTCACCATGTTGGCCAGGCTGGTTGAGAACTCCTAACTTCAGGTAATCCACCCACTTCGGCCTCCCAAAGGGTTGGGATTACAGATGTGAGCCACCACGCCCAGCCTTGACTTTTTAATAATAACCATTCTGACTGGTGTGAGATGGTATCTCACTGTGCTTTTGATTTGCACTTCTCTAATGATCATTGATGTTGAGCTTTTTAAATATGCTTGTTGGCTGCACATATGTCTTTAAAGGGTGAATTTATGGCATGTAAATGATATCTCAATTTTTAAAAAGAAATAAAGGAGCCTTCAATAATTACAAGGGAGAAATGTGGAGATGTTGGTCAAAGAGTACAAAGTTTCAGTTATGTAGAATGAATAAGTCTGGAGATCTAAGGTCCAACATGAGGACTCTAATTAATAATACTGTATCATATACTGGAAATTTCTAAGAGAGTACATTTCAAGTGCTCTCACCCTCTCCCCACCCCCAAAAAAAAACTTAACTAAGTGAGGTAATGTACCTGTGTATTAGTCTATTCTTACATTGCTATGAAGAAATACCCAAGACTGGGTAATTTATAAAGGAAAAAGGTTTAATTGACTCACAGTTCCATATTGCTGGGGAGGCCTCAGGAAACTTACAATCACGACAGAAGGAAAAGGAGAAGCAGGCACCTTCTTCACAGGGTGGCAGGACAGAGTGAGTGTAAGCAGGGAAAATGCCAGACGGTTATAAAACCATCAGATCTCTTGAGAACTCACTCACTATCACAAGAACAGCATGGGAAAAAACATCCCCACGATCCAATTACCTCCACCTGGTCCTACCCTTGACACGTGGGGATTATGGGGATTACAATTCAGTGTGAGAGTTGGGTGGGGAAACAGAGCCAAACTATATCACGTTAATTATTTCACTATGTATATGTATATCAAGGCAGCATGTTGAACACCTTAAACATATACAATTTTATTAATTACAAAATAGTTATACAATCTAAGAAAACAAAAACAACTGAGCACCTTCTGAGAGTCTAAAAGTTGAATTTGACATTGTCTCAACCATCAGGCAACTCACTGGCAAGTAGAGGAGCCCCAGATTCTGCCAAGCCACAGCCCACTTGCCCTACTCAGGCATCTGGGTCAGTGTGATCACCACCTATTTAAGCAACCAGTTTGTTCTCACTTGAAAATCCCAGGAATCAGAGACATTCCAGATAGGAGAAAAGAAGAAAAGGAAAAACATTCCACTTTCTCCCTCTACCTCCCCTTACCAACACCTGCGTATACACACACACACACACACACACACACACACACACACACACACACACTTTTGCAGGGTTCACTCTAGCCAAAATTTTGAAACAATCAGACTTGTCTTTGGAAACTTGCCACCTTCTGAATGTCTCCAACTTAAGATTAGCTGTTCTAAGCAGTTCTCCTCCCTTTTTTACTTCTGGACAGACACATGCTCAGGAAGTTTCAAGTTTCTTTTTTGTTTTCCCCCACAAGACCCTCAGAACAGGAATCCCTGAAGCCCCAGTGGTGAGGAAGGGTGAGTAAGGAAAACACCTTCTTGTGTGAGACTACATGAACCAGTCAGTTCATAAGGGAACGGCCATTATGTATACACGCACCAGACACCACACAGTCCTAAATCCAGACTGAGCCAATGTTACTCAGTGGCATTACATTCACCACATTAATGGGACCATGAAAATGGAATCCGTGGAACAGCCTCTTCTCCAAGTCTCTAATTTTGCCTTAAGTCAGAACACACTAATAACGTGTACCCTTCAGAGCCACTAATTCATGAGCCAAGAAGAAGATTCCAGGAGCTTTAAGGAACATCTCATTAAATTCTAGCTAAGCAAAGCCCTCGTGTGATTAACCTACAAATTTCTATCTTTTGGTTTTTGAGGAGGCAGGGAAAATGTAAGGATTTATATGCTCATGACTGCCAGAGCATTGCATATTTTTTTCAAATGTTATCTCAAGATGCTACATTAAAATCTTAATTGGCCAGAATACCAGGATTTATGAGTCAGTTACTAATTCATTTTATTTTAAAATAAAAATATATCAAAAAGCCTTGGTTTTCAACAATTGCTGCTGAAGATCTTTCTAAAATATATTTTTCAAATGGCTTTCAAGATTCCTTTTATCCACAGGACCCTTTTTCTTTAAACAAAATCCTAATTGGATGCTAATATGTGGTGGCAGTAAGGCAGAGTGGTTAAGGTTGAAGCAGGCATTGCTATGTCAGGCCCTTCCCCTTCCTCTTTCCAAGAGCTCTGACATTCCCCAGCCTAGGAGAACTAAAAAGTTGCTTCAGGGTCCATATGTCTCAGTCATCTTGGGCTGCATCCATAGACTAGGTGACTTACAAGCAACAGAAATATTTTTTTTTCACAGTTCTGGAGGCTGAAATTCCAAGATCAGAGTGCCAACATGGTTGGACTCTGGTGAGGGCTTGCTTCTGGGTTGCATTCTCTCATGGCAAAAAGAGAGCAAAAGATCTCCCTGGGGCACTAATCCCATTTATGAGGACACTACCCTCATAACCTAATTAACTCCCAAAGGCCTCACCTCTTAATAGCATCACATGGGGGTTAGGGTTTCAATGTCTGAATTAGGGGAGGGAGGCACACAAACATTCAGTCCATAACACCAAAGAACACAGTAAAGCCCAGTTTAAAATCATTAGTGTTAGGCAATTGCCTTCTCTTATATAGAGTTTCACAAGGATTGCTACTTTTTTTTTTTTTTTTTTTTTTTGAGATGGAGTTTCGCTCTTGTTGCCCAGGTTGGAGTGCAATGGCGTGATCTTGGCTCACTGCAACCTCCACCTCCCAGGTTCAAGCGATTCTCCTGCCTCAGCCTCCCGAGTAGCTGGGATTACAGGCACGTGCCACCATGTCCAGCTAATTTTTGTGGTTTTTTTTTAGTAGAGATGGGGTTTCTCCATGTTGGTCAGGCTGGTCTCAAACTCCCAACCTCAGGTGATTCTCCTGCCTCGGCCTCCCAAAGTGCTGGGATTACAGGCGTAAGCCACCGCTACTGGCCAAGGATTGCTACAATTTTAAAGTTAATATTGATAATAGCTAAAATTATTGCAGGTTAAGTATAAACGAATTCCATGCTAAGAGCCTTACTTGTTCAAATGACCTCAGTTAGTCCTCGTCTCCACTCCATAAGCATTTATTTACAGCCACTATACTGTCCTTTCAAACAGGGTTTGCCACGACTCCAGTTCATTATTTAAACAAGGTAAATTGTGAAGTAGCTGTAAGATAACTTTTGCCTTTACCTCTTATGTTCTCTTTCTTTGCCTTTTGCCCTGAAGACTCACACTTCAGGAACTGTCTTTATGCCACCCATTTTGTTCAGCACCTATTCACTGAGTGTTCACTTTATATCAAGCATTGAGGCTGCCAAGATACATGAGACAGTCTCTGACTTCCAAAAGCTCAATCCAGAGGATGTTGCTCAGAGGCTAGTTCACTCTTTTCAGGAAATAGCTGCACTCACAGTAATGACACAGTTCAAATTTTCTTAGGGGAAAATATCCTGATTCAAATATTCAAGTAAAGATCCATAATCTCTTATTTGAAACCCTAAGTGAATTCTGTTTCAGAACTCAGAATCTTTCAGATTTTAGAAATGTAAGGTGGTATACTCTTGTATCTGTCAGGCTAGGCTACATTATGCTTCAGTAACAAAAATCCCCCCAAATCCAACTTGCGGCAGGGGTGGGGGACTCTGCTCTATATCTCTTCAAGGTCCCAGGCTGTAAGAGTGTATTAGTCAGGATTCTCTAAAAAATCAGAACCAATAGGATATGTTTAGGTATATGTAAGAGAAGATTTATTATGGGAATTGGCTCACCTGGTTATGAAAACTGAGAAGTCTCACAGTCTGCCATATGCAAACTAGAGAAACAGAAAAACCAGTGGTGTAATTCAGTCTGAGTCTGACTGCCTGAGAATCAGGGGGCTAATGGTATAGATTCCAGTTATAGTCTGAAAGCCAAAGAGCTAAAAAGCACTGATGGCTGAGGGCAGGAGAAGATAAATGCCTCAGATCAAGCAGAGAAAATTCACCCTTCCTTCACCGTTTTGCTCTAATTGGGCCTTCAGTGGATTGGATGATGCCTGCCCATACTGGGGAGGGTGATCTTCTTTACTCAGTCTACCAATGTGAATGCTCATCTCTTTTGGAAACACCTTCACAGACACACCTAGAAATAATGTTTCACCAGCTACCTAGGCATCCCTAAGCCCAATCAAGTTGACACCGAAAATTAACCATCACACAGAGCAAGCACCATCAGGGGTGTTACTGGTCAGAGTTCCAGCAACTTGGAAAGAGAGTTACAACTAATTGCAAACTGTCTCTTAAAACTGCTGCTTGGAAATGACATATATTACATCTGTTCACATTTCATTGGCCAAATCAAGTCACATGATCATACCAACTTTAAAAGGGAAGGAAAGTGCAACACTACAATGTGTCTAGAGGATGGAGGGCTAGAAACATTTGGCACACAGCACTTTGGATTTCCACAGCCATATATTACCTAACAGCCCTAGGTGAGTCTGCCAGAGCAAAGAATAGTAAAACGTAATAACTGTGCCACAAACAACGTGAATATTTATACTACAATGGGCAAAAAATGGATTATGGATGACCTCACATGGGTTAGATTCAGGTCTTAAAGGCAAATAAGTTTTGGGGCCAAATTTCCAAAACTTTTTTAAAGCTTTGGGGGATTTCAGAATTGAGATAAAAGATTGTGGACATGTGCTGTACCCACAGATTTATATTTTTCTCAGTTTTATATTTATTATAATTGATTATTTTCTATGAAGGAATCATCTATTTGCAAAATTAGATGTAGAGGCAGTGTAGCCATGACCTTAAATGCTAGGGATGGACCCCAAAGTCTGCCACTTACTTTTTTTTTTTTTTTTGAGACGGAGTCTTGCTCTGTCGCCCGGGCTGGAGTGCAGTGGCCAGATCTCAGCTCACTGCAAGCTCCGCCTCCCAGGTTCACGCCATTCTCCTGCCTCAGCCTCCCGAGTAGCTGGGACTACAGGCGCCCGCCCCTCGCCCAGCTAGTTTTTTGTATTTTTTAGTAGAGACGGGGTTCATCATGTTAGCCAGGATGGTCTCGATCTCCTGACCTCGTGATCCACCCGTCTCAGCCTCCCAAAGTGCTGGGATTACAGGCTTGAGCCACCGCGCCCGGCTTGCCACTTACTTCTTGTGTGTAACCTTGGACAAGTGATGTGGTTTGGATATTTGTCCCCTCCAATCTCATGTTGAAATGTGATACCAGTGTTGAAAATGGATCTAGTGGGAGGCATTTGGGTCATGGGGGTGGGTCTTTCATGAATGTCTTAATGCCATCCTCTTGGTAATGAGTGAGTTCCCTCTCTATTAGTTCACTTGAGAGCTGGTTGTTAAAAGGAGCCTGGGCCGGGCGCGGTGGCTCAAGCCTGTAATCCCAGCACTTTGGAGGCCGAGATGGGCGGATCACGAGGTCAGGAGATCGAGACCATCCTGGCTAACACGGTTGAAACCCCGTCTCTACTAAAAAATACAAAAAACTAGCGGGCGATGAGGCTGGCGCCTGTAGTCCCAGCTACTCGGGAGGCTGAGACAGGAGAATGGCGTGAACCCGGGAGGCGGAGCTTGCAGTGAGCTGAGAGCCGGCCACTGCACTCCAGCCTGGGTGACAGAGCAAGACTCTGTCTCAAAAAAAAAAAAAAAAAAAAAAAGGAGCCTGGCACCTACTCCTCTCTCTCTCCATGTGACATGCCTGCTCCTCCTTCACCCTTCCACCATGAGTAAAAGCTTCTTGAGGCCTCACTAGAAGCTGAACAGATGTTGCTGCCATGATTGTACAACTTACAAAACTGTGAGCCAAATAAATCTCTATTCTTTATAAATACCCAGCCTTGGTATTCTCTTATAGCAACACAAAAATGGACTAATACAAGTAAATTAACCTCACTGTGCTTTAGATCTCTTTTGGTAATAATATGAAAATGATAATAATCCATCATACGTTTGTTATGAAGATTAAATGAGATGATATATGGAAAGTGCTTAAAATAGTGCCTAAATTCGAACTTTTATTAAATATGACATAACTCTCAGTCTTACATTTAAAAAATCTTACGTTCTAAAACCATAATCATACTCTACAGTTTCCTAACTTTCCTGTCCCGTCAGAACACTCTTTCTCTTTGTCATATCCTAGTGTCAGTTTACTTTTGCTGAGGAAACAACGAGCTGATAAGAAAATCCTTGGGGGGTTGGAGGGGCAGGAAAATGAAATTTCAACCTGGTTGTTCACTGGAATCCTCCAGGGAGCTTTAAAATGCTAATGCCTGGGCCCCACCCTCGGAGAGTCTGACATCAACAGTCTAGGGTGGGGCCTGGGCTTCAGGAGTTTTCAAAATTCCCCAGGTGATCACAACGTGCAGTCATGTCTGAAAGCTGTTGCTTCTATAACATTTATGAACAGTATTTTCATTGGAAAAAACAGTGGATTTATTTTCCAGTTCTCTTTCCTCAGCAGTAGCACACTAAGAATGGTTGTAATTTGCTCTGGGAGAGGAAGGGAGGGATTGTAGAGCATAATCACAGTTTGGGAACATATGTGCTGCTACTCCTGGCTTATATTTGGGAGCTGCTGACTCAGAGAGTGGCTTCCTGTCCTATTTGCCACCATTGCTCCAGGTCTCCGGGTGCAAGGACTAGCAACTGCTCTCAGTGGCCTCAGTTCTACCCCTGCTGGGCAGTCAGAGAAGCTGCAGCCTCCAGATTATCAGCATGTTCTGCTGATGCTAGCCCTTCTTTGGGAGGGCTGTTTTTCTCACCTGCCCTTGCAAGTTAGTCTCTACACTGACTGCACTGCCCATAATCTAGGTTCTATTAATTTTTTTTTTTTTTTTTTGAGACGGAGTCTCGCTCTGTCGCCCGGGCTGGAGTGCAGTGGCCGGATCTCAGCTCACTGCAAGCTCCGCCTCCCGGGTTTACGCCATTCTCCTGCCTCAGCCTCCGAGTAGCTGGGACTACAGGCGCCCGCCACCTCGCCCGGCTAGTTTTTTGTATTTTTAGTAGAGACGGGGTTTCACAGTGTTAGCCAGGATGGTCTCGATCTCCTGACCTCGTGATCCGCCCGCCTCGGCCTCCCAAAGTGCTGGGATTACAGGCTTGAGCCACCACACCCGGCCGGTTCTATTAATTTTACATGAAATCACAAATGCTAAGATCCTACCTATTGCTGAAAATAGATTTCTAGATAAAAGCTGAAATGACAGTAAAATCTGTGTTACAAGAAAGGAAAATGAAGATTAAAAGACTCAAATTAGTGAGTGTAAAAAGCCTATGGTGTCTGGATCCAATTACAGAAAAAAAGTAATGGAAATACCAAACTTTCATACTTCACACTACCCCTTATTCATAGTCACCTGTGGTATCCAGGTAAAGATGATGATGAAGCAAAATATGTACTTTCACTCCTAAAACTCCAGTAAGATGACTATCAAAGCATTACAAATAAACAGTCTCAAAATGACAAGAATTGGAGCGGGGACAAATGACAGCAACAAAAGCTTGGAAGTTGGAAGGAGATGGATCATAAACCAGGGGTCAGTAAAGAAAGTTTTATTGGAACAAGGACATGCCCATTCATTTCCGTATCATCTATGGCTGCTTCCCTAATCCAATGACAGAGTTGAGCAGTTGTAAGCAGTTGTATTTGATAGTTCAGCAGTTGTATGACTTACAAAGTCTAGAATATTTACTACCTCACCTTTAGAAAAGAAGTTTGCTGATCCCTGCCATAGATTACTCGAAAGCCTCAGGAACTGGCAGCATTAAGTACCTCAGGGAGTTGGGGAGAAGATGGAGTTATAAAAAAGGGAAAAAAGCTGAAAGTATGTTTAAGAAGCAACTGGATTTCCAGTTTCCCAGATCCTGCAGAAACGAACATCCAGAGATATTTTTAAGAGTTCACAGGAATTAAAAATAAATAGCATTGTCTCTCAAAATTCACTTGTTGGAAACAATCCACAATGCAACAGTATTGGGTAGTGAGGCCCAATAAGAGATGATTAGGTCCTGATGGTGGACCCTTCATGAATGGAAGAATGTAGTTATCTTAGAAGTGGGTCAGTTATCCAGAGAGTGGGTTGTTATAAAAGCAAGCCCAGCTTTATTTAAGTCACTTACACTTTTACTTAAGTAATGATAAATTTTAAACTGCACCTTGCAATTAGAAAAACAATCAACATAGCCAGGCACAGTGGTGCACACCTGTAATCCCAGCTACTCAGGAGGCTGAGGCAGGAGGATCACTTGAGCCCAGGAGTTCGAGACTAGTCTGGGCAACAAACAACATAGTGAGACCCCTGTCTCAAAAAAAAAAAAAGGAAAGAAAAACAATCAACATAATTTCCTATGAAATTCCCCCAGGGTAAGAGGTTGAAACAAATTTACTATAAAAATGTACAATCTAACATAAAATTATGCTAAAATACGACTCTTTTTAAATATGTAAGTTTATACTGAGAGGGAACAGTATAGGCTTTGACCTTGCTATTTCATTACATCAAAATCAGAAGCTAATTTCTTTAGCCTTTGTCCATCTTTAAAGCTTTAACATTCATATGCATCTGGAAAGTGTGTTTTCTTCTTATCTCCACTGCATGTTCTTTCCAGAAGCCTCTGGTCACAACTGAGGAGTGACAATTGACAAGACTCCTATCAGCCTCACAAACACTGGTTTAGAAGCTACTGTTGCCTTGGGAGGAAAGAGACCTCATGTTTTAAGCACAGCAGAAAAACCTTCTCAACTTGCAGAGCAGTAAGTGTCCCTCCACAATTTCAGTGATGCTAAAAATAACTTCCATGCCTTTAGTCTCCCTTGCCTAAGTCTTTTAAACTATGGGATAAATCTAGACGCTTGCTTGAAACCGACCGGATTTCTTCAAACTTTGAACACTGGATTTATTCCAACTAAGGTACTGCTCTCTTTTAGCTTTTAAATACTTGAGGCTGAAGTATTTCTTAAACACATTTTAGAATAAGCCACTGTATATTGGAGCTGTTTTTCCTCTCCAAGAGGGAGTGATGTGTAGGAAGTACCTACGGATATTAAGTGGCATACGGCTAACTGTGGGAGAGGAAGAGTAGAATGCTTCTATATTTTACCAAGTGCTGGAGACTGTGGAGAATGCAGTTGTAAGCAAATACCAGAATGACCTATAGGTAAATATGAGATTTCTCATAATAATCACCTCTCAAACCTCCCAACAATACTGTTTAAAAAAAAAATCACTAATAGTTGCTGCTAGAAATCCAGTGTCACAAAAGGCCAATGTTTATTGACAGATTGGTATATATGAAAGACCTTGACCTTCAAAATTCACAAGAAAAGATCAATTGCATGTAATTTGTCTTGCCCGTAATTTTGCTGTTCACATAATATGGTGAAGATCCCTCTTACTCTACAAACAAATTAAATTAAACAACAACAACAAAATGATCTTGGATAGCAATTGCTATGAACTTCAAGGACGTCATTCATTCCTTCATCATTCAATCTATAAATATTTACTGACCGTCTGCCATGTGTCAGACCCTGTTCTAGGCCTTGAGAATAGAGCAGTGGGAGAGATGGGCATTGTTCATAACTTCAAAGAGTTTATAATCTCAAAGGAACACATGTATGTAACTAATTATAAACAAGTAATTGTTTTACAGAAGATAAGGGCTTCCTTCCTCAAGCTATCATCTCAAAATACTAAATGCCCCCTGGTTATATTTGGCAAAAACACACGACTGGAACTGGAATTGTTCCCCAAAATGCTCTCTTTACAATTATAATGAAGATCAGTGTTTCTCATGACTTAACTAAATTACCCTTACCATGGAGACTTCCCTGGGAGTGGCTACAGCCTAGAAACCACTGTCCCAAGCAGCCAGGAAGATGCTCTGCATTTCTCAATAGCCTGCATATTGGTGTTGTGTTTGGAGAAATTGCGAATCAAGTGTTCCTTCCAGCCATAATGTCCTGTTTCTATGTACACTAACTGCCACTGACTGAACTGCTTATGTGAGAACTCAAGCACACTTTCCTGCTTTAAGAGTTAGGGAGACTCAAGTAAGGCAAGCAAACAGATAAAATCTTAACAACTTCAAGTCTTAGTACCAAGTGAAGTGACCCAGTAAGCATGCAGTGGTCCTCCCATCTACCCAGCATAGTAGACCAATTCTACATTTCTTGCTTGGAATTATTTGAACTGAGATTATGAGGCAGTAGAGCAGTTGCATGGCATGATCAAACCATCTTGATTAGCTCAACCACCATTTAAGTATGACTGGCAATGGGCCAGGAGAGCTGGGTATATACTATGAATGAACCAAAACTAAATGAAATAAAAAAATTCTACACCTTAAGTTCTCTTCTGAAGAGTTCAATTTAAAAAGAAAATTAGCACAGAGGCAAACATAAACAAGGGAGCAAAGTTATTGCATACTTAGCACCAGATTGATCAACTGAATCATAATTAGAAGCCCTGCCACTAAAATAATGCAATTTGATGCTACATTTACTCGTGAGATATTGATTGTCCCTAAAAAAACAAAAACAAAAAAAAAACCCC
Organism: Trachypithecus francoisi; assembly: GCF_009764315.1. NCBI lineage: Eukaryota > Metazoa > Chordata > Mammalia > Primates > Cercopithecidae > Trachypithecus > Trachypithecus francoisi. The sequence goes on from NW_022681471.1 coordinate 123,552,203, forward strand.
ACAAAGCCAGCCTCAATAACGTCACGAAATATTTTGGAAACTCTGTTTCAATCCTACAATGCATACAATTATTCTCCCCATTTGGGAATGAGTACAGTTGGCTCCTGAAATAGAATTGATGGTGGAAGCATTGAGAAACAATGACGTTTTTGATTCTTTGGAATTTCTGGGCACTTATTTGGGTGTAAGAAGAGTTAAAAATCATTTTGCAGTAATAAAATAACACATTTGATATTCTACTGACTTTTTCCTGGCTGACTGCTACTCCACACACCTGGAAAACTTTGAACAATCCAAATGAAGGATATTTCCAACCAATCATTTTAGACTGCCAAGATAGCTCATAGCTTATAATCCAAAAGTAGGGCAGCCAGTGGACGGTGGAATTGGGGGAGGTGTCATGAGAGGAAGCCTGTCTTCCTGAGGAGTGTTGCAAAGGCATGGTTAGTATGAAACAATAATACCGATGGTGAGAAATCTTTAAAGAGGAAGAAACAATGTTTACTTATGATCCGCAAATAACAAGGTCAAATCTGGAACCAGCAGCCTTTTCCACAATTGGTGTAGATGAATCTAAGGCTGGGACCTAAGTCATCAGTATTTATCTTTCTCTTTTGCAGATACATGTACCTAGGTCTGGAGTATCTGAGCTCTCATCTCTTGTGCATTACGTTAAGCTGATGTTTGGGGACTCGGTCTTAAACTCCCAGGTATTTATTGAGCAACTCCTAAGTGCCAGGCACTGCAGGGCTGACAGTGAGAAAGCGGTGCCCTTGCTGTCAGTGGAGAGAGGCAAATTATAAACAAGAAAGCAACAACTGTGTGTATGTGCCATGAAGAAAGTTAGAACAATGGGGATGCTATTTTAGCAAGGGTCATCAGGACAGGACACTCTGGTGAGTGGGATGGAATTTGAGCAGGCATCTGAATGGAATCAGGAGCAAATCCTGTGAAATTGTGAGTTCTAGACAGAGGAGAATGAAGGATATGGCAAAGAGTAGAACAAGTAAAGGCACCCACGAACAGACATTCAAGTTCAAATCTTTTTTTTTTTTAATGTTTGTTTTATTCTTTGGTCCTCATGAGTACTTCCCTTTGTTCAAACAGGAGAACAGTACTTGCTTTGGGCATTTAATACCTAGTACACAGTTTTACACACCCAACTCCCATTTGGACAGCCGACTAATCTCTTAGTAACACTTTCCCAAAAAGTTATTGTTATTTTCTCTCAGAATTTTGATATGACTTCTGTATGCTGCCTAAATCAGTAAAATAACTAGCAGTATTTACTTTATAATATTTAAAAAAATAGTACTGCCTTAAGTTAGAAAACGTATGACTTTCAGGATTCCTATCATAGGAAAGGAAGAAAAGTAAATATTAGGAAAAGTTGGGCAAAGGAAACAGTGTGATTTATGAATGAAGAATTACTCAGTAAAGATGAAATATATATATTGACTTTAAAGCCTTTTAATTTTATTAAGTTTTTAAGTGAATAGCTCATCTTTCTGAATTCATGTCTACAACAGTTTTATCTGCTAGATTATAATTCATAAACAAACGAAATATCATTAATATTTCCTTGTAATAAGTATACTACCTAAATGTCAAGGGAGTGGACAAAGATTGAGTCTTCCCCAGGCCCAGCATTGTGGTATATGTATGTACTCTGTAGTTAATAATATTATTTAATTAGTAACACCATTCTATGCTGACATTAAGCTTTTAATCAGACATGAAGCATTTCTTTTTCCAATCTAACCCTTAAACAATATCCCTGGGCAAGTTCAGTACTATATCTTAGCTATTAGCAAATCCTCTTTTTAAGGTCCCTTAGAAATGCTGAAAGACAGCCAACTCTTTTGTATACATACATTCATGTATTCATTCAATACATCCATCAAATATTTATTGAATATCTACAGTGTGCCTCCTCCATTTCCATTTGTACTGCTTAAGGAAATGGTAAAAGTATAACTTTTCAGAAATAGCCTTGAAATGGACTAAAGATGGCTGCCAATTCTTTGTCTATTCCCATCAAGAAATGGAAGTTATTTCTCCTTCCCTGAATCTGCTTTACTGTGACTGCTTTAACCAACAGAATGCAGCGGAGTTAAGTCTGCCCCAATTTCAGACTCACTTTTAAGGGTACTAGCAGTTTTCACTTCTCTCTCGGAACTCTCACATTAAGACCCTTAAACTACCATGTAAGAAGTCACACTGTCCTTCTGCAGAGACCACGTGGAGAAGCTAAGAAGAGAGGAGAGGTACTGAGACTACACAGAGAGGGAGACAGCCCAAGGCATCCTAATATCCAAGGTGAACCTCCAGATGACTCTAGACCCAGCTTGTGATCTGACTACAACTGTGGCAGACCTCAAGGAAGGCCAGCAGAAAAGCTGCACAGCTGAGCCTGGTCAATTCATAGAACTATAAAAGAGAAGAAAAAGGTGATTGTTTTAAGCCACTAAGTTTTGGGGTGTTTTTCTATGCAGTAATAAATAACTAAATAAGCCTCAATGGAATCTGCGGGCTCACTGATGGGACACACACACACATACACACACACACACACACACAGTAGCACTTGAAATATTCTAAGGTCAGTACTACATATACTGTACGGTCAGATGATTACAAAATAGCTGTCTTTTTCAGAAAGAATCACAGAAAATAGTTATTTCTCCTCTCTTTAGTCATGAACTGATTATTCAGGGAGCCAGATAAAGGCAGCACATTAAGTTTTCCCGGAGAGGCTGCTGGGGAAACTCGCAGGTTGGGAAGTGACTATGGAACCTCATGGCCAATGCAGATGTACCAGCTTCATCCCCACTACACTTCAAGACTTACCCACAACTCATCATTGACCTACTCCCTCAGCATAAGCAGACTGATAATAACCACCCAATATCCTTCGGCGAGCCGGTGAGAGCTGCCTCTCTGATGTCCAAAGCAGACCATATCAGTTCAATCTTAAAGATGATCAAATTGCCTCCCTTGCCCATCCTCTGCTCTCTGGATGCTGTACAATCTCCTCAGCAAGAGAGAATCAGATTCATCAAATCTTCATGCTTCCTGTGGATGCCATAATAAATTCCTACAAGCTTCATGGTTTAAAACAATAGAAATGTATTCTCACACAGTTTTAGAGGCCAGAGTCTGAAATCAAGATGTCTATAAGGTTGCACTGTCTCTGAAAACTCTAGAGGAGAATTCTTCCTTGCCTCTTTCAGCTTGTGGTGACTACAGTCATCCGTTGCTTGTGGTTGCATCTTTACAGTCTGTGCCTCCATCTTCACATGGCCACCTTCTCTGTATGTATGTTTCTTCTCCTCCTCTTATAAGGGCACACGTTGCTGGATTTAGAGCCCACTCAGATAATTCAAGATAACACCTTTCAAGATCCTTATTAATTTATTTGCATCTGCAAAGTCCTTTTCCAAACAGGGTTATATGTACAGTTTCCTGGTGGGCATATCTTTTGGGGAGCCAACATTCAAGTCACTCCATGTCATCTTTTTTTTTTTTTTTTGAGGCGGAGTCTCGCTCTGTCGCCCGGACTGGAGTGCAGTGGCCAGATCTCAGCTCACTGCAAGCTCCGCCTCCCGGGTTTACGCCATTCTCCTGCCTCAGCCTCCCGAGTAGCTGGGACTACAGGCGCCCGCCACCTCGCCCGGCTAGTTTTTGTACTTTTAGTAGAGACGGGGTTTCACCGTGTTAGCCAGGATGGTCTCGATCTCCTGACCTCGTGATCCGCCCGTCTCGGCCTCCCAAAGTGCTGGGATTACAGGCTTGAGCCACCGCACCCGGCCTCCATGTCATCTCTTTTCCCTGCATCCCTAGCCCAATGCAGGCTGTGATTGGGCCACGTTTTACCACTTGCACTTTTCACAACACATTGTGCTTTTCCATGTGTCTGTATGATAGTGTTCTCATGATGGTGCCGTTTTTTGTTTGTTTGTTTGTTTGTATGTTTTTTGAGACACAGTCTTACTCTGTCACCCAGGCTGAAGTGCAGTGGCATGATCTCAGCTCACTGTAAGCTCCACCTCCCAGGTTCATGCCATTCTCCTGCCTCAGCCTCCCGAGTAGCTGGGACTACAGGCACATGCCACCACACATGGCTAATTTTTGTATTTTTAGTAGAGACAGGGTTTCACCATGTTGGCCAGGCTGGTCTCGAATTCCTGACTTCAGGTGATCCACCAGCCTTGGCCTCCCAAAGTATTGGGATGACAGGTGTGAGCCACCACGCCCAGCCGATGGTGCCCTTTTGACTAGAATTCCATTTGCCACCTTGCATTTTCCAGACTTCCCAACATCTTTCAGGCCAGCTCAAATGTCATCTCTTTCATACAACCTTCTCAATACCTCACAAGCAAAATTAGTCACTTCCTGCTTCTGACAGCACATTGCATAGGGCCTCACATGGTGAGTGTCCAGGGCATGGCCAGATGCTTAATAAATACTCACCAAACCAGTCAGGTTAAGACTAGCTTTATGAACAGATGCACACACGTTTGACCTCCATCTGTCAGGAAGATCATTGACATTTTATTCTTTTGGGGTTCACAAAGCTTTCTGATATTTAAAAGGGTTTTGTTAAAACAGATGTGTATCCAGCACTTTATGCCAAGGTCAGTTAACACCCTTGGGGCATTATTAACAGCTGGAGAAGAGCCCCCTCAAGAAGTCAACAGTGAGGACAGGCAATCATGCAGAGGGAAGTTAGATATTTCCTTTTCCTAGCCATTCTGAAAAAGTATTTCTAAGCTTCCCTGTGATATAGTTTGTATCTTTGTTCCCACTCACATCTCTTTTTAGTTAACTTTTAAGTTCAAGGGTACATCTGCAGGTTTGTTACATAGGTAAACTTGTGTCATGGGGGTTTGTTGTACAGATTATTCCATCACCCAGGTATTAAGCCTAGTACCCATTAGTTATTTCTCCTGATCCTCTCCTTCCTCCCACCCTCCATCCTCTGACAGTCCCCAGCATGTGCTGTTCCCCACTATGTGTCCATGTGTTCTCATCATGCAGCTCCCACTTATAACATGTGGTATTTGGTTTTCTATTCCTGCATTAGTTTGCTAAGCATAATGGCCTCTGGCTCTTCCCGTGTTCCTGCAAAGGACATGATCTCATTCCTTTTATGGCTGCATAGTATTCCATGGTGTATATGTACCACATTTTCTTTATCCAGTCTATCATTGATGGGCTTTTAGGTTTATTCCATATCTTTGCTAGTGTGAATAGTGCTGCAATGAACATGCATGTGCATATGTCTTTATAACAGAACAATTTACATTCCATTGGGTATATACCCAGTAATGAGATTGCTGGGTTGAATGGCATTTCTGTCTTTAGGTCTTTCAGGAATCACTACACTGTCTTCCACAATGATTGAACTAATTTACACTCCCACCAACAGTGTATAAGCATTCCTTTTTCTTCACAGACTCACTGGTATCTATTTATTTTTACTTTATAATAGCCATTCTGACTGGTGTGAGATGGTGATAGAGTTTGGCTGTGTTCCCACCCAAATCTCATCTTGAATTGTACTTCTCATAATCCCCATGTGTGGTGGGAGGTAACTGAATCATGGGCATGGTTTCCCCCATGCTATTCATATGATAGTGAGTGAGTTCTCAGGAGATCTGATGGTTTTATATGGGACTTTCCCTTTCGCTCAGTTCTCATTCTTCTCTCTCCTGCTGCCACGTGAAGAAGGACGTGCTTGCTTCCCTTTCAGCCATGATTTTAAGTTTCCTGAGGCCTTCCCAGCCATGCTGAACTGTGAGTCAAACCTCTTTCCTTTATAAATTACCCAGTCTTTGGTATGTCTTTATTAGCAGCATGAGAACAGACTAATACAGATGATACCTCATTGTGGTTTTGTTTTGCATTTCTCTAATGATCAGTGATGTTGACCTTTCTTCATATGATTGTTGCCCACACATATGTCTTCTTTTGAAAAGTGTCTGTTCATGTCCTTTGCCCACTTTTTAATGGGGTTGCTTTGTTCTTGTAAGTTTGTTTAAGTTACTTATAGATGCTGGATATTAGACTTCTGTTGGATGCAAAGTTTGCAAAACTCTTCTCCCATTCTGTAAGTTGTCTGTTTACTCTTTTGATAGTTTCTTTTGCTGTGCAGAAGCTCTTTATAGTTTAATTAGATCCCATTTGTCAATTTTTGCTTTTGTTGCAATTGCTTTTGGTGTATTCGGCATGAAATTTTTACCTGTACCTGTGCCTATGTCCTGAATGGTATTGCCTAGGTTGTCTTTCAGGGTTTTTATACTTTTGGGATTTACATTTAAGTGTTCAATCCATCTTGAGCTAATTTTTATATATGGTATATGGAAGGGGTAGAGTTTCAATCTTCTGCATATGGCTAGCCAGTTATCCTAGCATCATTTATTTAATTAGGAATGCTTTCCCCATTGCTTGTTTCTGTCAGGTTTGTCAAAGATCAGATAGCCTTAGGTGTGTGGTCTTATTTCTGGGTTCTCTATTCTGTTCGATTGGTCTATGGGTCTGTTTTTGTACCAGTACCGTGCTGTTTTGGTTACTGTAGCCCTGTAGTACAGTTTGATGTTGGGTAGCGTGATGCCTCCAGCTTTGTTCTTTTTGCTTAGGATAGCCTTGGCTATTCAGGGTCCTTTTTGGTTCCATATGAATTTTAAAATCGTTTTTTCTAGTTCTGTGAAGATTCTCAATGGTAGTTTAATAGGAATAGTATTGAATGTATAAACTGCTTTGGGTAGCATGACCATTTTAATAATATTGATTCTTCCTATACGTGAGCATAGAATGTTTTTCCATTTGTTTGTGTCATGTCTGATTTCTTTGAGCAGTGTTTTGTAGTTTCTTTGTAGAGATCTTTTACTTCCCCAGTTAGCTGCATTCTTAGGTATTTTATACTTTTTTTTGTGGCAATTGTGAATGGAACTATGTTCCTGATTTGGCTTGACTGTTGTTGGTATGTAGGAATGCTAGTGATTTTTGCACATTGATTTTGTATCCTGAGACTTTGCTGAAGTTGTTTATCAGCTTAAGAAGCTTTTGGGCTGAGACTATGGGGTTTTCTAGATATAGGATAATGTCATCTGCAAACAGGGATAGTCTGACTTCCTCTCTCCCTATTTGGATACCATTTATTTCTTTCTGTTGCCTAATTTCCCTGGCCAGGACTTCCAATACTATGCTGAATAGGAGTGGTGAGAGAGGGCATCCTTGTCTTGTGCTGATTTTTAAAGGGAATGCTTCTAGCTTTTGCCCATTCAGTATGATATTGGCTGTGGGTTTGTTGTATATGACTCTTATTATTTTGAGCATGTTCCTTCAATACCTAGTTTATTGAGAGTTTCTGACATGAAGGGGTATTGAATTTTATCAAAAAACTTTTATGCATCTATTGAGATAATCATGTGGTTTTTGTCTTTAGTCCTGTTTATATGATGAATCACATTTATTGATTTGCATATGTTGAACCAACCTTGTATCCCAGGCATAAAGCCTACTTGATTGTAATGGATAAGCTTCATGATGTGCTGCTGAATTTGGTTTGCCAGTATTTTGTTGAGGATTTTTACATCAATGTTCATTGAGAATACTGGCTTAAAGTTTTCTTTTTTGTTGTTGCATCTCTGCCAGGTTTTGGTATCAGGATGATGCTGGCCTCATAGAATGAGTTAGGGTGGAGTTTCTCCTCCTCAATTTTGTGGAATTGTTTCAGTAGGAATGGTACCAGCTCTTCTTTGTACATCTGGTAGAATTCAGTTGCTAATCTGTCTTGCCCTGGGCTTTTTCCTTTTTTTTCTTTTTTCTTTGGTAAGCTGTTTATTATTACCTCAATTTCAGAGCTCATTATTGGTCTGTTCAGGGATTTAGTTTCTTCTGGTTCAGTCTTGGGAGGGTGTATGTGTCCAGGAATGTATCCAATTCTTCTAAATTTTCTAGTTTATGTGTACGGAAGTGTTCATATTATCCTCTGATGGTTGTTTGTATTTCAGTGGGGTCAGTGATAATATCCCCCTTGTCATTTCTTATTGTGTTTATTTGAATCTTCTCTCTTTTCTTCTTTATTAGTCTAGCTAGCAGTCTATTTTATTAATATTTTCAGAAAACCAGCTCCTGGATTTGCTGGTCTTGTGAATGGTTTTTCATGTCTCAATAATTCTTCAGTTCAACTCAGATTGTCATCTGCTAGCTTTGGGATTTGTTTGCTCTTGGTTCTATAGTTCTTTCAGTTGTGATGTTCGGTTGTTAGCTGGAGATCTTTCTAACTTTTTCAATGTGGGCATTTAGTGCTATAAATTTCCCTCGTAACACTGTCTTAGCTGTGTCCCAGAGATTCTGGTATGTTGTATCTTTTTTCTCATTAGTTTCAAAGAACTTCTTGATTTCTGCCTTAATTTCATTATTTACCCCCAAAGTCATTCAGGAGCAGGTTATTCAATTTCCATGTAATTGTATAGTTTTGAGTGAATTTGTTAGTCTTAATTTCTAATTTGATTGCACTGTGGTCTGAGAGGTTATTTGTTATGGTTTCAACTCTTTCTCTTTTGCTGAAGAGTGTTTAACTTCTGATTATGTGATCAATTTTAGAGTATGTGCCATGTGGCAATGAGAAAAATGTATAATCTGTTGTTTTGGGGTAGAGAGTTCTATAGATATCAGGTCCATTTGATCCTGTGCTGAGTCTAGGTCCCAAATGTCTTGGTTAATTTTCTGTCTCGATGATCTAATAATGTCAGCGAGATGTTAAAGTCTCTCACTATTATTGTGTGGGAGTCTAAGTCTCTTTGAAGGTCTCTACAAACTAGCTTTATGAATCTGGGCGCTCCTGTGTTGGGTGCATATATATTTAGGATACTTAGATCTTCTTGTTGAATTGAACTCTTTACCATTATGTAATGCCCTTCTTCATGTTTTTTTCTTTTTTAACTCTGTTGGTTTAAAGTCTGTTTTGTCAGAAACTAGGATTGCAACCTGTGCTCTTTTGTTTTCCATTTGCTTAGATTTTTCTCTATCCCTTTATTTTGAGCCTATGTGTGTCAGCATGTGAGATGGGTCTCTTGAAGACAGCATACTAATGGGTCTTAGTTCTTTTTTTTTTTTTTTTTTTTTTTTTTTTGTTGAGACGGGGTCTCGCTCTGTCGCCCAGGCTGGAGTGCAGTGGCCAGATCTCAGCTCACTGCAAGCTCCGCCTCCCGGGTTTACGCCATTCTCCTGCCTCAGCCTCCCGAGTAGCTGGGACTACAGGCGCCCACCACCTCGCCTGGCTAGTTTTTTTTTTTTAGTAGAGACGGGGTTTCACCGTGTTAGCCAGGATGGTCTCGATCTCCTGACCTCGTGATCCGCCCGTCTCGGCCTCCCAAAGTGCTGGGATTACAGGCGTGAGCCACCGCGCCCGGCCGGGTCTTAGTTCTTTATTCAGCTTGCCACTCTGTGTCTTTTAATTGGGACATTTAGCCCATTAACATTGAAGCTTAGTATTGATATATGTAGATTTGATCCTGTCATCATGTTAGCTGCTTATTTTGCAGACTTGTTTATATGGTTGCTTTATAGTGTCACTGGTCTGTGTACTTCAGTGTGTTTTTATAGTGGCTAGTAAGTCTTTCCTTTTCATACTTAGTGCTTCCTTCAGGAGCTCTTGTAAGGCAGGTCTAGTGGTAATGAATTCCCTGAGTATTTTCTTGTCTGAAAAGGATCTTATTCCTCCTTCACTTATGAAGCTTAGTTTGGACAGATATGAAATTCTAGGTTGGAATTTCTTTTCTTTAAGAATGTTGAACATTTGCCCACAATCTCTCCTGGCTTCTAGGGTTTCAGCTGAGAGGTTTGCTGTTAGTCTAATGGGCTTCCCTTTGTAGGTAATCTGACCTTTTTCTCTAGCTACCTTTAACATTTTTTCTTTCATTTTGACCTTGAAGAATCTGATGATTACGTGTCTTTGGGATGATCTTCTTGTAGATGATCTTACTGGGGCTCTCTGCATTTCCTGAATTGGAATGCTAGCCTCCCTAGCTAGATTGGGAAAGTTCTCATGAATGATATCCTGAAATATGTTTTCCAAGTTGGCTTCATTCTTTCCATCTCTTTCAGGGACACCACTCAGTCACAGATTCTTGGAGGCTTTGTTCATTTCTTTACATTGCTTTTTTCTCTATTTTTGTCTGCCTTTCTTATTTTATAAAGCTAGTCTTCAAGCTCTGAGATTCTTTTCTCCACTTGGTCTGTTCTGCTATAAATACTTGTGATTGCATTATGAAATTCCTGTACTATGTTTTTCAGCTCTCTCAGATTGGTTACATTCTTCTCTATACTGGCTATTTGGTCTGTCAGCTCCTGCATTATTTTATCATGATTTTTAGCTTCCTTGCATTGGGTTTCAATGTACTCCTATAGCTGATGATCTTAATTCCTATCTATATTCTGAATTCTGTCATTTCAGCCATCTAAATCTCAGCCTGGTTCCAAACCCTTGCTGGAAAGGTGATGTGGTCAGTTAGAGGAAAGAAGAAAGCACTCTGGCTTTTTGAGTTTTCAGCATCCTTGTGCTGATTCTTTCTCATTTTTTGCAGGCTTATCCACCTCCAATCCTTGAGGTTGCCAACCTTTGGATGGTTTTTAAATTTTCTTTTATCCTATTTGATGACCTTGAGGGTTTGTGGTATAAGGTGGATTCAGCCAACTGACTTTGTTTCTGGGAGATTTTAGAAGTCAAGGCTCAACTCTCAACACCTGGACTGCATGTTCTAATGCTGGGGGACTTGTATTGGGCCCCAACTTTGTTCTCTGGCTCCTCAAGCTTGGAATCCACTGTGGGGGTGGGGCTGAGATGAGCAGCTGCAATAGAGTGCTAGTGGATGCAAGGGTGCTTGCCTCCCTGCAGACATTCACCACAGTGTCAGAGGCAATGCAGCTGGGGTGGCAGTAAGGGGGCCCTGTTGGAGACTGTATGTATGGTTGCCCTTGAGGTGGTGTTGGCTTGGGGTGGGGTGCTGGCAGGCACAGGTCTAGGTGCCTTCTTTGTGCCCTGCAAACAGGCGTGATCACTCAGGGTGTGGGAAGATCTGCTGTTCTCTGCACAGTTTTAGTGCAAGGGTAGGGCACTGGCAGGGGTAGGGCTTGCTGATTCTGTGCCCACCAAGTCTCCACCTGCAATGGGAGTTGGTGGAGTGGAGGGGAGTGGACTGATTTTCCACATGCTGGCATGGCAAGTAAAGCAAAACCTGCCCATGCAGACACATGCCAGTAAAGCAATGTAGGGAGTTGCTGTAGGCCTGGGGAAGCTGCAGTATGGGGAGGGAGCATGTGGGCTGCTGCATATGGCCAAAGGGGCTACCTCACTGGAGCTCTCCACTGGTCAGTCACGGTCCGCCAGTGCAGAAGTTATGGTGTGGGCCCCCAGAGCACCTGAGACTGCCCTGTAAGTAGGCATGGCCTGGCTGGGGCCCAGGAGAGGCCAGCAGACCAAGAGGTGCTCAGGTCGGACCTGCCCCACCTGATGTGCAAGACCACCTTGCAGAGATCAGGTCCAACTGTTCCCTAAAGGGCTAAGGTCTCTTATGGAAACAAGTCGAGCCTAAGGAAATGGCCATCCCTGGCCATGCTCTGCTATAGATGCTCCCACACCAAACCCTCTAGGCTCCACATCAGCTGGCTTGCTGCCCCACCACTTCTCTAAGCAGCTCTTCCTGCCACCTCAAGTGTCAAGGGGTCCCCTCCTGCTGGGGTTCCAGAGGTCTGTGGTGAGAGCAGGTTGCTCCTTGCCAGTTTAAATCACCAATTCCTCTGGAGCTTTTGTGGTTCCAATATAAGCCCCAGTGTGTGGTAGCCCATGCAGGGCTCCCAGCTTGCTCTCCCTTCAGCCCAGCTTCTGTGTCCCAAATCTCACGTTGAATTGTAATCCCCAGTAGTAGAGGTGTGGCCTGGTGGGACATGACTGGATGATGGGGGTGGGTTTCTCATGAAAGGTTTAGCACCATCCTCTTGGTGCTGTCCTTGTGATAGTGAGTGACTTCTCAAGAGATCTGGTTGTTTAAAAGACATGTGGCACCCCTCACCCGCTCTCTTGCTCCCACTCTGACCATGTGATATGCCTGTTCCCCCTTTGCCTTCTGCCATGATTTTAAGCTTCCTGAGGCCTCCCCAGAGGCTGAGCAGATGCCAGCACCATGCTTCCTGTAAAGCCTGCAGAACTGTGAACCAATTAAACCTCTTTTCTTTATAACTTACCCAGTCTCAGATGTTTCTTTATAGCCATGCAAGAATGCCTAATACACCCTGCATTTAAGTTTGGGCCACATGATTAATTCTCATCAAAGAAATGAAGACAGAGTGACATGCTCCATTTCTAGGCCTGTCCACTAAAATCTCCCAAGAAATCATTGGCTCTGTCTTGTTTCCAGCTGTGTAGCTACCCTCATGATACAAAGAGCTCAGATTTCTAAATTACTATTGAGAAAGAGAGACAAAAAGGAGAGATACCTAACCTGCATCATACTGTAACTGAGCAAGAAATACATTTTTTTTTTATGCTACTAGGTGTATCTGTTAGCTTTTGTTAGGTTATACTGTGGTAACAATCCCAAAACTCTCAATAGCCTATGACAACAAAAGTTTATTTGTGGTTCATATTACATGTTAACTGCTGTTGACTGTGGCTATGCTCCTTATGCTTTCTTTATTCCAGAATCCAAGCTGAAGGATCACTCCCTATTTGGGGCTGGTTTTTTTTTTTTTTTTTTTTTTTTGAGACAGAGTCTTGCTCTGTCGCCCAGGCTGGAGTGCAGTGGTGCGATCTCTGCTCACTGCAAGCTCTGCCTCCCAGGTTTGCACCATTCTCCTGCCTCAGCCTCCTGAGTAGCTGGGACTACAGGCACCCGCCACCATGCCTGGCTAATTTTTTAGTATTTTGAGTAGAGACGGGGTTTCACTGTGGTCTCGATCTCCTGACCTTGTGATCCGCCTGCATCGGCCTCCCAAAGTGCTGGGATTACAGGCGTAAGCCGCCACGCCTGGTCTGGGGCTGTTTTTATGGCATAGGGGAAAATGAACCAGCAACAGAGCTGCTATGCAAAGCTCTTAAGCTTCCACTAAGATACAGTATCTATTACATTTGCTCAAATTCCACTTACCAAGCCCTAGTCAATGGGATGGAAACTCTACTTTCCTCCTGTTATGAACTGAATCATGTCCCCCACAAATGCATAATTTGAAGCCCTAACTCCCAATGTGATTGTATTTGGAGATAAGGCCTTTAAAGGGGTAATTAATATTAAATGAAGACATAAGGATAGGGCCCTAATCCAATAGGACTGGTATCCTCATAAGAAGAGGAAGAGACAGCAGGAATGCACATGTACACAGAAAAAGGTCATGTGAAGATATAGCAATAAGGCGGCCACCTGCAAGTCAAGGAAAGAGGCCTTGGAAGAAATCGTATCTGCTGGCACCTTGATAATGGACTTCCAGCCTCCAGAACTGTGAGAAAATTAATTTTTGTTGTTTAAGCCATGAAGTCTGTGGTACTTTGTTACGACAGCCCAAGTTGACTAATACACCCCCATAGAAAGGCATAGCAAGTTACAGAGCAGTGGATGTGGATGACACTCTCCTTACATAATAGGAACTGATCTACAACTTTAAACAACTGGGGGCAATTAGACCATTTACCACATTACAGCACTGAAGTTGGAGAACGCTTGCTAAAGCAGTTGGCCATCATTACCCTGACTTTTCAGATGCCTCAGATTGTCCAGCTAGACACATGCAGAAAGGTACTTTAGGGGATAATGAAGATAAAATGTGTCTCTCTCTTCTTCATTTGTCTAGGGCTGCCTCTGCTCCTAGACTTCCTAGAATGAGCAGCAGCTGGACCCGCAGGAAAGAGTCTGGTGGCATAGCTATAGCACTTTGTCCTTGGAATCTGAGCTCATTATCTACTAACACTATGGCCTTGTGCAGATTTCATTAACTCTTTGCGTTTTAATTTATTTGTCAAATTAAAAAAACTGCTATCTGCTTCCCAGGGTTGCTGTGAGAAGCAAATGAGAGAAAATCCTAGCACCCAGTAGGTTTTCATTAAATGTTATTTTTCTTTCTTCTTAGAAACTGAAAAAGTTCCTCCCACGGGGAAGTTAAACCTTAGCATGTCTCAGTCTTATCACAAGAGATATTCCCCTTTGTTCCAAAAATCATTATTTCAAGTTGGCACATCGTCCAGGACTAATGACCGTACAGAAGATACTGTGATTAATCATTTGGGAACTGGAGAAAGTAGAGATGGGAAAGGAAGGTCAGAGGCTGCAGGGACCAACCTGCAGGCAAGAAGAAAGGTTCACTGCATTTATTTAATAGGGCCACTGTGCAGCTGACTGGAGTTTACTCATCATAACAATGCTGGCATTTAAATAAAGATGTTAGAATTAATCATCGATTGTGATTAAAGCCCACAGTTCCTAAAAAAAAGAAAAAAATGAAAAAAATGCTGGGTTTTTTTTCCCCCTTATTTTCCCCCTGGTCCTAGCAATACAGAATCTCATTGGCCCAGAATAAAAATTCTCTATTTTTATTAGAAACACAATGGTGGGGGGAAGGAATCTTGGAAATTGTATCAGGAATTTAGATGGTGGGAGGGAAGGGAGTTTGATGTGTTTGCCTAATGTTTCATAAAAGGATGCCAGCTGTGTTGTTTTTAATTTGGGAATTACAGGGCTAAAAAGAGATTTACTCACTAATAAATATCCATTCTCTGAATCTTCATTGCCGTATTGTCCTGCAGTAATTCTTTGCTGATTCCAGAATAGTTTAACACTAATCCAGCAGATAGCATGCAGTGCTGTCACAGATACTGAGCTCTTTACGGTGTATAAACTGACAATCTCTGAAGAGGGGCAAGGAGGAGAAGGGAGAGATTTGTAAAGATGCTGTATTCTATTTCAGCTTTAAAACCTTGAGAATTGAGTACAATGAGGCAGTTTTAATTTGCAGCCTTGAATTTGAAATATAAACTAGTTTTCATGGTGGAGTTCCTGATTTGGGGAGCTTTTTTCCCAAAAACTTCTCACCAGTGTCATATCTCCAACTAGGCAGGAACTGTCATTGAATTCCTCCAATGATAACCACCAAGAGTGATTTCTTGGTGTCCCCTTGACTCCTTAGAAGTTCCCTGAACCGTTCTAGCCACACTAATCCTCCCTCCACAGCACTGATGATCCCCGGTGCACAGCCACCCACTCGCATTCCCCATTGGCCCTGTCCTCCCAACCACCCAATCTGTAGGCTGTTTGATGGATTCTAATGGGCTTACCAATGATTTATAATAGATATTATGTAGTCTCTCTTATTTGTTCTTTAGATTTTGGCATATAACCAAACCCTTTGCCTAGAGCAGTGGTTCTCTACTGAGGGCAAGTTTGCATCTCAAGGGGTATTAGACAATGTTGGGAGATATTTTTGTTTTTACAATGGGGGAATGGGAGGTACTACTGGTATCCAGTATATACAGGCTATGGATGCCACTAAGTATCCTACCATGCACAGGACAATCTAAAATACCAACAATGCTAACACTGAGAAACCTTGAAGATGGCCTTGAAGATAATGGATAATAACAAGTCCACAGCAAGTAGCAGAAAAGTCTTCAATTAAAATGACTTTGTTGGAAAGGAACAGGAGACAGAGAAAAAAACACAGGTTACTGGGAGAAAATTCACAGGACAGATGTCCACCATGTCTACATGGACGGGGAGTAACCCTCCAAGGTGTCTGGCATTGCCATCCCATTCTGGAAACATCTTCCCTCCTTGGCTGCCATCTCAGTTTCAGCCTGGTTCCCCTCATGACTGTGTCTATGTTCATTTTTTCTCAAAATTCACTGCTCCAACCCCCACTAATAGGATTGGCGATCAACCCTTTTTAAAAAATTATCTCAAAGATCAGATCTTTGACAAACCTGAGAAAAACAACAAATGGGGAAAGGATTCCCTATTTAATCAATGGTGCTGGGAAAATTGGATAGCCATAAGTAGAAAGCTGAAACTGGATCCTTTCCTTACTCCTTATACAAAAATTAATTCAAGATGGATTAGAGACTTAAATGTTAGACCTAATACCATAAAAACCCTAGAAGAAAACCTAGGTAATACCATTCAGGACATAGGCATGGGCAAGGACTTCATGGCTAAAACACCAAAAGCAATGGCAACAAAAGCCAAAATTGACAAATGGGATCTAATTAAACTAAAGAGCTTCTGCACAGCAAAAGAAACTACCATCAGAGGGAACAGGCAACCTACAGAATGGGAGAAAAGTTTTGCAATCTACTCATCTGACAAAGGGCTAATATCCAGAACCTACAAAGAACTCAAACAAATTTACAAGATAAAAACAGACAACCCCATCAAAAAGTGGGCAAAGGATATGAACAGACATTTCTCAAAAGAAGACATTCATACAGCCAACAGACACATGAAAAAATGCTCATCATCACTGGCCATCAGAGAAATGCAAATCAAAACCACAATGAGATACCATCTCACACTAGTCAGAATGGCAATCATTAAAAAGTCAGGAAACAACAGGTGTTGGAGAGGATGTGGAGAAATAGGAACACTTTTACACTGTTGGTGGGATTGTAAACTAGTTCAACCATTATGGAAAACAGTATGGCGATTCCTCAAGGATCTAGAACTAGAAGTACCATATGACCCAGCCATCCCATTACTGGGTATATACCCAAAGGATTATAAATCATGCTGCTATAAAGACACATGCACGCGTATGTTTATTGTGGCATTATTCACAATAGCAAAGACTTGGAATCAACCCAAATGTCCATCAGTATCAGACTGGATTAAGAAAATGTGGCACATATACACCATGGAATACTATGCAGCCATAAAAAAGGATGAGTTTGCGTCCTTTGTAGGGACATGGATGCAGCTGGAAACCATCATTCTTAGCAAACTATCACAAGAACAGAAAACCAAACACTGCATGTTCTCACTCATAGGTGGGAACTGAACAATGAGATCACTTGGACTCGGGAAGGGGAACATCACACACCGGGGCTTATCATGGGGGGGGGAGGGGGAGGGATTGCATTGGGAGTTATACCTGATGTAAATGACGAGTTGATGGGTGCAGCACACCAACATGGCACAAGTATACACATGTAACAAACCTGCACATTATGTACATGTACCCTAGAACTTAAAGTATAATAATAAAATAAAAATTATCTCTGCATGCTCTGCTTAGATGGCCTCACTTCCCCAACATGTAAATTTGCATGTATGTGTGGCTAGGACATACAAATCTGTAACTTTAGTCACTCTCTCTCCCATGAGACCCAAATACACGTTCATTCTAGCTGTGTCCCTTTCTTTTTTCGTTTTTGAGATGGAGTTTTGCTCGTCTCCCAGGCTGGAGTGCAATGGCATGATCTTGGCTCACTACAACCTCTGCCTCCCGGTTTCAAGCGATTCTCCCACCTCAGCCTCCTGAGAAGCTGGGATTACAGGCATGTGCCATCACGCCCGGCTAATTTTGTATTTTTAGTAGAGACGGGGTTTCACCATGTTGGCCAGGCTGGTCTCGAACTGACTTCAGGTGATCCGCCCACCTTGGCCTCCCAAAGTACTGGGATTACATGAGCCACCGTGCCTGGCCTGTGTCCCTTTCTATATCTCAGAGATATATCAAATGAATCAGTCAAAACCAAATTTATTCTCTCCCTTACAAACAGAACTCCTAATAACCCAATTTGCACAACCAAATTTAAATATTTTATAAAACATTGGTATGTGCTTGCTGCAGTGTAAGCACTGGATACACACAATCCTTTTTCCATTAAAGTGATTTTAAGTGAAGTAAGAGAACACCTATTTAAAGGGCACATAAAGAGCAAGGATAGGAGGAATTTTGTGGAGAATGGCAATTCCATGTTTAGTCCAGAGCCTCAACAATATCAGGGCTCAGAATCAGCTTCTACGATCTATTCACCTTTGCCTCATTGTTGGGCAGCCACATACCTAACTGTTACATTTTCACAGAACAGTGTCTTTCTTTTGATGGCTTTTTTTTGTTTTGTTTTGTTTTGTTTTTTAAGATTCACAGGGTACATGTGCAGGTTTGTTACATGGGTATATTGTGTAATCCTGGGGTTTGGGCTTCCACTGAACCCATCACCCAAGTAGTAAATATAGTACCCAATAGGTAGTTTTTCAGCCCTTGCCCTCCTCCCTCCCTCCCTCCCTCCTTTTGGAGACCTCAGTGTCTATTGTTTCCATCTTTATGTCTATGTGTACCCGTTGTTTAGCTCCCGCTTATAAATGAGAACTTGTGGTATTTGATTTTTGTTTCTGTGTTAATTCACTTAGGATAATAGCCTCCAGCTGTATCCATGTTGCTGCAAAGAACATGATTTCACTCTTTTTATGGTTGTATAGTATACCACGGTGTATATGTGCCACATTTTCTTTGTCCAGTCCACCGCTGATGGGCACCTAGGTTGATTCCATGATTTTCATATTGTGAATAGTGGTGTGATGAACATACAAGCACAGGCGTCTTTTTGATAGAATGATTTATTTTCCTTTGGGTTGAAACCCAGTAGTGGAATTGTTGGGTCACATGGAAGTTCTATTTTTAGTTCTCTGATACATCTCTACATTGTTTTCCATAGGGGTTTAATGAATTTTCATTCCCACCATCAGTGTATAAGTACTCCCTTTTTTCTGCATCCTTATCAGTATCTGTTATTTTTTGAATTTTTAAGAATAGCCATTCTGACTGATGTGAGATGTTATCTCATTGTGGTTTTAATTTTCATTTCTCTGATGATTAGTGATGCTGAGCATTTCTTCAAATGTTCATTGGCCACTTTTATGTCTTCTTTTGACAAGTATCTGTTCATGACCTTTGCCTACTTTTTTGCAGAACAGCGTCTTTGAGCAGGAAGAGGTAGGAAGTTTCCCAACTCTCTCCTTCAGTCCTGGAAGAAAGTCTTTGTACAGCCCCAGCTTCAGCCCCAGTATTTCCCCAGTTCACATTGGTCAGGATCGAATCATGTGCCCATGCCTTATCTGTGAGGGAGGCTAGGAACACAGGCATCTGGCATTTTAGTAGGAGGGGAGGGGAGCTCTGATGACAAGAAAGAGGGTGTGGGAGGGTCCACAAAAAGACACATGACAGTACAGACATGGTCTAGTCCCCTCTTAATGGTATAGACACTGCCCAGTCCTCTCCTTATGGAATCACAACCTACCACAGGGAGAACCAGATTGGCATAAGGCAGCACTGGTGACTGGGGGCCGCTGCCATCTAGAGCTGGAATTTGAGGCACAAAGCAAGGTGCTGTCAGCACTGTCTGAAGAGGTTGAGGAAGCCTTCATGGGAGATGAGATACCCAACCCTTCTCCTGAAGTCTCCACCCAAATCTTTGAATCCCCTCTTTCTGCCTCCCCACATGTAATTCATGCTGAATACTTATCAACACTCCTCTCCCTTCCACCTCCACACTCTCTCAGCCTGAGTTCAAGATTTCATTATCCCCCTTTTTCCCTTTCTGATTGATTGCTGGATCCCCACTTAAATCCATCTTCCACAATATCACCATAGTTATCTTGGATATGGTCATGTCAGAAACCTTCACTGGCTCCTTATTTATAAGATAAAGTCTAGCCTCTTCAGCATGGCATGCAAGGAACAACACAGTCTTTGTTCACCTGCCCTTCTAGCCTCACTTTCTGCCATCCATTCCTCTTTCCACAGACAAATTGGGTGATTTGCCATTGCGCAAATATACCGTGTAATTTCTTGCCCCCATACCCTTGCGTAAGCTGTACCACATGCCTGGAATACTCTCCCCCTCCCCATCCACTTCCCTTCTTCACATTTTAAAATTCATCATTCTAAGTACAATTTAAATATCACCATTTCCACAAAGCTTCCTCAGTCTCTCTGGGTCAGAATTAATTTGCTGCCTCTTCTGGGTGTTCAGAATGTTCTGTGAAATGTCTACTGAGGAACAACCCTAATATCTACTGTATACTTCCTATGGGTCAGGTATTTTTAAATGTATTTTATATGAATAAATTCATTTAATCCTCATAGCAGCCCTCATGAGTATCATTCCCATTTTGCAGATAGGGGAACTGAGGTATGTTGATCCCAAGAAACTCTTCTGAGTTCACACAGCTGGTAAGTGGTACAACTTAGTTTCAAACCCAATCAGTCTGACTCCAGAGGTGAGTTCACTATCTCTACACCAGTGCTGCCCAATGGATTCTGTGATGATGGACGTGTTCTATATCTGTGCTGCTCAATCTGATAGTCACTACAACATATGGCTATTGAAAACTTGTCATGTGACCAGTAGAACTAAGGAACTGGATTTCTAATTTTAATTAATTTTCATTTAAATAGCCACATGTAGCTAGTCGCTACCACATTGGACAGCACAGCTTTGTACCATATGCTCTCCATATGAGGGCAAGGACTTCTTTATTCATCAGATGTCCCATGACTCAGTTTAGATTGTTTGTTAGATTGAAATAGTCAAGCATATTTCCTTCTCTAACACAAGTGTAGGGCAGCATTTCTACACCTTCAACTGAGGAACAAGACTATTTTGCTGAGTTTCCATTGTGCAGCATGTGCTAAGCAATCTCTATTATTAGAAAACTTGGTTAACCACTTTCATTGAAAAAGCTTCCCCCCAAAATCATTTTATTACTCTTCCATACTAAAAGCTCACAAAGCAATCTCATGCAGCTTAGAGGAGAATCTGACCTCTGTGTTCAGAAATACAATTTCCGTTATTGACAATTCCTATTTATATTTACAAGGTTAACATCCAATCGTATTTATAAGGTCAGCACAATGTGCCAAGGAATAAGAAATAAAAGTCAACTCCAGTAAAAATAAGTACACCCTGAAAGCTCTTTTTTTGCATTGCTAGAAAGTTCTTCTTTTCTTTTATCCCTAAAAAAACATATACCCTATGGAGATTTATGCTTGTAAACTTTGGCAGATATCTGTATCAAGAAGTTACATTAATTTAAATTTCTGAACACAACTCAAATCTCAACGTGAAAATGTCTAAGTGACAAAGGCAGCATATGCTGTGTCTACACCATGTTATTTAACATATACATGAAAAAAGTTTATTTTTCTCCCCCCAGAATAGTACACAGAGAATAATAATATCCATAGAAATAATTTTTTCCTAAATGTTTAGCCACAGCTGCTACAGTTTAAAGAACACACAGGGTTGTTTGTTTCAAGTTTTGTTTTCTTTCTCTGGAGGAGAAGAGAGGCTGGCAAGAAAATGGCATGTTAAAAGTTATAAAGAAATATCAAATAATTCAAGGGATTATAGCTTTAAAGCTCTACAATACAAGCCTACAACAGGACACCAGTTGGTTTTGCTTGGTTCAGGAGATGCAAAGTGCTGGTCCTTGGATGTGTTTCATTCAGCCTCCCCAGTGTTTTTAAAAATATGTGTTTGAATGCCTTCCGTTAGACTTGCATGCTCAAACTTTCCACAATTGCCATGGTCCCTTCTTGCTGCTCAGTACTCCTTTTTAGTTTACTTGCCTGGCATCCTGTAGGCATTTGAGTTTTCAGCCCCAGATGAGGTGGTATTCTGTTAGAGGAACTCAGAGCCCTTAGATGTTTACAAAAAAAATAAAAAGTCATATTTCTACCTAGTTATTATTCAAAGGACATCATAATTGAAGGACACTGTGCAATGCACTAGTCAGATGCAACATGCCATCAATTTGCCATGCTAGATGTATTAATCACTTTTTAAAAAGACAAATTCACTTTCTGCATCTATGAACATTCTATAAATCTGGAATTAATTTATCCAAGAGAGATTATGAAATACAGAGGGAGTTTTAGACCATGTTCTTCAAGTCCCAGAATTCCAGTTGAATTAAAATTCTAGAATGTATTGGAAACTCTCATTTTCTAACATGGTTAAAATGACTACAATTACCAAATCTAAAAACATGTCATTCTCTTTCCTCCATATCTATTTTCTCCAGAGTTTGCTTGGAGTCCTACTGAAACAGGAAACTTGACCAGGCATGGAGCCCCTGCCTCTGCTCACTCACTCGATTATCTTCACCCCTTGCCCTTCTTCCCTAGTTTGATTTCATAGCTACAGGGAAATTCTTGAATTCTTCATCTTTATTCTACAGGAAGTACTGAAACAAAATCAGATTTTATCTGTAAACATTATGTTTTTCCTTATTTACCAAAGGGAAAATGATATTTAAAAATTTAATTTTAGAAAGAAAACATATATATTTGGAATTTTTACTTGAAAACTAAACAGTGCTTCCAATGTCAACTAATTTTCTCCTATGATCCAGGTGTCTAGAAGAGATCTTGAAGTTAGAGTCCAATATCTTAAATTTCCACAGAGGAGCAAAGACTATCAGTGATCATGCATTTACTCAGCAATGAAACTCAGACCAGAATCAGCTAGATCAGAGATTCATAATCCTCACTGTCCATCAAAATGACCATGACTCTGAGAGGGTGGGACTTTAGCTTTGACCCCACCTCCAGAGAATCTGGGGTGAGGTGTCAAGCACCGGTATTCTGTAAACCTCCGAGATGATTCAATGTGCAGTTAGCATGGAGAACCTTAGATCCAGACCAGCACTCCCCCAAGTACTGTCCTCAGCCAGTCAGCCTCACAATCATGGGACATGCCTGGAAAATGGAAATTCCTGACTGCACTCACCAAAAAGCAATAGAATTAGGATCCCAAGAGTCAGGGGCCAGGAATGTGCATATTATCTGGCTCTCCCTGAAATGTATAGGCCCACTAAACGCTGTGAATCACAGTCTAGACAAAGTAGACAGCTTCAAAGACAACTGGCTTTGGAGGCAGATATGGCTATGAATTTCAACTAGGTCACTTAGAAGCTGCAGGCCCCCTTTAAGAAGCAGTTTCAGGCTCCCTTCGGCCTTGGTTTCTTTATCTCTAAAATGGAGTAATGGTAATGAACTCAGAATTAAATAAAGTAGAATGAAGTACTAAAACTACAGCACCCAATCCCATGCCTGGGGCAGACTTATAAATTCCTGGCCCCTTCACCATTTTTCTACTATCTAGAAGCAGATTCTTCTTTTTTTTTTTGTAATTCCATTTGTTCTGCTATAACCATCAGAAAATAATCAATTTGTTCTCATGTCCTACAGTATAAATGAACAGAGTAACTTGCACATGTTTAAAAAAATACAAGTATTGATGGGGCTTTTAAAAGTAATCTCTTCGACCAAATGGAAATCCACAGGCAAAGTTCAAAATCTTGTTTTGTTACCATGCACACACAGGACTTTTTTCCTCCATAGGTTGAGATAAGTTCACTAGCTTATCAGGCCAGCAGACTCATCTCTAAAGTGATGCTTTTGTCCTTGGAGGAATTTGAACGTTTATATTTCTTTTATGTGTTATTATCCCAACAAACCATTTGCTCTCTAACTTAAAGGAGCAGTATTAAACTCAAACTGTCTGTTCATTGTGTCAATCATTTAGATTGAAGACAGGGAGGAAAATACCTTTTCAGTAAATGTTCCCCTTTTTGATCTCTGAGAAAATGAGAATAAAATTTGTCTAGTGTTAAGCATGAGCTTCCATTTCCAATGGTAATATTCCAAGCCTGAGCTACATATAATGATGTAAGACCAACCTGGTTACACCAAAACTTTCAAACTGACAGGCAAAGAAAAAGAAAAGAGGCTGGGAGTGGTTTACAGAAGCTTGCTTCCCTTCCAGCTGCCAACTTCAATTGAAAAGACAAAAGCGCATGTTATTCTTCTTTGGTGGCTTCTGGGTTGGAGAAGTCAGCACCTCCAGTTGAAGTAGACTGTGAAAGCCTTCTTCTCTCTAGGTACTGCTAATCTCTTCCTGATAACCAGCCAGTCAATTAAACCTGCAAACAGAGCCAGGATACTACCTCCTTGCTACCATCAAAACACCCTGAGGGAAAGTGTATGGATCTTGCCTGCCCATCTCTGTCCAAATCTGGCTGTGGCACCACTTTGGCTCGCCTTGGTTATTTCCCGATTGCTGAAATATCTTCTGGCTCAATAGCAATCACTTGCAAAGCAACTGGACTGAAGTCTCCTACTTTCCCTCCTATCATTATCATTATAATCTCTGTCAATGTTCCAAACGACGCTTTTCATGTGTCCACAAAAATGTCTGCTACCAGCAGTCATTCCCAAATGTCTACCTTGGTCTCTTTGATTGCGTTTGCTAACCTGGTCTCCATCTCCTGCCCACTCAGTCATCAGGAGGAGTCTCCCTGCTGCCAGGATATATCAAACTCTACCAAAATTATGCCAAAGAGGTTCTCCAAGGTGACACCATGAAGTTGGAGTCCATTCAGAGGAAAGGAGAAGCGCTTTGCTGCAAAACAGTGTCACATTTTGGCAGCCAGCCCCATAAAGCTTCTGTAATTGTACCCAGGGTCTCCTAAAGTTCTTCTTGAATGATTCTGTTAACATTGCCCTCTATATTGTTTCCACTGTAGGAAGTTTAAAACCAGCTCAAGTGGGCATTCTAACCTCTTTCATCTTTCTTTCCACTGTCACCTTCCCTGAACAGAATGTCTTCTCACCTCTCTCTCGTTACCAAACATATGTACAGAGACAAACAAAGTCAGTATTTGAATTGAGACAGGGCAAAACAGGGGTTACTGTCTACACCAGGAGTTGGCAAACGGCAGCTCAAGGCCAAATCAGATCCACCACCTGTTTTTGTAAATTATGTTTTATTGGAACACAGCCATGCTTATTTGTTCACATATTGTCCATGGTTGCTTCTGCACTATAACAGCAGAGTTGGGTAGCTGGGATAGAGATGGCAAAGCCTAACCATATATCCCTTTACAGAAAATGTTTGCTGACCTTTTGGCTAGACTAACAGTGAGCTCAATATATGGTGTTATGACACTTAAGGAGAATAGACAGTCTCTCTAAAGGGATTCTTGGAAGACTTTTTTTTTTTTTTTTTTTTTTGCGGGGAGGGGTTACATTTCTTTTTTGTAACAGGAAAATTAAGTACATTTCTTGAATAATAAAAATGGTGATTTTTAATGTCTAATACAAATGTTTAATATTAATTTACAAGACATATGTATATGTTCTACCAGGTATATCTCTGTGTTTTGACATGTCACATACCTATGAAGAAGGCTTGATATTTTGGTTGGAAAACCATATTAAAAATGCAGTCATTGGCTGGGCACAGTGGCCCACGCCTGTAATCCTAGCACTTTGGGAGGCCAAGGTAAGCGGATTGTCTCAGCTCAGGAGTTTAAGATCAGACTGGGAAACATGGTGAAACCCCATCTCTACTAAAAACACAAAAAAATTAGTTTGGCATGGTGGCACGTGTCTGTAGTTCCAGCTACTTGAGAGGCTGAGGCACAAGAATAGCTTGAACCCAGGAGGCAGCAGAAGTTTCAGTGAGCCGAGATCACGCCACTGCACTCCAGCCTGGGCAACATAGTGAGACTCTGTCTCCAAAAAAAAAAAAATGCTATCATAAATTCTAATCCCATATTACTATAAATTATTTTGTTTATGTTTATATAATATTTCAATGTGGGTATTAATGAGATCATATATTTACTCAGTGTATATGGCTTATAATGCCTCTTCTTATTTATTTTGGTAAACACCACAATATTCTGAGGTAGAAAGAGAATCAGCATTTTAACCATAAAAAAATTAAATCTGGTGGCCTTAGGGGCATTGTTTACATCATTTATCTAGTGAGTGGAGAAGTCTCACATTTTAAATATTAAGATTCTTGAAATGGACAAATCAAAAATTATAGTTGGAGATTTAAAACTCCTCATTCAGAAGTTGATAATAACATGTAAGCACAAAGTCAGTAATGATATAAAATACTTGACAAACACTATTAACCAACTTGATATAAATTTCATCCAACAAACAAGAACATACTTTCAAGCATGTATGGTATATATTCATCAATATAGACCATATTTTGAGACATAAAACAAGGCTGAATATATTTCAGATGGTTGATTAAAATGTTTTCTCTGAATTCAACAGAACTAAACTGGAGATCAACGGAAGAAAAACACTAGGAAAATCTCTCACACATTTGGAATTTAAACAACACAATGCTAATAACTCACGGTCTGAAGAAAAAATCACGATGGATATTAGAACACTTTTAATGGAATTTTGAAAATGAAGACACAACTTATCAAAATGTGGTGTGGGATGCAGATAAAGCAGTGACTAGAGGGAGAATTATAACATTGATGAATATACTGAAAAGAAAAAAAGGTCTCAGATCCAGTGTTTTAAGCTCCAACTCAAGAAAATCTGTTAAAGAAAAGCAAATGAAACTTAATGCAAGCAGAAGGAAAAAAATGAATAAACAGCAAAAATCAATGAAACAGAAAAACAATGGATAAATTTAATGAAACCATTATTGAGAAGATTAATAAAATTGGAAAAATAATAGCAATCAAGAAAAAAAAGAAATACACATATCAACAATGTCAGGAATAAAAAGAAAGCATCATCATACATCCTACAAACATTAAACGATATTAAGGGGCTATTATGGCCACTGTTACAACAATAAAATTTAAAACTCAGGTAAAATGGACAAATTCCTTGAAAGACACAAACTGCCAAAACTCATTTGAGAAGAAATGGATTACCTGAATAGCCTACATCTATTAAAGAAATTGAATTTTCAGTTAAAAGCTTTCCCCAACAGGAAACTACAGACCAGATGGCTTTAATGGTGAGTTCTACCACATATTTAAAGAAGAAAAAATACCAATTATACACAAACTTTTCCAGGAAATAGAATATGGGGGAATATGTTTAGTTCATTTTATGAGGCTAGCACTATCTTGATATAAAAACAAGAAAAAGATATAAGAAAAAGACAATAGAAACCAATATCACTTATGAACACAGACGAGAAAATCCTTAACAAAATGTTATCAAATCAAATATAGCAACATATAAAAAGGACATGTCATGACCGAGTAGGGTTTATTCTAGAAATGCAAGATGTAATATATAAAAGAAAAATTTTTTGTAATAGCAGAGTAATATGGTCAGAAAATATCTTCCCAAAACACAATTATAAAATTGGAAAAACTAACAATAATCATTTCAAGGGCCTAAAAATAGATGAAAGGCTGACAACAAATTGAGATGTATTTACTCATGAAAAACTAGTGAACTCTGAGTAAAATGGTCATGTCTGGGGTTCTCTTGCCTGGAACTGATCACATACACCCCCATCCACCCACCCATATTAATCTGCAAAGTAGTGCTACTTTGTAGTAGTGTCAGATGGGGCTAGCAGTGTAAAATAGAAGATTTGCCACTAGATGGAGCTGCCTTGATTTGGAGCAGAGGGTGAAAACCCACAAGTGTTGCCAGTCAAATGAGCAAATTTGGTAGGAAACAAAAGGGATGGAAGTCCATAGCTCTGTTAGCTTGAGGTTGCAGCCCCACTGGGAATGAGTGGCAGACTAGCTAGAAAGTCAGAAATTTAACAAGGATATCCTGGAAACTGGAGATCCACAGAGGGGCTAGAAATGCTCTACATACATCCT
This sequence comes from Trachypithecus francoisi, assembly GCF_009764315.1. Lineage (NCBI taxonomy): Eukaryota > Metazoa > Chordata > Mammalia > Primates > Cercopithecidae > Trachypithecus > Trachypithecus francoisi. The sequence goes on from NW_022681471.1 coordinate 123,579,874, forward strand.
TGGCTAATTAGGAGGCAGTGTACAGGCAGAACTGAGTGGGTCCAAGCTCTTCACAGTCTCGGGATGATTGCAAGACTGCTTGCACATGCAAGGAAGACCCAAGAGGATCCAGCAAAAAGTTAAAGATGATTGAAAACTCCTAAACTTTGAAAGTTATGGACCTACACACAGATCAGTCAGCAGAAAGTAGAATCTTTACTGGCATAAATTGTTTGAGCACAGTTTCTGTCTAATTATTGGCTGACAACTAAGCTATACAGACAAAAGCGTGACCCATAGGAAGCTGGCAGAAGGAAGAGTAAGAGGAAAAAGAAGAGGAAGGACACAGTAGGAAGAGGAGGAGAAAGAGGAGGAGGACAAAGAAGAGAAGGAAGAAGGAAAAGAAAGGAAGAGGAGGAAGAGGAAGAGGAGGAAAGAAGAAGAAGAGCCACATAACAGCTACAAACTTGGGGAGTAAGGGAGAGGTGGAAAATATTCCACAGATTAAAGCAAAGCAAGTTACCAAACAAAATAAAACCAAAGGAAAAAAAAAGGTACAGAAACAACAGCACTAAGGGGAAAAAATGAAGAACCCACAGTTTCTATAATATGTTATTGCAATGAACTGAATGTTTGTGTCCCCTCAATATTCATATGTTGCGATCATAATCTCCAATATGATAGTTTTAGAAGGTAGTGCCTTTGTGAGGTAATTAGGTCATAAGGGTGGAGCTCTCATGAATGGGATTGGTGCCCTTATAAAAGGGACTCCCGAGAGCTCTCTCACTCTCTTTCCAATGCATAAGAAAATAAGAAGATGGCAGTCTGCAACTTCAAAGAGGGCTCTCACCAGAACCCAACCATGCTTGCAACCTCACATTGGACTTCTAGACTACAAAACTGTGAGAAATAAATATATGTTGTTTATATGCCACTCAGTCTATGGTATTTTGTTATAGCAGCCTGAACTAAGACAATTATCTAAAATATCTAGCCTTCTATCCAGGTTTCAATAACATCAACAAAAAATAATGAGAGGAAGAAATAAGAAAGTATAACCCATATTCAGGGAAACAAATGGAGTTGTTTTTTTAATGGACTCTGAGTGGGTCCAGTTGCTGGATTCAACAGACTTTAAAGCAGTTGTTATAAACAGGTTCAAAGAATTAAGGGAAACCATGTTTAAGAATTAAAAAAAATATGATGACAATAACTTAAGAAATTAGAAATATCAATATAAACATTATTAAATGCTTAAAATATTAAATATTTTAATATTAATGTTAGATGTTAAATATTTTAATATTAATGTTAGATATTAAATATTAAAAATAACCAAGTGAAAATTCTGGAGTTGGAAAGTATAATAACTGAAATGATAAATTCACTGAACAGACTTGGTAGCAGAACTGAGAAGACAGAAGAATCAGTAAACATGAAATAGATCCATAGAAGTAGCCAATTTGAACAATAGATAGGAAAATTTAAGAAAAATTAGCAGAGACTTGAAGACTTATGAAACAATATCAAGCACACCAACCTATATGTAATGGGAGTGCTAGAAGAAGAAAGGAGGAAAAAGAATATTTCAAGAAATAATTTTTACAACTTTCCCAAATTTAAAAATACACATTAATCTGTAGACCCAAGAAGCTTAAGAAACCCCAAGCAGGAGTCACACAAAGATATCTACACCTAAAAACACCATAGTTGGACTGTTAAAAAGCCATAGAAAAAGAAAAATCTTGAAAGAATCAAGAGAAAAACAACTCATTATATACAGTGAAAAAAATACAATAAAAAAATGACTTGTCAGAAGTAATGGAGGCAAGATGGCAGTGAAACAATATATTCAGAATGAAAAAACCCACAAAAAAAAACTGTCAACTAAGAATTCTATATCTAAGCAAAACTACCTTTGAAAATGAAGGGAAACCGGGCTGGGTGCAGTGGCTCATGCCTGTAATCCCAGCACTTTGGGAAGCAGAGGCAGGTGGATCACGAGGTCAGGAGGTTGAGACCATCCTGGCTAACACGGTGAAACCCCGTCTCTACTAAAAACACACAAAAAATTAGCCTGGCGTGGTGGTGGGCGCCTGTAGTCCCAGCTACTCGGGAGGCTGAGGCAGGAGAATGGTGTGAACCCGGGAGGCAGAGCTTCCAGTGAGCCGAGATCTCGCCACTGTACTCCAGCCTGGGTGACAGAGTGAAACTTCATTTCAAAATAAAAAAATAAAATAAAATAAAATAAAAATAAATAAAATGAAGGGAAACTGAAGGTACTCATTTCACATTCTAGAAAAGGCAAGACTATGTGATAGAATGAAGGTCAATGTTTGCCATGATTAGGGGATTTGGGGAGAAGACTGGCTTTTTAAAGTGATGTAAATGTTTCATATCTTGATTTTGTGGCTGTAATAGAATTATACATGAAATTTACATTTCACGTTGGTTGATGTTATTGCTTGTAAGTTATACCTCATTAAACTTTTTTAAAAGAGTATAGTCTGTTCAAAAACTTTTTGTGTGCTTCATAAAATGGAGTCCATGACGCCAGTTTTTGCTCCCATAACTTTTTTAGTCTATACCTCCATTATTATACTTGATTAATTGTATCAAAATTATCTATTTAAAGTCAATCTCTCCCACTTGTTTATAAGATCCTTTGGGGTTAGGAGCACATATTATCAACGTTAATACCCCCAATATATATTACAGTACTATATGAAAGTAGGCATTCAAATATAAGTATTCTGAGACTGGAGCCCAAATCTGGGCTAATTGAGGGCTCTTTCTAATAGGCTATGCTTGTTTCTACAAAGTAGAGTAAGTAGATGATTTTCCTGAAAAATACAACAGAAGCTGACTCGAATAGGAAGATTTCTTGTTGAGGGATAGAATTTTTTTTTTTTTTTTGAGACGGAGTTTCGCTCTGTCTCCCAGGCTGGAGTGCAGTGGCCGGATCTCAGCTCACTGCAAGCTCCGCCTCCCGGGTTCACGCCATTCTCCTGCCTCCGCCTCCCGACTAGCTGGGACTATAGGCGCCCGCCACCTCGCCCGGCTAGTTTTTTTGTGTGTGTTTTTTAGTAGAGACGGGGCTTCACTGTGTTAGCCAGAATGGTCTCGATCTCCTGACCTCGTGATCCGCCCGTCTCGGCCTCCCAAAGTGCTGGGATTACAGACTTGAGACACCGCGCCCGGCTGAGGGATAGAATTATTAACAATGATATGAACAATAAATATATTTTATTGTTTCAAAAGAAAAGAAGATAGGGAATTCCTGGTTTAATATCTTAGATCAACAATATCACCAAGGTCCCAGGCTCATTTTTTTCTTTCAACTTTGCCATCCTCCGCATTTTGTCTTAGGTTTGTAACTTCATGGGTTCAAAATAGCTACTGCAGATCTGGGAATCACATATTATAATCACATTCAAGGAAGGAAGAAGGGGAAAGTTCAGTGCAGAGGAGGTATCCTTCCAAACTTTCTTTTTTTGGGCAATAAAGTATTTCCTGGATGTTTCCCCAGCAGTCTTGCCCTTATGTCTCATTGGCTAAAAGTCACATGGCCACCTAATTTGCAAGAGGGACTGGAAAAAGGAGTATTTGTCCAGGGGACATTGAATTGCCATGCACTGATTTACACCACCAGCTTAGACAACTGATTTAGACTCATCCCCTGGGCTGTGCACATTACCATCTAAACAAAATCAAGTTCCTGGTAGCAAAGAAGAAGGGGAAATGCCCTTGTGGATACAACCAACTGTGTCTGCCACAGAAAGTAATTTTAAAAACCACACTCTTGCTATTTGGAGCTATTTCTATTATCACCAAAATAGATTCCTACATGTCAATAATACTGTTGTATCATTAAAAATAATCATCTCTTAAAAGCTCAAGGGCTATGAGTACAAGGTCAAGGCTTCAGAGTCTTGACATTAAAGTGAGAACAGCAATCAAAGGATCAATAATGATGCTGTCCTAGTATGGTAATTGTTGATATTCTTAAAAGGTGACTGATGAGTATTAACCTCACATGAGTCTTGGAGGTTAAGGCCAATGCAGAGTCAATTCTGGCTGCTTCCTGAGAAGGGTGAAAGCAAGGAAGAAGACAGGAAACTCAATGTTTATTTCGGCTAATCATATAGAACCACTTGACTCAATGCTGGTAGAACAAAGCAAAATGATAAATTTAAAATCCAAATCAAGTTCTCACCTTTCTTGCAGCCAACATTTTAACAATGTCCCCTGCCTTTCATCTAAGAGGGTCAAGGATAAACAGGACTTGAAGAGATGTATGTCCATATCCCTCCTTAGCTTTGAGCCTAGTGGCAAAGTCTCTCCTTGATTTTTTTTGAATTCAGTAAGGCAACACTTTATGAGGTCTACCTTTCATGATGGAGGGCTTTGCCTGACTTTTCTTGAAACAGACATCATAAGAAATAAAAATAGCAATGCTTTAAATCCGATATTGACCATATGCACCTGTCCATTTGAAAGAGACAGAGGGGATAAATGTGATTATTTCAAAATAAATTGGCAGTGCTTCCACAATATCCTGATTATTTCACTTAACATTTGCAATATTATACTCAAACCAGCAGGCCAGGCTAGGCAAGTTGGCTCATGCCTACAATCCCAGCACTTTGGGAGGCTGAGATGGGAGATTGCTTGAGCCCAGGAGTTTTGAGTTCAGCTTGGGCACATAGTGAGACCCCCATCTCTACAAAAAAAATTTAAAAATTAGCCAGGTTTGGCAGCACGTGCCTGTAGTCCCAGCTAATCTGGAGGTTGAGCTGAAAGCATTGCCTGAACTCAGGAGGTCAAGGCTACAGTAAGCCATGATCATGCTACTGCACTCTAGCCAGGCAACAGAGCAAGACTCTGTCTCAAAAAAACAGAAACAAAAAACCCAGCAGGACATATTAGAAATCAAACAATAAAGGATTTAAAATAAGTCATTTTTTAAAAAGAAGCCCTTTACTAGCTGAAGGGCTACAATGAGAAATTTCTATGGAATTTTCACTGGAGAACAAATAATCTAAATTTACAACTATGATTCAAATATTGGGTTTCTGATATAATTTGATGACTTTTAAGTTTGTAATTTAAAATGTCTTGACTTCAAACAAATAAAGCATGGAATTTAAAAGATGGAATTCGAAGAAAATGAAATTGTAATTTAGGTTTGAATTGGAGAAGAGTAGGGCTATAAAGAATCAAGGATGGGTTTTTAGGTAGTTTATTAATCAGCCTCATTATTTGTTATCTACACTGAATATTCTGATGTTCTGACTCAAGGAATTAAAACTGTGTATAAGCATGGATTGCTTTAATTTGCTCTTCAACCAAAGTTTGATGCAATTGTTCTTCAATAAAAGTATTATCTTAGCATAAATATTAAAATAGAAAATATTATGGTTCAGAAAGCCAGGGCAACATATTCCATTTGGGGATTAAAGCCTGTGCTCAATACTGACACAAAAACACATACCATTTCCGTTTCCCAGCATTTTTCATTTACTGGAAAGATTTGAAAAATGTCCAGTGGTAGATTAGACTAGTAATCACAATCAAAGACTGTGAACAAAACAGAGAATGGCAGCTGTCTCCTGTTCAATGCCACTTCATTCTGCCAAACTCTGCCTTCTTCAGTTTCCTTCAAAAACCTTGGAGTTTTTTCATAAACTTCATAAACCATACCATATATTTATCATTCAGCAAATTCTGTTAGCCCTATATTTAAAACATATCTGCAACCTACATATCACCTACAAACCCCACAACCAACCCAGTGGTCCTAGCCTCCATCATCACTCCCCCAGATTACTGCAATAAGTTCCCAACAAGTCTTCCTGCCCTCATCTTTGCTCTCTCTTCTGCCATTCATGTTCCTTCTGGGAATTCTACCTCATATTGGATGGCGTGGAGATAAGAGGCCCCCACCATTTCCATTTCGATTCCATTCTAAGAGATTATTTCCCATGCCAAGTATGAGCAGCCACAGAGAAAATTCCTGAAGTGAGAGTTCTTTGACAAATCTTACTGAAAGGCTATTATTATGGACTGTTTCACCCCAAAATTCATCCATTAAAGTCCTAACCCCCAATGTGACAGAATTTGGAGGAGGGGAGGTAAGGCCTTTGGGAAGTAATTAGGTTTATTAATAGATAAGTTCATAAGGCTGGAGTCCCCATGATGGAATTAGCATCCTTATAAGAAGACAAGGGATCAGAGTGCTCTCTTGGGTTCTCACTCTCTCGTTCTCACTCTCTTGCTCTCTAGCTCTCTCCCTGCCATGTGAGGATACAGCACAAAGGTGGCCATGTACGAGTCAGGAAGAGAGCCCTCACCAGGAACCAAATTTGCTGGTGCCTTGATCTTGGACACTCCAGTCTCCAGAACTGTGAGAAAAAAAAAAAGTTTGTTGTTTAAGCCACCAAGTCTGTGCCATTTTGTTATAGCAGCCAACCTGACAAAGACAGCAATTTAATAATTTCTCAAATTGCATCTTTCATAGACAATTGCTTACAATTTGATGAAAAAAGCAAAAAAGAAACATAGAAGTCAGTTCCTGACAGACCTGAAACTGACCTATAGAAAACTGTTCAGAAGCCTATTCTACGCAGCAAAAGAAATAAGCAGCAGAGTAAACAGACAACACACAGAGTGGGAGAAAATCTTCACAAACTATACATTCAACAAAGGTCTAATATCCAGAATCTGTAAGGAACTCGAACAAATCAGTAAGAAATAAACAAATAATCCCATCACAAAGTGGGCAAAGGACATGAATAGACATTCTCAAAAGAAGATATAGAAACAGCCAACAAACATATGAAAACAATGCTCACTATCACTAATCATCAGGGAAATGCAAATTAAAACCACAATGAGATACCACTTTAATCCTGCAAGGAAGGCCATAATTAAAAAGTAAAAAGAAAAAAAAAACGATACTGGTGTGAATGTGGTGAAAAGGGGACACTTTTACACTGCTGATGGGAATGTAAATTAGTACAACCACTGTGGAAAACAGCATGGAGATTCCTTAAGTAACTAAAAGTAGATCTACCATTCGATCCAGCAGTCCCACTATTGGGTATTTACTCAGAGGAAAAGAAGTTATATGAAAAAGACACATGCACACACATCGTTTATAGCAGCATATTTCACAATTGCAAAGGTATGGGAGCAACCTAAATCTCCTCAACTAATGAGTGGATAAAGAAAGCGTGGTATATGTATACCAAGGAATACTACTCAGCCATAAAAAGGAATGAAATCATGTCTTTTGCAGCAACTTGGAAGGAACTGGAGGCCATTATTCTAAGTGAAGTAACTCAGGAATGGAAAACCAAATATCATATGTTCTCACTTATAAGTGGGAGCTAGGCTATGAGGATGCAAAGGCATAAGAATGATATAATGGACTTTGGTAACTCAGTGAAGGAGAAGGTTGGGAGGGGGTGAAGGATAAAATACTACATATTGGGTACAGTGTACACTGCTCAGGTGATGGGTGCACTAAAATCTCACAAATAACCACTGAAGAACTTACTCATGTATCAAAAAACCACCTGTACCCCAAAAACTACTGAAATAAATAAAAACAAGCACACAAATTAGGGACAAGTAGGATGAGTCACATGGCCACAGAGACTTAAATATGGCCACATTACCTTAGAGGGATTTTAGGCAAGATATCCAAAATAGTAAATAATGGTGAAGGGTGGGAGAGAAAAGAATGAACCACTGATGTGATGGCCATGGGTAACAACTTGAAGGAAGCACCCTCTTTCTGCCATGGGGGTCAACAGAATTGAATATGAGAAGAGGAGGGGGTGGCAAGTCAGTTTGGGAAAGTTCTTTATGTGGTATTAAAGAAACCCCTTTCTCCAATCACAGCCTCTTAGCCTCTAGAGCATCCATTCACTACCACCCAACCACCAGTGGAGGTGTTGGGGTTGTGTTTCGTGATGTCCAAGATACTCCAGGGCTACCATTGGCTGCAGCAGTGCCTGGATGACCAAGCACAGCTTAAGAGTGTGGCTTTGCCTTGCCTCAGGGAGGGTATATATAGCAGGAGGAGCTCCCTGGGACAGACCACTAGAAGGCTTCAACATGGCTGAGATTACAGACAAACCATAGACATTTAGCACAGTATGGACCAACCAACCACAAGAGCAGAAGAATCAGCCACAAGTGCTAAAGAAGAAAAGAGGGGACAGCCCCTTGCCAGTGCAAATACAGAGACAGTTGCCAGGTCAGATAACCCTACCCATGCTCTTTCTCTTCTTCCCATACATTCCCCCAAGAGCCCTATCCTCTCCTGGCCTGGCAAAAACCCTTCCTCAACCTATACCCTTTATGAAGCCCCCCTTTCCCATTTTGTCCCCAACTTCTTCCCCTAAACCAATGCCCTTCTGTGTTCACTCTCTTGCCTTACCAGGTACACAAGACAACTATGAGGATATAAATTGTTCCTTCATCCTTCTGCAGACAAAAAAAAAAATCCTCTGAAACATCTATCACCCAATCAAGAAAGCATAAGAGAGGGGGAAAAGCCAACAATTGTCTGTTACCACATGTTAAATAAGAAATAAAATCAGAACCAAGAGACCCCCAGATAACTCCACCAATCCAAGTAAGCCCTGTGCCTAGGGAGGCCCAGAGACCTAAAACTATCTATTACATCTCCAGAGGGGGCTGTGGAATAAAGGTCAACCATGTAAAGAGACCAAATCTTATACCTACAGGGTATAGCAATGGTGATAAATAAAAATAAAATCAAGTTTTGAAAGAAAAAACATTGTTCAGAAGTATGGACCACTGAATCATAAATTTAGTATTTTTCCAAAGACTGCATTACGATAATTCATTAATACCCAGTATTTTGTATTACATTCCGATTGTGGTAATAGCAGAAAATGATTGAGGAAAGTATGATGCTATACTGATAGTGAATAACAGAATTGGTGAAAAACAGCAATATTGTTCAGTTGAAATTGTGCTCACTATTGTTGGCACAAACCAACCCATTAGGCAGCCATGAAAAATTTTCACATAACAGTCCATTTAAATGAATGTGTCATTATATTCAAAACTCCTTATAAAAATGAAAATATTATTGGGGACTCAGTGGCCATGGCTAAACAAACATGTTCATATTATATTATCATTTAAATCTGAATCCTTCTCTCTATGAGAAGAAAGAGAAAGATGTCACTGGGGTAATAATAAAAAGCAAAAACAAACACAAATAAATGAAAGGGAGGTTGGCAGCAAAAAGTGTCAGCTGCAAAAAAAAAAAAAAAAAAGTCAACATCACTCATGAGTCACAGCAAGTAAAAATAAGATTCGGATTGATGTCAGGTTTTAGTCTGCCATAAACTTTTCACCCATTTTCTTCTGTAATAACAAATTATTCTGCAACATTCCTCTTGCTATAGTCACCAGCCACTTCCTGAAAGGAAGCAAATACATTCTCAATCACCCAGGTGCATTTTAGGCATGACAAATTAGGATGCCACAGAGAAGAATATAGAGCATATTGCCATTAGCTGCTATCATCATACAAAATGCCCTACAAATTTATAGTTCAGACTTTCTATATTTCTCAATACTTTTTCAAATTTGCTTTGATGGAAAAGCCATTTCATAGTTTTTAGGGAGCTATTGCACAAACATAATGTCTGGCTTTAAAGAAGTTGGATGTTATGTTCACTGCAGGGTGGAGGGTTTGTGAAACAACCTTTTAGCCCTTACTCGGACACCACAAGCTGTCTTCTCATTGCAAAGGCAAGTCCATCTTTCCACTTATTCAGGCCCAAACCTTGGAGACATCCTTTACTCTCTGTGACTTTCACAGCACACAGCCAATCACTTAGGAAATCCTGCTGGATCTACTTTCAAAATAGTTCCAGAATCCTACTTCTCCCTACCTCCAGACTTTCTACCTAGTCTGACTCCCCCATATTCTCTCATCTGGATAATTACTATTCTCTTTTTCTTTTTTAGTTAATATTATTTTAAATAAACAAGTCATAATATATATATTTATGGAATACAATGTGATGTTTTGATACATGCACAAAATGTGTGATGAGTAAATCAAACTAATTAACATATTCATCACCTCACTTACCTATATATTCTAGGGTCTCACCTGGATTATTGATGGAGCAGCTCAGAGGCTCCTCCTAGGTGATGCTGATGCCACTGGTCCAGGGACTACATCTAGAGTGTGTTTCAAAGTGAAGGATGTTTGAGAGGAGACAGACTGAAAAAGAGGAGGGTATGCTCAGCTGCAAATAATAGGATACCAAGCCATCTACAAGCAGCACATGAGAGAAGACACTGGGACAGACCAAGTGAGTGCCTGCTTTCCTCACTTCCACCCCTGTCCGTAGAGTCTTCTTAACACAGCAGTCAAGTTGCCCCATGCCAAGATGCTTAAAACCCCCCAGGGCACCTCCATCTCAGAGGAAAAGCCAAAGTCAATACAACCACTGATCTAGACCCATCCAGCCCTGACTGCCTCTCTTCCTGCCTGCCTCCCATACACCCAATACACACACACACATCTTTCAGTCATGAGGACCCCTTCCTTTGTGTTGGAACTTTGAACTGCTCCTACATGAGGCCTTCTCACTGGTTGTTCTTTGCCTAGAATACTCTGTCCCCATTTATCTGCATGGGCTAAACCTGTCCCTTCTGGATTTGATGCAAATGTCATCTTTTCAGGGAGGCCTGCCCTGAGCACCAGGCTCCTCAATGAGCCCTTGCCTTTCCTACCCAGCCTTCCTCTCCTTTCAATCTCCTTAGCCAGCCCTAGTTTTACCATAGCATTTATGTCTAACATACTATGCCATGTATTTACTTATTGATTTTCTTCATTAGTTATACCTGTCTTCTGCACTATAATGCAAGCCCCAGGACCGTAGGAGGTTTTTCAACTTTATTCCTTGATTTATCTCCATTGTCTAGCGCAATCCATGGCACACATGGTACACAATGAATGTATACTGAATGAATGAATAAAAGCAGTCTTTGGTAACAATATTTCCTACATTCATAAAAAGATTTAATCATCAGAGAAAACATTCCAACTGAAAACCACTTTTTTTTTCATTATACTTTAAGTTCTAGGGTACATGTGCAAAACCACTTTTTATAATATTTTGTGTTCTGGAAATATTCACATAGATACAGCAGTAGAGAATAATACAATGAGGGCCATGTCCTCAACACCCAGCTTCAACAATTACTAACACACAGTCACTTCTGTTTTAGCCATACCCCACCCTTTACTCCAGCTAATTATTTTGAAGTTAATCCCAGGAACTGTATCATTTGTTCGTAAATATATCAGTATTATATCTAAGAAATAAGGACCATTATCACCTCTAACAAATTTAGACAACCCCACAACCACCACCAACCGCAGCAGGCAACCACTAATTTGATTTCTGTCATTCTAGATTAGTTTTGCCTGTTCCAGAATTTCATGTAAATGGAATCATATTAAATGTACTCTTTTGTGCCTGGCTTCTTTTGCTCAGCATACTTTTTTTGTCGTAATTCATCCATGTTCCATACCAGATTTTAAATTAGGAAATTGGAATGGTAATTATCAAGGTGGTTCAGGAAAGCAGAGTGAGGTGAATGTTAAGTAATTACACCCAGATTAATTCAGACACTGAATTTAGCAGCCTCCAAACCCCCAAACACAAGACCAGTTTAAGTCCTCACTACTCCAAGTGTGGTCTGTTCTAGAGACCAGCAGCATTGGCATCCCCTGGGACCTTGCTAGAAATGCAGAATCCCAGGCTTTGTCCCAGACCTGCTGAATCAACATGCATTTTAATCAGATGTCCAGGGGATTCGTGGACACCTTTCTGGTTTGAGAAACACCAGTTTAAACATTCTTTCAGGAATGGCTCAGTGGCCCAATCCATGGACCACAGGGTTCAGCCCCAAGCACATTTTACTGCTATGGTCGCTTGACATGAACTAGGCAAGGACTCCTAATGTTACCTTGGTGTCTTACTCCATTCAGGCTTCTATAAGAAATCAACACAAAATGGGTGCCTTAAAAGCAACAGCAATGTATTTTTCACAGTTCTAGAGGCTGGGAAGTCCAAGGTCAAGACAACAGCAGATTTGGTGTCTAATGAAGGCCTACTTTCCGCTTCACAAATCGCACCTTCTTGCTGTGTCCTCACATGATGGTAGAAGGGATGAGGCAGCTTTCTGGGATCTCTTTGATAAGGACACTAATCCCATTCACAAGAGCACTACCCTCATGACCCAATCACCTCCTAATGACCCCACCTCCTAACACCATTATATTGGTGATTAGATTTCAACATCTGAATTTTGTGGGGGAAATAAACATTCAGATCACAGTAACTTGGCCTCTTTACAAACATCACAATTGGGCACTGGGGTGGGGGTGGAGGTGAAAAGATAAGGAAAGAACACTGCAGGTAAAAACAAGTCATGTGGTTGAGTTTGAATTCTCTTTAAAATACTTTAATATGCCTCTAAGATTTAGGAAAGCTAATTGAATTATTTGAAACTATGATAGCCTAAAGAGCTCAAGAAAGGTTTCTGTGCGATTACACAGGGGAAATCATTCAGAACTCAATGGCTGGAAGCCTGAAATTGATAAATCACATTGAAGAGTATCATAAGGGACAGCTCCTTTAAAGGAAAGAATCTTTGAGCCCTTATATATTTATCCAAAGCAGAAAGAGTAGCTTGATGAGAGGGGATAAAAATACTGGGAAAAGGACTCAGGTGCAAATATAAATAGTGACTTTTAAAATAACTATAAAATCTCAGGGTGCTTATACAACTTTGTCAGAACCATAAACATTGACCCAGCTACAGGAAGAAAACAACTTATGTGAGATGGAGCTCTACCTATTACATGGTTGAAAGGTTCTAGAACAACATAGCACACAGGCCCAGGTAGGCAACTAATGGAAGACTAAAAGGAAGAAGACATCCCCAGTCTTAACATAATGTAAATGAACCTGCACATTACAACAGTTTATCTTCTCATCCCCTTGTCTCTGAAATGTTACCAGCAGCAGCAGGGGGAGTCCCATTTCCATCTCATTTAACTGCTGAATTTTGAAGTTCAAAAAAAATTTGCTGAGTTTAATAAGGTAACGCATGTTATATTGGATGAACCTAAGTCTCACTGTCCCCCTCATTTCGTTCTCCCCCTTGATCAAGTGCTCCCTGTTTACCAGAGTAATGACTGGATCTATCACTCACTCTTCCTAACAGTTTTCATTAATGTTCTGAACACTTGATCTTGGACTTCAGTGCAACAGTCCGGTGTTAATATTCAGTCTATTCCAGTGGTTCTTTATTTATTTATTTATTTATTTTTATTATACTTTAAGTTCTAGGGTACATGTACATAACGTGCAGGTTTGTTACATATGTAGACTTGTGCCATGTTGGTGTGCTGCACCCATCAACTCGTCAGCACCCATCAATTCATCATTTATATCATGTATAACTCCCAATGCAATCCTCCCCCCTCCCCCTCCCCATGATAAGCCCCAGTGTGTGATGTTCCCCTTCCCGAGTCCAAGTGATCTCATTGTTCAGTTCCCACCTATGAGTGAGAACATGCGGTGTTTGGTTTTCTGTTCTTGTGATAGTTTGCTAAGAATGATGGTTTCCAGCTGCATCCATGTCCCTACAAAGGACGCAAACTCATCCTATTTATGGCTGCATAGTATTCCATGGTGTATATGTGCCACATTTTCTTAATCCAGTCTGTCACAGATGGACATTGGGTTGATTCCAAGTCTTTGCTATTGTGAATAGTGCCGCAATAAACATACGTGTGCATGTGTCTTTGTAGTAGAATTTATAATCCTTTGGGTATATACCCAGTAGTGGGATGGTGGGTGATATGGTACATCTAGTTCTAGATCCTTGAGGAATTGCCATACTGTTTTCCATATGGTTGAACTAGTTTACAATCCCACAACAGTGTAAAAGTGTTCCTATTTCTCCACATCCTCTCCAGCACCTGTTGTTCCTGATTTTTTAATGATTGCCGTTCTAACTGGTGTGAGATGGTATCTCATTGTGGTTTTGATTTGCATTTCTCTGATGGCGAGTGATGATGAGCATTTTTTCATGTGTCTGTTGGCTGTATGAATGTCTTCTTTTGAGAAATGTCTGTTCATATCCTTTGCCCACTTTTGATGGGGTGTTGTTTTTTTTTTTCTTGTATATTTGTTTGAGTTCTTTGTAGATTCTGGATATTAGCCCTTTGTCAGATGAGTAGATTGCAAAAATATTCTCCCATTCTGTAGGTTGCCTGTTCACTCTGATGGTAGTCTTTTGCTGTGCAGAAGCTCTTTAGTTTAATTAGATCCCATTTGTCCATTTTGGCTTTTGCTGCCGTTGCTTTTGGTGTTTTAGACATGAAGTCCTTGCCCATGCCTATGTCCTGAATGGTACTACCTAGATTTTCTTCTAGGGTTTTTATGGTATTAGGTCTAAATTTAAGTCTCTAATCCATCTTGAATTAATCTTCGTATAAGGAGTAAGGAAAGGATCCAGTTTCAGCTTTCTACTTATGGCTAGCCATTTTCCCAGCACCATTGATTAAATAGGGAATCCTTTCCCCATTTCTTGTTTCTCTCAGGTTTGTCAAAGATCAGATGGCTGTAGATGTGTGTAGTACTTCTGAGGACTCTGTTCTGTTCCATTGGTCTATAGCTCTGTTTGGTACCAGTACCATGCTGTTTTGGTTACTGTAGCCTTGTAGTATAGTTTGAAGTCAGGTAGCGTGACGCCTCCAGCTTTGTCCTTTTGACTTAGGATTGTCTTGGCAATGCGGGCTCTTTTTGGTTCCATATGACCTTTAAAGCAGTTTTTTCCAATTCTGTGAAGAAACTCATTGGTAGCTTGATGGGGATGGCATTGAATCTATAAATAACCTTGGGCAGTATGGCCGTTTTCACGATTGATTCTTCCTATCCATGAGCATGGTATGTTCTTCCATTGTTTGTGTCCTCTTTGATTCCACTGAGCAGTGGTTTGTAGTTCTCCTTGAAGAGGTCCTTCACATCCCTTGTAAGTTGGATTCCTAGGTATTTGATCTCTTTGAAGCAATTGTGAATGGAAGTTCATTCCTGATTTGGCTCTCTGCTTGTCTGTTACTGGTGTATAAGAATGCTTGTGATTTTTGCACATTAATTTTGTATCCTGAGACTTTGCTGAAGTTGCTTATCAGCTTAAGGAGATTCTGGGCTGAGACAATGGGTTTTCTAAATATACAATCATGTCATCTGCAAACTGGGACAATTTAACTTCTTCTTTTCCTAACTGAATACCCTTGATTCTTTCTCTTGCTGATTGCCCTAGCCAGAACTTCCAACACTATGTTGAATAGGAGTGGTGAGAGAGGGCATCCCTGTCTTGTGCCAGTTTTCAAAGGGAATTTTTCCAGTTTTTGCCCATTCAGTATGATATTAGCTGTGGGTTTGTCATAAATAGCTCTTATTATTTTGAGGTACGTTCCATCAATACCGAATTTATTGAGCGTTTTTAGCATGAAGGGCTGTTGAATTTTGTCAAAAGCCTTTCTGCATCTATTGAGATAATCATGTGATTCTTGTCTTGGTTCTGTTTATATGCTGGATTACGTTTATTGATTTGCAAATGTTGAACCAGCCTTGCATCCCAGGGATGAAGCCCACTTGATCATGGTGGATAAGCTTTTTGATGTGCTGCTGAATCCGGTTTGCCAGTATTTTATTGAGGATTTTTGCATCAATGTTCATCAGGGATATGGTCTAAAATTCTCTTTTTGTTGTGTCTCGCCAGGCTTGGTATCAGGATGATGTTGGCCTCATAAAATGAGTTAGGGGGATTCCCTCTTTTTCTATTGATTGGAATAGTTTCAGAAGGAATGGGACCAGCTCCTCCTTGTACCTCTGGTAGAATTCAGCTGTGAATCCATCTGGTCCTGGACTTTATTTGGTGGGTAGGCATTAATTGTTGCCTCAATTCAGAGCCTGCTATTGGTCTATTCAGGGATTCAACTTCTTCCTGGTTTAGTCTTGGAGAGTGTAAGTGTCCAGGAAATTATCCATTTCTTCTAGATTTTCTAGTTGATTTGCGTAGAGGTGTTTATAGTATTCTCTGATGGTAGTTTCTATTTCTGTGGGGTCGGTGGTGATATCCCCTTATCTTTTTATTGCATCTATTTGATTCCTCTCTTTTTCTTCTATATTAGTCTTGCTGGCGGTCTGTCAATTTTCTTGATCTTTTCAAAAAACCAACTCCTGGATTCATTGATTTTTTGGAGGGTTTTTGTGTCTCTATCTCCTTCAGTTCTGCTGTGATCTTAGTCATTTCTTGCCTTCTGCTAGCTTTTGAATGTGTTTGCTCTTGCCTCTCTAGTTCTTTTAATTGTGATGTTAGAGTGTCAATTTTAGATCTTTCCTGCTTTCTTTGTGGGCGTTTAGTGCTATAAATTTCCCTCTACACACTGCTTTAAATGTGTCCAGAGATTCTGGTATGTTGTATCTTTGTTCTCATTGATTTCAAAGAACTCTTTTTTCTGCTTTCATTTCGTTATGTACCCAGTAGTCATCAGGAGCAGGTTGTTCAGTTTCCAAGTAGCTGAGCGGTTTTGATTGAGTTCTTAGTCCTGAGTTCTAGTTTGATTGCACTGTGGTCTGAGAGACACTTTGTTATAATTTCTGTTCTTTACATTTGCTGAGGAGTGCTTTACTTCCAATTATGTGGTCAATTTTGGAATAAGTGCGATGTGGTGCTGAGAAGAATGTATATTCTGTTGATTGGGTGGAGAGTTCTATAGATGTCTATTAGGTCCGCTTGGTGCAGAGATGAGTTCAATTCCTGGATATCCTTGTTAACTTTCTGTCTCGTTGATCTGTCTAATGTTGACAGTGGAGTGTTGAAGTCTCCCATTATTATTGTATGGGAGTCTAAGTCTCTTTGTAAGTCTCTAAGGACTTGCTTTATGAATCTGGGTGCTCCTGTATTGGGTGCATAGATATTTAGGATAGTTAGCTCTTCCTGTTGAATGATCCCTTTACCATTTGTAATGGCCTTCTTTGTCTCTTTTGATCTTTGATGGTTTAAAGTCTGTTTTATCAGAGACTAGGATTGTAAACCCTGCTTTTTTTGTTCTCCATTTGCTTGGTAGATCTTCCTCCATCCCTTATTTTGAGCTATGTATGTCTCTGCATGTGAGATGGGTCTCCTGAATACAGCAGACTGATGGGTCTTGACTCTTTATCCAGTTTGCCAGTCTGTGTCTTTTAATTGGAGCATTTAGTCCATTAACATTTAAGGTTAATATTGTTATGTGTGTACTTGATCCTGCCATTATGATATAACTGGTTATTTTGATCGTTAGTTGATGCAGTTTCTTCCTAGCCTCGACGGTCTTTACATTTTGGCATGTTTTGCAATGGCTGGTACCGGTTGGTCCTTTCCATGTTTAGGGCTTCCTTCAGGGTCTCTTGTAAGGCAGGCCTGGTGGTGACAAAATCTCTAAGCATTTGCTTATCTGTAAAGGATTTTATTCTCCTTCACTTATGAAACTTAGTTTGGCTGGATATGAAATTCTGGGTTGAAAATCTTTTCTTTAAGAACGTTGAATATTGGCCCCCTCTCTTCTGGCTTGTAGAGTTTCTGCCGAGAGATCTGCTGTTAGTCTGATGGGCTTCCCTTGTGGGTAACCCGACCTTTCTCTCTGGCTGCCCTTCAGATTTTTTCCTCATTTCAACTTTGGTGAATCTGGCAATTATGTGTCTTGGAGTTGCTCTTCTGGAGGAGTATCTTTGTGGCGTTCTCTGTATTTCCTGAATTGAATGTTGGCCTGCCTACTAGGTTGGGGAAGTTCTCTGGATGATATCCTGAAGAGTGTTTTCCAACTTGGTTCCATTTTCCCCTCACTTTCAGGCACCCCAATCAGACGTAGATTTGGTCTTTTACATAATCCCATACTTCTTGCAGGCTTTGTCATTTCTTTTTCCTTTTTTCTTTTGGTTTCTCGTCTCGCTTCATTTCCTTCATTTGATCCTCAATCGCTGATACTCTTTCTTCCAGTTGATCGAGTCGGTTACTGAAGCTTGTGCATTTGTCACGTATTTCTCGTGTCATGGTTTTCATCTCTGTCATTTCGTTTATGACCTTCTCTGCATTAATTAATCTAGCTGTCAATTCTTCCACTCTTTTTTCAAGATTTTTAGTTTCTTTGCACTGGGTACGTAAGTCCTCCTTTAGCTCTGAGAAGTTTGATGGACTGAAGCCTTCTTCTCTCATCTCGTCAAAGTCATTATCTGACCAGCTTTGATCCGTTGCTGGCGATGGGCTGCGCTCCTTTGCAGGGGGAGATGCGCTCTTATTTTTTGAATTTCCAGCTTTTCTGCCCTGCTTTTTCCCCATCTTTGTGGTTTTATCTGTCTCTGGTCTTTGATGATGGTGACGTACTGATGGGGTTTTGGTATAGGTGTCCTTCCCGTTTGATAGTTTTCCTTCTGACAGTCAGGACCCTCAGCTATAGGTCTGTTGGAGATTGCTTGAGGTCCACTCCAGACCTGTTTGCCTGGGTATCAGCAGCAGAGGTTGCAGAAGATAGAATATTGCTGAACAGCGAGTGTACCTGTCTGATTCTTCCTTTGGAAGCTTCCTCTCAGGGGTGTACTCCACCGTGTGAGGTGTGGGGTGTCAGACTGCCCCTAGTGGGGGATGTCTCCCAGTTAGGCTACTCAGGGGCCAGGGACCCACTTGAGCAGGCAGTCTGTCCATTCTCAGATCTCAACCTCCATGTTGGGAGATCCACTGCTCTCTTCAAAGCTGTCAGACAGAGTCGTTCGCGTCTGCACAGGCCTCTGCTGCTTCCCCTGTTGTTGTTTAGCTGTGCCCTGTCCCCAGAGGTGGAGTCTACAGAGACAGGCAGGTTTCCTTGAGCTGCTGTGAGCTCCACCCAGTTCGAGCTTCCCAGCAGCTTTGTTTACCTACTTAAGCCTCAGCAATGGCAGGCGCCCCTCCCCCAGCCTCGCTGCTGCCTTGCGGTTAGATCGCTGCAGACTGCTGTGTTTGCAATGACGGAGGCTCCGTGGGCGTGGGACCCTCCCGGCCAGGTGTGGGATATAATCTCCTGATGTGCCAGTTTGCTTAAAGCACAGTATTGGGGTGGAAGTTACCCGATTTTCCAGGTGTTGTGTGTCTCAGTTCCCCTGGCTAGGAAAAGGTATTCCCTTCCCCCTTGCGCTTCCCAGGTGAGGCGATGCCTCGCCCTGCTTCAGCTCTCGCTGGTCCGGCTGCAGCAGCTGACCAGCACCGATTGTCCGGCACCCCCTAGTGAGATGACCCCAGTACCTCAGTTGAAAATGCAGAAATCACCGGTCTTCTGTGTCGCTCATGCTGGGAGTTGGAGACTGGAGCTGTTCCTATTCGGCCATCTTGCTCCGCCCCCCCCACAATAATTTATTCCAGTGGTTCTTAACTGCAGGTGTTTTTTGTCCCTCAGGGCATATTTGGCCATGTCTGGAAACATTTTTGTTGTTACAACTTGGTGGGGTTGTAACATGCTACTGGCATCTAGTGTGTAGAAGCCAGGGATGCTGCTAAATATCCTGCAATGCACACAACAGCCCCACACAAAAAATTACTTGGTCCCAAAGTCAGTAAGTGCTGTTATTAAGAAACTGTTCTGCTGTAATCTGTTGTACAAGCAAGAGGAAGAATCATCTTGTTCAAAATAACCATTCTGGGATATTTTCTGGTCCTTGGAGCATATATTTCTGGGAATAGGCTCTAAGATCTTTTACCGATAACCCTCATCAGACAGGTGATTCCAGTTGCTTGGTCTGTCTCCAATGCCTTCCCCTATCTGCTGCATGTAGATCACTCCATAACCTATTATTCACAACCAAGGATACATTCTTCTTTTCAGTCTGTCCCTTCCTCTAAATTTTCTTTCACTTTGAAACACACTCTAGATCTTTGCTAGCCATGTGTGGTCCCCAGACCATCAGCATCAACATTACCTGGAAAGAGCCTCTTACAGATGCAGAATCTCTACCCCAACCCAGACCTATGGAGTTAAAACCTACAGGATTTCTAGGTGAGTCTTACACACATTAAAATTTGAGACATGCTGCTCTAGTCTAAAGCACTGATTCCTGAATTTTTTTTATGCATTGGAATCTGATGGAGGCCTTTAAAAACACACCTGGATCCCAGCCCCAGAGAACCTGATGTAATTGGGATTCACCCTGGGCACTGGGTTTCTATAGTTCCCCATGACATTCCAATGTGCAGCCAAGGATAAAAACCACTGCTCTGGATTAATCATTCTTAAAATGGTTGTTACTGGCTTCTTTCATTTGTACTATTCCAATGCCTATATAAGAGCCAGTATAATATAACAATCAAGAGCCTGGTTTGGGGACCAAACACCATGGCTTTGAATTTAAACTGTCACCGATCATGTGATCTTGGGAAAGTTATTTAATTTCTCTGTGCTTCAGTTTCTCTAGATGTAAATGGGAATAAGGAATAACTCTCTCATATGATTAGAGTTTCCCTCAGTCAAGGTTCAACAAGAGCAGCGGAACCAGACAATATGTATAATAAATAGATTTATTACAAGGAATTGGTTTATGTCATTGTGAAGGCTGCTTATCAAGTCCAATGTTCAGAGTGCAAGTGGTCAGGAAAGGAAGATCACAAGCAGGCTGCAGCTTCAGGGTTACAAGTTTTAGCTTGTCCACAGGCATTTCTTAACTCAGGGAAGCCTAAACCCTCATTTGAAGGTCTTTAAGCTGATTAGGTCATGTCCACCCAGTATAATCTCCTTTATGATGAATTTAAAGTCAACTGCTTATGGATCTTAATTACACCTGCAAAATCCCTTCACAACAATATATAGATTAGTATTTGATTGAAAAATTGGGGCAAGATGTGTGTGCTACAAAATGGTCACTGCCTCTTTTTCCTCTTCTAACTCTCTAGGGACTACCCCTTTTAGCCTGCCTTAACTGGAAAAAGAATTCCTAGAAGGGAATCCTTGGATGGTAGTTGCACCTAGGCAAGTTGATACATCCAAGGCCATCACAGAGTTAAGTACCTTACCACATTTAACTCACTGAAGACAGTATCTCACTCATAGTTAGCATTCAATAATTGTGATTATTACCCTTATTAAAGCCATAAAAGTTTAGTTAGCCAAAGATTCTTATATAAAGTGTTTGTTCATATAATGTATTTTGATATGGTCAAATCTCAATTTCAACTTTATATTGGCTTATATTATAGCCAAAATACATTTTCATTCCTAATTAAAAATAGGTTATTAGCCACCAAAATGTAAGAGATACTTGATAGGCAGTAAGAAATCTTAACTTAAAACCTTAAGAATTCAGGAAAAACATATATTCAAAACCAAAATTCAGGCCCAAGTGTCTCTACAGGAAGGAGTTCTTAACAGCAGTGCTATTCTGAATCAAAATGTGGGGAGGGGGTGGGGGGAAGGATAGCATTAGGAGATATACCTAATGTAAACGACAAGTTAATGGATGCAGCACACCAACATGGCACATGTATACATATGTAACAAACCTGCACATTGTGCACATGCACCCTAGAACTTAAAGTATAATAAAAAAAATCTACTTGAAATTTTTATAAAGTAAATGTACTCTTGGCTAGTAGTCCTCAAGACTGTCAAGGTCATGGAAGACAAGGAAAGACAGAAAAACTGACAGATCAGGGAAGACTGAGGAGACATGACAACTAAGTGCAAAGTGGCATCCTGGATGAGATCCTGAAACAGAAGATGAAGTAGTAGAAAAACTGGTGAAATACAAACAAAGACTGTAGTTTAGTGAATACTAATGTACTAAAGTACCATCAAAATCAAAGGTGTTATCAATGGGGGAAACAGAATGAGGGCTACATAGGAACTATCTGTATTATCTTTGCAAGTTATCTGTAAATCCAAAATTATTATAAAATAAACAAGGTTACTTAATACCAAAAAACCTGGGATGCAACTCCCAAGAATTTTTTTCTTTTAATTTTGACATCCGAGTATATGTATATCAAGAAAGCTCTCATTGATTGTGAAGCAAATCTCAGAACTGAGACCCATCCCAAGCTTCACTTCTGAGAGAAGAGATTATGTTCCCAATTCTTGTTATAAAATCATTCCTTCAGGAAACACAGGATACACTAGGGACAGAGAGCAATCTATTCCCTGCTGGCCTCTCTCAGACTCTGATCAAAAGCAGCAGACCTCTAGGAAATGGGAGATTAGACTTCTTTCATTCTTTGCCCTTTCTTGAACTGTGAAAGATTCCCTTCAGTTTCATGATCTCAGAACTTAATTATTGAGCAGGGTAACTCCATTTCCTGTCTGGCAGATTTTGATTCTATGGCTTTCTGCTCATCTTGTCTTCCTTCCAGATGTGCAGGAGTGAAGGAGCTGGTGGCTATCAGACCTCAAGTTCTCCAACAGGACAAGATCCAGAGGGATTCCACTCCCACGGACCACTCACTCACCCTAGGAAGACTGTGAAACGCCTGTCCTGGTGCTTCGTTTGAATTGCTGAAAGACCATCTTTATGTCAGAAATGCTTTGTCATTACACTTGGTAAGGACCTTGGGTTTCAAGCCAGTTTACTCTTTTCTGCTCTATTGTGAGCATGAAAGCCACCTATAGATATGCTCTGAGGCAGGATTTTGACATCAAAGCCAAAATAAGAATTTAGAAAGAAAAGAAAGGGAGGGAGGAAAAAGGGAAGTTTGGTCCAAGGAAAAAAAAAATGTAGTGTCATTTCTGACCAACTAAACAGCACTTGAAAAATCTGTCTAGCCCCACCTATATACATATACTATATACCTCCTAAACATACATATACACATATACATAATCACATGCACACACATGGAAGTTCTCATTTCTCTACACATAAGATACTGAGTCCTCTGATAAAGCACAAAATTACTGTTAGGATATTTGAGAATTTGTTCACTTATTCATTCATCAAATCACTTATTCATTCATCAATAATACTGAGTACTACTAGGTGCCAGGAACTGTTCTTGGAGCTGGGGATATAATAGTGAACTAGACAGTTTCTACTCTCACAATCATTTTGATACTACTAAATTACATTTATCAAATATGTATTAAATGCCAGTTAGTGGATTATGTAATCACTTTACAAGTATTATCCCATTTATTCCTCACAGCAACCCTATGAGGAGATAAAATTATTACTCCCATTTTTCCAGATGAGAACTCTGGGGCTTAGTAAGCTCAAGTAACTTACCACAAGGAACATGATAACACATAGATTTTAATCCAGAGAGAGTAATTACCTGAGCTAGCACAATCCTGCATACCCAGTGTTAGATGTCAGCTGTTGACCTATCCTGTGGTGGCATGAAGTGCTGACTGGAATAAAGCAAACAAAGCAAATATTGCTCTCTTTACTCCAATGTGGAAGGATTCTCCAGCTTGCTTTCTTGGCCCCCTCTCCCCTCAGCTTCTGGGTCTAGGAAGAGGAGTGCCCTTGCCTTGCACTTGTCCCTCATTCTTCATTTCTTCCTCTCCCATTCCTGGAAAGGGAACAGCAAGGAGGAAATTGCCTTTCCATCCCACGCACAGCTGTTGCAAGAAAGCTCTGGCAGGCGCCAAGCTCTCCCAAGAGAGGGAGTCCAGGAGGAGCCATTCCCTGCTCCTTCCCATGGCTCCCCCATTTTTGGATGAGCTTTATCCATTGGTCACCTGTTATGTGCAGTTCAAGGTCTGGCATTGGCTCCCAGTCAGAACCCAAACAGTGCTCTCTGTCCCAGGTAGAGATCCAAGGAGCCGAGGGAAGGCAGGAAGACATGTCTAAAAGAGGAAGCAGAGAAAATTCTGGACTGCACTCTCTGAGCAACAGCCCTTGGAGACACCCCAAGAGGCAGCTGCCCAGCTGGCAAGGCTTGTGTCAGGCAGCTGTGTGCCCAGGAACAGGGAGCAGCACACATACGGCAGAGCAGGCCCGCACCATCTGTCATGTGCCCATGCCAGCATCTTCACTTCAGGCTAGTTGGGAGTGGGAGGCGTCAGAAGAGAAGTGACAGCTCACCAAGCCAGCCACATGCCATGACTCCCCTCTAACAATCTCTTCCTTTAAACATTTAGTCTCCTTCACTGCTGCCATATGGCAGTTGCCAGTGGATACTCTACCATAATTAAGAGCATGCAATTTGGAGTCCAAAAGCCCTGGGTTTAAATTCAGGTTCTCCATGTAGAAGTGTGGGTGACATGGGTAAATTACTTAACCACCTGTCTTTGAACATCAGTTTCCTCTTTTGTAAAATGAGAGTTATGATAATTATCCCTCAAGGTAGTTGTGAGGATTATATTTGATAGTATCTGTGAAGAGCTAAGGGTAAGGCTTTGAAAAACAAACAACATAATAGGCAATAAGTCATACAAAGCCTTTTCCATGCTAAGTCAAATCCCTGACTACAAAACAATCTTCTTTTGTTGGTGGTAGGTCTTCTGTCTCAGTTGTGGAAGAAAAAAGAGCAGTAGAGTCTCAACACACTTTACTGTGCATTCAGAGCTCCTGGGAACCTTGGGAAAGGCAGATTCTGATTTAGTATGTCCTGAGTGGGGTCCGAGATTCTGCATTTCAAATAAGTTCTCAAAGGTGCTGATGGTGCTGATCTAAGGACAGCACTTTGCACAGCAAGAGTCTGGAAAACCAGTTGTGGTACCTTGAACAAACTATTTCACTTCTCTAAACTTTGATTTTCTCAAATGCAAAAATTTAAATGTTTACCTAGATTTTTTCACAATCCTTCCTTGCTACCATGTTGCAATAGGTTACTGCAAAAACGGCTGCCAACAGTTCCCCCAACCCTTCTGCTACACGACTTTGTCCCTCTTTCCAACAAGAGAAAGAGCCCTTCCCTTTGATTCTGGCTTGTCCTGTTACTTGTTTGGATCAGGAGAGTGTGATAGAAGTAAAACTTTGTGATTTCCAGGCCTAAGCCTTAGAAAGCTTGGCAGCTTTCCTTTTCTATTTTTTTATTTTTTGCCTTCTTGGCATCCAGCTTCCATGTAAAGAAGCTAAGGCTAGAGTGCTGAAAAGGAAAAGAAAATGGTACAGCCAGCACTCAGCTCTATTAGGCACTGCAGCTGAGATGCCAGACACATGAGCATAGTCCTCTTGGACATTCCAGCTCCAGTTGACTTTCCAGCTTTATGTAGCTACACAAGAAAACCCAGCTACAATTTCATGCAGCAAATGAACCACACTGCTGAACTCATCCACAATATTCTGAGAAATAATAAATGTTCGTTGTTTTAAGCCACTGTGTCTTAGGATGGTTTGTTACACAGTAATTGATAGCTGATACACATGTTCTGCTCACATAGGAGATAATAGAAATTTTTAAAGCCACAACACTTGGAAGAATTATAAAGAAATATGCCTATTAACTGGAAAGCTGAATATATGCTGAGAAGTGACTCTTACATTTACATAGTTCTTAATGAAGACCTCTCTTCTGTATTAAATTCAATTCATTCAGACAGTCTCTGACTTACAATGGTTCAACTTCCAACATTCAGTATGCACCTGGACTTAACAATGGGTTTATGTCCAGATAAGCCCATTATAAGTCAAAAATGCACATTTGACTTAACAACATTTTCAATTTATGATAAGCTTATTGGGATGTAGCCCACTCTAAGTAGAGGAGCACCTATTTGTTCAGGGCTAGTGGGGAATGTGAGAAGTTGGGGATGTAATTCCAAGGAACTGGCATTATATTTTGGAATGCTATAGCATATATTACAAAAAAATTAGAGAACACATATCAATTAATAATAGTGCACTAAACATATACTTGAGACTCAAATTATTTTAGCACCAACAACAAAATTCTATGGATGCCTAGAAGGTACTCAGTAAGTGTAATTAGAGAACAGTTCAGCGAAGAAGTACAGGCATATCTCATTTTATTGCTCTTCACTTTATTGTGCTTTGCAGATAGTTTTTGCTTTGTTGTGTTTTGTTTACAAATAATGGCTTGTGGCAACCCTGTGTTAAGCAACTTTATCAGCACCATTTTTCCTACAGCATGTGCTCACATCATATCTCTGTGTCAGATAATGTTAGCTTTTTTTTTAGCAACAAAGTATTTTTAAATTAAGGTATGTATATTGTTCTTTTAGAAATAATGCTACTGTATACTTAATAGACTATAGTATAAACATAACTTTTGTATATACTGGACAGCCAAAAAGTTCATGTGACTCACTCTATTGCAACATTTGCGTTCTTGTAGCAGTCTGGAACCAACCTGCAATATCTCCAAGGTATGCCTGTATAACTTAAACTTGGATAAATGAGGGAGTAAAAAGAACTATGTAATGGTTGAGTCATGGTGTTCAAATTTTCTATACAAAAATGAAACAGCCCTATTGACAAATACATTCTAGAAAGTATCAGAAGTTGTTTATACAGAGGATGATGATTTTAAATAGACCTTTAAAATTATTTTTGTTATGGCACACATAGTTTCACTAAATTAGTAAATTGTGAGGACACAAGGTTATTGTAAAATATATGCTATAGAAATATGAATAGAATCTCAGAGTTGTAATACAGGTAAAAAATGTGAAAGTGTAGTGTTAAAGCCAAAAAAATGACAACATAGGACTCTTGAAAAGTGTACACAAAGTAGAATTTGGGAAATAAACATAAAGGATTTGATGTACCTAGTGATCATCTTTAGCCCTCTCATCCACATCCTAGTTATAATATGTTTTATTTGGAAAATATTTTCTAAGTGATTGCTATTGATAATGTGAAACCTCAGAATTAAAATTTTCCAATGATAGTCCAATAAAATGAGTTCAATGGTTAAGAATAAGATATAAGAAAAAATAAAACTATACTTGTTTTTATAATATTCTTTATGCACATTTCTATAGGAAAATTCTGCAATTACTTAAATAATGTTTTAACTGTACTGGAAAATAAATCCATTTTTTAGAACAGGAAATTAATCTTCTAGGCAACTTCTCAAAACTCCATTTATCTATGTTATCATTTTGCTACCTCTTCTTATGAAAATCCAAGAGGGAAGAACACAATTCTGAAATACTGGTAATGCGAGACCTCAGAATAACACCCATTTTAAATGAAAGTGCCAACCAAAAATCATGATTGAGTGTTTAAATATTCTTGGAGAGACAAAGGACTAGTTTAATAATGATATAATACTACCTTCCTACCAGCACATAGATCTACCTGGGTACACAGTTAGCATTCAATGAAGTAATTAAATAAATCTGTCCCGGGTGTGACTGGCTGGGGCCAGTGTCACAGGCAAAAAAAGAATTTACCAAGAGAGTTGTAGGTAAAGAAAGGCAGATTTATTAAAGAAAATACAAACATATGTTGCAAGGGTGCAATGGGCAGCACAGCAAAGAAGGGGCTGTCTGCCAAGAGGCAAAGGATGGAGGGAAGTTTTGTAGGTTCATACTGGAATGGCTAAGTATAGATAAGGTGCGCAGATAAGGTCCTGCTGCTGGGGCTACATGTGGAGCGAGGTATATGGGAACAGGGTGTCATGCCAGTAGGTTGTCTGTGATTTTCCCTGTCTCAGAACAATTGTTCTCCCTGACCTGGGGCCCCTTCCTTTTTGTTGCTTACCTATCTTATTAGAACTCCACAGGATGAATGTCAATGCATACAAGCTTTCTCAAGGATGGCCTTGGATAGAGGAAACAAGAAGAAACAAGAAGGGTTAACTCAACCCATTGCAGTTAAATCTTCCTTGAATATTCTTTCATCTATTCATTTAACAATGAAGTTAAAAGGCCAAGATTGAAAAAGTTACAGTAACCTAAAATTGGAGTAAAGGGATATTCTTTGGGTACCTATATCTTGGTGGGGAAAAACAGACAATAAACACAGGAATAAATGCATAAGAATGCTAGATGATTGTGAGAATGCTGTAGAAAACTAAAGCTGAGTCAGAAGAGTGGTGGGCAGGAACAATATTTAGGTGAGGTCATCAGGAAAGGTCCCTCCGAGGAGACATCTAACCAGAGACATGTGGGAGAGAGCATTCCAGAGAAAGGGAACAATTAGTACCAAAGTTCTGAGTCAGAAAGGAGGGTTGGTATTAAGATATAATTATCAGATTTGTTAAATAATAAAATTAAATGGAGAAATAGAATAAGCAAAAAAGTTAAACAAAAAAATATGTCACGATTACTGGAGCTGACTTTATGTGTATACAGTATGTGAGCACCTTCCTCACTTTAGGGGTTTGAGTTCTGTTTTAGAAAGGGGAGAGATGGTCTTCCTGGGCAAACACATTAAATACACAGAATTTCTAACCCATTAGCTTCAGTCCCCTGGGAGAATTGTGTTACATCCAGTCAGCAATTATCTGTAATACTGGATAACAACCTCCACCTGAGAGTGAGCTTTGAAAGGGCAAAGCACAGTCACTGTCAGAGAAGGGTCCTTCAGGTACATATTGAACTGCCTGGGGAAAGACCTTCTGATATCTGTTTGTTTTTCGAAGCACTGGCTTTGTGCTTTGTAATCAGGGAAAAAAATGGTTTGTCTAAATCGATCTCCTCTCTGTAATTTCAACATATTTCCCCACTGTTTCCTTCTATAAATCCACTTTACTGAGACAGAAGACTCCTCAGTTGTCACCTTAAAAATCTTCAAAAACTTGGGGTGCATATTGGGGAAAATTATGAATAGGTAGTACAGATTAATGGAGTTAGAATCATCAATCACCATTTGTCACACCTTCCTGATTTGTATGGGAAAAGCTGAGAAACTAACAAATATGATTCCTTGGGGGCATGTGCAGCCCTGCAGAATAAAGCATGCTCTACTCTGGGCATCTCAAAGGGACACCTTGGTTTTATAAGTATTTGGCCATAAAATCATCTCAGCCACTAAAAATATAGATGGATAATCAATAGCATAAATGAACCTTAATAAGATTTTGCTTTATTTGGGTATACATTCAACTCAAAGCTTTGAAATAATAGCTTTCATGTACAATTTAATATGGTCAATTGAATAGAAACAATCTATGTGGCTATGCTGCTAAGCTTCCCTTTTTGGGCAAGGGGATAACATGCCTCTTTGAGAAACTGAAAAACGCGATGGACCCTTTCTCCCAGGAAAATGCTTAAACAGATATAAAATTGCATTAAGTATAGAGGAGTTCATGGATCTCCTGGATTATTGAAGCCCCGTGCCCTAGAGACAATGGAAGACAAAGAGTGTAACAATAGTAACACCTCAGGTCTATACAGCACTAGGAAAAGAGTCCTAATTTTATTGGTGGTAGGTACAACAAAGCAGGGTATTTTGACATAATGGCTATTTTTTTTTAACATTTAAAAAATGGTTAATTGTGGTAAGATACACATAAAATGTGGCATCTTAACCATTTTTAGTATGCAACCAATCTCCACAATGCTTTTCATCTTGCAAAACTGAAATGCTATACTCACTAAACAACTCCCCATTCTTCCACCCCCTAGCCCCTGCCAATCACCATTCTACTTTCTGTCTCTATGCATCAGACTACTCTAGATACCTCATATAAGTAGATCATATAGCACTTTATCTTTTGGTGACTGGCTTATTTTGCTTAGCATAATATCCTGAAGGTTCATCCATGTTGTAACCTGTGTCCATTTCCTTCCTTTTAATGACTGAATAATATTTCATTGTATAAATATATCACATTTTGCTTATCTATTTATCCACTGATGGACACTGGGCTTCTTCCACCTCTTAGCTATTATAAATGATGTTGCTGTAAATATGGCTGTACAGATATCTCTTTGATATTCTGCTTTCTTTTAGATAATATACCTAGAAGTGCAACGACACAACAGTTTTGGTGCATCCATTTTGATGGGCCTGTTAGATGCCAAGGAACATTATGATTCAGCAATTGTGAGCTGGGATCTGTGTCAAAAGGGCCCACCAAAATGTGAAATCTGTGTTTTATTACAAAGTCATGCACATGATAGACATTCCTGATCCTTATTCTATATTTAACCTCTCCTCTATTATGCAGATTTCACATTTTACTTTATTCATGTCAGTATTTTAAAAATTTGTATAAGAATGAATTAATTTTATAATAAAAAGGTAATAAAGCTCTTTTTAAGTCTGTTGGAACTAAGTCTCAAAGGGTATCTCAACTATCTCTTAAAACCATAAATTCAAAGTAATTTATACTATGAATATTGGTGAATATATATATATTCATATTGTATGTGTGTATGTGTGCTTATGTGTTGTATATGTATATATATGTGTATATATAAATTCCTAACTGTTCTTCTAATGTGTGTTTGCATATACTATATATATACACACACATATATATACACACACATTAGAAAAACAGTTAAGAACTTATTTGAAGACTTTCTGTTCAGTGTGGCACTGAGAATAAGGACATGTATATTCCTCCTCCTCCTTCCCCCTGAACAAGCAACATAACACTGATCAATAAAACTGAGTGTAACCAAAAAGCCTTCAAAATAGCAGAGATGTCTATCCCCTCAATTATCAAATGGAAAAGGAAATATTTTTAAGTGTAATTCTTTATTGAATATAAACAAGTAGAGCCATCATGATTTTAAAGGTGAAACTAATTAACAAGAGATGTAGACCATTTATTCAAGGTGTCCATGATGTCTCTAAGAATGAGCAATCACTCAGCTTAGAATGACAAAAGGTCCTTTATGAGCAGAGGACGAGGTTAGCCCATGAATCCCTGTCATGGGTTATTTGCCTGCCAGATGGAGCCTGTACCCTACCCATCCAACCTCTGAATCCCACCTCGTCCCAACTCCACCATAGGGGAGATGAGGCCCTAAGATGAAGAAAGGACATCCATTTGTTTATTTCCTGGTTATCAGAACAGCTGGAATTTCAATGATTTGTTCTGGGGCCACATCAACATAGTGGCATCAATAGGTAACTGAGTTACAAGAGCTCTAACACAGCTGGGTCAAAATTGTTTCAAAATGCATGTGCCCATCTGTATCATCCCAAGTCAGACCCAATAACTTGGCCTATGTCATTCCACGCCAGTGTGGATTCAGGGCATCAGAAACCAGCTTCAAACCATATGCCCTTTGGAAGCGTTCTTGACAATTACTTTACAGCTCTGCCTGTGCATACGTACTGGAAGATTCAATCTCCTTAGCAGCCTAGAATTTCAGCTAGAATTTCAATCTCCTTAGCAGCCTAGAATTTGCTTATGGCTGTCCTCAAGCATCATGGACCATTTACAAAGTGTATAGGGGTGATCTCTCCTTGTAGATTCAAAGTGTTTTCAGAACAGGGACTAGATCTACTATTTATTTTCCATTCCCCCTAGAGCTTACTATAATGCTTTGCATGTCCGAGATATTTGTTACTTTTCAGACAATCTCCTCAAGAAAGACTAGAGAGCCTTTTGCCAGAATGCCATTAAAAAAAAGTAGTACGGGTAAATGAGCACGCTGAGATTATGGCATAAGCTAGATACATCTTTCCTCACACATAAGGACCAGATCCAAAGTCAAATCATTGAGAACTGAAGTGAAATAAATAGATTATTTAACCAATGTCTAGGTTTCCAATTCTGTCTTTGTGCCAATGATCCCCAATTTATATTTGCAGCCCAGACTGCTCTTCACAGCTACCCTCTACTTACTAGGTAGTGCCAAGCTGGATATCTCAGAGGCCCCTTACACTCCAAAATTTGCCAAAGCTCAGCTCATTTGACCCCTAAAATATCAGCTCTGTAAAGGCTGGGCTTTTGTTTCATTCACTGTTGGATCCTGAAGGCCTAGAGTAGTGCCTGGCAGACAGCAGGTGCTCAATAAAATGTTTGAATGAATTAATAATGGAAGAATGAATGCAGGGACCTCCCTAGGAGACACTGTCTTCCATTAAAGTCATATGTGTTGCCAGAGAGTTCTCTAGCACTTGACAGTTAAGATCAAACCCTATACCTCTTCCCATTACCTCATCCCTCCAGCCTCTTCTCTCTTTTATCAAATCACCCTCTCTGCTGCCTCATCCCTGGGAGCCCCTAAATATGCTCAAAATCTACTACAGGTTGAATATTTCTTATCCAAAATGCTTGGGACAAGAAGTGTTTTGGATTTCAGATATTTTCAGATTTTGGAATATTTGTATATACAAAATATCTCAAGGATGGGACTCAAGTCTAAACATGAAATTCATTTATGTTTCATATATATATATATATATATATATATATATGTTTTACACATAGCCTGAAGGTAATTTTACACAATATTTTTAATAATTTTGTGCATGATACAAAGTTTTAACCATATTTTTACTGTGAACTGTCACATGGGGTCAGATATGGAATTTTCCACTTGTAGTGTCATGTTGGTGCTCAAAAAGTTTCAAATTTTGGATTTTTGAATTAGGGATGCTCAAACTATATCATAAAACAAAATGCTCCTTTATTATACAAGGTCCTCTATAAATCTGTCCACAGTCTCATTTTGCCAGTCCCACTCACACTATTATAATATTGAATTCCCTAAAGTTCCCAACTCACACCTCACTCTTTGACTCCTCTGTACCTTTCTCAGGCAAGGAATGACTTGCTGAAATGTCCTCCCTCTCCCCTGGAGAAGCCCTCTCTTGGCTATCTCCTCTTTACCCTTTAATTCCCAGTGCAGGTGCTGTCTCCCCTATGAAGTCTTTCCCTGGGAATTTCCCCTCCCAGTCTGCCAGTCTATGTGTTCCTCTTCTATGCTCTCACAATACACTATGCCAGGACTATTTTCAAACTTTTAAAAATATCTTGGCATACATAGAAAATGGTTGAGGGTAGACAAGACTGTGCATGGCCACAAGCAACTGGCCTGGGTCTCTGGCTTTCATAAACCTTGTGCATCAACACCTGGGTACTTTTGTAACCCATTCATTGCATACCAGCATGGCATGTCAAGCTGGTTGGTAGCTCTGTTCTTGGTATGTCTTAGTCTTAATCGCTACATTCACTGCACTGTATTACACTTATTCGTGTTTGTGTTTTTCCCTCACTGAACCTATGAACTCCTTAAGGGCAAGAAACTTGTATTCTTATTTTTCATGTTTTAAATGACTATAAAATAAAATGGGCTTTTGAGGATGTATAGTCCCATAAATTTTATCACATGTATATGTTTGTGTAACCATGACTACAATCAAGATACAGAATATTTCCATCACCCAGGGTGCTGACACACCCTCCGCCAACCTCTAATCCTTGGCACCCACTGATCTGTTCTCTGTCACTATAGTTTTGTCTCTTCGAAAATGTCTTACAAATGGAATCGTACAGTATATAACCTTTTGAAACTGGCTTCACTCAGCCAATGCCTTTGACATTCATCCAATTTGTTGTGTGTATCAATAATTTGTTTCTTTTTATCACTGAGTAGTATTCCATTGTGAGGATTTAACATAGTTTGTTTATTCATTCATCCACTGAAGGGTATTTGGGTTGTTTCCAGTCTGGGGCAATTTTGATAGACTTGCTGAAAACATTCATAAGAAGGTTTTGTGGGAATGTAAGTTTTTATTCTTCTAGGGTAAATACCCAGGGGTGGGGATTATATGGGCATTATGGCAAATGTATTTTTAGCTTTATGAGAAACTGCCAGACTGTCTCCAAAGTGACTGTACTATTTTGCCAATAGATTGTACTGGCAATGTATGAGAGTTCCAGTTGTTCCATATCCTTGCCAGCATTTCGAATTGCCAGCATTTGGCATTGCCAGCATTTTTATTTCAGCCATTCTCATAGGTATGGCACGGCATCTTATTGTAGCTTTGTCTTCATCTTTGAACTGCAGCATTTTGCAATGTGGTAGGTTCTCAGTAAATATTTGTTGAACTGAAATACACTCGTCTTGTTGTTTTGCCTCATTTAATAAACCCATTAATAATAAATTCAAGGCCGAGCACAGTGGCTCACGCCTGTAATCCCAGCACTTTCAGAGGTCAAGGTGGGTGAATCACTTGAAGTCAGGAGTTCAAGACCAGCCTGGCCAACATGGTGAAACCCCGTCTCTACTAAAAGTACAAAGATTAGCCAGATGTGATGGTACGTGACTGTAATTTCAGCTACTTGGGAGGCTGAAGCACGAGAATCACTTGAAACTGGGAGGCAGAGGTTGCAGTGAACTGAGATTGCTCCACTGTATTCCAGCCTGGGTGACACAGTGAGACTCTGTCTCAAAAAATAAATAATAAAATAAATAAATGCAATTTTCACTACACTTTATACTAAGCTTTGTGTTAGAAAAAAAAAATTGCACAGGACAGAAGTATTAAACTCTCTCTCATCTTCCTGTACTCACTCCTTTTCCCAAGTCCTAAATGAATCATTCTTTCTATTGGGATATATAGCCATATAGCCTATAATTTTCACTCAACAAACTGAACTTGAAGGCATGCAATCAAGAGCTTTTGAAAGTCTCTATTCTCACTGCTAATAGTACTAACCATAAGAATCACTCACCATCAATAATTAGATATTGGATGAACCAGGCACTGTGTTAGGAGAAATTCCCATGGTAACCCACTTAACCCCCCAACCCAATGAAATAGGTATTATCCTCATTTTAGAGATGTGGGAACTGAGGTTTAATGAAGCTGACAAACTTGCCCAAAATCATATAGCCAATAAATGAAGGTTCTAGGGTGCATAACAGATCAAGCTGGTTTCAGAAAACACAGTATTAACCATTCCATGTACCTGCTTTACTTGGCAAAGGAACTAGCTGCTCTTTAATCAACAGCAAAACAACAAAAATAATCTCAAGTCACTTTAATTTTGAAGAGTTATAAAACTTTAGAAAAGTAAACCTCTCTCTTTACTTGAATCTTACGATAATAGCTCCTTCAGATCAGCCATGAGGCATACAGATGGAGGAGCATGGAGACCCCCAGTCTGGGAAACCTCAATTGCTCTATTGGAAGACAGACTAAAAATTATAGACCTTATTCTCATGAAGCTAACAGCATGAGTAGGACTCAGCTGAGCAAACTGAATTAGCGTCACTTGTGGATCTATGATAATTATCCCTGCCCATTGAATCTTGAACTACATTTACATAGTTCTATAGTTGAGAGTGTTCTCCACTGCAGACCTAAGCTGAAGTGATAATGACAGTTTTTTTTTAATGTTGATTCTAAAAATAAAATAGAATTTTATATATAAAATAATATAGTAACCTGGATAATCTAATGACTATCAACTATTAGGTGCATCCAGGGATAATAAAAAGCTTCAGTCTTTAGAGACATATATAGCACTAATTTTAATAGAACAAATCACACCCAGACCTTTTACTAGATGCATGCTATAACCAAGAGACTATTGAACTGGAATTCAGTGGTTTGAACTATTATTTTGATTTAAAATATTTCTTAACTCTTTTATTGCTTACTTCCTCCCAACCCATAAACAAGCTTCAGTGAGCTTGGAGCTGA
This sequence comes from Trachypithecus francoisi, assembly GCF_009764315.1. NCBI lineage: Eukaryota > Metazoa > Chordata > Mammalia > Primates > Cercopithecidae > Trachypithecus > Trachypithecus francoisi. The sequence continues at coordinate 123,615,468 of NW_022681471.1, forward strand.
ATCTATTTCTTTGAATGCTATTGATTAGGAAAGATAGGAGGCACAAATCCCAGGATCCTATGTTTTAAGTGATGACTTTCCAGAGCCCAAACACTTAATCATTCCACCCTTCAAGTAAGAAATCAGGAGAAAAATGTAGGTGCTAAAAAGAAAAATCATCCAATGAAATTATGTTGCAAGCCAACAGCTTTTGGGGATCACAGTAACTAGTTCCAAATGTCAGACTCTTTTATGTGTTTGAGTCTCGTAGAATAACATCAATTTCTAAATCTTCCTTATAGGAAACTGCATTTTTAAAAAAGGTTTCATTTGCACTCATCTGAAGGTGTTCTATAGTGCCACCAAGTAATTACTGTCATGAAAAATTATGGTAACTCAAAAACATTTGGCTCAAAGTCTCAAGTAGCAAAAGTCAAGGGCAATGACTTTTATCAATTTGGAGAGCTTCTCTTAACCTGTGGCAGTTCCTCTATATTTGGGTCTGCACATAATGTTCATATTGCCCTACTTAAACACTCAATAATCATAGAATCTACTGAAAGAATATCATCTAAACAAATTTATGAGTCTTATAATATATAGTGCCAGTGATTAATGAGAAAGCATTAAATAGCAGAATGACTGGAAATTTTCCAATAGGCATTCCAAGTGTGTGCATTACTGATGAATTTCTCATATTTGAAAGCTAGACAACCCCAAGAAAAGAATTACATATTTATATAAATCATAAGCCATTCGGCAATAGTGTGAACTTTCTGTAAAATTGTGATGTTTCTCAAGGGAGAAAAACTTATTTATCAAGACCATTGAACATAAAGAAACAATTAAATACAAACCAATTTGCATAGCCAACATAGCATTTTCTGTTGAAAAATCAAAACTTTTCATCCTGACAGATATATTGTCACTGAGAAGATAGGATTTTTAAAAGAAAATAAACACAGCACACAATTCAGTTCCCTTGCAAAAAGTGCAGCTAAAAGTTTACTGTGAATTATAGCCTATTATAATACCATAGAAATGAACAGGCAGCTAAAATCAGTTTCTCTTTTCCCAAATGTGCCTGTGGACATTTATTTCTAAGGAAATAAATGGCCAAAGTAGTATACAGCTTTGTCCTTCTGTTTTACAGGATATTCCTGCTTTGCCTCCAATATTCTTTTTAAATTTTTGAATTGCCTGAACAAAACTCAGAAGGACTTCATTTTTCTCCAAAGGCATCATTCTTGTATAATTCTGAGACACAGCTTTCAATTCTATCCAAATAAATTCATCCTACTGAAAAGCACAAGCTCATCTCAGAAAGCAACAATAAGACCCCTCATATTTTTTCCTTGAATACTATTACTCACTGGCAAATATGTTCTCCTTCATCCTCAGCCGCCCTGCTGAAGCCCCAGGGAATGGAGAAGGTCTGCCAGTTTTCTCCTTCAAGGTCCTCCTCCATGGTAGGAAGCCAAAACAGCCCACCTTTTCCTAAGGATGGAAAGAAAGAACCTCTTCTTTATTCTTTTATAAGAAGAATGACTGTATCATAACAACTGCTATCCAAGAGGGTGAGAGAGGAAGGAGAAGAGGAATCGATGCTGAGAGGCCAATCATATTTCATCACTCAGCTACTTGGAAACCAGATATTCTTAAACAATCACGTGCTCTGAGAGATTTGAGGATGCAAAAGAGGAGTGGCTCTGCCTTTTGTAAATTATTAACAGGGACTTCTTTCCTGACCACAAGTAAAGATGTACAGACTACTTATTAAAGAAAACAGCAATTAGGTCTGACATGGAACATAAAAATGGACAAGTCAAAAGCAAAATCCCTGATCGTAGTTCTGTGCTGACCCCTCTGAATCAGGACAACCCAGTGCAGTTAGAATCAAAGTGATATCGCACTGGGAATGAAGGGGCACCTTCTGAAGGTCTGAAGGGGCCATAACTGCAGTTTCAGCATCTGCCTCTGATGAAAAATGTATATTTGCTCCTCCCCATCTGAGAACTCACGATGGGATATTTGGCGCTCTGAGCTGGAGTGAAGCCACCTGCACACAGTTCTCACATTGCTCCTAGATTTCAAATTGCTGCTTAACTTCTCCTGTGGCTTTCTTGTGTCTCATCCAAATTTGAGATTTAACGCATCTACCTTAAAGCTATTTGAAACCAATTTCAGTGCTAGATGCTATCCAGTAATTTAAACTCGGTGAGAAAAAGCTGATCCAGAAAGCTTTTAGAAAGCATGAGCTTCCCATGCCATAGACAGAGGGCACTAGGGAATACTCTTTTGGGTGATATGGAAGGTCTCCTTTTCTCTAGACCAGGGTCTCTCAACGTTGACATTATTGACTTTTTGGACTGGATACTACTTTGCTGTGGGGGGCTGACCTGTGCATTGTAGGATGTTTAGTGGCATCTCTGGCCTCTACTCAGTAGATATCAGTAGCATCTCCCCAGTTGTGACAACTAAAAATGTCTTCAGACATTGCCAAATATCCCTGGGAAGCAGAATCAACCCCAGTTGAAACCACTGCTATAGACCCATTTCTTTAGTGAAGTTGTTCAAAACAGGAGGAGTATCATTTACATTTGAGATGGGCTCATGCCAAAGACAAATTGTAGGTAAACAGTCAAGGGTTTGGGTGAAACATAGGACTCATATGCCCAAGTGCAGGAGGCCAATTTGATTTGTCACAATGGAGACACATTTAAAGTGGGGAAATAACTCTCCAGTGACATCTGCCAAACCTCTCACTGCTATAGTCTCCAAGTTCCCAAATCCTGCTATTTGGAATATGCTCATTTCTCCTCAGTTACATATTTCTTATTTTACCTTGGTATTTATCATCCATTGCAAGAAGCGTTTGTTCTGGAAAACTATGCCTACTTGATCTTTGACAGCAAAACCAATCAAGGCAGAGATAATGAGGACATAAATCTCATGCCCAATTGTGTAACTGTTACCAACCATAGGTGGAATGTTTCCTAAAGAGCCTTAGATTCATGAAAAAAAATGAGGAAAAAAACCTTTTCAATTAAATACACGAACAACAGTCGATTTAAATTCAACACTGAGAACATTAGATGGATTGTTTCAAAAGCAAAAGTGCAATTCAGCAAGTTTACAGGTGATGGTATTTCATTAAAAAGAATGGCACGCTAGAGGGAGAAATAGTAGAGTGGGAGTTGTCTCGGGAGTGAATGTGATCAAAAACAAGACAAGATCCTCAGGTGGGGGGGCCGGGGCGGGTGGATCACGAGGTTAGGAGAACGAGACCATTCTGGCTAACATGGTGAAACCCCGTCTTTACTAAAAATACAAAAAAATTAGCCGGGTGTGGTGGCGGGCACCTGTAGTCCCAGCTACTCAGGAGGCTGAGGCAGGAGAATGCCGTGAACCCGGGAGGTGGAGCTTGCAATGAGCCGAGATCGCGCCACTGCACTCCAGCCTGGGCGATAGAGCTAGACTCCATCTCAAAAAAAAAAAAAAAAGATCCTCAAGTGTAAGCGGTGTCAGAGCAAGGCTTTCTGTCCCCTCTAGGGCTTATTTAGATCCTCAAGTGGTAGGTGGTGTCAGAGTAAGGCTTTCTGTCCCCTCTAGGGCTTATTTTGGAGATTAGTGTAGAGGGGTCAGTGGCTGAAGGACAGAGGTTGTGCTTCCCAATGGGAGAGGGTATTGAGTATGCCACAAAGAGAGGTTCTGTGTCCCATTTCTTTGGGATAAGAAGGAGGAAAAGAGTATTCAACAAAGCAAAATGGTGTCCTGAGATGGGTGAACTGTGTCCCCTTCTGGGGCTGGATTCTAGGAGGAGGAAGCTTGTTGGCCTTGGGAAATGCACAAGATGTTCAGTGTGGCCTGGATGGAGGTGGGGTGGGGGAGCTCCGTTGAGAGCTGGAATCTGGGAGCAGGAGCTTCAAGAAACAAAATCTCTTGTTTCTAGCCTGTTTTCCAGATCTATTCCTTGGATGTAGGTTGTGGATTTTTCTTTCCTTTTTTAAATTTGGAAATGCTCGTTTCTTAATAATATTTGAGAGCATTTTTATATCGCAGTTGGTTATACCTATCAAATGGCCTGCACAGCAGCAAATGTGAAAGAATTAAATCACATGTCCCTGCCCTCAAAGAGTTTATTTTCTAGGATTATCTAGAAAGATAATAAAGAAAATATCCATGAGCAGATTAGAAAGATTTCATGATTTTTACATAAAACTGTATGATTTTCCTAGTTTTAAAATCTAAAGGTATGCTTTGAGTGCCTTTAAAATCATTTACGAATATGAGCTTTTTGACTGACCAAGATAAAAATAATTTTATGTCCTTTTAAGGAAGGTTGAGAATTATTTAAAATTGTTCAGATGAACTCTTTAATCCACAGCCTGATACTCACATTCAAGGCCTCTGCCTCCTCTTTCCAGTCTCCCTTTTTGGCCCTTCCTCCTTTCTGCCATTTGTCACGCTTTTAGTGCCAATCCTGTTAAGGAATATGATGAGCTCCCTGTGAATCTTCACCTCCAAACATTTTTTTTTTCAATATTCCCTGCCACTAAAACACCATTTCTCTTCTTCCTGACCAAAACCAATCTTTCCTCAAACACATGATTCACAGGCCATTTTCTATGATGTCTTCCACTTTCTTCCAGGGAATTAATCTCCCCACCTTAGTATTTCTAAAGGACTTTGTACCTCTGTAAAAGTAGTGATCACATTCTGCCCTACATTGCAAGTACCTGTATTCACTGTAGAATGCAAGCTCCATGTGGGAGACTGGTTCTAGGACCTCCCTCTGATAATCACCAAAATTCGAGGATGCCCAAGTCCCTTATGTAACATAGTGTAGTATTTCCATACAACCTATGCACATTCCCTTGTATATGTTAAATCATCTCTAGATTACTTAAAATGCCTAATACAATATAAATGCTGTGTAAATAGTTTTTATAGCTAGGCACAGTGGCTCACGCCTGTAATCCCAGCACCTTGGCAGGCTGAGGCGGAAGGATCACTTGAGCCCAGAAGTTTGAGATCAGCCTGGCCAACAAAGTGAGACCCTGTCTCTACAAAAATTTTAAAAACTAGCCAGTCACGGTGGCATTCATCGTGATCCCAGCTACAGGAGGGGCTGTGGCAGGAGGAACACGTGAGCCTTGGAGGTGAAAGCTGCAGTAAACTGTGTTTGTACCACCGCACTCCAGCCTGAGTAACAGAGTGAGACCCTGTCTCGAAAAATAAAGTAGTTGTTATACTGTACTGTTCAGGCAATAATGACTCAAAAAAAAGGTCTTTATATGTTCACATGTTCAGTACAGACACAACCATCCTGTTTTGTTTTTGTTTTTCTTTTTGAGACAGAGTTTCACCTTGTCCCCCAGGCTGGACTGCAGTGGTGCAATCTCGGCTCACTGCAACCTCTGCTACTGGGATGAAGTGATTCTTGAGACTCAGCCTCCCAAGTAGCTGGGATTACAGGCATGTACCATGTTGCCCAGCTAATATTTTGTACTTTTTTAGTAGAGACGGGGTTTCACCATGTTAGCCAGGCTGGTCTCAAACTCCTGGCCTCATGTGATCCGCCTGCCTCAGCCTCCCAAAGTGCTGGGATTACAGGTGTGAGCCACCACGCCCAGCCACAACCATCCTTTTCTAAAAAAAATTTTCCATCTGCAGTTGGCTGAATCCATGGATGTGGAACCCACAGATGCTGAGGGCTGACTGTACTGTGTTCATAGGTGTAACCAAGAACAATGGACTGACCCATAGCAAGCTTCAACTAATAAAAGTTGAAATAAGTAAATTTTTTCTCTCCTACTAGATTGTAAGTTTTTCAAAGGCAAAATACTTACCATGTAGTGCAGCGCTTAATATAAGACACATAGTATAAAACTCAGTAAATTGTTACATAAAATTGAAGAAATACGTTTACTAAGAAAATATGCATTTACTAGCTTTTGCCTCTCACTCAAGGAGAAAACAATTAAATTAGGTTTTCCAGGTGGGCTTATTAACTGAGATTTTACCTCCCATAAATATCAGTGTTCATTCTAAAGGAATTCATACTACATTCCTCAAAGGGATAATTTTCCACTTTTTTTCTTACTTTGTAAAATGAGTCATTTGTGGCTATTTCTCCCTGAACTTTAATGAGAGGAGATGGCGCTTTCATCTTTATTTAACAGACAGGGACAATGAAAGTTTATTTTTAAAGCTTAAATAGTAGCAATGCATACCAAGCAGGGCACCCAAAGATCATGGAACTGGAAAGCATTCATCTTCTCTCTAAAGATAATTGCTTTAATATCTAGGAATTTTAGAAGGGTCTCTGGTAGTCCTCAAGTTAATTTCTTATGTCACTTGAGTTTTAGTGTAACTACTACAGGAAGCCCACAACTTACAAACAGCAGACTTAGGACTATACATTACATGCACTTCTTCCTTGTCCCCAGCACACCTGGATTCCCTTGACGATTCTCTTTTGCTCTAACTTGCTACTTCAGTTCTTTTCACCTGTGTATTTGCTGTCTGTATATTTTCTTTCCTGAAGTATCTTTTTTATTATTGAGTTGCATTCATATTATTGAGTTGTAAAAGTCCTTTATATATTATAGATACAAGTTCTTCATTGAAACATGCTTTGCAAATACTTTCTCTCACTTGCCTTTTCATTTACATAAGTACCTCTTGAAGAGTATCTCTTACAATTTTGATTAAGTCGAAGTTATCTGCTTTTCTCTTTAGTAATTCCTATGTTTTGTATCCTATTTTAAGTATTTGCCAAAACCAAGGCCACTAAGATTTTCACCTATGTTTTCTTCTAGAAATTTTGTAGTTTTAACTGCTACATTTGCATCTATGTTCCATTTTTAGTTCATTTTTTTACATGGTGTCTGGTATGGATTGAGATTCATTTTCTGAAATATAGCTATCCAGTTGTTCCAGCATGTTTGTTGAAAAGATTATCGTTTTCATGTTAAATTGCCTTGGCACCTTTGTTTCAAATCAACTGACCATATATGTGTGGGTCCATGTCTGGAATCTCTATTTTGTTCCATTACCTATATGCCTGACTTTTCACAGATAAGTTTTGGTAACTGTAGCCTAAAAATCAAGTATTATAGATCCTGCAACTTTGTTCTTCTCTTTCAAAATTGTTTTGGCTATTCTAGGTCCTTTGTATTTCCATATAAATTTTACAATTAGCTTGTTAATTTCTTTTTTCTTAAAGCCTGCTGGATTGTAATTGAGATTGTGTTGAGTCTATAGATCAGTTAGGGACAACTGACATTTAAATAATATTGAGACTTCTGACTCATGAATATAGTATTAACTCGGTTCATTTAGTTCTTCTTTGTTTCCCTCAGCAATATTTTATAGTTTTCAGTGTATAGATATAGCTTTGAGGTTCCTATGGCAAAAGGCAGCAAAGAGTAACATCCTTTGCTAATTTATCCCTAAGTATTTCATATCTTGATGTCATTGTAAATGTTAATTATAAAATTTCAATTTCTGATTGTTCATCACAATATAACTTGTACAGATACAAGTGACCTTGTACCTGTAATTTTGCTAAACTCTCTTATTGTTCTATTAAACTTTTTGTAGAATTTTCTACATAGATGATCGTATTAATTTGCAAATGAAATCTGTTTTACTTCTTCTTTTCTAATCTGTTTTTTTTTTTCCTTGCTATTCCACTTGTTAGGACCTCAAATAAAATACTGAATAGAAATTATTAGAGTGGAAATCCTTGCCTTATTCTGATCTTAAGGGGAAAGCATTATTAAATAGTCCAAAGAGCTGAAAAACTGAACTTTATAAAAATTTGAAGTGTAGTCTTCAACAGTCAGGAGTGTAGAGAAAATATTTTTGTGTTTCTGCAAATTGGGGGCTTTTAGGCATATACCTAGGAGTAGAATTGCTGGGTCATATGGAATTTCTATGGTTAACTTTTTGAGGAACTACCAAACTGTTTTCCACAGTGGCTGCACCATATTAAATTTCAACCAGCAATACACAAGGGTTCCAATTTCTCCACATCCTCACAGACACTTGTTATTTTACATTTTCCTTCACTTTCATGCTTTTGTTGGCTCTTCAGTAATTTCAAGCTTTTCTAAAAATATTTTACGCATAGAATTGGTCTGAATAACTGACCATGCCTTGATATAGATTTCAGCCCTTCTTATACGGCTGATACAGTGTTAACTCAAAATGTTAACTCTAAAAAAATAGATCACCCACAGAATAAATGATTTTAAGTTGGAACTACTCTTTGGAGAGCAGCCTGCTTGCATTTTGCAAAGCAAAAGTAAAATTGAGGCAGTGTTGGCTCTACTTTTGTGTTATCTACATGCTGTCATTTTTCTTTTCCCCTTTGTTTTCTCTGTAAAAGAGTAAGGAAAATATCACATGGTTTGCTGAGAATAAAACAACCTTTCTCAACTTTGAACTTATAGTTAAAAATAATAAACATAGAATGAGATTTTATCTTCCCTTTCAGCCTCCCTGAAGAAAGAAAAGGAAATGTCATTAAAAATGTAAATTGATTAGTCTTCTGAAATTGGATGGGAAATGTTCTGCCCAAACTCTTTCTCTCAATCTAAATGCTTCAGTAATATTGTTCAAGGTTCAGATAAGGTAGCTATTAAGTAAATTAGCTTTGAACATACAAGTGGCACTCAAAAACCTGTCTAACCATGAAAGATTTAAGTTGAATTGTACCTGCAATGAAACATGAGGAAAGCATTAGAAAAGCTCATTACTTAGAATTCACATAGCAATTCATATTTTCTATGCATTTATAATCAGATGCAAGTCATTGCTCAAAAAGGCTCTGTGCATTTTTCACTGGGCACCATATTCCATAAAACTCACAGCTGGAAAAATTTCATATTTCTATCAATCTTCCTTTCCTATCATTCATTCAATGTTTACTGATCACCAAAAATGAGTTACGCATTGTGCTTGGCAGTAGGGATAGGGAAATGAATAATGTCTGTGCAAGTTTGGTCACTTCAGCATCTCCCTCCCCACAAGGTTTGAGATTGCTGGTTGCAGTTTTGTTGTGCTGCACCTTGTTTTTGTCTCCCTGCCCAAGCCCACTAAATTGATAATTCCTTATTCACCAGCCCACACCCATCTACTCTTGTATTCTTGATCCAGCTTCATCCCTGGACATTGTGCTTTAGGTCCGCTTCACTCTCTCCACATTCTGCATCTTCTAAGCCAATCCCAAACCACCTTTCCTTTCCCCAGCTATGGAGTTCAGTCTAGCTGCAACGCTCAATGCCCTCCAATAGGAGTTGAGATTAAGATGACAGAAAAATTAAGGATGACTCCCATTATGTTTGAATTTCAAGTAAACAATGAATTTTGTTAGTACATCTCATCAAATATTTGGAAAGGGATATACTTTCCAAATATATATAAAAGGGATATACTGTTATCTGAAATTCAGATTTAAATAGAGTCCTGTATTTTAATTTACCAAATCTGGCTGCCCTGGTAGGGGCAAATAAAATGTATTCCTCAAAGACCTGCCCACTGTGAATTAATGTGCATGCTACTAGACAAATCACAATAGAACTTGCTTGGGGCTGGTCTTCAGTTGGATTCCCCCAGATGCAGACCCTGAGATAAGGATCTGAGTGCAAGTGGTTTTTTTGGGAGGTGACGTAAGAGAGAAAGGGAAGGAGCCAACACAGTGTGCATTAACCAACAAGTTACTGCTGTGGGTAAGAACGGACTTCAGAGATGTCTCTCTCCCCCAGGGAACAAGAATCCTGGGGTATCTTTCTTCAACTCATATTTGGCATTAATGGAGGATCATTCCTGAAGATTTTAATGCTTCTTCATTTCCAGCCAAGTGTGTCTCAGCAACCAGACCACAACCTCTGGCAGAGCCATAGGTGCTTGCGCACAGGCCCCAGAGATGGTGAGTACCTAGGGAATACAAACAGGCACTGCCACGGCTGCATCTACTATCATGAGATCTGTGGAGCATGAGCTTCATATAAGCAGAGTTAATTTGGGAGGCCAATGTAAGTTCAAAAACCACAGCAAGTAAGAATTGAGTAAAACCTCCAAGTTAATCTAGTCCCGTTCCTTATTTCACACACTAGTACATTATGGCTCAGAGAGTTTCTTGTCCAAAGGCAAAAAAAGTTACCTACTGCCAGTCCAAGAATGCTATTTTTATTACTGTTGGGTCACCATTGAAGAGTGATGGATGATTTGCAAAGAATTTTCATATTTCATAGACCCTTTACTGGTCCTCCCATTCTATATCCCAAGGGAGACACAGCTCTTGCAGTTTGGTTGGGAGTGGGTATCTGGGCACTATGACAACCCAAAAGGGCCCCTCTCTCCCTGGGCTGAAAACCCAGCCTCCTGCTTTTGTCTAGGAGGCGGAACAGTATAAGAATTATGAATCAGGCCTCTTGCATGCAGAGGTTGTCCTGCCCCAGTGCCATGTCACTGCCCTTTTCTCTGCCCTTAGGTCCATAAGGTGCCTGGTCTTCCCCCATCCACACCAACATCCCATATAAAGAAGCTCACCTTGGGGAGGATGGAGCATTTCCAGGCATTGCTAGCCTGGGCTCATCTCTTTACCCCACCACTTTAATATTCTTCCAGCAAGGTCCCACACAAACCTGAGGGGTGGGTAAAAACTTTGGATTGATAATTTCCCAAATTTGGGGTAATCATCAAGTGGGATCATGGTGCGAAATCTCTAAATTTCCATAGATTGCAATCTATGAAAGTTAACATAAAACAGATCTTCTAGCTCGCTAGCTTCTAGGACTGCCACACCGTAGAGCGCCAATAAATGTTTAATGAATGGAAAGACAGAATGCCTGAATTGCAACTTACTATTTATCCTCAGATCAAAATTCAATGTACTCTACTTCTTTTTGTGCAGTTTTTCAGAAAGGCTTGACTACATGATTTGATGGTGATGTTCATATTCAGTGGCCCATGATATAGGGTGCAGTCAATAGTAACAGGGAAAAGATGACATGTATGGAAAGAAATATCCAATGCAAATTTTGTGACCTGAACAAAATTTTTGCAGATCTAATGATCTTTGAAAGGTATCTATGAGGGTTTTATTTACTCAAGCTTTATAATTTAAAGCAAAACAAGAAAATCAATCAAGATAATATAATTGATTCTAACTTGATCAAGACAAAGTTTTCTTTCTAAACCAGAGTTTTTCCCCTGTGGTGTGTATTGACTAATAATTTTCTTATCTGGCTCAGAAATGACCTCACAGCAAGTCAAAAGAAATTCAACAGTGATTTTAATGTTGTATTTAACATTATTTTCACTTCTTTTAACATTAGTATTATTTTCAATGGACAAATCATAATTGTATAAACTTAAGGGGTACAATGTGATGTTGTGATATATGTATATAATGTGGTATGATTAAGTCAAGCTAATTAACATATTCATCACATCACTTATCTATCATATTTTATGACGAGACATTTGAAATGTACTCCCTTAGTTATTTTGAAATATATGCCAGATCCACACTTAAAGCATTATAGATAGTGAGTGAACCCATTTATCTAGAGTTCTGAGTTACTTTACAATTAGCAAAGGCCCTGGGGAAAGCAGTGGGAAGGTACTAAGCCACATAATGAATCTATTGCTTCAAGTACTTAAATATCAAACCGCAGAAATGAACTCAATCTGCAATACTCCATATGTCTTAGAGATATATGTGGTAAAACCTTTATGTCCATTTAATGAGTACATGACTTCTTGAATTCATATGTTTTCTGAGAAGATGATGAGTACAAACTTAAGTTAGTATCACCCTGAATTTCTTTATGGACATGGAGTCTTAGATTCCAGGGAAACCAATGTGAGCCCTGAAAAGGATTTCAGACACCATTAAGTCCAACTCATTTTACAAACAAAAAAATCAATGCCCAGAGAAGTTAAGTGACATTCTCTAGCCTAAGGGTCAACAAAGTTTTCCTGTAAAGGGCCAGATAGTAAATGTTTTAGGCTTTATGGGCCATACAGTCTCTCACAGCCATTCAGCTCTGCTGTTGTCATGCATAAGGCACTACCACAATGAGTGAGCATCATCCAGGGTTGAGGATGGGAGGCTGGTCCTGGAAATCCTCATTTCTGTATTCCAACAGAACTTCATTTATGGAAAGTGGTGGTGGCCTGGAATTGGTCTGTCGGTCATGGTTTACCAAACCCTGATGTACATAAATAATGTCAGAGACTGGCCAGACCCAGCTTTCATTATTTGCTATGGTTATTTATTTATTCATTATTTATTTATTCATTCCTTTATTCATCTAAGACATAAGGCACAATAGGGGATTCCACATTTCCAAGATCCCCATGAGGTCGGTTCCTTGTCATCATGTAGAACTTATCCCAAAAGACAACCTCTTGGAGAGGACTTCCCTACTCATTGTATTTTATGTAGCACATTTCTCTCTTCCACAGCCCCTACTCTTTGTTCCACTATGCTCTTATTTATTTTATTTTTTTCACAGAAGTTACTACTATCTATTTAATGCTCCTTCACTCTACTTCAGACTCCTTAGAACAGGACCCTGGTCTCCACTATTCACTTCCCTATCTGCATTGTCAAGGCTGAAAAGATTCAATGAATGACTCAGCACTTCTCTGTTCTTGTGATGAGCCTTTCTTCTAGGGAGTTCTCATAGCATTTGGCTCACCTTCCATCACCTCATCCTTCCTAACACAGTATCTCTGCCAAATGATATCATGAGGAAGAACCACTTTTGGAAACAAATGAGAAGAGGAGACCCAAAGGGACTGGCCCAAGTGAAGCAGAAGAACAGGTGCATTCAGCATGGTTAGACTAGAGCAGGCGAATAAGTACAAGACTGGTGTGAGATGAGGTCACAACATAAAACAGGGGTAGCTGCAATCCCTGGCCAGCATGCCTATGAGCAGTGTCTCCTACAAACAGGGGACACGCTCCACAGAGCATGACCGAAAATGACCCATTGGGGAGCAGGTTGAAAATATCAGCACTTTTATTTAAATGTATTTTTTGTCTAAAAAATTAGAAAGAAATTAAGCTTTGCTAATTAGGTCATATAAAGATTGCCACTGGCACCCTCTCTCAGTCAGGATGTCTGAAGGTATGAATCAGGTATGGTACTGGAAATTTCCCAAGGTAAAAGAGTTATCAGGGGGTCTATCAGGGCACCTGAAATACATTCATTCTGTTGCAGCTGATATATGCCTTCTTAAGTGAATTCACAGATTATATTATCTAGTTGTAACTAAGTGAATACAATTGACTTAAAAAGCTCTGTGCAAAGGAATCAAGTATTAGAAACAGTGTTAATAATGGAAGTACAAAAGGAAAGCAAGAAAATAGTAGACTTTACATTTCTCCTTCTACTATAAGCCCTTCAACAGCTACAGGTTTTGGGTAAATACAATAATTATCTAATTCAACACTTTCAAGAGTGTTTGATCACCATATTTCATATCATGATTCACTATTCAGATATGCATATATGGACATGTAAATATATACAGATATAGAGATACAGGTGTATAATTGAAATGAGAGCTTTTCAGAACAATACTTAATAATGTACTCTGACATTTTCTCTATTTTATTAAATAATTATCATTAATATTATAATCTACCAATAGGCTGTTGTGATATGCAATTTGAAAAATACTAATACAATCAGATCCAAAGAGAAATCAGCCAAAAAACTGAAATTAAGGAGACTATCTGAAATATGGATTAACATCCATTACTGTTAACCATCAATACTACCACAAAAGTATATTTCCCCATTTAAAAATTTGCTAATGGTAGCATGAAGTCACCACAATTTGAAAAATATTTTAAAAATTAAACATCCAGACCAAGAAAACAAACCACTATATATTTTTCAGTAATATTAAAAACACAAGACAACCTTCAGTCCATTACTTTAGAAATTTTACTAAGCTTGATGCATGTTTAAAAACCTATTTTAAAACCTCTTAATATATTAATCTTGTTATATATGTATATATTATTTGTAATGATCTATATACATGCACAGACACACATCTATATTGACATTCTTACTATTTTTTTTTGTTTGTTTTTCTCTTACTGAGGTGATATGTGAACAAATAAGTTTGAAGAGCATCACTGTAGCTCACAGAATTCGTCTACTGTGTATTCTTCATTGGCCATCTGTGGATTTCCAGAACCCTAGAATGGAGGACTCTGCTTCTTCACCTTGTTACTCCTACTGTTGCCTAAACCCAATGTTCTTGGCCCTTTATTACCTGAACTATTAGCCTGGAAACTGTTAAATAAAATTTGTGGAAGGCCTTTGATTTGGGCTGAACTCCTGCATGAGGCCCCAGTAGACCAACCCAAAATGGAGTCACTCATGCTAAGGTTACATGTCACCAAACTGAAACCTATACTCTTTACTTGTAAGATCTGACCTTTTTAAGAAATCAGAAGAGAGGATAGCCAAATCCCATGAATCCCAACAGGATTCCCTATAAGGAAAGTAACTTAGAAAGGACCAATCTGCTTTTTGTTCTTGTTTCTGCTTTCTTCACCTTTTTCTGCCTATAAAGCCCACCTTCCCTGCTCAGCTGATGGGAGTTTCTTTCTGTTTTGTAAACTGGATGCTGTCCAATTCACGAATTGCTAATAAAAGCCAATTAGACCTTTAAAACTCAATTTCTTGAAATTTGAGTTTTTGACAAATTGTACGTACTTGCAAATTCTTGTCCCCAAAGAAAATGTTAATGAACATAAGACATCATAAGAGACCAGGCCATATAATAGTTACATGTCAAAGACTTGTATGAGTCAGTTGATTTTGATTCAGCTCACTCTACAATTGAATATCCATTTAGAAAAACGAAGCGTGTGAAAGTTCTGGTTTATCCTGACCACCACTCAGTTTACCAGTAACACATTCTGCCCTGATTAAGAGTACTAACTTTGGAGAGAGACAAACCAACCTGGACTAGTCATATTAGACATATGAACCTTAGCAAATGTCTTAGCCTCCCTATGGCTTGGTTTCCATATTCATAAAATCGTGAAAATACTTACCTCCAATTAATCTTGCTATAAGGGTTGATTAGAAAATCTATGGAATGCACTTTAGCACTAGGCTCAGCATAGAAAGAGTACTTTGTAAGCTGCAGCTACCACTACTACTATTGTTATAGTTGTCTTTGCTGTGGAGATTTAGTTCTGTGTGGTACATCTTTATATGTCACATACAGGTCTAGATGAGCTTTTAAAAAAAACACAAGGTAACATATTTTCACGTTCATGAAGAAGAAAACAATGCCATCCTAATTATATTGCAACATACTAAAACAATCTTTTGGTCAGACTGGCACTGTTGTCTTGGCCACTTTCTATTTCATAGCCACTAGGTCAACTCTCAAAATGAATGTAAACACTTACCTGTATATTTCAAAGATGATGATGACATGAAGGTGAAGTTTGGGATCCTGTATTTTATTTTCCACTCTATAGGTAACTTCAGGTCACTAAATCAACTTATTTTTTTACTTGGTCTCTTTTTTATTCACCTACAAGAAAAATGATACCTGGTTTGACAATCTTCTTTGTATAAAATGTGTTACACATTTTTAAAGAACAGCATAATTCACTCACTTTTACTCATTGCAAAAATTTTCCCGAAAACATCACAAATGGGGGCGGAGCAAGATGGCCGAATAGGAACAGCTCCAGTCTCCAACACCCAGCGTGAGCGACACAGAAGACCAGTGATTTCTGCATTTTCAACTGAGGTACTGGGGTCATCTCACTGGGGAGTGCCGGACAATCGGTGCTGTTCAGCTGCTGCAGCCTGACCAGCGAGAGCTGAAGCAGGGCGAGGCATCGCCTCACCTGGGAAGCGCAAGGGGGAAGGGAATCCCTTTTCCTAGCCAGGGAACTGAGACACACAACACCTGGAAAATCGGTAACTCCACCCCAATACTGCGCTTTAAGCAAACGGCACACCAGGAGAATATATCCCACACCTGGCCGGGAGGGTCCCACGCCCACGGAGCCTCCCTCATTGCTAACACAGCAGTCTGTGGATCTAACCGCAAGGCAGCAGCGAGGCTGGGGGAGGGGCGCCCGCCATTGCTGAGGCTTAAGTAGGTAAACAAAGCCGCTGGGAAGCTCGAACTGGGTGGAGCTCACAGCAGCTCAAGGAAACCTGCCTGTCTCTGTAGACTCCACCTCTGGGGACAGGCACAGCTAACAACACAAGGGGAAGCAGCAGAGCCTGTGCAGACGCAAACGACTCTGTCTGACAGCTTTGAGAGAGCAGTGGATCTCCAACACGGAGGTTGAGATCTGAGAACGGACAGACTGCCTGCTCAAGTGGGTCCCTGACCCCTGAGTAGCCTAACTGGGAGACATCCCCCACTAGGGGCAGTCTGACACCCCACACCTCACAGGTGGAGTACACCCCTGAGAGGAAGCTTCCAAAGAAGAATCAGACAGGTACACTCGCTGTTCAGCATATTCTATCTTCTGCAACCTCTGCTGCTGATACCCAGGCAAACAGGGTCTGGAGTGGACCTCAAGCAATCTCCAACAGACCTACAGCTGAGGTCCTGACTGTCAGAAGGAAAACTATCAAACAGGAGGACACCTATACCAAAACCCCATCAGTACGTCACCATCATCAAAGACCAGAGACAGATAAAACCACAAAGATGGGAAAAAGCAGGGCAGAAAAGCTGGAAATTCAAAAAATAAGAGCGCATCTCCCCCTGCAAAGGAGCGCAGCCCATCGCCAGCAACGGATCAAAGCTGGTCAGAGAATGACTTTGACGAGATGAGAGAAGAAGGCTTCAGTCCATCAAACTTCTCAGAGCTAAAGGAGGAATTACGTACCCAGCGCAAAGAAACTAAAAATCTTGAAAAAAGAGTGGAAGAATTGACAGCTAGACTAATTAATGCAGAGAAGGTCATAAACGAAATGACAGAGATGAAAACCATGACACGAGAAATACGTGACAAATGCACAAGCTTCAGTAACCGACTCGATCAACTGGAAGAAAGAGTATCAGCGATTGAGGATCAAATGAATGAAATGAAGTGAGAAGAGAAACCAAAAGAAAAAAGAAGAAAAGAAATGAACAAAGCCTGCAAGAAGTATGGGATTATGTAAAAAGACCAAATCTACGTCTGATTGGGGTGCCTGAAAGTGAGGGGGAAAATGGAACCAAGTTGGAAAACACTCTTCAGGATATCATCCAGGAGAACTTCCCCAACCTAGTAGGGCAGGCCAACATTCAAATTCAGGAAATACAGAGAACGCCACAAAGATACTCCTCCAGAAGAGCAACTCCAAGACACATAATTGCCAGATTCACCAAAGTTGAAATGAAGGAAAAAATCTTAAGGGCAGCCAGAGAGAAAGGTCGGGTTACCCACAAGGGAAGCCCATCAGACTAACAGCAGATCTCTCGGCAGAAACTCTACAAGCCAAGAGAGTGGGGGCCAATATTCAACGTTCTTAAAAAAAATTTTCAACCAGAATTTCATATCCAGCCAACTAAGTTTCATCAGTGAAGGAGAAATAAAATCCTTTACAGATAAGCAAATGCTTAGAGATTTTGTCACCACCAGGCCTGCCTTACAAGAGACCCTGAAGGAAGCCCTAAACATGGAAAGGAACAACCGTACCAGCCATTGCAAAAACATGCCAAAATGTAAAGACCATCGAGGCTAGGAAGAAACTGCATCAACTAACGAGCAAAATAACCAGTTAATATCATAATGCAGGATCAAGTTCACACATACAATATTAACCTTAAATGTAATGGACTAAATGCTCCAATTAAAAGACACAGACTGGCAAACTGGATAAAGAGTCAAGACCCATCAGTCTGCTGTATTCAGGAGACCCATCTCACATGCAGAGACATACATAGGCTCAAAATAAAGGGATGGAGGAAGATCTACCAAGCAAATGGAGAACAAAAAAAGCAGGGGTTGCAATCCTAGTCTCTGATAAAACAGACTTTAAACCATCAAGATCAAAAGAGACAAAGAAGGCCATTACATAATGGTAAAGGGATCAATTCAACAGGAAGAGCTAACTATCCTAAATATCTATGCACCCAATACAGGAGCACCCAGATTCATAAAGCAAGTCCTTAGAGACCTACAAAGAGACTTAGACTCCCATACAATAATAATGGGAGATTTCAACACTCCACTGTCAACATTAGACAGATCAACGAGACAGAAAGTTAACAAGGATATCCAGGAATTGAACTCATCTCTGCACCAAGCGGACCTAATAGACATCTATAGAACTCTCCACCCCAAATCAACAGAATATACATTCTTCTCAGCACCACATCGCACTTATTCCAAAATTGACCACATAATTGGAAGTAAAGCACTCCTCAGCAAATGTACAAGAACAGAATTATAACAAACTGTCTCTCAGACCACAGTGCAATCAAACTAGAACTCAGGACTAAGAACTCAATCAAAACCGCTCAACTACATGGAAACTGAACAACCTGCTCCTGAATGACTACTGGGTACATAACGAAATGAAGCAGAAATAAAGATGTTCTTTGAAACCAATGAGAACAAAGATACAACATACCAGAATCTCTGGGACACATTTAAAGCAGTGTGTAGAGGGAAATTTATAGCACTAAATGCCCACAAGAGAAAGCAGGAAAGATCTAAAATTGACACTCTAACATCACAATTAAAAGAACTAGAGAGGCAAGAGCAAACACATTCAAAAGCTAGCAGAAGGCAAGAATAACTAAGATCAGAGCAGAACTGAAGAGATAGAGACACAAAAACCCTCCAAAAAATCAATGAATCCAGGAGTTGGTTTTTTGAAAAGATCAACAAAATTGACAGACGCTAGCAAGACTAATAAAGAGAAAAGAGAGAGGAATCAAATAGATGCAATAAAAAATGATAAAGGGGATATCACCACCGACCCCACAGAAATACAAACTACCATCAGAGAATACTATAAACACCTCTACGCAAATCAACTAGAAAATCTAGAAAAATGGATAATTTCCTGGACACTTACACTCTCCCAAGACTAAACCAGGAAGAAGTTGAATCCCTGAATAGACCAATAGCAGGCTCTGAATTGAGGCAACAATTAATAGCCTACCACCAAAAAAGTCCAGGACCAGATGGATTCACAGCTGAATTCTACCAGAGGTACAAGGAGGAGCTGGTACCATTCCTTCTGAAACTATTCCAATCAATAGAAAAAGAGGGAATCCTCCCTAACTCATTTTATGAGGCCAACATCATCCTGATACCAAAGCCTGGCAGAGACACAACAAAAAAGAGAATTTTAGACCAATATCCCTGATGAACATCGATGCAAAAATCCTCAATAAAATACTGGCAAACCGGATTCAGCAGCACATCAAAAAGCTTATCCACCATGATCAAGTGGGCTTCATCCCTGGGATGCAAGGCTGGTTCAACATTTGCAAATCAATAAACGTAATCCAGCATATAAACAGAACCAAAGACAAGAACCACATGATTATCTCAATAGATGCAGAAAAGGCTTTTGACAAAATTCAACAGCCCTTCATGCTAAAAACGCTCAATAAATTCGGTATTGATGGAACGTACCTCAAAATAATAAGAGCTATTTATGACAAACCCACAGCTAATATCATACTGAATGGGCAAAAACTGGAAAAATTCCCTTTGAAAACTGGCACAAGACAGGGATGCCCTCTCTCACCACTCCTATTCAACATAGTGTTGGAAGTTCTGGCTAGGGCAATCAGGCAAGAGAAAGAAATCAAGGGTATTCAGTTAGGAAAAGAAGAAGTAAATTGTCCCTGTTTGCAGATGACATGATTGTATATTTAGAAAACCCCATTGTCTCAGCCCAAAATCTCCTTAAGCTGATAAGCAACTTCAGCAAAGTCTCAGGATACAAAATTAATGTGCAAAAATCACAAGCATTCTTATACACCAGTAACAGACAACAGAGAGCCAAATCAGGAATGAACTTCCATTCACAATTGCTTCAAAGAGAATAAAATACCTAGGAATCCAACTTACAAGGGATGTGAAGGACCTCTTCAAGGAGAACTACAAACCACTGCTCAGTGAAATCAAAGAGGACACAAACAAATGGAAGAACATACCATGCTCATGGATAGGAAGAATCAATATCGTGAAAATGGCCATACTGCCCAAGGTTATTTATAGATTCAATGCCATCCCCATCAAGCTACCAATGAGTTTCTTCACAGAATTGGAAAAAACTGCTTTAAAGTTCATATGGAACCAAAAAGAGCCCGCATTGCCAAGACAATCCTAAGTCAAAAGACAAAGCTGGAGGCGTCACGCTACCTGACTTCAAACTATACTACAAGGCTACAGTAACCAAAACAGCATGGTACTGGTACCACAACAGAGATATAGACCAATGGAACAGAACAGAGTCCTCAGAAAATACCACACATCTACAGCCATCTGATCTTTGACAAACCTGAGAGAAACAAGAAATGGGGAAAGGATTCCCTATTTAATAAATGGTGCTGGGAAAATTGGCTAGCCATAAGTAGAAAGCTGAAACTGGATCCTTTCCTTACTCCTTATACGAAATTAATTCAAGATGGATTAGAGACTTAAATGTTAGACCTAATACCATAAAAACCCTAGAAGAAAATCTAGGTAGTACCATTCAGGACATAGGCATGGGCAAGGACTTCATGTCTAAAACACCAAAAGCAACGGCAGCAAAAGCCAAAATTGACAAATGGGATCTAATTAAACTAAAGAGCTTCTGCACAGCAAAAGAAACTACCATCAGAGTGAACAGGCAACCTACAGAATGGGAGAAAATTTTTGCAATCTACTCATCTGACAAAGGGCTAATATCCAGAATCTACAAAGAACTCAAACAATTTACAAGAAAAAAACAAACAACCCCATCAAAAAGTGGGCAAAGGATATGAACAGACATTTCTCAAGACATTCATACAGCCAACAGACACATGAAAAAATGCTCATCATCACTCGCCATCAGAGAAATGCAAATCAAAACCACAATGAGATACCATCTCACACCAGTTAGAATGGCAATCATAAAAAAGTCAGGAAACAACAGGTGTTGGAGAGGATGTGGAGAAATAGGAACACTTTTACACTGTTGGTGGGACTGTAAACTAGTTCAACCATTATGGAAAACAGTATGGCAATTCCTCAAGGATCTAGAACTAGATGTACCATATGACCCAGCCATCCCACTACTGGTATATACCCAAAGGATTATAAATTATTCTACTACAAAGACACATGCACACGTATGTTTATGCGGCACTATTCACAATAGCAAAGACTTGGAATCAACCCAAATGTCCATCTGTGACAGACTGGATTAAGAAAATGTGGCACATATACACCATGGAATACTATGCAGCCATAAAAAAGGATGAGTTTGCGTCCTTTGTAGGGACATGGATGCAGCTGGAAACCATCATTCTTAGCAACTATCACAAGAACAGAAAACCAAACACCGCATGTTCTCACTCATAGGTGGGAACTGAACAATGAGATCACTTGGACTCGGGAAGGGAACATCACACACTGGGGCCTATCATGGGGGGGGAGGGGAGGGATTGCATTGGGGAGTTATACATGATATAAATGATGATTGATGGGTGCTGACGAGTTGATGGGTGCAGCACACCAACATGGCACAAGTATACATATGTAACAAACTGCACGTTATGCACATGTACCCTAGAACTTGAAGTATAATAAAAATAAAAAATAAAAAAAAAAACATCACAAATGGATGTTCTTTTCTACCTCTACCACCCTCAATTTAAATAATGGTCAATTTTATGAAACTATTGCTAACAATGAATTATAGTATAGGGCTTTTTCACATTTTTCTGCACAAGAACATTTACTAGAAAAAAAATCCATTTTACTAGAGAGGAAACACATTTTACTATAAACAGAATATTCAAGAATGCCCACAAAATCAAAGAGCCATAAGTCACGGAAAGTGTCCTTAATTTTTTTTTTTCAATTTTGGAATGCATCTTTGTTCTTAGTGGGAAAGCAGATGAATAGAAGTCTTGATGGATAAACAGAACATCAATTCACCAGAATACTCACAAAGCAGCAAAAGAATGACAGGATAGCTTTGCATATAAGTCAAGAGGCATGATCACTTTTCAGTTTGCTAAATAACCCCTGAGTCATTCTGGAAGAATATACACTTTTCCCAAAGGATATCAAAAGCTCCAATTGTCCAAATGTGCATGCAAATCAAAAGCACTGGCCATTTTCTTCTTCCCTTCTACTTACAATGTTCAGTCTTGGCTTAGTCTTGTGGGCTCAGGCATCCCCTAGGTGGCTTCCTCTGAGCCCATCTCTCCCACATGTCTAAACATTCCTTTAGTGCTGCCAATGCAATGCCCTTAAACTGCCCTCAGTCCATACCCAGGATCCTCTCTGCTTGCTCCCTCATCCCTTCACTCTTGTTAACTTTCCGAGCAGTCTTTATTTATTCATTTCAGTTATTCCTGTAGATGTTATTCTCATAGATTCATGCAATGTGTGTGACTTGCCAAGGCCACAGCATTTGTGGGAATCCAGTCTTCCCCTCCTCTGCCTGGCAGCCTATTATCTCCTTCTAATAACACCTGCAGCAAAGTAACAGCCTAAAGTTGTGACATTACCATGATATCCAAGCCAACCAATGGCAAGGCCCTAAACGTAGAAGTATTTCAATGCAAGAGAAAGCATAACACAAATCTGAGTAACAGGCGAAAAACGTACAAGCTTCAACATATATCTTTATTAATATTAAATCGAGCCAAAGTCATTTCTGGCTGCCAAAAGAGTTCTTTTGCAAATTATTCAAAGAAGGAGCACTGTAAGTTAAGACATTGTATGGCCATGCCAAAATTCCAGATAAAATGTATTGAAAGGATACTGAGGGGAAAAAATAATGGAGAAAAACATTTCTAGGCTGTATTCATCAAACATTTAAGATATCAATTCTTTTCACCTCAGAAGCACTGAACTAGGGGCAGAATTATTATTATTCATTATTTTTAACATATTGAATTAATTAGTGTTAATGTATTTTCTTTAGTCATACATAATATTTATGACTTTGGTTGTAGTTTATGATTGCACTATAAAATAATATGTGTCGTCATTCTTTTAATAAGGGAAAAATGTAAATGACTTTCTACTACCAACATCCAGGGTAGCCTAGAGGGTGCTGTAGACCTCCGTAATCTTCTTCAGTTCCCACCAAAGTCTCCTAAAAAATTCGTGCAACGTGAATAAAAGCAGCAGACTTGTTGTACAAACAGCTTCAAAACAAGTTCCCTAACCACACACCTCCAATCAGGCTGCTACCCTTAAACACGTTAGTTAGTCCTGGTCCACAAAGATATAGACATCAAGATGAGATCAAATGTAGATTATTTATTTATTTATTAGCAAAAATGCCTGTATAAAGAAAAATACGGACAGAGCTCAGCAAAGCTAAGAGAGCTGACACACTCAATTTGACTTGGATGAAAGAGTCCTAGACTTCCTTAATGTCTAAGGAAGGTTCAGCAAAACTGTCAGGGAGTTCTTGAGCCAAGCTCAGCCAAGGAAGGGATCTGTCTCCTAGGACAGTGCATGTTAGTATCCCCATCATGCTCAGTCTAACCCTTATGGTGCATCATCCACAAGGGATTACAGACTGTAGGAGCTGGAGCCCTGACACAACTGCTCCCCACTGTAGGAGGGCTGTAAGGCACATTATCAGAGCCAACACTCCTATACCATTTCTATATAGAAATTCAAGTGTTTATACTTATACAATAACTTTTGAGCCTGGCATCCAAATTTTCCCCAATCTGTGCCTAATCCATGTGTAAATCTTACTTTCTAGCACTTCTTTTTTTTTGCCACTTTACATTAGCCTAAATACCCTTTGGTACCCATATGAGCCCCAAAGATCACCAAAATGCTTTCCGTCTTGCTGTTTCCTCCCTTTACTACATTTCCACCTGAAACCTTCTTTTCAATATCCTACCTACTTTTTCAGGGCCATTTGAAAAGCCAATCTAACACTGATAAGATTTGAGTCTGTGTTCCCACCAAAATCTCAGGTCAAATTATAACTCTCAATGTTGCAGGTGGGACCTAGTGGGAGGTGGATTGGATCATGGGGGTGAATTTGTGTTTATGTGATAGTGAGTGAGTTCTTGTGAGATCTGGTCATTTAAAAGTGTGTGGCACCTCCCCCCTACCCCTTGCTCCTGCTCCAGCCATGTAAGATATGCCTGCTTCTCATTTGCCTTCTGCCACAATTGAAAGTTTCCTGAGGCCTCCCCAGAAGCCAAGCAGATGCTGACCTCATGCTTCCTGTACAGCCTATGGAACCATGAGCCAACTAAACCTCTCTTCTTTATAAATTACCCAGTCTCGGGTATTTCTTTATAGCAATGCAAAAACAGACTAATACAAACACTAAGGTCGAACTCATAACTTATCCCCACCATGCTTTCAACCCTATCCCTAGTAGAAAGGTCCTCTCTCACCTTAGAACCTCTACGGGACTTTACCTACTTGGAGACGAGCGCTTATGCTTTAGTTGTTATAAGTTTTATCTCTATAGCAGACCTCAGGTAGGATTGTACCTATTTCTAATTTGTATTGCTGTAATATCATGCAAACCATAAATTGAATAGGCAAATGGACAAATTAATGAAAGACGAATTCTGACCTGGTGCTTACTATCTACCCAGGAGTAAAAGTTAAGCTAAATGACTTTTTTGTGTTTGTGCTGATTTTTTTAATTTTATGAGACAAGCAGGAACTATCAAACCAAAGTACTGTTGATCCTAACATGCAAGGGAAAAAACAAATAA
Source organism: Trachypithecus francoisi (assembly GCF_009764315.1). Lineage (NCBI taxonomy): Eukaryota > Metazoa > Chordata > Mammalia > Primates > Cercopithecidae > Trachypithecus > Trachypithecus francoisi. The sequence goes on from NW_022681471.1 coordinate 123,640,395, forward strand.
AAGGAAAAAAATCACAGATATGATAAGAGATATATCATCACTGCTGAAGTCATGGAGAAATACACATAGTATAATGAGTCACATAGCAAATTGACCCAACAAATGACTCTTTCTTGAGAGATTTGAGTATAAGATCCTAATAATACCTCTTCAGCTATCTATTTCCTTTTTCTCAGCTATCACTTATCTCAGACCTCAGTGTCAATTTCATATTAGAGCATATGCCTCTTGTTCATCTTTGTATCAAACATATCCATAATTACTAAAATGGAATACTATGCAGCCATCAAAAAGGATGAGTTTGCGTCCTTTGTAGGGACATGGATGCAGCTGGAAACCATCATTCTTAGCAAACTATCACAAGAACAGAAAACCAACACCGCATGTTCTCACTCATAGGTGGGAACTGAACAATGAGATCACTTGGACTCGGGAAGGGGAACATCACACACTGGGGCCTATCATGGGGAGGGGGGAGGAGGGAGGGATTGCATTGGGGAGTTATACATGATATAAACGTCATGCACATGTACCCTAGAACTAAAGTATAATAAAAAATAAAATAAAAATAAATAAATAAAAAATAAAAAAAATAAAAAAAAAGAAATAAAATGATTAAATACCTCAAAATGTTATGAGTCACATAACAGAGACTAACTTCTTTATTTAAATTTTTAATTACTTTTTGAAATAATTTCAACTGAATTCAATAGTCTAGATTAAAAGGAAAATCTTCAAATTGATTCTGCTCTTATGTGAATAGAGAACCTTGTAAACTTTTCAATAAAAGAACAATTAATGGTAAATGAAGATTAATCAAACTTCATCTCCCAGGATAACAAAGAATGTTAGACTTACAGAAAGCCCTTAAAACTCACCCCACCTCACTTTCAGGAATGAAAGAACATCTATTACTAACTTGGTTTAGGAAAAACCCAAACTGACTTACAAATGTTTATCTCTTTCGTGAGTTCATTTATAATCAGATTTTAAGAACCTCATTAGATGTTTCCCAGACAGAAACATTTTTCTCCAAGACAATTCACCTATTTTAAATATCATTAAAGTGTGATTGGCACACATCCCGTGGGGAGCTGACACCCAGAGGGAGAACACAATACTAATAGCTAGTCAGGTGCCAACTGGCTCTGAGTTGCCAATTCCTTCTCAGAGAAAAACCAAGTATATCTAAGCAAAGGGAACTTTAAAGATAATCAGGATACATTCTGTAGCATCAAAATTCTGCTTAGCAAGGGATAAATCAAGATTGCAAACACCACCTGAGTCAGAGTGTCTTCAATCACACAGTCCAGTTAAACCCTGAAAGCAGCTAACTTCAGGCCAAGATCCCATAGACAATCCTCAATCAGGCAGTTCGACTCCTTGCACATCAATCAAAAAGGTGATTAGCCTGAGACATAGTAACCAAGTGTAACAAGTTTGTTTAAAATAAAAAAGACAGGCAAGAACCACAGCAACCCATTCTTAAAGAGAAAACATTATCTTGAGAAATGATTCTTTTCTAAATATATGCCTATTATTGTATATTTGAACTGCTCCAGCAAATACATCTTAATTTTATGTTGTCCCAAGGAGTATCCTTGTTGCATTTAATTGGTAATTTGACTCATTTAAGTGAGTAATTCTTGGGAGTTTGCCACATGCAAGGCAAAAATTAAACAAAGTTAGTAGAAGTGACAGTCCGGATCCTCAAGTATAAAGGGTAGGACAAGTGCACCCAACAAAAGGAAGATACTGAAAAGAAAGAAAAAGGCATGGGCAGAGTGGAAACATCAGGAAATAAAAATGAGTATTTTACTTGAAGTGGCAGCAGCAGCTAGGGGTTAACAGGACAGTGGGGACAAGAATTATAAGTACAATCGTAGTACTGGATTGGCATTTAAACCTTAAGGAAACCACAAATGTAACTGAAAACAAACAAACAAACAAACAAAAAACAGAAGCAGGATGGTAGAAATAACCCAAAAAGCAAAATTCTTAAAATATGTGGAGAAAACCATTTCAGTAATTCCTTCCTGACCTTGAGTTTCAGTGCTATTTCTAAAATAGTTATAAATTGCACAACAAAGCAAACGACTTAGCTTCTAAAACATGAAAAGGCAGGAATACAAAGTCTTGGAAAATGGCCTTCCTTACTTTATGCAAAATGAAGCAATTCTATTATTCTAATATTTTTAAAAATTATTCTAGAAAATGCCTACCTTATCTCAAGATTCTAACTCAAAAATGATCAATTCTAAGTTTGAAATAACAAAGGTAAATATATTTTACAAAACTTCATCATTTGAAAACCTGAAATTCCTTTGAACACTGTATAATAAAGTCTCAAAATATTGCATAATGCTGTGCTTTGCTTCTTTGCTCCCTGCTTTTAGCTATTATCTCACCTTTATTGCAGAGAATAAAAATTTATATCCTGGGCAATTTTGTCCTTGTCTGCAAGTGTAGTTCTTCCCATGTGCAGTAAATGAATAATTTTTTAATTCAATAAATGTCAAACAGTTCAGTTTATGCATAGGAATGGCCTTAATAAGCCTGTATTATGTACGCAAACGTTGAAGAACATGGTGAGGAAGCAAATAATATTTTCACTCCTTCAGCTGTTTATTAGAACCAAGGATGGGAAAAAAAATTATTTGACAGCTAGATTTTTAAGGATTTCTGCAAGTATAATATTGCTTATTAATTTACATTATAAATGCATCTTCTTATTAATTTACCTTAGTCAGGAGAAGAGGAAGAAGCCTCATTTACACAGGACATTATGAACTGACTCAAAGTGCATTTCACAGCATTTTTTTTAGGTATAATCAACTTCTTTACTTCTTTGAGACTTTTCATAGTAAGCATTATTTTAAGTTTTAATTTTTACTTTTGTCTTTTATTTTAAATTTCTGTGGGTAAAACAGAATGACCACAATAAGCATTCTTATTTCTTAACTTTTAAGTTCAGGGGTACAAGTGTAGGTTTGTTATATAAGTAAACTTGTGTCATGGGGGTTTATTGTACAGAGTATTTCATCACCTAGATATTAATCTTAGTACCCAGTAGTTATTTTTCCTGATCCTCTCCCTCCTCCCACCCTCTACCCTCTGAAAGACCCCCGTATATGTTGTTCCCCTTGTGACCAAGTGTTCTCATCATTTAGCTCCCATTTATGAGTAAGAACATGTGGTATTTGGTTTTCTGTTCCTGTGTTAATTTGCTAAGGATAATGGCCTTCAATTTCATCCATGTCCCTGCAAAGGACATGATCTCATTCTTATTTATGGCTGCATATATACCATTCCATGGTGTATATGCACCACATTTTCTTTATCCAGTCTATCATTAATGGGCTTTTAGGTTGATTCCATGTCTTTGCTATTGTGAATAGTGCTGCAATTAACATACACATACATGTGTCTTTATAATAGAATAATTTATATTCTTTTGGGTATATATCCAGTAATGAGATTGCTGGGTCGAATGGTATTTCTGTCTTTAGGTCTTTGAGAATCACCACACAGTCTTCCACAATGGCTGAACTAATTTACGTCCACCAATAGTGCATAAGCCTTCCTTTTTCTCCACCACCTTGCCAGCATCTGTTATTTTTTGGCTTTTTAGTAATAGCCATTCTTACTGGCATGAGATGCTATCTCATTGTGGTTTTGATTTGTATTTCCCTAATGCTCAGTGATGTTAGGCTTTTTTACATATGATCGTTGGTTACATGTATGTTTACTTTTAAAAAGGATATGTTCATGTACTTTGCCTACTTTTTATAGGGCTGTCTTTGTTTTGCAAATTTGTTTAAGTTTCTTATCGATGCCGGATATTAGACCTTTGTCAAATGCATAGTTTGCAAAAAATTTTCTCCTATTCTGTAGGTTGTCTGTTTGATGATAGTTTCTTTTGCTATGCAGAAGCTCTTTAGTTTAATGAGATCCCATTGGTCAATGTTTGCTTTTGCTGCGATTGTTTTCAGCATCGTCATGAAATCTTTGCCTGTGCCTATGCCCTGAATGGTATTACCTTCCATGCAATAGGTTGTCTTCCAGGGTTTTTACAGTTTTCAGTTTTCCATTTAAGTCTTTAATCCATGTCGAGTTAATTTCTATACACAGTGTAAGGAAGAGGTTCAGTTTCAATCTTCTACATATGACTAGGTAGTTCTCCCAGTGCCACTCATTGAATAGGGAATCCTTTCCCCATTTTTGTCAGGTTTGTCAAAGATCAGATAGTTGTAGGTGCGCATTCTTATTTCTGGGTTCTCTATTATGTTCCATTTGTCTATAGTTCTTTTTTTTTTTTTGTACCAGGATCATGATGTTTTGGTTACTGTAGCTCTGTAGTATAGTTTGACATCAGGTAGCATGATGCTTCCAGCATTGTTCTGTTTGCTTAGGATTTCCTTGGCTATTCGGGCTCCTTTTCGGTTCTATATGAATTTTAAGATAGTTTTCTGTAGTTCTCTGAAGAATGTCAATGGTAGTTTAATAGGAATATCACTGAATCTATAAATGGCTTTAGGCAGTATGGCCATTTTAAAAATATTGATTCTTCCTGTCCGTGAGCATGTGATGTTTTTCCATTTGTTTGTGTCATCTCTGATTTCTTTGAGCAGTCATTTGTAGCTCTTCTTGTAGAGATCTTTCACCTCACGAGTTAGCTGTATTCCTAGGCATTTTATTATTTTTTGTGATATTTGTGAATGGGAGTTAATTCCTGATTTGACTCTTGGCTTGACTGCTGCTGGTGTCTAGGATTGCTAGTGATTTTTGTACATTGATTTTGTATCCTGAGACTTTCCTGAAGTTGTTTATCTGCTTAAGAAGCTTTCGGGCTGAGACTATGGGGTTTTCTAGATATAGGATTATATCATCTGCAAACAAGGATAATTTAACTTCCTCTCTTCCTATTGGATGCCTTTTATTTCTTTCTCTTGCCTGATTGTCCAGATCAGAACTTTCAATACTATGCTGAATAGGAGTGGTGGGAGAGGGCATCTTTGTCTTGTGCCAGTTTTCAAGAGGAATGCTTCTAGCTTTTACCCATTCAATATGATATTGGCTATGGGTTTGTCACATATGGCTCTTATTATTTTGAAGTATGTGCCTTCAATATCTAGCTTATTCAGAGTTTTTTTTTTAAACACGAACAGATGTTGAATTTTATCAAAAGCCTTTTCTGTATCTATTGAGATAATCATGTGATTTTTGTCTTTAGTCCTGTTTATATGATGAATCACATTTATTGATTTGCATATGTTGAACCAACCTTGCATCCCAGGGATGAAGTCTACTTAATTGTGGTGGATAAACTCTTTGATGTGCTGCTGGCTTCAGTTTTCCAGTATTTTGTAGAGGATTTCTGCACCAATGTTTGATATAGTTTGTTTCTGTCGCTACCTAAATCTCATCTTGAATTGTAGTTCCCATAATCCCCACATGTTGTGGGAGGGACCAGTTGGAGATGACTGAATCATGGGCATGGTTTCCCCCATTCTGTTCTTATGATAGTTCTCACGAGATCTGATGGTTTTATAAGGGATTTCCCCTTTCACTGGGCACTCATTATCTCCCCTGCCACCCTGGGAAGAGGTGCCCTCCTCTATAAGTTTCCTAAGGCCTTCCCAGCTGTGTGGAATTGTGAGTCAATTAAACCTATTTCTTTTATAAATTACCCAGTCTCAGGTATTTCTTCATAGCAACATAAGAACAGACTAATACAGTAAATTGGTACTGCAGAGAGTGGGGTGCTGCTGTAAAGAAACCCAAAAATGTGGATGTGACTTTGCAACTAGGTAACAGGCAGAGGTCGGGACCATTTGGAGGGCTCAGAAGAAGACAGGAAAATGTGGGAAAGTTTGCAACATCCTAGAAACTTGAAGGGCTCAGAAGACAAGAAGATGTGGAAAAGTTTGGAACTTCCTAGATAATTGTTGAATGCCTTTGACCAAAATGCTGATAGTGATGTGGACAATGAAGTTCAGGCTGAAGTGGTCTCAGATGGAGATGAGGAACTTTTTGGGAACTGAAGTGAAGGTCACTCTTGCTATGCAAAGACACTGATGGCATTTTGCCCCTGCCCTAGAGACCTGTGGAATTTTGCACTTGTGAGAGATGATTTAGGGTATCTAAATCATCTAAGAAATTTCTAAGTGGCAAGGTGTTCAAGAGGTAGCAGAGCATAAAAGTTTGGAAAATTTGTAGACAAAAAATGCAATAGAAAAGAAAAACACATTTTCTGGGGAGAAATTCCAGCTGACTACAGAAATTTGTATTAATAACAAGGAGCCAAATGTTAGTCACCAAGGCAGTGGGAGAAATGTCTCCAGGCCATGTCAGAAACCTTTGTGGCAGCCCCTCCCATTACAGGCCTGGAGACCTAGGAGGGAAAAATGGTTTCCTGGGCCAGGCCCAGGGCCTCCCTGCTCTATGCGGCTTCGGGACATGGTGCTCTGCATCCCAGCTGCTTCAGCTCCAGCTGTGGCTAAAAGGAGCCAATGTACAGCTCAGGCCATTACTTCAGAGGGTGCAAGCACCAAGCCTTAGCATCTTGTACATGGTGTTGGACCTGTGGGTACACAAAAATCAAGAATTAAGGTGTAAGTACCTCTACCTAGATTCCAGAGGATATATGGAAATGACTGGTTGTCCAAACAGAAGTATGCTGCAGAGGTGGAGCCTCATGGAGAATCTCTGCTAGGGCAGTGTGGAAGGGAAATGTGGGGTCAGAGCCCCCACACAGAGTCACCATTGGGGCACTGCCTGGTGGAGCTGTGAGAAGAAGGCCATCGCCCTCTAGACTCCAGCATGGAAGATCCACCAACAGCTTGCAACATGCACCTGGAAAAGCTGTAGACACTCAACTCTAGCCTGTGAAAACAGCCAGGAAAGGCAGGAAGGGAGCTGTACCCTGCAAAGCCACAGGGGTGGAGCTGCCCAATGCCATGGGAGCCCACCTCTTACATCAGCATGACCTGGACATGAGACATGGAGTCAAAGAAGATCACTTTGAAACTTTAAGGTTTAATGACTGCCCCATTAGGTTTCAGACTTGCAGGAGCTTTTAGCCCTTTTGTTTTGGTCACTTTCTCCCATTTGGAATGAGTGTATTTACCCAATAACTTACTCCCATAGTATCAAGGAATCATTACTAATAACTAACTTGCCTTCAGTTTTACAGGCTCATAGGCAGAAGGGACTTGCCTTGTCTCAGATGAGACTTTGGACTTGGACTTTTGACTTAATGCTGGAACGAGTTAAGACTTTGGAAGACTGTTGGAAGGGCATGATTGTGTTTTGAACTATGAGGACATGAGATTTGGGAGGGGCCTGGGGCAGAATGATATAGTTTGGCTGTGTCCCCATCCAAATCTCATTTTGAATTGCAGTTCCCATAATCCCCATGTGTTGAGGGAGGGACCAGGTAGAGATAAATGAACCATGGGGGCAGTTCCTCCATTCCATTGTCATGATAGTGAGTTAGTTCTCACAAGATCTGATTGTTTCAGAAGGGGCTTCCCCCTTCACTAGGCACTCATTCTCTCCCCTGCTGCCCTGTGAAGAGGTGCCTTCTGCCATGGTTGTAAGTTTCCTGAGGCCTCCCCAGCCATGTGGAACTGTGAGTCAATTAAATTTATTTCCTTTATAAGTTACCCAGTCTGGGGTATTTCTTCACAGCAGCATGCAAATGAACTAATACAATGTTCATCAAGAATATTGGCCTGAAATTTTCTTTTTTGTTGTATCTGTGCCAGGTTTGGGTATTAGGATGATGCTGGCCTCATAGAATGAGTTAGAAAGGAGTCCTTCCTCCTCCTCAATTGTTTGGAATAGTTTCAGTAGGAACAGTACCAACTCTTCTTTGTACATCTGGTAGAATTCAGCTGTGAATTTGTCTGATCCTGGGCTTTTTTTGATTGGTAGGCTATTTATTACCACTTCAATTTCAGAACTCATTATTGGTCTGTTCAGGGATTCAATTTCTTCCTGTTTCTTTCTTGGGAGGGTGTATGTGTCCTGGAATGTATCCATTTTTTGCAGTTTTTCTAGTTTGTGTGCATAGAGATGTTCATAATATTCTCTGATGATTGTCTGAATTTCTGTTGGGTCAGTGGTAATATCCCCCTTGTCATTCTTATTGTATTTATTTGAATCTTCTCTCTTTTCTTCATTAGTCTAGTTAGCATTATATCTTATTCATTTAAAAAAAAAAAACAGCTCCTGGATTTGTTGATCTTTTGAAGGGTTTTTCCTTTAGTTCAGCACTGATTTTAGTTATTTCTTGTTTTCTGCTGGCTTTGGGATTTTTTTTTTTTAATTTTATTTATTTATTTATTTATTTATTTATTTTTATTATACTTTAAGTTCTAGGGTACATGTGCATAACGTGCAGGTTTGTTACATATGTAGACTTGTGCCATGTTGGTGTGCTGCACCCATCAACTCGTCAGCACCCATCAATTCATCATTTATATCATGTATAACTCCCCAATGCAATCCCTCCCCCTCTCCCCTCCCCGCTCCCCATGATAGGCCCCAGTGTGTGATGTTCCCCTTCCCGAGTCCAAGTGATCTCATTGTTCAGTTCCTCCTATGAGTGAGAACATGCGGTGTTTGGTTTTCTGTTCTTGTGATAGTTTGCTAAGAATGATGGTTTCCAGCTGCATCCATGTCCCTACAAAGGACGCAAACTCATCCTTTTTTATGGCTGCATAGTATTCCATGGTGTATATGTGCCACATTTTCTTAATCCAGTCTGTCACAGATGGACATTTGGGTTGATTCCAAGTCTTTGCTATTGTGAATAGTGCCGCAATAAACATACGTGTGCATGTGTCTTTGTAGTAGATAATTTATAATCCTTTGGGTATATACCCAGTAGTGGGATGGCTGGGTGATATGGTACATCTAGTTCTAGATCCTTGAGGAATTGCCATACTGTTTTCCATAATGGTTGAACTAGTTTACAATCCCACCAACAGTGTAAAAGTGTTCCTATTTCTCCACATCCTCTCCAACACCTGTTGTTTCCTGATTTTTTTAATGATTGCCATTCTAACTGGTGTGAGATGGTATCTCATTGTGGTTTTGATTTGCATTTCTCTGATGGCGAGTGATGATGAGCATTTTTTCATGTGTCTGTTGGCTGTATGAATGTCTTGAGAAATGTCTGTTCATAACCTTTGCCCACTTTTTGATGGGGTTGTTTGTTTTTTTCTTGTATATTTGTTTGAGTTCTTTGTAGATTCTGGATATTAGCCCTTTGTCAGATGAGTAGATTGCAAAAATGTTCTCCCATTCTGTAGGCTGCCTGTTCACTCTGATGGTAGTTTCTTTTGCTGTGCAGAAGCTCTTCAGTTTAATTAGATCCCATTTGTCAATTTTGGCTTTTGCTGCCGTTGCTTTTGGTGTTTTAGACATGAAGTCCTTGCCCATGCCTATGTCCTGAATGGTACTACCTAGATTTTCTTCTAGGGTTTTTATGGTATTAGGTCTAACATTTAAGTCTCTAATCCATCTTGAATTAATCTTCGTATAAGGAGTAAGGAAAGGATCCAGTTTCAGCTTTCTACTTATGGCTTGCCAATTTTCCCAGCATCATTGATTAAATAGGGAATCCTTTCCCCATTTCTTGTTTCTCTCAGGTTTGTCAAAGATCAGATGGCTGTAGATGTGTGGTAGTACTTCTGAGGACTCTGTTCTGTTCCATTTGTCTATATCTCTGCTTTGGTACCATTACCATGCTGTTTTGGTTACTGTAGCCTTGTAGTATAAAATACTGGCAAACCGGATTCAGCAGCACATCAAAAAGCTTATCCACCATGATCAAGTGGGCTTCATCCCTGGGATGCAAGGCTGGTTCAACATTCGCAAATCAATAAACGTAATCCAGCATATAAACAGAACCAAAGACAAGAACCACATAATTATCTCAATAGATGCAGAAAAGGCTTTTGACAAAATTCAACAGCCCTTTATGCTAAAAACGCTCAATAAATTTGGTATTGATGGAACGTACCTCAAAATAATAAGAGCTATTTATGACAAACCCACAGCTAATATCATACTGAATGGGCAAAAACTGGAAAAATTCCCTTTGAAAACTGGCACAAGACAGGGATGCCCTCTCTCACCACTCCTATTCAACATAGTGTTGGAAGTTCTGGCTAGGGCAATCAGGCAAGAGAAAGAAATCAAGGGTATCCAGTTAGGAAAAGAAGAAGTCAAATTGTCCCTGTTTGCAGATGACATGATTGTATATTTAGAAAACCCCATTGTCTCAGCCCAAAATCTCCTTAAGCTGATAAGCAACTTCAGCAAAGTCTCAGGATACAAAATTAATGTGCCAAAATCACAAGCATTCTTATACACCAGTAACAGACAAGCAGAGAGCCAAATCAGGAATGAACTTCCATTCACAATTGCTTCAAAGACAATCAAATACCTAGGAATCCAGCTTACAAGGGATGTAAAGGACCTCTTCAAGGAGAACTACAAACCACTGCTCAGTGAAATCAAAGAGGACACAAACAAATGGAAGAACATACCATGCTCATGGATAGGAAGAATCAATATCGTGAAAATGGCCATACTGCCCAAGGTTATTTATAGATTCAATGCCATCCCCATCAAGCTACCAATGACTTTCTTCACAGAATTGGAAAAAACGGCTTTAAAGTTCATATGGAACCAAAAAAGAGCCCGCATTGCCAAGACAATCCTAAGTCAAAAGGACAAAGCTGGAGGCATCACGCTACCTGACTTCAAACTATACTACAAGGCTACAGTAACCAAAACAGCATGGTACTGGTACCACAACAGAGATATAGACCAATGGAACAGAACAGAGTCCTCAGAAATAATACCACACATCTACAGCCATCTGATCTTTGACAAACCTGAGAGAAACAAGAAATGGGGAAAGGATTCCCTATTTAATCAATGGTGCTGGGAAAATTGGCTAGCCATAAGTAGAAAGCTGAAACTGGATCCTTTCCTTACCCCTTATACGAAAATTAATTCAGGATGGATTAGAGACTTAAATGTTAGACCTAATACCATAAAAACCCTAGAAGAAAATCTAGGTAGTACCATTCAGGACATAGGCATGGGCAAGGACTTCATGTCTAAAACACCAAAAGCAATGGCAGCAAAAGCAAAAATTGACACATGGGATCTAATTAAACTAAAGAGCTTTTGCACAGCTAAAGAAACTACCATCAGAGTGAACAGGCAACCTACAGAATGGGAAAAAATTTTTGCAACTACTCATCTGACAAAGGGCTAATATCCAAAATCTACAAAGAACTCAAACAAATATACAAGAAAAAAACAAACAACCCCATCAAAAAGTGGGCAAAGGATATGAACAGACATTTCTCAAAAGAAGATATCCATACAGCCAACAGACACATGAAAAAATGCTCATCATCACTCGCCATCAGAGAAATGCAAATCAAAACCACAATGAGATACCATCTCACACCAGTTAGAATGGCAATCATTAAGAAGTCAGTAAACAACAGGTGTTGGAGAGGATGTGGAGAAATAGGAACACTTTTACACTGTTGGTGGGATTGTAAACTAGTTCAACCATTATGGAAAACAGTATGGCGATTCCTCAAGGATCTAGAACTAGATGTACCATATCACCCAGCCATCCCACTACTGGGTATATACCCAAAGGATTATAAATTACTCTACTACAAAGACACATGCACACGTATGTTTACTGCGGCACTATTCACAATAGCAAAGACTTGGAATCAACCCAAATGTCCATCTGTGACAGACTGGATTAAGAAAATGTGGCACATATACACCATGGAATACTATGCAGCCATAAAAAAGGATGAGTTTGCGTCCTTTGTAGGGACATGGATGCAGCTGGAAACCATCATTCTTAGCAAACTATCACAAGAACAGAAAACCAAACACCGCATGTTCTCACTCATAGGTGGGAACTGAACAATGAGATCACTTGGACTCGGGAAGGGGAACATCACACACTGGGGCCTATCATGGGGAGGGGGGAGGAGAGAGGGATTGCATTGGGGAGTTATACATGATATAAACGTCATGCACATGTACCCTAGAACTTAAAGTATAATAAAAAAATAAAATAAAATAAAATAAAATAAGCTAGAGGAAAAAAAATAATAATAAAAATAAAAAATAAAAAAAAAAAAATGAGTAAAAGACTTAAATAGGCACTTCACCAAAAAAGACATACAAATAACTAGTAAGTATATGAAAAGATGCCATTAGTCATTAAGGAAATGCAAATAGAAACCACAATAAGATACCATGACACACACACTAGAATGGCTACAGTAAAAAAGAAACAATAACAGTGTTGGTAAGGATTTGGAGAAACTAGAATCCTTATATACCACTGATGGGGATGTAAAATGGTACAGCTATTTTGTAAAAACAATTTGGCAGTTTCCTTAAAGTTTAAACATAAACTAAATATGGTGAGGATTTGGAGAAACCAGAACCCTTATATACTACTGATGCAAAATGGTACAGCTACTTTGTAAAAACAAGTTGGCAGTTTTCTTACAATTTAAACATAAACTAAATATACAAGCCAGCAATTCTACTTTCAGGAACCCAAGAGAAATGAAAACACATATCCACATAAACACTTGTATATGAATGTCTATGGCAGCATTATTTATAATAGTCAAAAATTAAATAACCTAAATGTCTATCAACTGGTGATTCCATAAACAAAATGTAGTGTATCCATACAATGGAATATTATTCAGCAAGAAAAAGAAAGAAACTACTGATACATGCTACAACATGGATGAACCTCAAAAACATGGCATTAAATAAAAGAAACTAGATACAAAATACTGCATATTGTACAATTCTATGTATACGAAATTTTTAAAAGCCAAACATGTAGATATAGAAAGCAGATCAGTGGTTACGTGGGCCTGGTGGCAGCAGAAGTGGGGAGCATAGTGGTGGGGACTGACTACAAATGGGCTCAAGGGAAATTTTGGGGGTAATGGAAAAACTCTAAACTAAGACTGAAATGATGGTTACACAACTCTGTACATTCACTAAAAATACAAAACAAAAACCATTGGGTTAATTTAATGTAAAATATTTATTTTACAAATAATGAAAGTGTCTTTTTCATTTTATATAGTTTGTTTTTGCCATTTTGATTCCTACCCCCAGAATAATAACTTTTCCACAATACACCATCCTAAAGGCAGCTATTACATGGTTACAGTTTCTATATTGTAAGAGCTATCTGAATTATTTTGCTATTCTCAGGCCATCTATTCATGAATTGTACTGAAGTATATATTTATATTACAGTTTTTTGGTGGGTAGAAGGATCTTGATATGCTTTTCATTGATTTGCATAATTCACATTAAAGATGGGAAAGGGTTGGTGTCTTGTAAATATGTAGCAGATCTTTGTGGTGTGTTCTGATGTGTGCATTAACCTTATTAAAAAAAAACACTTGTGGTATCAATCTAGACAAGGTGCCAAATGCAAAAAATAGTGTCTTCTTCAACTTATAAAAGTATGTGAATATCCTTATAGCATCCTTTGTCTGAGTGTAATATTTGAGCTCTGATATCGCTTTCTAATTTTTCATGTTGGGGGTCTTATTCCCCATGGAATTTAGAGTACCTTAGAATATAGGTCAAGAATCTGTGCTAGATTCTTAATGATTTAATTTGAACTGAACATATTTGCTTTAAATTTATAGGAATAAGTTTGGTGAGACAGAGCCATTCTCCTAAACCAGATCCAATATAGTGGCTTTTCTTTTTTTGTGTGTGTGGTTTCATTTTCTTTTTTTTTTTTTTTTTATTATACTTTAAGTTCTAGGGTACATGTGCATAACGTTTATATCATGTATAACTCCCCAATGCAATCCCTCCCTCCTCCCCCCTCCCCCTGATAGGCCCCAGTGTGTGATGTTCCCCTTCCCGAGTCCAAGTGATCTCATTGTTCAGTTCCCACCTATGAGTGAGAACATGCGGTGTTTGGTTTTCTGTTCTTGTGATAGTTTGCTAAGAATGATGGTTTCCAGCTGCATCCATGTCCCTACAAAGGACGCAAACTCATCCTTTTTTATGGCTGCATAGTATTCCATGGTGTATATAGTGGCTTTTCTACTTATTAGTTACTCAGCTTATACTGCTACAAATTCCTTAAACATACACAATAAAACTCCTATAACAAAATAGCCTCTAGAATTTAAAAACAAACAAACTGTATTCTCATTTTAAGTTACTATTCACTTCTGCTTTTCATGATTAGCAGTTTGAAGAGTCTGACATGCAGAATGATGGGACACGCTGGGTGAGCTCTAAGATTCCCTCCAGTCCTAACATAAATCATGCCCTCTATTATTCTTGATAAAAATGTATCATTTCTACCCACTATTACGTATTTTTGCAGTAGTTGAATATGAATCTGTTTTTGTTGCATGATTCTTTTACCACATCCTTAGGAACCTAAGTTTTTTGGATCAAAGGTAGAAGAAATGTATCATCTCAGCTTTTGGAAAAACTGAATATAAGGACATTCCAAAACATTTTCTCAAAATTCAGAATCAACATAAATATTTAAGACTCCTAACTTAAAGAACTGACAAGTAGTATTTTTAATGAAAAAGAAATGTACTGAAATACAATTGTTTTTCACTTTAAAAATGAACTGAAATATAAACTAAAATATAATTCATAGTCAGTAATATAATTCATAGTCATAAATGCAAATTCAGTCCCGCATGGCCATGGCCACTCAGGATGCTTAAACTCTGCCCAGAAAGGCTATGAGGAAAGTGATTTGTTATTTGAAGAATTAAAATTGGGTATTTTGGGGCTCATATCTTTTTATTTGATATTTCACAGTATTAGGCAATGAGTAGGACAATAAGAAAACAGAAAAGTGGTTCCAATGAGGGAACAGAATGGAGGAAACTGTTGAAAAAGGATGTAGATTTTGACTTTTCACTTCGTACTTTTTTGAACTGTCAGAGCTTTTTATCATGAACATATAATTCTCTTAGTTTTCAAAACCTAATAAGAATAATGAAATAGAACTTTCAAATTTCCTCATGTGCATTTCCTTTGAAAGGCAGGATATAGCAATAATGAGCACTAGAAGAAAAAGCATAAGTTTGCCATCAGAAAGATTTAGACTCAAATCCTATAGCACCCCAGGCATAGTTTTCATCAGAGTATAACAATTAGGTTTATCTGTCTGTTTTCTCCCTAAACAACTCTGTAGCTTGCTCTGTGTTTCATTTATCATTTTCTCTTGTATACAGCATGTTGCCTAGTATATACTAGTTGTTCAGTAAATATTTGTTAAAGTGAACTAAACTTCAGAAGTCCTGCCTCCTCCAACTCCCATCTTTGTAATCTTTGCTGAGTCAACTTCCTCACATTCAGAGTAGGAGTGACAATTACTACCGCACAGAGTTGTTTAAATGACACATGTATATAAGCACTTAGCACAGTGCCTGGTACATAGTAGTTGCCACTCACCCTCACCTCTAATTTTAAAATAAGTCTCTTTCCAATGTGAAATAATAATAATTTTCACAAGGAAAACACTCAGTAATCCTTTATCTGTCTTTTAAATACCACTTTGAAGCTAACAAAGATGGGCCAGGAAAACATTAGCTTTGGTTTGTGTTTCAGAGGTCCCAACACGACCCACACATTTAGCAGTTTCTAGAAGGACTCACAGGCCCCATAAGTAGCTGTATTCATGGTTATAGCTTATTACAGCAATCACCAAGAGGAAAAGATATGTCAGGAGGAGTTTGAAGGAATCCATGCACAGGTTTCCTATGTTCCCTCCCTCCTCTAGTAATGAGATCCAGTTAATATATGTATACTGTTTCTTTCCACTGAGGCCTGCTTGAGACTCAGAGTCCAAAGTTTCTATCATCATGTAGGCACAACGACCTGCCACAACTACTGTAATAGTAAATTCCCAGAAGGAAACAGGTTTTTAGTGTCCTACATGGGCAAAACAACCTACAGCTTAGAGAATATTTCAAATGAAAAGTTGAAAGAGGGCCTTTTAGGCCTTTGACAAAATTCAACAGTCCTTCATGCTAAAAAACTCTCAATAAATTTGGTATTGATGGAACGTATCTCAAAATATTAAGAGCTATTTATGACAAACTCACAGCCAATATCATACTGAATGGGCAAAAACTGGAAGAACTCCCTTTGAAAACTGGCACAAGACAGGGATGCCCTCTCTCACCACTCCTATTCAACATAGTGTTGGAAGTTCTGACCAGGGCAATCAGGCAGGAGAAAGAATAAAGGGTATTCAATTAGGAAAAGAGGAAGTCAAATTGTCCCTGTTTGCAGATGATATGATTGTATTTTAGAAAATCCCATCATCTCAGCCCCAAATCTCCTTAAGCTGATAAGAAACTTCAGCAAAGTCTCAGGATACAAAATCAATGTGCAAAAATCACAAGCATTCTTATACACCAGTAACAGACAAACAGAGAGCCAAATCATGAGTGAACTCCCATTCACAATTGCTTCAAAGAGAATAAAATACCTAGGAATCCAACTTACAAGGGACGTGAAGGACCTCTTCAAGGAGAACTACAAACCACTGCTCAATGAAATAAAAGAGGACACAAACAAGTGGAAGAACATTCCGTGCTCATGGAGAGGAAGAATCAATATCGTGAGAATGGCCATACTGCCCAAGGTAATTTATAGATTCAATGCCATCCCCATTAAGCTACCAATGACTTTCTTCACAGAATTGGAAAAATCTCCTTTAAAGTTCATATAGAACCAAAAAAGAGCCCGCATTGCCAAGACAATCCTAAACCAAAAGAACCAAAGCTGGAGGCATCACGCTACCTGACTTCAAACTATACTACAAGGCTACAGTAACCAAAATAGCATGGTACTGGTACCAAAACAGAGATATAGACCAATGGAACAGAACAGAGCCCTCAGAAATAATACCACACATCTACAACCATCTGATTTTGACAAACCTGACAAAAACAAGAAATGGGGAAAGGATTCCCTATTTAATAAATGGTGCTGGGGAAACTGGCTAGCCATAAGTAGAAAGCTGAAACTGGATCCCTTCCTTACACCTTATACAAAAATTAATTCAAGATGGATTAAAGACTTAAATGTTAGACCTAAAACTATAAAAGCCCTAGACGAAAACCTAGGCAATACCATTCAGGACATAGGCATGGGCAAGGACTTCATGTCTAAAACAGCAAAAGCAATGGCAACAAAAGCCAAAATGGACAAATGGGATGTAATTAAACTAAAGAGCTTCTGCACAGCAAAAGAAACCACCATCAGAGTGAACAGGCAACCTACAGAATGGGATTGCCTGTACTCATCTAACAAAGGGCTAATATCAAGAATCTACAAAGGACTCAAACAAATTACAAGAAAAAACAAACAACCCCATCAAAAAGTGGGCAAAGGATATGAACAGACACTTCACAAAATAAGACATTTATGCAGCCAGCAGACACATGAAAAATGCTCATCATCACTTGCTATCAGAGAAATGCAAATCAAAACCACAGTGAGATACCATCTCACACCAGTTAGAATGGAGATCATTAAAAAGTCGGGAAACAACAGGTGCTGGAGAGGATATGGAGAAATAGGAACACTTTTACACTGTTGGTGGGACTGTAAACAAGTTCAACCATTGTGGAAGACAGTGTGGCGATTCCTCAGGGATCTAGAACTAGAAATACCATTTGACCCAGTCATCCCATTACTGGGAATATACCCAAAGGATTATAAATCATGCTGCTACAAAGATACATGCACATGTATGTTTACTGCAGCACTATTCACAATAGCAAAGACTTGGAACCAACCCAAATGTCCACCAATGACAGACTGGATTAAGTAAATGTGGCACTTATATACCATGGAATACTATGCAGCCATAAAAAAGGATGAGTTCATGTCCTTTGTACGGATATGGATACAGCTGGAAACCATCATTCTCAGCAAACTATCACAAAGATAAAAAACCAAACACTGCATGTTCTCACCCATAGGTGGGAATTGAACAATGAGAACACTTGGACACAGGTAGGGGAACATCACACACTGGGACCTGTCATGGGGTAGGGGGAGAGGGGAGGGACAGTATTAGGACATATACCTAATGTAAATAATGAATTAATGGGTGCAGCACACCAACATGGCACATGTATACATATGTAACAAACCTGCACGTTGTGCACATGTACCCTAGAACTTAAAGTATAATAAAAAATATTAAAAAAGAAAGAGGGCTTTTAAAAAATAGCACTGTCAGGCTACTCTGTTAACTTTTTCCTGCACAGCATGTCAAGTGATAACACTTGGACGAGGGCAGGAGTTACCAGAAAGAAGACTAATAAAAACTGGGGAAAACAGTCAAAGGACAAAATGGTTGAAAGGAAAGAGAGGAAATGAAGTAACTAGGCAGGGGGCAAGGAAAGAAATCAGGGAAAAAGAAGAGGGAAGTCAGGAAGGAGAGAAAGCAGTCACCTGGCTAAGCCAAACTGGCTTCTTACTCGGGCCACTTGATCCTATAGTACCCCTACTTAATGTTGCTCATCCCAATGCCCTACCTCCCATTCCTCTTCCTATGATGCCACGTTGTACATGCTTATTTCTCATCCTCTCTATTTATGTACACACCTGTTCCCTTAGTCCTGCTGCCTTGGTGCTATCTGGATGCTTTGATAAGAAAGAAGGAGATGGAGGAGGGAGAGAAAGCCCAACAGTGATAAGATTAGGTAAAAAAAGGTATTTGAGCTAAATGGAACAATATGACAACAACAGGCTCCCAGAGCTCCTCTGAACTTATAAAGAAATATGTAGTCTTTCTGGCTTTAGAAGACAAGAGGCACTGGGAAAATATCATGACAGAATGGACTCTTTGAGTGTACTTTCAAAATTACAGTGGCTTCTTTGAATTCTGTAAAGAAGTCAGTGGTCAGTGGTTACTTCTCTCATTTTAATTCATAGAGCAAGTTTTTAAAAAGCTGATAGGTGCTAGGGTTATATTCTCCCAACCATTCCTTTTTTGTGATTTCCCAAATTCATAAAAGGGAAAAGAAGATAAAGGAGCTATTCCTCGCCTTGAGCTTTTATAATTAAAAAAATATGACAGATCCTTTTCTCCTTTTCTCACATTTTACATTTTATAAATTGCTGTCAGACTAAGGCTTTGCCAAGTTTCAACCCCAAGTGAAATCTTACCAAAAAAACCAAAAGTATAAAAAGCAGATGGATAATAGGTATAATCATTCAGCCTATGCATGTGTTATGGTTTTTTAAATAAGTTCATTCCTCTTGTGTTAAATGTATAATATTAGTTATAACTATATTGATGTACTAAAATATCTATACTTCTATCATTCTATTTTCTTATTATTAAGAAGGATTCACTTTTGTTATATATATATATATTCATCTGGATAGAAACAGACACCCTAGATAATAAATTTGAAGGAATATGACAGCTTTCCATCTTCAGCTCCCTGCAAGTCTATCACATGGAAGAAGATATTTTCACAACTCCAGAGAATGGAGGTTGACCAAATAAATACAAGACAATTTTCACAGGGCACATTAAGTTCACTTAAAGAGAAAACGAAGATATCATTTAGATTCTTCTAAAACCAGACGGTGTGGTCTTATGTGATAATTGTCACGTGAGGGGTATTGTCATCAAGGGAGATCAAGACTGGAACCCGCGTATCAGTGAGACTGAGAAATAATCGGAGAACCAATGGAAAGGCTGGACAGACAAGTGAACATATAGATTCCTACAGAGTCCAAAGACAAAGATCAGCCCCCAGAAATGAACTGGGTCCTTGAAAACCTTATTGACATGGATAGATTGCTTGTTGAGATGGGTCAGGTTGCCAAATATAACTTAAGTGGTCTGAAGTTAAAGTATAGCACAGACACACAAGGGAGTTACAACTGGATGGAGAAAAAAGGACTAAGAGCCAAGAGAGAACTTAAGGGTCAGGAAAGAGGCGTACTAGTAGGTAAGGCTAGGCTATGTGAAGGTAACAACTCTAGAATCTCAGTGGCTTAACATAACAAAGTTTATTTCTTACTCAAGATGCATGTCCCAGTTCAGAGGGATCTTTGTTTCACACAGTCTTTCTGGGGCTCAAGCTCATAGGATCTGTCACAGCTGTTTCATCTGGATCACAGAGTACTCCAAGGTCTCTGAACATAAGAAACAGAAAACGGAAGAAGCCCATACTCTTAAGTGAGCCTGACCTGCAGTGAGGTGTCACTTCTGCTCATATTCCCATTGGCCAGGGCTCAATCACATGCTCCAACCCAACTATAAGAGAGGCTGCAAAATGCGGGAAGGAAATAGATATTCAGTGAGTGCTCTGCTGCAGGAGGGTGCACTGCCCAAAACCCAGACTGAACCCTCTCTGTGTCCAGGTGGAGAAGCTGCAAACATTCTTTATTTCAGCTTACTCTCCTGTAAAGCTCTACTTGTCC
Organism: Trachypithecus francoisi; assembly: GCF_009764315.1. Classification (NCBI taxonomy): domain Eukaryota; kingdom Metazoa; phylum Chordata; class Mammalia; order Primates; family Cercopithecidae; genus Trachypithecus; species Trachypithecus francoisi. The sequence goes on from NW_022681471.1 coordinate 123,660,954, forward strand.
CAGCCACTAAAAGTATCCTGAATTTCTGACATGGTGAATTATCATTTTGGGGGGCATTCAAAAAGAAGCCAAGAATGGCCAATATCCAAAATCAAATACTAGTGAGGATGGGGAGCAACAGGAACTCTCATTCCTTACCAGTGGGAATGAAAAATGGTACAGTCATTGCGGCAGACAGGATGGGGAGCAACAGGAACTCTCATTCCTTGGAATGAAAAATGGTACAGCCATTGTGGCAGACAGTTTGGTAATTTCTTACAAAACTAAACATACTCTTATCATATGATCCAGAAATCATGCTCTTTGGTATTTATCTAGATGAACTGAAAATGTATATCCACGTAAAACCTGCACACAGATGTTTATACTTTATAGTTTATGGCAGCTTTATTCATAATTGTCAAAATTTGGAAGCAACCAAGATGTCCTTCCGTAGATGAATGGATAAAGAAACTCTGGTACATCCAGACAGTGAAATATTCCTCAGCACTAAAAAGTAATGAGCTACCAAGCCATGAAAAGGCAAGGAGGAAATTTAAATGCATGTTACTCAGTGAAAGAAGCCAATCTGAAAAGTCTACATACCGTATTATTCTAACTATATGACATTCTGGTAAAGGCAAAGCTATGGACACAGTAAAACATTAGGGGTTGTCATGGGTTAGTAGGGAGAAAAGGATGAATAGGCAGAACACAGAAGATTTTTAGGGCTGTGAACCTATTCTGTATGGTACTACAGTAGTGGATATATGTCATTATATATTTATCAAAACTCATGGAGTGTACAACACCAAGAGTGAACTCTAATGCAAGCTATGGATTCTGGGTGATGATGTGTCCATGTAGGTTGATTGTAACAAATGTACCACTCTGGTGATGGATGCTAATAATGAAGGAGTCTCTGTGTGCAGTCGGACAGCAGATATTTGAGAACTCTGTACTTTCTACCCAATTTTGCTGTGAACCTAAAATGGTTCTAAAAACTAAAGTTTATTAGTTTAAAAAAGGAGTTGGGGATGCTCCTCTTTAATAAGGTAGTAGAAGGGACATATTTATTTGGTAGAAAGTGAATCAAATGACCTCTTCAAGCCCCTTCCAACCCTGAGGTTCCCTGATTTCTATGCTCTGTTTGATACCAAGAGACCACTGAGTCTTAGGACAGAAAGGGATTTTAAAGGTCATCCAATGGATAAATTCTGATAAATGAATTACTCCCTCTGAAGCACAACTGCTGAAAGGTCATCTAGTCTGTGCTGGATGATGCTCAGAGAATGGAAATTTGGTGCCTCTTTGATTAACTCTTTCAATACCTCCTTGAATCACTTTGTCTGAGAGTCCTTCTTGCATTGAGATGTCTGTCTCCCCATAGTTATTGCCCATTAGATATATCCATGGGAATCAGAAAGAGTAGTGTCTGGAGGCAAATCCGGTATCTGTTAAATAGAGTATACCACCAGTAAATGTGAAGCTCTTGCAAGACAAATGTGCACTAGAAGAAAATGAGGTAGAGATCAGCAATAACGTAACAGAACGAGAGAGGAAAGCAAGCAGGGCTCAGAGTGAACTTGAGTTCCTGGAGAACAAAAACAGGGGCTCAGTTTAGTTGTTGGTGAGGCTACCACTGTGCAAGGCTATGGGCAAGTTGGGTCAAAAAGCACATTCATTAGTATGTGCCGAGGTCATTTTTCTCTTGAAGGATATTTAGTTTATTTCAACTAAACACTCATAAGTCAGAATTTTCTCAAGAGGTTCTTCTAAACTGTTTGCAGACAGAAAGATCTATCTTTTAAGGAGTTCACGGCCTTGTTTAGAAAATATAAAAACATTTTACCAAATCAACTGGATACTTCTCCACTCTTATTTCACTTGGTATTCCTTCAATATCTAAAACAGCTAATATTCTTTCCCTTGATACTTTCCCCGTCATGGTATTGACCTCATTTATCTCTGGCCCATTTTCTCTCAATAGATGGTTTTCTGCTCAACTACATGGAAACTGAACAATCTGCTCCTGAATGACTACTGGGTACATAACAAAATGAAGGCAGAAATAAAGATGTTCCTTGAAACCGATGAGAATAAAGACACAACATATCAGAATCTCTGAGACACATTTAAAGCAGTGTGTAGAGGCAAATTTATAGCACTAAATGCCCACAAGAGAAAACAGGAAAGATCTAAAGTTGACACACTAATATGACAATTAAAATAACTAGAGAAACAAGAGCAAACACATTCAAAAGCTAGCAGAAGGCAAGAAATAACTAAGATCAGAGCAGAACTGAAGGAGATAGAGACACAAAAACCTTCAAAAAATCAATGAATCCAGGAGCTGGTCTTCTGAAAAGATCAACAAAATTGATAGACCGCTAGCAAGACTAATAAAGAAGAAAAGAGAGAAGAATCAAATAGACACAATAAAAAACGATAAAGGGGATATCACCACAGACCCCACAGAAATACAAATTACCATCAGAGAATACTATAAACACCTCTACGCAAATAAACTAGAAAATCTAGAAGAAATGGATAAATTCCTGGACACATACACTCTCCCAAGACTAAACCAGGAAGTAGTTGAATCCCTGAATAGACCAATAACAGGCTCTGAAATTGAGGCAATAATTAATAGCCTACCAACCAAAAAAAGTCCAGGACCAGACGGATTCACACCCGAATTCTACCAGAGGTACAAGGAGGAGTTGGTACCATTCCTTCTAAAACTATTCCAATCAATAGAAAAAGAGGGAATCCTCCCTAACTCATTTTATGAGGCCAACATCATTCTGATACCAAAGCCTGGCAGAGACACACACACAAAAAAAGAGAATTTTAGACCAATATCCCTGATGAACATCAATGCAAAAATCCTCAATAAAATACCGGCAAACTGAATCCAGCAGCACATCAAAAAGCTATCCACCATGATCAAGCGGGCTTCATCCCTGGGATGCAAGGCTGGTTCAACATACGCAAATCAATAAATGTAATCCAGCATATAAACAGAAACAAAGACAAAAACCACATGATTATCTCAATAGATGAAGAATAGGCCTTTGACAAAATTCAACAGTCCTTCATGCTAAAAAACTCTCAATAAATTTGGTATTGATGGAACGTATCTCAAATATTAAGAGCTATTTATGACAAACTCACAGCTAATATCATACTGAATGGGCAAAAACTGGAAGAACTCCCTTTGAAAACTGGCACAAGACAGGGATGCCCTCTCTCACCACTCCTATTCAACATAGTGTTGGAAGTTCTGACCAGGGCAATCAGGCAGGAGAAAGAAATAAAGGGTATTCAATTAGGAAAAGAGGAAGTCAAATTGTCCCTGTTTGCAGATGACATGATTGTATATTTAGAAAATCCCATCGTCTCAGCCCCAAATCCCCTTAAGCTGATAAGAAACTTCAGCAAAGTCTCAGGATACAAAATCAATGTGCAAAAATCACAAGCATTCTTATACACCAGTAACAGACAAACAGAGAGCCAAATCATGAGTGAACTCCCATTCACAATTGCTTCAAAGAGAATAAAATACCTAGGAATCCAACTTACAAGGGACGTGAAGGACCTCTTCAAGGAGAACTACAAACACTGCTCAATGAAATAAAAGAGGACACAAACAAGTGGAAGAACATTCCATGCTCATGGAGAGGAAGAATCAATATCGTGAGAATGGCCATACTGCCCAAGGTAATTTATAGATTCAATGCCATCCCCATTAAGCTACCAATGACTTTCTTCACAGAATTGGAAAAATCTCCTTTAAAGTTCATATGGAACCAGAAAAGAGCCCACATTGCCAAGACAATCCTAAACCAAAAGAACAAAGCTGGAGGCATCACGCTACCTGACTTCAAACTATACTACAAGGCTACAGTAACCAAAATAGCATGGTACTGGTACCAAAACAGAGATATAGACCAATGGAACAGAACAGAGCCCTCAGAAATAATACCACACATCTACAACCATCTGATTTTGACAAACCTGAAAAAAACAAGAAATGGGGAAAGGATTCCCTATTTAATAAATGGTGCTGGGAAAACGGGCTAGCCATAAGTAGAAAGCTGAAACTGGATCCCTTCCTTACACCTTATACAAAAAGTAATTCAAGATGGATTAAAGACTTAAATGTTAGACCTAAAACTATAAAAACCCTAGATGAAAACCTAGGCAATTCCATTCAGGACATAGGCATGGGCAAGGACTTCATGTCTAAAACAGCAAAAGCAATGGCAACAAAAGCCAAAATGGACAAATGGGATGTAATTAAACTAAAGAGCTTCTGCACAGCAAAAGAAACCACCATCAGAGTGAACAGGCAACCTACAGAATGGGATTGCCTGTACTCATCTAACAAAGGGCTTATATCCAGAATCTACAAAGGACTCAAACAAATTTACAAGAAAAAACAAACAACCCCATCAAAAAGTGGGCAAAGGATATGAACAGACTCTTCACAAAATAAGACATTTATGCAGCCAACAGACACATGAAAAAATGCTCATCATCACTTGCTATCAGAGAAATGCAAATCAAAACCACAGTGAGATACCATCTCACACCAGTTAGAATGGAGATCATTAAAAAGTCGGGAAACAACAGGTGCTGGAGAGGATATGGAGAAATAGGAACACTTTTACACTGTTGGTGGGACTGTAAACAAGTTCAACCATTGTGGAAGACAGTGTGGCGATTCCTCAGGGATCTAGAACTAGAAATACCATTTGACCCAGTCATCCCATTACTGGGAATATACCCAAAGGATTATAAATCACACTGCTACAAAGACACATGCACATGTATGTTTACTGCAGCACTATTCACAATAGCAAAGACTTGGAACCACCCCAAATGTCCATCAATGACAGACTGGATTAAGAAAATGTGGCACATATACACCATGGAATACCATGCGGCCATAAAAAAGGATGAGTTCATGTCCTTTGTAGGGACATGGATGAAGCTGGAAACCATCATTCTCAGCAAACTATTGCAACAACAGAAAACCAAACACCGCATGTTCTCACTCATAGGTGGGAATTGAACAATGAGAACACTTGGACACAGGAAGGGGAACATCACACACTGGGGCCTGTCGTGGGGTTGGGGGAGGGGGGAGGGATAGCATTAGGAGATATAACTAATGTAAATGATGAGCTAATGGGTGCAGCACACCAACATAGCACCTGTATACATATGTAGCAAAACTGCACATTGTGCACGTGTACCCTAGAACTTAAAGTATAATAAAAAATAAAAATAAATAAATAAATAAATTCATAGTATTCGTCAAAAAACAATAATAATGATGGTTTTCCCAAAGCCCAATCCCTACCCTTGTTATCTCACATGAAACACCTTTGCTGGGTAATCTATCCAGTCCCGTGGCTGTATCTATACTCGTATGCTAATGAATTCTAAATGTGTATCTCTCCTAAGAGCCTCAGACTCATCTTTACTCAACTAGGTCACATATACTAAGAGTTTATGTGCTCACAATGGATTTAATTGTTGTTCACTCCCCTGTTCATGCATTTCCAACTCAGCATCATATTTATCCAGTCTCCAAAGCTGGGAGACTAGACAGAAGTCATCCTGCATTCTTTCCTCTCCATGAACCCCCATAATCCAGGCATGAAATCTCATCAACTCTACCCCCAGGCAGCTCTAAAATCAACCTCTGCCTTCCATTCTTGTTACCAATGACACAGTCCTTCATTTCTCATTTGGACTATAATATTCTGCTTTAAGTTTTAAATTTTCTTCATTATAATATATCATAGTTCAGGTGCTTTTTAAATGAACAACAATTTCTTGACTCAGTCTTACCCTGTCCCAATCTGGCTCCCCACAAGCCACTAACTGAAACTACCACAGGTTTTTGATCATCTAGTAATTGTCTCAGTATCTCTAGCTAGTATGTGGTTTATGTGACGATTTCTTGGTTTATCAAAATAAGATATTTCTTTTACTTTTCTGGTACTAGAGATGAAGAATTAACCTACTTCCTTTACCCTCAGGTTTCCAGTAGCCCTTCCCAAAAGTCTGTATGTAGCCAAATACAAGGCAAGACTTTTGCTCAAAATTATCCCATAAAAAATAAAGTCCTTATTAAGATTTTCATATTATAAGCAGTCTCTTAATTACTTAATTTCAAACAACAAATTACTATTTGGGGAAGACACAGTAACCTGAAATGACCTCAATCAAAGCTAGATTTGGATGTTTATAAAGGGTATCTGACATGACGGTGGATGGTAAATAAATTTAACACAGATTGAGTCATTATTTCTGGAGAAATGGTTTCAAACAGCAGTTCTGGATGCCATTGCATACATGCCTTTTGTTAAAAATTACTCTATTAAAATACATTAAATGCTTACGTTGTGGAGCTCACTACGAATTAATGAGTAGATGTGAATTAGGATAAAATTTCTAATGGCAACATCAAATTCAGATTCAAAAAGTGCTGTAGTCAAACAACTTAGTGGAAGCAAATATGGCACTGTTTTCAAGTGGCTCCAGATGAAGGAGAAATGAATGCCAACGTGCATGTGTGGCATTTGAAAAAAACATGAAATATGAGAGTGAAAAAGAGCAATTTTGTATAACAGTGTAGTTTACATAACATGTGGTTTAAAATATACATATATAACTAAAATTTAAAATATCATAGGTAGACATTGGCTACTTCAACTCTTTCTTTAAATGTTGTATATTTAAGTTGAAAAAAGAAAAGTTGTTTCCAACCTTCTCATTTAGGAAAATGATGGTTTGACTCATATTCAGGGTCCACTTAAATTATACATGTATTATAGTTATATCTCCAGATCAAGACCTCCATTAGTCAGTGCTGTTACTGACAGCATTCTTAAGCATTCTAAAATAAGCGTCTATTTTCCTATTTTATGTTCTGTGCACCATAGGCAATGTCTCTTCATTCTCTACTTTATAAGGGAAAGCAGTAATGTTCTCCCCTTCTCCTCCAACTCTTTTTCCCAGTCCTCACCAACCTGATTCTGTAACAAAACTTGTCTGCAATTTGTCCAACAAGGGTCACAAACTGTTGGTCCCTAAGTGAAAGACGATATAGTTTTGCTTGATTTAAACAAAAATTTATAATTTGAACAAGTTTCCCCGTATTTTAAACTGAGATTTCATGTGTAACGAAGGTCCCTATTTTCTTAATATTTCTATTGTGCTTTATTCTTTTGCTTTCTCAATGACATGAACTTCACCCTAGAATTCTCAGTCATCCAACTGTCTGGAGAGAGATCAGAATTTATTACAGAGGAAATTCAAAGACAGAACCTAAGGAAATATTCATCTTCTGATCTTCAAAAATAGACTTATGAAGCAGGACACTAATCCTCCAAAACTAGTGGTTATTCTTTTTTAAAAAATAATTTCAACTTTTATTTTAGATTCAGGGGTACATGTGCAGGTTTGTTACATGGGTATATATGGTGATGGTGAGGTTTGGGATACAAATGATCCCGTCAGCCAGATAGTGAGCATAGTACCCAACAGTTAGTTAAACTATCTATTTTCTTGAGAAAAGATATTTCTAGTTTACTTCATATTTCTCTTAAGCTTGCCAAAGGCCAAGCTTCAAGGATCCAGCCTCATAGATTTCTATAATAGCCTGACAATAGGTAATCAATCAGTTTATCTCTGCCAGTATATCATATATAGTATGATAGTTGAAGACCTCCTGTGCTGGTTAATTTTATGTGTCAACTTGACTGGGCCATGGGGTACCCAAATGTTTGGTCAAACATTATTTTGGGTATTTGTGGGAGGGTGTTTCTGGATGAGATTAACATGTAAATTGGTAGACTGAATAAAGCAGATTGTCCCACATAATGTGGGTGAGCCTCAGCCTATCAGTTGAGAGCCTGAGTAGAACAAAAAGGCTGAACTTCTGGCTACCTTCAAGTTGGGACATTGGCTCTTTCCTGGCTTCAGAAGGCTTCTTCATGGGGCTTGAGCCTGGCCGCTTTCAGATTAGACCTGCACCATCAGCATTTCCAAAATTGTCAGTGGACTAACAGTTAAACAAGATTGACTTTTAGATGTTGCTGGTGTTTTGTTGTGTTTTTCTTCAAACCAGCAGCAGAAGAGATTGGGAGAAGGCCATAATTACAGACTAAATAAAGTAATGGGATTCTTTTCTTCATATCCATTCTGTGGTGTGAAAAAAAATTGCGACCTTGCAACATGCATAAAGATCCAGCTTTCTGGTTCTCTTGAAATTTGCTGTCTCAGAACAGTGGGCTAGCAATTCTGTAGGAAGGCACCCCTCTCTGTTCAGCAGCAGCAGCAGCAGCATTTCAATGGGGCACACACTTGCCAGTTTGACAGGCCCACCCCCTTCCAAACCACTCTCTCACTCACTCACAGTGCCTGTATGGTTCTGAATATATTTGAATTTGTGATTCCTGGTCAATGAGTCCATTCTAAAAGTTAAACACCAATTAACAGTGTTTACATATTGTTTCAATTAGGAATATGTTTAGCTGCAAATAACAGATACCTAAATAGCAGGACCTTCAACAAATAAAGGTTTCCTTTTCTCATATATCAGAAAGTCTGGTGTGGGCAGTTGCTGAAGTTGGATCAATGATATATGACACAATGTTGCAGAGACTACTAGCTGTCTACCAAATGTCAATTTTCTCTTTTTTGTACTAGTTGAAACCTGAGATTATTTGAAGGGACAATGTAACAAGCTACAAGCAAGGTTTTTAGCCTTCCTTACAACTAGGAATATTTTAAATACTCCTGGACAATTTTAGGTTATAATAATCACAAATGGTGACTTCCAGGAAGGCAATTTTAATGGAGATAACACAGTTGGCATATATCTTCTTTACTGTGCTTTATCCTTTCTTCATGTCTGAGAATCAAAATATGATGGCTTGAGTACAGACAGCCATATTGAGAACAGGAAGCTTAGGGTCACATCCAAAAGATGACAACGCAGAAAGCCAAAGGATCATTGGTCCCTGTTTATATGATGTCGCCATCAAAACAAACCTGGACTACCCACTCTGGACTTAATAAAGTTATAAATTAAGCCACTCTCTTATAATTTTGTATTACTAGCAACTAAGTATAAATTTGATTGATACACTGTTGACACACTGTCCATGCATCTGTAGCTCTTTTGGCCTTTTCATTAAAGTTTTAAAATTTCTACTACCTTGCTCATGGCAAGAATATGGAGAAAGGGTAATGATCTGCCACAGGCACAGCTTTTTGATTCCCTCAAACACAGAGTAAGCACCACGACATTATTCAGGCACTAAATGGCTGCCTTATCCGGTTGTGATTGGAAGTAGGAACAGACAAATTCTTCATTAAATATGGACTACTACATATCTTCTTAGAAGTCTTGCTACTTGGTACAAATAAAGATGGCATCTATGTAAAACAACCACTGGAACTCAGAAAATGCCAGTGATGTTCAAGTCCAGGTTCTTCCGGTTCCATGTCCCCAGCTACCCTTTGCTATGAAATGACTCGGTTTTCTTATCTACTTCCACTGATTCAAACTAAAGCAAATTACTCATTTGAACTAAACTAAACTACATCACTCATTTGAACAGTGCACAGATGCATGAAGATCACATGGCCATGAGTATTCAATAAGATACACACTCACACTCATCCAGATGACTGGGGAAAAAAGAATTATACCATATATATGATATAATATATATAATTTATATATGGTATCATTTAGGTATAAAAGGTATAATTTATAAAAGGTATATTATATACATAATTTACATATATATAAAATACACCTTTTATATATGTTATATACATATTTTATATGTTATATACATATATATATAATTTACATCTAAATAAAACACAAAAATTTTAAATTCTTGTGGCAAACTCGGCTTGCCCCAGGAATTCACCCTTCTTGTAGGCCCAGTTTGCCACACATTGTCCAAAACAGTTCATGGCACCTCCACCTCCTACCTTTCTCTGAGCCTTGTATGTGCCTCTCTCACTGTGCTTGCATTTTGTAATACACTTTGTTTTCTAGCCTCTTTCCTCTTTGAGAACCTTTTAAGGTCAGCAACTGCTCTTCTTTATTTCCTTACAGACAGATCTAATTATTTAACACTGGATAAATGTTCTATTAATACTAGTTGATTTGAGTGAAGCTCTAGATAGAATTTATCACACTTTGAAGGAGGCCCATTGGTAAGATAAATCTGAAATTATCTGTACTTGTAATTTGTACAACATGCCAAAAAGAGAAACCTATTAAAAAGTACTCAAGTCTTTAGGAACTTGACTTTGATGACCTACAAAGATGACTAAAGAGAATATGTAGTTCCCCTTGACAGGTATTTATTATTTATCCTTCCTGTCAGAAATCATAGATTTTATTTATCCTTCCTGTTCAATTAGCATCAAGAGGTATAATGATTGTTAAAGGTCCCTAATGTCTTTTCGCCCCCTCCTATCCTCCTCCTTTAGGGCAGAGTGGATGAGCTCATTTGCAGAGAAGCTTGCCAGGCTCTGCATATGGTTTGTAATATAAATAGATCACATCCTAGGCATATCAGCAAGACAGAAGATGCTTGCCCTCCCCAAAGTCTGCTGAAATAGAAATTCCCACCTTAAAAAGTAGGCAAGCCACCTCTACTTTCTGCTTCTCAGGGACTTTAAGAATGTGTTGTGTGAATATTTCAATCTTTGGCAAACTTAGATGAGTCCTGGACTATCCAAAAATAAAATATGCTAAAACTAAAAACTAAATGGCAGTCCTGTTTAATTTCAGATTTTCACCTATAATTGAACTTTGTGACTACATGCTTATTAAGAGCAATTTAGGTTCATGATCTGGATTATAATCTATTGCATTAGCTTAAACATATATGATCAGATTCTATTTTGTCTTTTATAAATAGAACCTAATAATTTGACTTACTTATGATACAAGTCTCTATTAAAAAAGAAAAATGAATCCATGAGGTAAAGGCGACAATAAAACAAAATGATTCTGAGCTACACAATGTCTTAGCTTTTATTTGAAATAGTTAAGACTCATAAGAAGTTGCAAAAATAATACAGAGTTCTGTGTACCCTTCACCCAGCTTTCCTAAATGAGAACATCTTACATAACTATAGCACATTGTCAAAAAGAGGAAATTGACATTGGTGCAATAGTATTAACTAATAATCTTATTTGGATTTCACTCCTTTTCTGTGCTCTTTTGGTGGGGGGGGTGCAGTGTATGTAGTTCTATGAAATTTTATTACATGTTCAAATTTGTGTAACCACCACTACTATCAGGATACATATTGTTTTTAAGCATTTACAGAAGTCCAACTAAGTATTAAACACTGATAAGCACTTCTACATAACCTCATAAGGTAAGTTTATTATCCTCATTTTGAAGTGAGAAGACTTAAAAGGAAAAAAAGCAGACATTTCCCTTTCTTTTGGTATTTTATTATCATGTGACTGAGAGGCACATTTGTTTAATGACATTAATTTCAATATGAGTGATTCAATTTTTTAACCTTTATATTGAGCCTTTATCAAGCCACAGCTCTTCAATTTTTAAATGTATAAAGAGAGTTCACACAATCCTTTCACTATTTTTTTTTTACTACAATTAGTCATGAGATGAGTGAAGAGACCACACACACAAAGAAGACATATCCTGCAGCTCAGGATGCTAAAAACCGCATCTCTCAAGTACTTTTGCTTTTCCTCAAAACCATAGAAACTCTATTTCTGTTCTTGTTTTTTTCCTGCACCCAGACCATAACAGTTTTATCCTTTGAGAGTTATTTCTAAAAATAAAATGAGAAAGAAGAAGAAACATGTAAAGGTCTCTATCTTTGGTTTCCCAATGCTATTTTTAACCACTATTTTTTTTTTTTTTTTTTTTTTTTTTTTTTTTTTTTTTTTTACCATTCACTACTAGAAAACACTCCATCCATTGCATCACCCTCAGGCTCCATGCATTTAGAGCCTGGTTTACCCCATCCCTTTAACTACCACTGGAAATCCTATCAACAAAATATTGTGGAGCTCACTGTGGCTCAGCCCTGATCTCTGGATCTTTACCTCTTGTCCACACTCCACCTCTGGCTTTCAACAAATGTTAAACCAAGTCTAGTCTAGACCGTTGGGACCCAGCAAATGAATTTTTCTACTTACTGACTACTCCTTCTTTGTCTGTTTTCCCATTTTCTCCTTCTCTTTCTGATTTCCAAAGTTGGAGTCATGAAGGACCAAGCCTAAAATAGTGATGGTCAACCAAGGATGACTTTCACCCTAGGGGATGTCTGGCAATGTGTGGAGATATTTTGGGTTGTCACAACTAAGGGGAGTATGCTATTAACATTTACTGGGTAGAGACTAGGGATGCTGCTCAACATCCTACAATGTACAGGACAATCCCTACAATGAAGAATTACCCCACCCTAAAGGTCAATGGCCAAGGTTATGAAATCCTGCCCTAAAAGATGCCATGATGTACTCAGATTCAGTCTACATGCTAATGGCCCCCAAATTTCAATATCTAGTCCTGCCATCTCTCTGAATTCCAGATTTCTATGTCCAGCTGTCCCTACTTATGTCTATTATGTGCCCCAAACTTAACTTGTTCACAGCTAAACTCTTGATGTTACCCACACTCCTACTCTTTCCCCAGTCTTCCCCATATTGCTGATTGTGCCACCAAAGTTGTCACCTTATATTCAAATTGTGATTTTATGGAAATCATTTGGTACAGGCATACTATGATTAAAATGAAAGAATAGTGGAGCTGTTAGGAACCTCATCTGGGAAAGTTTTTAATACATACCTAAACCTATACATTTAATTTGATGGTAGAGCCAGAATAAGAACTATGGTCCCTTAAGCTTCCCCATATTTAGCTTGGCTTCTTAGGTAAAATATGTAGCTCAGTTGCTTTCACTTCATTATTTTCATAAGTTGTTAGAAAGGCAGTTTTGTACACTGCAAGGATGAGCAAACTATTACCTGCGGGTCAAACCTGGGTTGCCACCTGTTTTTATATGGCTTGTGAACAGAATGATTTTACCATTCTTATGTGATTGAAAAGAACCCCAAGGAACAATAATAATTCATGATATGTGCAAATTATATTCAATTCTGATTTTAGTGTCTACAAACAAAGCTTTATTGGAATATAGCCACATTCATTCATTTACGAATTGTCTATGGCTGCCTTCGTGCTACAAGAGCAGAGTGGAATAGCTGCAACACACACCGTATGGCTAGCAAAGTTGAAAATATCTACTATTTGGTCTTTTACAGAAAAGGTTTGCTGACCCCAGTAAAGTGATATGAGCTCAAATTTTAGAATTTAAATAGGAAAAGAAAAGAAATACAGATTCCAGTTTTGTCTCAGCTAGCAGTGTGATCTTTGAGTATGATCCAATGTCTGTGAGCCTCAGGTTAAATGGGATAATGATACTTTCCTTGAATTGTCAGGAGTGTTAGAAGTAATGCCTGTAAAGATTTGGAATATAGTAGGAACTCAACAAATACTAGCAATAAATAGTAATACTAATTAATATTAGCATAAACTTAGCCCTCAAAATGTCCCCTTTGGCATTCTTTCAGAGTTCTTGTGACAAATGCCTTTTTCTAAAATCCAAGCAAATATGTAACTTAAAATGAATGCCTTTAGTCCCTTGCATCCGTTAGGTGACAACAGAACAGGTTTCTATCACATCATGGTTGACAGCAAACTGGAGTGAAGTTAATGTCTTTATAATTCACATGTCATCCCACCCAATCATGAATTCCCTCAGTAATTAGTTTCCTGGAAATTGTCTCCTGAGTGATAAAGGTGACAATATCTGAAATAGGAAATAGTCGAGACCTATCCAGTCTCCTTTTCAACTTTCCTATGTCAAGAACATCAGAAAACAAGTTTAGTTAATAGAAAACAAGAAGAACCAGAAATAAATTAGGAAATGGCACATAGAAACAGTCCCAACCAATCAGACCCAACTCTTAGATTTCCTAAAAGGCACTGACAGTAGCCATAGAAGCAGAGACTGGCCTTGATTTTTGATTGGCCTCCCCACAAACTTCCAGGCAATAGAGATAGGGGCATGCCTGATACTCACCTCATCAGTGGCCTCTGTCAAGACCTTGGCCTCTGCCCTGACCACCACCTCCAATCCTTCAGGAGATTCTGCCATCCCTGGTGGAGTCTCAGTCTCAGGCTTGCCTCCTGGCTTACATCTCATTCCCGGAGTGGAAAAGAGGTCAACTCTAGCTCTTTTTCTTTGTGTGACCCCATCCTTTCCCCATCTTGCACACTGCCATTTTCTCCTGCTCTCTAAGGCAGATTTTGCTGAGTAAAGAGTCACTTCCAGCCTCCTTAGACTTCCTCTTCTCACTGAATTCCCCTTTCTATGGCACTTTCTGGGATGATCCCATCCCTCACGAGTGACAAGGCACAGGGTGTCATCCTGCTAATTAACATATGGCCTAATTATGGCTGCGTTACACTTTAGAAGACAGATTTAAAGCCTGAAGTGACCTAAGTAATTAGAAGTGGTAGACAGAAACAAATGAAAGCAGCAGCAATAAGGTTGGGGTGGGCAATGACTTGGTCATGTCCTGTGAGGTTGAAAAGGTCCAGAGGCCAGTGAAAAACAATCAACCATGACTCAGATACATTGACACCCTGGGATCGGCTATAAGCTTTACAAGCGTCAAATGTAGGGCAAGATGGAATTTTCTTTCCTCTGTCCCACCTTCATTCTCCCCTCTACCACCCCTGGTGCTGAGGTGGTGTTTGGTAAGAGAGATGAAACAAATTAGAAAAATTAATGCCCACAAAGTTGAATTTTCATATGGTGCTGCAGTAAAGATGGGGTGGGGGATAGGGGCTGGTAGCTTAACTGATGTTCTGAAGCTGACATGTTCTAGGGTCAATCTAGTGAGTGGTAGGGGCAAGAGCAGGACAGACAAAGATATGATGCATGTGTAGGTTTACATCTTAGTCCCTTTTGTGCTTTTACAACAGAATACCTGAGACTGGGTAATTTATAATAAATAAGTTTATTCTCACAGTTCTGAAGGCTGCAAAGTCCGAGATGAAGGGACCAGTATTTGACGAGGACCTTCATGCTGCATAATCACATGGCAGATAAACAAAGAAAGGGTAAGAGAGAAAGAGGGGGCCAAAGTCATCTGTTTGTAAGGAGCCCTCTACAACAATAAGGAGTCCCACTACTATATTAATAAGCCAGCTACCACAATAATGGCATTAATGCATTCCTGAGGGTGGTGCCCCATGACCCAAACAACTCTCAATAGGCCTTACCTAACCCCTCTGCATTGGGAATCAAGTTTCTATCATACAAACTTTAGGGGACGCATTCAGACCACAGCAGTTGGATACCCCTAGAAGTCAACCGTGGGTCAATAATGTAAGTACAGGTAGTTTCTATGGGAAAAAAATCTAAGAAATCGCAGATGAGAAAACTAGACAGGGAAAGGAAAGAAGGCAAGAGAAGGTATGTTATCAAGGAAGTCAGTGTTGAGGACAACTGGAAATCAATTCAGCTGGGGAACTATGAAACACAGAATAGAGCAGTGATTGGCAAACTTTTTTTGTAAAGGGTCACATAGCAAATATTTTAGGTTTTGCGGGCCATGCACTCTCTGTCACAATGACTCAGTTCTGTCCTTGTAAAAAAAAAGCAACCATAGATACATTCATCCCTGAAATACCCTTGGGAGATTGGTTCCAGAACCCCCATGGATACCCAAATCCATGGATGCTCAAGTCCCTAATATAAAATAGTGTAATATTTGCATATAACTTATGTCCTCTTGTATACTTTAAATCATCTTTTTTTTTTTTTTTTTTTTTTTTTTTTTTTTTGAGACGGAGTCTCGCTCTGTCGCCAGGGCTGGAGTGCAGTGGCCGGATCTCAGCTCACTGCAAGCTCGCCTCCCGGGTTCACGCCATTCTCCTGCCTCAGCCTCCCGAGTAGCTGGGACTACAGGCGCCCGCCACTTCGCCCGGCTAGTTTTTTTTGTATTTTTTTAGTAGAGACGGGGTTTCACAGTGTTAGCCAGGATGGTCTCGATCTCCTGACCTCGTGATCCGCCCGTCTCGGCCTCCCAAAGTGCTGGGATTACAGGCTTGAGCCACCGCGCCCGGCCTAAATCATCTTTAGATTACTTATAACACCTAATACAATGCAAATGCTATGTAAATAGGTGTTACACTGTATTTTACTTGTTTTTTTTTACTGTTATATTTTTATTATGCTGTTATTTTTTATTATTTTCTTTTTTCACATATTTTCTGAAGTTGAATCCACGGATGCAGAACCCAAAGATATGGAGGAACAACCATAATACATAAATGAATGGATGTAGCTGTGTTCCAATTAGACATTTACAAAAACAGGTAGCCAGTGCAAAGGCTACAGGTTGTCAACCCCTTGCCGTAGAATAATGTTTTTCCAACTCCTGTGGTGAAGAACCAATTTTTAAAGAATGTCCAATCCACTGCAAAACAAGACTTTTAGAAATACAACAAAGATAAATGTTTAGAAAATGAAATTTTAAAAGCATACATATGAAATACAAGCTTTTTTTATTATTAGATTCAAAAGACACAAAACAACTGTCCAACTGCTTGATTCTTTGCCTATATTAGCTACAATCCAGTTGACAATCCTGCAAGGAAGATGCTGTTGACCTAATTTTAAGGAGGAAACTGACCCTCAAGGAGGATGAGTGACTCATTCAAGGCCACACAGCTAGTAAGAAACAGAGCTGGGACTCCAACCCAGTACTGTCTGATTCCAACACTCACACACTACATATGCCAAGTTGCTGATGAAAAGCCTGTGAGACAAATCACTGTGATAAGTGCAATCTGGGCTGGGAAAGAAATAAGAAAAGACTCATAAAAAGGAAAATGATCTACAGGGAAGGTAGCAAAGAAATGCCCTACATATAATTGAAGTCTTTGAAAAATGGGAATAGGAAAAGTACAGTCACATGACTGGGGCCTTTTACAGTCACGCTAAGGTTTTGAAGGTGTTTGTCAAGGCAGTGGATACCAGGGACTCACTCTCAATGGGATTTTTCTAGAAGCTGGAAATAATTATTTAAAATTCATATAAAAATTTTAAGAAATTAAACAAATGAGGGTGCTACAGTTTGAATTTGTCCCCCAAAAGTTAATGTGTTGAAAACTTCATCCCTAATACAACAATGTTGAGAGGTAGGAACTTTGGGACATGAGGGTTAGTTATCACAAGAGGAGGTGTGACAAAAACCAGTTTGGCCATCTCTCATGAGCCCCTTTGCTATGTGATGCCCTGCACCACCTCCAGACTCTACAAAGAGTCCCCACCAATAAGAAGGCCCTCACCAGATTCACCCCCTCAACCTTGGGAATCCCAGCCTCCAGAACTCTAATAAATAAATTACTATCCTTTACAAATTACCCAGTCTTTTGTACTCTGTTATGGCAACAGAAAAGGGAATAAGACAGAGGAAGAAGACTAGTCCTCACAGGAATTTATATATATTATAGGCAACAATATTTCAAACAGTACAATACTGGCTTAAGAACAGACAGGAATCAGTCAAAATAAAAGAATCAGTAGCCCAGAAAAAGAGTTCCTTTGTGTAAAACTGAATATTTAATAAAGAAAGCATTTATCAAACAACAGAAAAGAAAAAAATCATTTAGCACATGCAGTTGAAGGAACAGATTAAGAAAAAAGTATTTCCCCTATGTCATATATCAAGGTGAATTCCAAGTGAACTTTTTTTTTTTTTTTTTTGAGATAGAGTCTTGCTCTGTCGCCCGGGCTGGAGTGCAGTGGCATGATCTGCAACCTCCACCTCCTGGGTTCAAGCAATTCTCCTGCCTCAGCCTCCTGAGTAGCTACAACTACAGGCATGTGCCACCACACCCAGCTAATTTTTGTATTTTTAGTAGACACGGGGTTTCACCATGTTGGCCAGGCTGGTCTTGAACTTCTGATCTCGTGATCTGCCCGCCTCAGCCTCCCAAAGTGCTAGGATTACAGGCGTGAACCACCATGCCCAGCCCAAGTGGACTTAAGAGATTTTTTTTTAAGTTAAATATAGAAAAAATGGAAGGAACTCAAAGCCCAAATTTAATTTCTGGCAGAATATCCTTAGGAAATAATCAAACTTGTGGAAAAAAGAAAATGCAGAAAGATATTCACACATCTAATGTTCATTTACAGGGTGTGATTAAGGAAATACCAGCACTTCAGCTCCTTAGGATAATATATGGCCCTTCAAATAACTACAAAAAATATAGCAAGATAAAAAAATGTTTAAGAATGATGGAACTATATAAAAAAGGTGTATTAGTGTTCTATTGCTGCTCTTAACAAATTACCTCAGACTTACCTGCTTAAAGCAACACAAATTTATTATCTTACAATTCTGGCAGTTACAAGTCCAACATATCTCACTGGGCTAAAATCAAGGTGTCAGCAGGGCTGCATTCCTTTCTGGAGGCTCTAGAGAAGGATCTAGGTCCTTAACTTGTTCAACCTCTACAGGACACCAGCATTTCTTGGCTGGTGACCTTTTCCTCCATCTTCAAAGCCCCAAAAGCCAGTAGAGTCCTTACATTGCATCACTCTGACCTCCTTCCTTAGTCACATGTCCCTCTGAGTCTTGTTCGGCCTCCCTCTTCAACTTTTAAGGATGTTTGTGATTACATTGGACCCACCTAGATAATCCAGGATAATTTATCTATTTGAGGTCAGCTGATAAGCAACCTTCATGGCATCTGCAACCTTAATTCTGAATTTATCATGTCACCGAACATATTCCCAGGTTCCCTGGATTAGGACACGGGTATCTTTGAGGGGCCATTATTCTAGTCTATCTATTCTATCTATCTATTCTAAACCTATTGTACATAGTTTTCAAACAGATGAAGAAAATGTAGTAAGATGTGACTATACATTAATGGGATAGTGAGTAAATATTGTCTATTTTCCAAATGTTTTATATTACATATTATTCTATAATTTTTTGCAAACATAAGAGTGGTGGTTGATGGAGGTAAATATGAGAAAGGTATGCTAAATCTCAGCATAATAAATGTTGGGCTAGCACATTAACATCTGTTGCATTTTTCCATCCTTCCTTTCTTTTCTGAATATTTTTAGATTTTCCTCAGTCATTAATTCCTTGGGGCAGTCCTGACCCATCAGGGTGGTCAGCAATAGTTGCCAAATGTAGTGATGATGGCTGTCTTGCTATAGCAAGCTCTGAATTAATAGCTTTTGCCTTTCTCATTTGGCTGGTCTTTGTTTATTTTCATAGAAAATGTAACTGTTTCCTTAAGCATTGTGCATTTTAATGTTTTTATTCCAGCAGTTACGGTGTCCTCAAGAATGTTGGGTCATTTCCCCAAGGTGGTTGGGCTTGTCTCAGAATTCTATGGAAAGAGGCCCAGGCCTCAGACCCTATGAAATACTTGTGCCCACACAGAAGGGACTTTATAGTCACTACATTAATCTCTCCAAACTGGGAGGTCTCATAAATCACCCACCACAAGCACTTCTTATTGAAGTCACTGATTTCAAACCAGCTTGCAATAGAAATTTTGTGAAGCAACCATAGAATTGTTTCCATTCCTAATTCTAGAAATGAAAGCACAACTATTCTTCCATCACACCATTTAAGGAAGAAAATAAAAGATGATGTGCATTCTATCTGTTGCCATGGCACAACATCAAGACAACAAGGTCAGAATGGGGGTAGCCATGGAAAAAACTAAAGTCAATATAATCTAGTTTCAGAAAAATTGAATGAGTTAGCCTTCAGTCCACATTCATGCATGATATGGTTTGGCTGTGTCTCCACCCAAATCTCATCTTGAGTTGCAGCTCCCACAATTCCCACGTCACAGGAGGGACTCGGTAGGAGGTAACTGAATCATGGGGGCAGGTCTTTTCCATGCTGTTCTCATGATAGTGAATAAGTCTTATGAGATCTGATGGTTTTATAAAGGGGAGTTCCCTGCACAAGCTCTCTATTGCCGCCGTCCATGTAAGATGTGACTTTGCTCCTTGTTTGCCTTCTACCATAATTGTGAGGCCTCTCCAGCCATGTGTAACTATGAGTCCATTAAATCTCTTTCCTTTATAAACTACTCAGTCTCGGGTATGTCTTTATTAGCAGTGTGAGAACAGACTAATACAATGCACAATCCATGAAACCTCATGTCAGAAGAGTTACTCTTCTCAGTTGTTCTGCAGTCTCCCCTGACTTCCCAACTTGACTAAAAACTTAAAAGTGCTCCAGGATTAACCCTCTCTAGTTCCAACCCTTCTATTTATTGAATACTTCACATAACTTGCAAATAATGCTACATCTATGTCCAGAGTCAAGCTGTGTAGTTTGATCATTCTTTCTCCCCATGACTGTAAAATGTTTTAGTATCATAGATTGTATCAACTGCAATCACAGTTATTCAAAATATAAACAGAGCTGGAAAGGAACCTAGCAATAATTCATTTTTTAGTTCTCAATCTTGACTGCATTTTAGAATCACCACGGTAGTGGTGGGGGCAGCTTTTAAAATCTTGATGCCCAGGAATGCCCCCAAACAGTTTCATAAGAACCTCTGGGACTGGGATTCAGGAATCATTGTTTTTAAAGCTCCCTAGTACCATAGCCAAGGTTTAGAACCACTGCTCTAGCCTAAAAAATGAATGTCCAAGCAGATGAAGTGACTTTACTAAGATGAAATAGCTAAATAGTTGCAGAACCACCAGCGCTGTGCTTACTTTGGAGCTGGTACTAAAGGAATGAATTCTATTCTAGGTTGATCCAAAACAGTGGTCCCAACCTTGGTGTCTAATAAAGGTACGTGGAAGCCTTTGAAAACACAGTATATGGATTCCTACCTCTACCCCAACAGAGATTCTGGGTTGTTTTGTTTTGTTTTGTTTGGCGAAGCTCCTCAGTTGATTTTAATGTATAGCCAGGGTTGAAAACTACTGATCTAAATTTTAGAAGATCATGGGCCATGTACAGTGGCTCATGCCTGCAATCCCAGCACTTTGGGAGGCTGAGGTGGGCAGACTGCTTGAGGCCAGGAGTTCTAGACCAGCCTGGCCAACATGGTGAAACCCTGTCTGTACTAAAAATACAACAGTTAGCCAGGCATAATGGTGCATGCCTGTCATCCCAGCTACTTGGGAGGCTGAAGCAGAAGAATCACTGGAATCTGGAGGCGAAGGTTGCAGTGAACCAAGATCATGCTACGGCACTCCAGCCTGGGTGACATAGTGAGACTCTGTCTAAAAGAAAAATTAATTTTAGAAGGTCTTCTAAAATTTAGAAGATCAGTAGTTCTATAACCTATCTGCTCATTTTTCTTAACCAATAACCTATCTGCTCATTTGTTTTTAACCAAAGACCACAAAGTAAGTGGATGCATCTCCTTCATATCCAAGGAGCTTTATCAGAAGGAAGTCATGTCAGTAAGCTCTTAATGTCAATAAGGAGAATGTGTAATATATACAATACATTAAAATTATCCCAAAATTACAGGAATTTCTCTCTGAAGAATGAAAAGTGTTTCCAATAACATGTATCATTGTTTAAAGCTTTAATGTCAGAAAGAAATTAACATTAATGATATAATAAATCCACAGCACTACATTAAAAAATTTGTGGTACAAACATTACCTTAAATATGAAATGTTTAAAAATAATAGGAAAACCAAGATATGCTCTTAGGTGCCCTGAGTGAATTGGTGTGAGGAGGAGTTATTTAGGAGTAAGTGAGGATGTGGAGATGCCTAGATTGGGATTCAACCAAGGAAGGTGTACTAGGTTTTCTATTGCTATACAACAAACTACCTTGAAATTTAGCAGCTTAAAACAGTAAACATGTATTATCTCACAGTTTCTGTAGGTAAAGAACTTAGGAACAACTTAGCTGAGTTCTGGCTCAGGGTCTCATGAGATTTCAGTCACGATATTTTCGGGGCTACAGTCATCTGGAGGCTTGACCGGGGTGAAGGATCTGTTTCCAAGATGGACCATGTGGTAGACAAGTTGATGCTGGCTCTTGACAGGAGACCTCAGTTCCTTGCCACATGGACCTCTTCATAGGCTGTCCTTAGGACATGGTGGCTGGTTTCCTCCAGAGTGAATCCAAGAGCGAGCAACAAGGCAGCTTTTATGATATAATCTCAGAAGTCACATATTATCATTTATACCTTATTTTCTTTATTAGAAGCAAATCACTAAGTAAGGACCACAGTCAAGGGGAGAGGAATTACACCCCACTTTTTAAATAACATGTCAAAGAATCTGTGGACATATTCTAAACCATGACATAAGGCAGGAGAGAACAGGCAAAGACAAGGGTGCTTGCTGGTAAACCTAATGCAAACTCCATCTAAAAAGCACAAGCCCTTCCCTTTTTGACAACTGCCAAAAGGTCCAGGAATAGGCCTTTAAAACTAGCTAGAATAGCTTCTGGAAGGAAACAAGGGGTTATCTTTGATTTTAGGAATACTTTTGGTTCACAAAGGTCTTCCTGAATGCTGGAATTATTTGTATATAGAGGCAAAAGCCACAACTAGAGATGAGACAACAAATGAAAATGGTAAATGAAATAAACACTGATACTGCTGAAATGGAAGAGTTTACCAGCCAATGGGTGGAGAGACTCAGATCAAAGACATAACCTTCTCATGTAGAGGGAGAATGGCAGAATGGAAGAGAATTAGAAGAAAGAGAACAGAAAGGTTAGGCTGAGAACTAGGAGGACTGGACTTCAAAGACCCAAAGCCCCAGGAGAGGTTTCCAAGTGTTAAGGTTATTAATCGGCTACCTTGGTATTTTTGCTTCATATTCTATACACTGAAAAATCTTCACCCAGACAGTTAAGATCTTATATTTGGACCTCTGGGGGTGATCTCAGTAGGACTCTTGGCTTGTTGTGTACTGTAGCAAGTCCTGTAAGCATCCTGTACCTCTCCTTCCTCATCTAGATAACAGGGAGAATAATAGTGCCTACTTCATAGGTTACCAGGTAAATTAAACAAGTTATTATTTTCTCATTATTTTTTTTAAAAAAACTTGTGATAGTCGGCAAAATACTCCAAGACTCAAGCTTAATATTTCTTAGCATTTGCTGATTAGAAGAAGTAACTAAACTTCTAGAAATCTACTTCCTCAATTGCCATAGGTATTTATCCTTCCAACTGACTCTGATGTGTCATGGGGCATTTTAGTGAGCCTTCTTGTTCACAAACTTATGCCAAGAGCTGAATCATAATCTTTGGGTGGCTTTGACTACTCAAAAATAGGAAGTTTCAACATTAAATATTGATGAGTAGATTTGCTTTTCTCATATGTCAGTTTTGCACACAAAAATATTAAATACCTTTGATGTTAAAAAACTAATTTATTAAAATTTCCAGCTCAGAAACTAGTCCTTCTCAAGCTTTTAAATTCAACTCACAGGTGGGCGGAGCAAGATGGCCGAATAGGAACAGCTCCAGTCTCCAACTCCCAGCGCGAGTAACACAGAAGACCGGTGATTTCTGCATTTTCAACTGAGGTACTGGGGTCATCTCTCTAGGGAGTGCCGGACAATCGGTGCTGGTCAGCTGCTGCAGCCTGACCAGCGTGAGCTGAAGCAGGGCGAGGCATCGCCTCACCTGGAAGCGCAAGGGGGCAGGAAATCCGTTTTCCTAGCAGGGGAACTGAGACACATAACACCTGGAAAATCGCGTAACTCCCACCCCAATACTGCGCTTTAAGGAAACAGGCACACCAGGAGAATATATCCCACACCTGGCCGGGAGGGTCCACGCCCACGGAGCCTCCCTCACTGCTAACACAGCAGTCTGCGGCGATCTATCCGCAAGGTAGCAGCGAGGCTGGGGGAGGGGCGCCCGCCATTGCTGAGGCTTAAGTAGGTAAACAAAGCCGCTGGGAAGCTCGAACTGGGTGGAGCGCACAGCAGCTCAAGGAAACCTGCCTGTCTCTGTAGACTCCACCTCTGGGGACAGCCCACAGCTGAGGTCCAATAGGGAAAGCAGCGGGGGCCGGTGCAGAGGCGAACGACTTTGTCTGACAGCTTTGGGGAGAGCCGTGGATCTCCCAACGCGGAGGTTGAGATCCGAGAACGGACAGACTGCCTGCTCAGGTGGGTCCCTGACCCCTGAGTAGCCTAGCTGGGAGACATCCCCCACTAGGGGCAGTCTGACACCCCACACCTCACAGGGTGGAGTCATCCCTGAGAGGAAACTTCCAAAGGAAGAATCAGACAGGTACACTCGCTGTTCAGCAATATTCTATCTTTGGCAAACTCTCCTGCTGATACCCAGGCAAACAGGGTCTGGAGTGGACCTCAAGCAATCTCCAACAGACCAACAGACAGTCCTTCTGACTGTCAGACGGAAAACTATCAAACAGGAAGGACACCTATACCAAAACCCCATCAGTACGTCACCATCATCAAAGACCAGAGACAGATAAAACCCAAAGATGGGGAAAAGCAGGGCAGAAAAGCTGGAAATTCAAAAAATAAGAGTGCATCTCCCCCTGCAAAGGAGCACAGCCCATCGCCAGCAACGGATCAAAGCTGGTCAGAGAATGACTTTGACGAGATGAGAGAAGAAGGCTTCAGCCCATCAAACTTCTCAGAGCTAAAGGAGGAATTACGTACCCAGCGCAAAGAAACTAAAAATCTTGAAAAAAGAGTGGAAGAATTGACAGCTAGACTAATTAATGCAGAGAAGATCATAAACGAAATGACAGAGATGAAAACCATGACACGAGAAATACGTGACAAATGCACAAGCTTCAGTAACCGACTCGATCAACTGGAAGAAAGAGTATCAGCGATTGAGGATCAAATGAATGAAATGAAGTGAGAAGAGAAACCAAAAGAAAAAAGAAGAAAAAGAAATGAACAAAGCCTGCAAGAAGTATGGGATTATGTAAAAAGACCAAATCTACATCTGATTGGGGTGCCTGAAAGTGAGGGGGAAAATGGAACCAAGTTGGAAAACACTCTTCAGGATATCATCCAGGAGAACTTCCCCAACCTAGTAGGGCAGGCCAACATTCAAATTCAGGAAATACAGAGAATGCCACAAAGATACTCCTCCAGAAGAGCAACTCCAAGACACATAATTGCCAGATTCACCAAAGTTGAATGAAGGAAAAAAATTGAAGGGCAGCCAGAGAGAAAGGTCGGGTTACCCACAAAGGGAAGCCCATCAGACTAACAGCAGATCTCTCGGCAGAAACTCTACAAGCCAGAAGAGAGTGGGGGCCAATATTCAACGTTCTTAAAGAAAAGAATTTTCAACCCAGAATTTCATATCCAGCCAAACTAAGTTTCATCAGTGAAGGAGAAATAAAATCCTTTACAGATAAGCAAATGCTTAGAGATTTTGTCACCACCAGGCCTGCCTTACAAGAGACCCTGAAGGAAGCCCTAAACATGGAAAGGAACAACCGGTACCAGCCATTGCAAAAACATGCCAAAATGTAAAGACCATCGAGGCTAGGAAGAAACTGCATCAACTAACGAGCAAAATAACCAGTTAATATCATAATGACAGGATCAAGTTCACACATAACAATATTAACCTTAAATGTTAATGGACTAAATGCTCCAATTAAAAGACACAGACTGGCAAACTGGATAAAGAGTCAAGACCCATCAGTCTGCTGTATTCAGGAGACCCATCTCACATGCAGAGACATACATAGGCTCAAAATAAAGGGATGGAGAAGATCTACCAAGCAAATGGAGAACAAAAAAAGCAGGGGTTGCAATCCTAGTCTCTGATAAACAGACTTTAAACCATCAAAGATCAAAAGAGACAAAGAAGGCCATTACATATGGTAAAGGGATCAATTCAACAGGAAGAGCTAACTCTCCTAAATATATATGCACCCAATACAGGAGCACCCAGATTCATAAAGCAAGTCCTTAGAGACCTACAAAGAGACTTAGACTCCCATACAATAATAATGGGAGATTTCAACACTCCACTGTCAACATTAGACAGATCAACGAGACAGAAAGTTAACAAGGATATCCAGGAATTGAACTCATCTCTGCACCAAGCGGACCTAATAGACATCTATAGAACTCTCCACCCCAAATCAACAGAATATACATTCTTCTCGGCACCACATCGCACTTATTCCAAAATTGACCACATAATTGGAAGTAAAGCACTCCTCAGCAAATGTACAAGAACAGAAATTATAACAAACTGGCCGGGCGCGGTGGCTCAAGCCGTAATCCCAGCACTGTGGGAGGCGAGACGGGCGAATCACGAGGTCAGGAGATCGAGACCTCCTGGCGAACACGGTGAAACCCCGTCTCTACTAAAAAATACAAAAAAAAAACTAGCCGGCGCATCGAGGTCAGCGGCGCCTGTAGTCCCAGCTACCGGGAGGCTGAGGCAGGAGAATGGCGGAGAAGCTCGGGAGGCGGAGCTTGCAGTGAGTGAGATCCGGCCACTGCACTCCAGCCCGGGCGAGAGAGCAAGACTCCGTCTCAAAAAAAAAAAAAAAAAAAAGAAATTATAACAAACTGTCTCTCAGACCACAGTGCAATCAAACTAGAACTCAGGACTAAGAAACTCAATCAAAACGCTCAACTACATGGAAACTGAACAACCTGCTCCTGAATGACTACTGGGTACATAACGAAATGAAAGCAGAAATAAAGATGTTCTTTGAAACCAATGAGAACAAAGATACAACATACCAGAATCTCTGGGACACATTTAAAGCAGTGTGTAGAGGGAAATTTATAGCACTAAATGCCCACAGAGAAAGCAAAAGATCTAAAATTGACACTTTAACATCACAATTAAAAGAACTAGAGAGGCAAGAGCAAACACATTCAAAAGCGAGCAGAAGGCAAGAAATGACTAAGATCACAGCAGAACTGAAGGAGATAGAGTCACAAAAAACCCTCCAAAAAATCAATGAATCCAGGAGTTGGTTTTTTGAAAAGATCAACAAAATTGACAGACCGCTAGCAAGACTAATAAAGAAGAAAGGAGAGGAATCAAATAGACGCAATAAAAGATGATAAAGGGGATATCACCACCGACCCCACAGAATACAAACAACCATCAGAGAATACTATAAATGCCTCTACGCAAATCAACTAGAAAATCTAGAAGAAATGGATAATTTCCTGGACACTTACACTCTCCCAAGACTGAACCAGGAAGAAGTTGAATCCCTGAATAGACCAATAACAGGCTCTGAAATTGAGGCAACAATTAATAGCCTACCCAGGAAAAAAAGTCCAGGACCAGATGGATTCACAGCTGAATTCTACCAGAGGTACAAGGAGGAGCTGGTACCATTCCTTCTGAAAACTATCCAATCAATAGAAAAAGAGGAATCCTCCCTAACTCATTTTATGAGGCCAACATCATCCTGATACCAAGCCTGGCAGAGACACAACAAAAAAACAGAATTTTAGACCAATATCCCTGATGAACATCGACGCAAAATTCTCAATAAAATACTGGCAAACCGGATTCAGCAGCACATCAAAAAGCTTATCCACCATGATCAAGTGGGCTTCATCCCTGGGATGCAAGGCTGGTTCAACATTCGCAAATCAATAAACGTAATCCAGCATATAAACAGAACCAAAGACAAGAACCACATGATTATCTCAATAGATGCAGAAAAGGCTTTTGACAAAATTCAACAGCCCTTTATGCTAAAAACGCTCAATAAATTCGGTATTGATGGAACGTACCTCAAAATAATAAGAGCTATTTACGACAAACCCACAGCTAATATCATACTGAATGGGCAAAAACTGGAAAATTCCTTTGAAAACTGGCACAAGACAGGGATGCCCTCTCTCACCACTCCTATTCAACATAGTGTTGGAAGTTCTGGCTAGGGCAATCAGGCAAGAGAAAGAAATCAAGGGTATCCAGTTAGGAAAAGAAGAAGTCAAATTGTCCTGTTTGCAGGTGACATGATTGTTATTTAGAAAACCCCATCGTCTCAGCCCAAAATCTCCTTAAGCTGATAAGCAACTTCAGCAAAGTCTCAGGATACAAAATTAATGTGCAAAAATCACAAGCATTCTTATACACCAGTAACAGACAAGCAGAGAGCCAAATCAGGAATGAACTTCCATTCACAATTGCTTCAAAGAGAATAAAATACCTAGGAATCCAGCTTACAAGGGATGTCAAGGACCTCTTCAAGGAGAACTACAAACCACTGCTCAGTGAAATCAAAGAGGACACAAACAAATGGAAGAACATACCATGCTCATGGATAGGAAGAAATAATGAAAAATGGCCATACTGCCCCAGGTGATTTATAGATTCAATGCCATCCCCATCAAGCTACCAATGACTTCTTCACAGAATTGGAAAAAACTGCTTTAAAGTTCATATGGAACCAAAAAAGAGCCCGCATTGCCAAGACAATCCTAGGTCAAAAGGACAAAGCTGGAGGCGTCACGCTACCTGACTTCAAACTATCTACAAGGCTACAGTAACCAAAACAGCATGGTACTGGTACCACAACAGAGAAATAGACCAATGGAACAGAACAGAGTCCTCAGAAAATATACCACACATCTACAGCCATCTGATCTTTGACAAACCTGACAAAAACAAGAAATGGGGAAAGGATTCCCTATTTAATAAATGGTGCTGGGAAAATTGGCTAGCCATAAGTAGAAAGCTGAAACTGGATCCTTTCCTTACCCTTATACGAAAATTATTCAAGATGGATTAGAGACTTAAATGTTAGACCTAATACCATAAAAACCTAGAAAAAATCTAGGTAGTACCATTCAGGACATAGGCATGGGCAAGGACTTCATGTCTAAAACACCAAAAGCAACGGCAGCAAAGCCAAAATTGACAAATGGGATCTCATTAAAC
This sequence comes from Trachypithecus francoisi, assembly GCF_009764315.1. Taxonomy (NCBI): domain Eukaryota; kingdom Metazoa; phylum Chordata; class Mammalia; order Primates; family Cercopithecidae; genus Trachypithecus; species Trachypithecus francoisi. The sequence goes on from NW_022681471.1 coordinate 123,689,958, forward strand.
TAAAGAGCTTTTGCACAGCAAAGAAACTACCATCAGAGGAACAGGCAACCTACAGAATGGGAGAAAATTTTTGCAACCTACTCATCTGACAAAGGGCTAATATCCAGAATCTACAAAGAACTCAAACAAATATACAAGAAAAAAACAAACAACCCCATCAAAAAGTGGGGAAAGGATATGAACAGACATTTCTCAAAAGAAGACATCCATACAGCCAACAGACACATGAAAAAATGCTCGTCATCACTAGCCATCAGAGAAATGCAAATCAAAACCACAATGAGATACCATCTCACACCAGTTAGAATGGCAATCATTAAGAAGTCAGGAAACAATAGATGTTGGAGAGGATGTGGAGAAATAGGAACACTTTTACACTGTTGGTGGGATTGTAAACTAGTTCAACCATTATGGAAAACAGTATGGCAATTCCTCAAGGATCTAGAACTAGATGTACCATATCACCCAGCCATCCCACTACTGGTATATACCCAAAGGATTATAAATTACTCTACTACAAAGACACATGCACACGTATGTTTATTGCGGCACTATTCACAATAGCAAAGACTTGGAATCAACCCAAATGTCCATCTGTGACAGACTGGATTAAGAAAATTGGCACATATACACCATGGAATACTATGCAGCCATCAAAAGGATGAGTTTGCGTCCTTTGTAGGGACATGGATGCAGCTGGAAACCATCATTCTTAGCAAACTATCACAAGAACAGAAAACCAAACACCGCATGTTCTCACTCATAGGTGGGAACTGAACAATGAGATCACTTGGACTCGGGAAGGGGAACATCACACACTGGGGCCTATCATGGGGAGGGGGGAGGAGGGAGGGATTGCATTGGGGAGTTATACATGATATAAACGTTATGCACATGTACCACCTAGAACTTAAAGTATAATAAAAAATAAAAATAAAAATAAAAAAAAATAAAAAATAATTTAAAAAAAAATAAAATAATATAAATTCAACTCACTAATCATATTATTGTATGTATAAATCTACCAAGTTTTAATAATCACTCTTGGGGGATCTTTAATTAATATTTGTTCCCATTGCCCAACATAGTGATTAGACTCTCTCTGGTATGTTAAGCAATATTTAAAATTTTAATATATTCTATTATTCTATCCTTTTTTATGGGCTTCAGTTGTATGAGTAACAAACCTTCGCAAGTACTCATGTACTATTTACAAATCTAATAGATTAAATTTGTAAATATATTGGTAAAATTAAGTTTCCTGAATTTTCTAATATTGTTGATAAACTTCATAAGATTTCAAGCTAAAATCACAAGTTTAAATCAATAAGTCAAATACACATTTTGAATGGTATCACAAAGCTGATAAAGTTATCTTAATAAGCCAAATTCTCTTAAACATAGTAAACATCTAAAATACCAAATATATATATAGTATTCTTAAACACAAAGTATTAATGCTATAGTTTTGATTCTCTTAATTTTTTTCTAAATTACAATTTTTCTTTAGATTAAAAGGAAACATAACTGTTGATTTAAGTACTGAGCATCTTGATGTTTTCAAATCAACCAGTATGGCATCCTCCAGGAATGTTGGGTTACATCCTCAGGTGATATTGGGCTTGTCTTCTAGTTCCCTGAAAAGAGGCCCGTGCCTCAACCCCTAAGAGATTCTTATACACAACGGTGAAGGGAACACTGAACTCTCTTTATGGCCAACGCAATAACACTCTCCAAATGGACTGGTCTCACAGCTCAACTCTATGTAATCCCATTCCTGAGTCCACTAAGTCTAAACAATTACGTTTTGAATTTAGTGGGTTCTAAAGATACTCATCACATTCTCCTCTAGCTCTAGAGACTTGAGTGGTCCCTGTAGTCTTTTCTTAGTCTTCCTATCTAGGAAAGTCACAGCTCTCTATATATTAAAATAACAGACAACTGGAGAAAGGATTGTGGAAGTAAAAACAGAAGCAGGAGAAAGAATTAGGAAAGTATTTCAGTGGTTCAGGTGACATGTGACAGTGGCCGAGACCAGGATGGTATTAGTGGAGATGAAGTGGATTGATGAGAATATGTTCTAGAGGTAACATTAACAGGACTTAGTGATGGATAGTAGCTACTGGGAGGGAAGAAAGGAATTGGGGATAATGCCTGGATATTTGTCTCAGCAACCAGGTGGTTGGTAATTCTGTTACCAAGCTAAGAAAAACTTGAGTGGAAGGAGCTTAAAGAGAAACTTCAATAATTCTCTTTTAGGCATGCTAATGTCGAGATATCCTTTAGACAACCAAATAGCAATACCGTATTACAAATTTGAGCCTGCAGGGCTGGAGGACTAGCTCACACGATAGAGAAGTTTGCTCCTTCATCAGATACTTCACGTTTGTTTCCAGGAGGAAAGATAAGACTTGGATTATCCACTACTGGGCATATTTGCTGCCAGGATCTGAGAGAAAAGATCCCACTCCCCCTTTACCATATCTATAGAAACTAAGCAACAACTTTATGCCTATGGTAGGCATCGTTTACCTTCAAGTAAGCAAGAATAAATATTTTCATTTACAAAATTGTGAATGTACGCAGTTCCCTATCACAAAATTTGTGATCATTTGGCTTGCTTTTGAAAAAATGGACTTTATTATAAAAGATTTTAGTTCCAAATGACCTAATAGTCAAGTATCCCCTATATGTTATGTGATGGTTAAATTTTATGTTTCAAGTTGTCTAGGCTATGGTTGATAGCTTGGTCAACTCTAGTCTAAGTATTGCTGTGAAGGTATTTTGTAGATGTGATTAACATCTACCATCAGTTGTCTTTAAGTAAAGCTCACTCTCCATAATGTGGGGGGCCTCATCCAATCCATTGAAGGTCTTAAGAGCAAAAACTGAGGTTCCTGGAGAAGCAGCAATTCTTTCTCAAGGCTGTAATATAAAAATCCTGCCTGAGTTGCCAGCTTGCCAGCTTGCCTTACAGATTTTAAACTTGTCAGGCCCCACAATCACATGAGCCAATTCCTTAAAATAAACCTATCCGTCTCTGTACACACACATATTTAGATATACAGATAAATACATATGTATATATCCTATTGATTCTGTTTCTCTGGAGAACCCTGATAGTTATGCACATATTTCATGTAGGTAAAAATTAATAGGAAAATTACATTTAATGATCAAGAAGTATCTGTGGCCTCCCATGATTATGTGTACTACCTCTTGGTACATCAGAGGTGCTTCATAAATTTCCATTTGTGAACTGAACTTTTCTGGAGTTACTGCTTGGATATATATAGAGAGAGAGAGAGAGATCATCTGTAACAGCTGGCCTTGCTACTGATGAAGACCAGTCTCAGCACCTCTTGGAGGGTTTGCCATGTGCCACTCATTCAAGAAAAGGGTGGTTGAGTTGTTTTGTATAGAATCTGAGGAAAGAGATTTCCAAAGTCATAACTATTTCTAGAGACAATATGCCATTGATAAGAAATTATTTCAAATTGTGAAATGCATCTGTGCAAAAGAAATGCATGTGAAAACCTGCACATTATTTTGTTAGCAAAACTGAATTCAGCTAGATTATCTTTCTCATATTATTACAAAGCAAGTTTTACATTAATTAGCAAGCTCTTCCAACAGAATGAATGAAAGGCTGCTGATTTTCTAAATCACTTGCCTACTAATACATGATTGCAATTTAACAGGACACTATAAATATCTTATTTTTAGGACATATGTTTTGCATGCCATTATTTTCACAAAGAGCTGTTTTATTACATAAAGTGTTTTTCTTGTCCTTGACAGATTTGGATATAAGTAGTAAATAACAAATGCCTTCACCGGATCAGAGGCATAAACATAAAGGCAAAAATGATAAAATTTATTGAGGAAATCATAGAAAAATATAATCTTGATCCTGGAGTAGGGAAAGATTCTTTAAGACACAACCCCAAAAGCATTAACCATAAAATAGAAAATGATAAATTGAACTCTAATCAAAATTAAGACTTCTGCTCACCAAAACATACCATTAAGAAAATGAAAAGGCAAGCCACAGACTCTGATAATATTTACAATACATAATCCACGACAAAGTACATGAATCCAGATGAGAATGACTACAAATCAATAATAGAGAGACAAATTACTTAATTTTTTAAATGAGACTTGAAAATACACTTCACAAAAGATTATAGATGGTCAATAAGAACATGAAAAGATACTCAGCAGCATTAGTCATCAGAAAATGCAAACTAAAACCACAAGATACTATTATAAACCCAATAAAATAGTTACAACAAAAAGATTAGCATTAACAAAGGTTAGCTAGGGTATGGAGCAACTGGAATTCTCATATATTGCTGGTGTGTGGAGGGGTGTAAAATGGTGAAATATATTTGGAAAAGAGTTTGATGCTTTCTTATAAAGTTTCCATATTCTTACTCTTAAGTGTTTCCACTCCTAGATATTTCATTTCCAGTGGAAACAAAAACATATGTGTACACAAAGACTTGTATGCAAATGTTGATAGGAACTTCATTCATAGTAGCCAAAAACAGGAAACACCCAAACTTCCATCAGCAAGGGAGTGGATAACCAAATTGTAGTATATTCCTACAATGTTATATTACTCAGCAACAAATAGAAACAAACCACTGATAGCCACAACAACATGAATGAATCTCAAAATCAGCATGTTCAGGGAACAAAGGCAGGCGTGAAATAGCACATATTGCATGGCTTTATTTATACACATTTCTAGAACAAACAAAGCTTCTACAGTGACAATATCAAACTGGTGGTAGCTGGAGTTGGTGGTGGAGGAGTCAGGTGTAGAATTTGATGGGAAAGGGACAAGAGGGAACTTTCTGGGAAGACAGAAATGATCTATATCTTGATTGAGGCCATGGGTACATACACTGTTGCTTCCATGTTTTACCCATCAGTCAAGATTTTAAAATGTATTTTTTTTCAAAAGCTCCAAATAAAGCAATACCTTAAGAAATTACTGCAACTTGAGCTGAGATCCGGCCACTGCACTCCAGCCTGGGCGACAGAGCGAGACTCCGTCTCAAAAAAAAAAAAAAAAAAAAAAAAAGAAATTACTGCAACTGTTCTAACACTGTTTTACTAATACTTTCTATTTAAAAAGGATGTAATAATAGTTCATGAAGTTAATAGTTCATGCTGTTTCTTTGGGTTCCACTAGCACAGAGAGTATAGAGGTTCAAGGTCACGTGTGGAAGAGCAAATAGCATTCCTTACTGCTCTGCTACCCCTTTCAGGAGCCTTATACTCATCCAGGTAATTTCACTGTCCCCCATGGCATCTCACACCTGTGTTCTATCGCCACAGCAGTGCAGCTCTCCGTAGTCAGCTGTGGGGCTCTGTGTCCAGGTGGCCGGGTACCCCTCTGAAAATGAGATTGGTTCTGCTGACCCCTAGCATCTGCAGTGATTGCCTGAGGGGTCAGGCAATCCTAACCAGTCTTTCCACAGCACATGGGGGCTCTCGGTATCACATGTTCAGTCTCCTCTCCTAGAACTGTGGCATATGTCTGTGAACTGGAATTGGAGGATAATTTGAGAATATGGAAGAAGCCATTCTTACAGTGGTTCCTCCATTCTGCCTTGTCCCAAACCTCCAATCTATTATTACTAGGCTCTGAACTGTGAAGTCTTGAAGCTCTGCCTTGTCCACCTTCAATCCTTTGGCCTTGCTGTGTGAAGTTTAGCTGCTTCCTCCGCAGCTTGGATGTAACAGACCACCCAACTCAGCACTCCTTTTTCCACCCTACAGATTCCAGCCCTGGATCCACGTACCAGCTCATCACCCAAACAGGCAAGCTCTTTCTTCTTCTCACTGTCCTTTCTTTCTTGCATTTTTTTGAGATGGGGTCTCACTCTGTCACTCAAGCTAGGTTGCAGTGGTGCGATCATAGCTCACTGCAGCCTTGAACTCCTACCCTCAGGTGATCCTCCTACCTCAGTCTCCCAAGTAGCTGGGACTACCAGTACATGCCACCATGCCCTGCTAATTTTTAAAAATTTTGTAGAGCTGGGATCTTGCCATGTTGCCCAGGCTGGTCTCAAACTCCTGGCCTCAAGCTATCAGCCCACCTCAGCCTCCCAAAGTGCTAGGATTACAGGTGAGAGCCACTGCACCAGGGCCAAATTATCAAGTGCATCTTACTATGAATGCACTTGCTCCCAACAGAGGTAGAGAAATCATGTTTAATAAGTAGCAACATGTTGATGAGAAAGCTAGACATTTGAGAATAGTTTAAAAAACTAAAAGATTAGCAAGTTTATATTATGTCAAATTTATAAATCAGTTCTTCATATTTGTAAATATAGTTGAAAAATCCTACCTCACATAAAACTTTGGGAAGGCAGGTCACACTGTAATTTTGATGCACTGAAATCATTTTTCCTCAGCTTGCTGTTTCCAGGTATATATACGAATGAAAAGTTTCTTTGAAATGCTACAGTTCAACATAGATACACTCAAACTTAGGAGATAGTAATAGATTTTCATAAATAAAGGACTGAATTAGGAAGATGACAATCTTTTCTATTATGTGAGAAAAGCATTTTCTTTCAGATACATTTCCTGACCCTGAGCTAACTTACTATCTAAAAATAAAGTGGCCTTGTTTTGGTCTTCTACCCATCTATCTAAGTGTAGGAACCAACCTTGGCTTATAGTCAAACCCAAGTAGCACATCTTTATAGACTTAAATTTATTTTAAAAAATAATTTCTGCAAAATTAAGTATGCACCACACTTGAAAACAATGATCTCAAAGATAAACTTAGACACTCTGAAGAAACTCTTTTGTCCCAAGCTGAAATGCAGCAGACTGAAGTTCGATTTAGAAGCCTGGAACTATAATCTATTATTTTTCACCCTAGCCAGTGCACTGTTAAAATGGAAAATCTGTCTAATCAATTACAGCAGCTGAGGTGGAATATTGCATAGCTTGTAATCTCTGAAGCTTAAAAGAAAATCCGTTTACAAAAATTCAGAGATACATCAAAATGACAAGGGGAATGAAAGTTCATTTTCAATTAACACCAACCAGAGTTTTAGAAACCGGTAACATCCTTATTCTCCTTACTCTTACCTCTTCTGAGGTTGTCCAATTTGACTATAAACATGCCATGGAAACAGAATTGATGGAATGTTTACAAAACAGATGTGTTCACGGGATGCTAATAATATATTTAAACACAAGACCTACCTTTTCAAAGGAACATAAATTATAAGTGACAGAATACAAAGTACACAAGAATGCATTAAAATATATGCCACAGAGCAGACAAAATTGAGGAAGATATCACCTAGTCCATATTTATTAAACACTCACTATACGAAAATTCCTAAATTTCTTCCAAAGAATATTCTTTCACTCTGTCGAATTACGTACTACTATCTGCTTAGAAAATGACTCAGAAAGAAAAGTATAATACTTTACCCTACCTAGAATCAACAGGGGAGGAAATAAAATATTCAGAATAATAAATGAACAAATGATAGAATATATATATATACACACATGTATATGCATATGTACATACACACATACATCTTAATAATGATGAAGTGTTTTTTCTCAACTTCTTTTTTTCTTTTTGAGACGGAATCTCACTCGCTCTGTCACTGAGGCTGGAGTGCAGTGGCGCAATCTCGGCTTACTGCAACCTCTGCCTCCCGGGTTCAAGTGATTGTTCTGCCTCAGCCTCCCAAGTAGCTACGACTACAAGCACGCACCATCACACCCCGCTAATTTTTGTATTTTTAGTAGAGACAGGGTTTCTCCCTGTTGGCCAGGCTGGTCTCAAACTCCTGGCCTCAAGCAATCCACCTGCCTCGGCCTCCCAAAATGCTGGGATTACAGGTGTGAGCCACTGCACCCGGCCTCAACTTCTTTACAAATGAAATATGCTTGTGTCTTCCAATGGCAAGTGCCCTCGATGAGGAACTCTGGTTTGCTAGTGGTATAGAGGTCTGATTGTTGTCAGTACTTTGTCATTCCTATTTCTTTTCTTGTTTCTCTATGTGAACATACCTTTGTCATAGTAAATACATGTTTTTGACCTATAACCCTTCACCAACTACACAGCAGGAAGATGATTCTTTTGGTAACCCATCCTCAGTTTTGTTATTGCCACTAAGTCAGTGGTTCTCGATCACGAGTTAGTCTGTACCCTCAGGGACATCTGGCAATGTCTGGAGATGTCTTGGATTGACACAACTGGGGAAGTGATGCTGTTGGCATCTAGAGGCCAGGGATTCTGCTAAATATCATACAATGCACAGGCCAGCCCCCAGGACAAAGAATGATCCAGTTCAAAATATCAATAGTGCTGAGATCAAGAAACTCTGCTCTAGAGTTAGGTAGGACTAGGTCTACTGTGTGATTGACTCACTGCTGAGCCATTGTATTTTTGGATCTAAGATACAAATAGATTTATTTGTATTTGATTATTCAAACTCACCAGTTTACGGCACATTTTCATCATTGGACTCCTCGGGGCCTTATTTTGTTCTACTTATTACTTTTCTATTTCCTTTCCCCATTCCACCATTCTAACGTATTTGACGTATATCCTTTTATTTGTATGTGTCTTTGAGTAGCATTTGGGGGTGTGTTTGTGTACATGCATGTGTACATGTGTTACACACATGGTATTGGACTCTAGACTCACACCATTTTGACTTTTTTCACTCAGCATTGTTTCAAAGTAAAATAATTGCTTCATTGCTGTGTGCAAATCTAGTATGCACCTTCTAATTGCTAAAAGATACAGCAGTTTACTAATACACCAATCCCCTCCCCATCGTTACAAGTGGTAGTGTTTCCAACACTCTACTCCTAAAAATGCCACGAAAAACCGCATCAAAAATATTCCTTATGTGTCTGTGTGAGAACTTCCCAGAGACATATATCCAGAAGAGAGTTTTCAGTGCTTTCTCAGATATTATCACAATTGAGCTTCAAGCAATGATGTGATATAGGCATCATTGTTTCCCAATGATGGGGAAGCTAAAGCTTAGCAAGATTACATAGGTTGCCCAAGGCCACACAGCAGAATGGGGATTGACTGTCTGTATTTTCTGAAGCTCACATCTCACGTTCTCCTTAGACACCTCCAGATGCAAAAGAGAGTGAAGCCCAGAGCAGAACTGGCACTGACAGCAGGGAGACACGGAGGGATTTGTGAGAGGCTGTGCTCACATTCTAGAGCCATCTGCCCTTCCCTAGATGAGGTATTTTCCTCTCCAGCATTTTATTACACCCCAGAATCTCTGGGACCAAATCTCACAGGGACAACCGGACCCATCAGACTGAAGATGAGGAGGACCTGATGGCCTGAGCCACAGGCCCAAAGGAGACCTCACAGAGAAACCGAAAACTTCTCCAGGCGTGTAAGTATCTTCACCGTTCATTCTTTCATTCATTTTCACTATTAATGATTGGCTACTATGTGTAGCATGCTATCAAGCAAAACCTATCATTCGAGGGATTGTGCTCCTATCTGTGACTCCGTATTACAACCAGCTAGTGCCCTTGCTTCGATGGCTATCCGAGCCATCACACACATAATCCTTAGGGAAACCAGCGAGATGGCCATAGCCCTTATATGCCAGAAGAGTTGGCAGCAGATGTGGGGCCAACTTCTCCCTTATGTCCATGAGACCTCACTGCACAGGAATGTATTAGAGATCTCTTGCACCTAGGATCGTGATACATAGGTCACTAGGAAACCCTAGCAGCACCCTCCAAAGAACAGGGGCATTATGTTGGCTGAGGTCCCTACACTTGACTGAACACAGCTATTTGGTCCCAAACTAACATGCTAAGGGAACCAAAGGTTAAAAAGTCTTCTGCAGATGGAGGGAAGATTGTTAACCTATCGTATTTTCACGTTTTAAAGTTGAATCATGTTCAGAGGTTTCAAAAGTGGATTTGGCTGTGTTATTTTGAACCCAAGAAGGCATAAGCCAGGGAGGATGCTAGTGGAAACATCCCTAACCCAGAAATCCAGATACCTGGCCTGGGTCTCAGCATGATAATTGATCCACTGTGTAACTGGGAGCAGCTCAGCTTCTCTGGGTCTTACTGAATTCCCCTGGGAAAGAGGTGAAGTTTCAAATTGTTTCAATGAGACTTAAGGGTCAGTGAAGGTCCTCAAGGGTCACTCAGGATGGGAGTTGAGATGTTAGGAATGGGAGTTGCAGTACCTGCCCAATTTGACCACTTTGACCAATTTTATAACTTGGCATTGCATAAAGAATTCATCTTTTTACAATGAGTTATAACACAAAAGAAAGGTTTTTTTAAATGACTGATCACAATGACTTTAAAACTCTGCTTAGTGCTAGATATACTTTACTTCTATGATTCATGCCATTTCTCTCAACCCCAAAGCTCTGGCTTCCCTTAACTTTCCCTTCTCCTAGAAAACCAATAAATTGAAAGAAAAATAATGTTTCAGTGGACAGGGCCAACTTCTCCATCAGGCCTGGATAATCAGCCCAGGGCCAGAGCCCAGAATGTGTTTAAAGACCCATGAAAATTTACTCTCTTAAAATTTTAATCTTTTCCAATCAGAAGAAAAGGGTAATAATGTGTATATAATAATGAATCCAGCTCTGCTTACATTTGTTTTTATGCCATGACAGCCATAAAATATAACTGTTAGTATTTTTGGTGAAGGATGGACCCATGGAGGCAAAAGTACTTTCAGCCCATGAAGGCATCATTGGTTCTAATAGCAGGAAATATGTGGTGTTTGGAGACAGCATAGATCTGGGTTCAGATTCCTACTTTTAACATAGCTGCATGTGATTTATCTCTGTGTCTCTGTCTCCTGGTCTACTCAACAGGGACACAGATTCCTCCAGGACTTGCTGGGAGGCTTAAGTGAGCATGCACATGATATTCTGGCCCAGTAGGTGCTAAACTAATAGAGGTCTCTCCTCTCCCATCTCCCATCCTTTTCACACAAATCCCCAGCCAGGTGACATGGACAAACATTTTAGGGGACACTTAGCCAACATTTGCTCCGTGGCTTGGACTTGAAACTTCTAAAACTTCCTGCCAAGTCATTCAGCTCTGCTTTGTTCTCTCCATACTAGGAATTAAACAGAACTCATGTAATGGTCGTATAATTACCTCCTGCTTCTGTACAGAAAAATCCCAATTTTGACTGAAATAAACTGAGGTAAATGAAACAGCCACAGCCCAGGCCTCATCCTTTGTCATCAGTCCCAAGAACTGAGAAGTAGCAAGACCTGATGATAGAAATAGCAGTGACAGAACATATGGTTTGGTTGACTTAAAAGATCTGTCCCAAGACAGACGGAAATAAATCTAGTTTTCGTAAATTGGATGGTGTTTACCTTTTAAAAACACACACAAACTTTTACACTTAAATATGATTATTTGGACGCTTAGGTTGCTTCCCTATTTTGGCTATTGTGAACAGTGGTCCAATGTACAGATATCTCTTTGACATATGAATTTCATTCCCTTTGGATATATACCCAAAAGTGGGATTACTGGATCATATGGTAGTTCTATTTTTAGTTTTTGAAGAACATCCATTTTGTTTTCCATAATGCAAAAAAAAAAAAAAAAAGGATATTCTGCCATTTGCAACAACATGGATGAACCGAAGACATTATACTATGTGAAATAAGCCAGACACAGAAAGGCACATACCACAAGATTTCCCTTATTATGGAATCTAGATAAGTCAAGCTCATAAAAGTAGAGAGTAGAATGGAAATTTCCAGGGGCTGAGATGGGGGCAAGTAGGCAAGGAAATGGGGAGAGGTTGGTGAAAGGATACATAATTTCAGTTAGACAGGAGGAATAGGTTTTAGTAATCTACGGTATGGCATGGTGACTATAGTTAATAATAACATATTATATATTTCAAAATTGCTAAAAGAGTAGATTTTTAAAGTTCTCACCACGAAATAAGTATGTGAGGTGATGGATATGTTAGCTGGATTTAATCATTTCACAATATATACATATATAACATCACATTGTACCCCATTGTACCCCATAGATATACACATAATTAGTATTTATCCATTAAAATAAATATGATTATGTGCTGTTTTAATAAAAAAGAATATAACATTAGCAAAACCATTCCATGTTAAGAGCATACTAAAAATAAAACAGAACTGACATGATGCTTTACAGGTATGAATGTAATATAAAGAACTCTGGGCCGGGCGCGGTGGCTCAAGCCTGTAATCCCAGCACTTTGGGAGGCCGAGACGGGCGGATCACGAGGTCAGGAGATCGAGACCATCCTGGCTAACACGGTGAAACCCCGTCTCTACTAAAAAATACAAAAAAACTAGCCGGGCGAGTGGCGGGCGCTTGTAGTCCCAGCTACTCGGGAGGCTGAGGCAGGAGAATGGCGTAAACCCGGGAGGCGGAGCTTGCAGTGAGCTGAGATCCGGCCACTGCACTCCAGCCTGGGCGACAGAGTGAGACTCCGTCTCAAAAAAAAAAAAAAAAAAAAAAAAGAACTCTGTGTCTGAAAGTGAACTAGAATACACTTGAGAAACTGTGGGGAACGTGTGTGCATATTTGTGTGCATAGACAGAAAGACATTTTTATATTATGTATATAATATAGAAAAACCAGAATAAAGAATAGAACAATAATGTATACAATATATACATGTATGTAATCTTGGTCTTGGGTAGCTGACCTTTCTGGGCAAGTCCTGCAAACAGTTGGCACACAAACTTAGACTTCCAGTGCCACCCTTCCAATGACCTCACCCTTGACTTGGCTGCTGTCATGCTATATCATAAAACGAAAGCTCATAAAGGGCAGAGGCTCCAACACATAGCCAAAAGCCCTGACTTTAGCACTCCTTTCTGTAGAACCCTGGAATGAAGAGGTGCCCGTGCTTCTCATCTCAAGCCGATCCTGAACTCATACTACCCTTTCCCTATTACTCTTTCCGTATAGTCTGTAACATATAATTTATCCAAAATCCTAATGGGTGACCCAGAGACAGTCAAAGGAACCACCCGTGTGACAGCTGTAAGCTGTATATTGGTTGTGATCATTGCTGGGTGGTGGGTCGATAGGCAATGGCTAATTTTTCCTTCCCACTCTTCTGATTTTCCAAATTTTCTATCTTACCCTTAGAATGCAGGAGCTGGGAGGGGGGATAGTTATTATCTAAAATGAACTTGAGACCGCCCAGAAAGGAACCCTTTAAAAGAAACTAATCTACTTGGTGATTTGGTCCGGAACTAACCACTGGTTCCTTTAGAGATGTAATCTACAAGACACTGATTGTAAAGGAAATCTAATCTCTGTTCTCAATTTATCACCCTAAAAGTTGCTAAAAGAGAAACTATTCCATGTCTCTTTAGTTTAGAGAATGACGGTCTTCTCTACAAAAGATAATTTCTTGGAAAACATCTTGTTGCTTCTTTACAAGGTTCCTTTCCCTCCAGGACTTTCAGGGAAAGCTATTCTTGTGAGAAATAATAAATCAAGCTAAATAAAATATGGCCTAGAAAAAGATTTACACTTCCACTTACGAGAATGGGTAGTAGTAGTAGATGGATCAAGTCGCCTCATTTAATTCATGGTCCTAACAAGGGTGGTTATCTGGGTTTCCAGCCTATGAGAAATAAAAGATGTGAAACAGGAAAGGGATGGAAAGAGAAGGTTTGAAGAAGTGGACTACAAGGCTGGCAGCAGTGAGCAGACAAAAATTCCTGCCTGATTCAGAGGGTAATACTCTTGATGATGTCTCAAGAGATACTTAAAAAGTAGATATAAACAAACAAAATTTGTGGGGTACTATCAGATCAGACTAAAAGAGAAAGTTGAATTTTCTGGTTGTGTTTTATGAGCAGTGCCTGACACACAGTTGGCACTTTACAGATGTTTGTAAAGCATAAATATCACACAGCCCTAACAAGGGATAAAGTGGAATGGCCACACAGGCATGGCTGGTGACAGTAGAAATTGAGTTTTTCTTTTTGGAACATAATTTAGAAAAATGTCTATAGCTTTGGATTCAGTAAATTTTAGGAATCTGATCTAAGGAAATAATCTTAAAGTACAAAAAAAAAGCCTTATGTAAAAATATTTTCAATTGATTGGCTATTAGCAATAACATTGGAAACAAGTCAAATTTCCAACAAAGAAGAATAGTTAAATAAGCTTAGTGGAATATTATATAACAGATAATATATATTCAGGATAACCTATAACAATATGCTAATGCTTTAAAATGTTTAAATTTTTCTATCTATTATGTGTGTATACATGTGTGTACAAAAGCATATATAGTATGATTATAACCATTGAAAGAGTAAGCATCTTTCCTATACTAACTGTACTACAGGGTAATCAAATAATTGTTAAAAGAAAGTTTCTCTTTATAGAAGTATTCTAGCTGGTAAATGAAGATTGAATGAATGAAGTAGAATAACACTAAATTAATTATCATTGTTGAGTCACAAATTACCCTCAAACACAGACGCTTAAAACAACACACTTTCCGGCCAGGCACAGTGGCTCATGCCTGTAATCCCGGCACTTGGGGAGGCCGAGGCAGGTGGATCACGAGGTCAGGAGTTCTAGACCATCCTGGCTAACACGGTGAAACCCCATCTCTACTAACAATACAAAAAGTTAGCCGGGCGTGGTGGTGGGCGCCTGTAGTCCCAGCTACTACGGAGGCTGAGGCAGAAGAATGGTATGAACTTGGGAGTCAGAGCTTGCAGTGAGCCGAGATTGCGCCACTGCACTCCAGCCTGGGTGACAGAGAAAGACCCCGTCTCAAAAAATAAATAAATAAAAATAAAATAAACTTTCCATGGGTCAAGAATTCAACAGTGGCCGAGCTAGGAGTTTCGGCTCAGGATGGTTCAGGAGCTGCAATCAAGATGCCAGCTGGGGCTGCAGCTACCTGAAGGCTTGACTTCCAACCTCACTCATACAGCTACTGGCAGGAGGCCTCAGTTCTTCTACATGTAGTCCTCATGGCTTGGCTGCTGGCTTTGCCCAGAACAAGTGGCCCAAGAGAAAGAGGAGCAGAAGCTATGCTGCCTTTTATGACCTACCCTCACAAGTGACATAACAGCATTTCTCTTATGCTCTATTGGTCATGCAGACCAACCCTGAAACAGCACAGGAGGACATTACATGAAGCCATGAATCCCAGGAGCCAGGGAGCACTGGGGGCCTCTTCAAGGTGGGCTACTGCAAACACCATTTCTCAACCCTCAGTGAATTAATTGATCTACACCATAATCATCAATGGCCATTGACATCACAACAAGAGAGACAACCAGGCATGAAGTCCCACTGATGGAAGTAGCAACAACAACTACAAAATAGTCCAGTGAAAAAAATTGAACTTGAATCTGATTAAGTCTCTGGTTCTATATACTAATGTACAAGAACTAGAGGGGACAAAGGAACATGTTAACCAATACCATGTAAATGCAGCTTCCATGTGAGTGTAATACCATGTGAATGCAAGTCCAGACTGTGAGCAGTTTTATAAGACAAAGAACTAATTTCTTGATTTAAAAAAATGCAAGGGGATAAATAAGAGAGAGAGAAGAAAACCTACAGATTGAAAGAGACTAAAGGACATTTCGATAATTGCAACTTTTAAACATTATTTAAATCCTAATCCAAACAACTAAATTTTGAAAAACATGACTAAGCATATGAATAGAAGTAAGTGAGAAACTTTAAAGCATACAAAAACAAAATACAACTTTCTGTAATCATTCATTGTAAGGGGAAGAATAATTCTACACATACAATATTTTAAGAAAATATTATAGAAAGAATGTTTCTATGTTTCCTCTTTCATTTATCCATGCAGTTAATAAATGCTTACTGAGTACCCAGTGTGACTAAGGCATGTAGTAAGTATCCTGGCAAATATAGAAAAGGTTATGTAATACTTGATACCCAGTGTTCAAGAAGGCAGCTAAGTATAAGCTGCATTTTTGAAAGTTGATATTAAAAAATGATTGAGCCTCAGTAACCTGAAATGTGACTTGGGCAGAAGACATCAAATAAATTCTCAAGGCCAGGCACAGTGGTTCATGCCTGTAATCCCAGCACTTTGGGGCCGAGGCAGGCAGATTGCTTGAGGCCAAGAGTTCAAGACCAGCCTGGCCAACATGGCAAAACCACATCCCTACTAAAAATACAAAACTTACCAAGCGTCATGATGTGTGCCTGTAATCTCAGCTACTCAGTAGGCTGAGGCAGGAGAATCACTTGAACCTGGGAGGCAGAGGTTGCAGTGAGCCAAGATTGCGCCACTGTACTCCCGCCTGGGTGACAGGGCGAGACTGTTTAAAAAAAAAAAAGTCATACCTCCCTTGCGTTAATTTTATAATTGACATTTTAAAAACACTTCACTATTTTTCATTAATGATGAACATGCTTGCCCTAACCCCACAAGCTTTTAGTGGCAAAGTAGATCTATCTATTTTTCTTTGGTGTGATTAGATACTTATATTTCCATAGCATTTTTAATATTTGAGATATGATTGAAATATTACAGAATTCTCTCCTTGAAAGTATACAGTTGGGTAGTTTTTATTTTTATTGATTTATTGAGACAGAGTTTTGCTCTTGTTGCCCAGGCTGGAATGCAATGGCACGATCTCAGCTCACTGCAAACTCCGCCTCACGGGTTCAAGCAATTCTCCTGCCTCAGCTTCTGGAGTAGCTGGGATTACAGGTGCCTACCACCATGCCTGGCTAATTTTTTGTACTTTTAGTTGAGATCAGGGTTTTACCATGTTGGCCAGACTGGTCTTGAGCTCCTGACTTCAGGTGATCCACCTGCCTCAGCCTTCCAAAGGGCTGGGATTACAGGCATCAGCCACCGTGCCCGGCCGGCAGTTTTTTAGTGTATTCACAAAGTTGTGCAACTATCACCACTATCAAATTCTCAAGCAATTTCATCCTCCCCAAAAAGAAACTCTGTACCCATTAGCAGTCCCTCCTCAGACCTCATTACCCTCTGGCTGCCCCTCCACCCACCAACCCTAGGCAACCAGTAATCTACCTACTGCCTCTATGTATTTGATTATTCTGGATATTTCATATAAATGGTATCAGATAATATTTATAGTCTTTTGGAACTGGCTCCTTTCACATAGCACAGTGTGTTCATGGTTTATCCATGTTGTAGCATGTGTCAGTACTTCCTTTTTATGACCAAATGCTATTCCATTGTATGGACTGACCACATATGTTCATCCATTCATCAGCTTATGGGTTCATGTCATTTCCACTACTTGGCTATTATGAAAAATGCTGCTATGAACATTTGTGCATAAGTTTTTGTGTGGACATGTATCTTCATAGGAGTGGAATTGTCAGGTCATATAACGCTAGATGAACTTTTTGAGGACCTGCCCCACACTTGTTGATATGGTTTGGCTCTGTTTCTCCACCCAAATATCATCTCGAATTGTAATCCCCACATGTCAAGGGTGGGAGCCGGTAGGAGGTGACTGGATCATGGGAACTGTTTCCCCCATGCTGTTCTCATGATACTGAATGAGTTCTCACAAGAGCTGATGGTTTTAAAGTGTGATGCTTCTCCCTCCATCCCGCTGCCTTGTGAAGAAGGTGCCTGTTTCCCCTTCACCTTCCACCGTGATTGTAAGTTTCCTGAGGCCTCCCCAGTCATGTGGAACCATGAGTCAATTAAACCTCCTTTCTATATAAATTAACCAATCTCAGGTAGTATCTTTATAACAGTGTGAGAATGGACTAATAATATATACTTTGTTTATTTACAAAATAATATTTATTGAACAATTAAAACATTTTAATCTGACTGGCTCTTAATTTACACCTAGTTCATTATTTTGTAATAGTTTGGGTTTCTTTTTGTCATAAGGTTGACATTTTAAATGCCAGACTTCCCTCCATTTTCTTGAATTATGTTGACATCATAGCTGCTGTTACCTTATATTTTATTTATACTTTATTTTATCCAAGTTTTTAAAAATGTTTCTATTTTTAAAGGCAATTTTATATGCAATGATATCTGGAATTTACTTCAAAATAATATGAGAAGAGGAGGAGAAGTCAGTATAGAAAAAGAAAGATGAAACAAGATTGGCCATGAGTCAATAATTCTTGAAGCTGGTGATTATACCTAAGGGCTCAATATTCTCTACTGGGTCAAGTTTTGTATATGTTCAACATTTCTCATAATATAGTTCTCAAATAAATATTTTAATAGATTTGAGCCAATTTTTTAAAATACTGAATTTATATTTTTCATTTCAGGTGAAAATAACACCATCCTTTTCTGTTATTAAACATAAAGTATATTTCATTGCCCAGATGAATTTTCTCTTCTTTCTTTGTTCCAGAAGTAGTTGAATATATAATTTGTGTTTGCTTTACATTGTGGATTTGGAGTCAATATGTAGAGGATCTCCTTGTTCTCCCAACACAAAATGAATATTACAGAGTCACGTAGCAATGCCCAAGTAAAGTCACTTAATTTAATGCAACTTAGAGCAGACTCCATCCTAACAAATTGGCTGCAGAACGGCTAACTATGAGTAACAGTACTTCAGTTAGAGCGACCCAGGCATGCATTATTTATCAAACTGACCATGATGAAGCCCATTAGGAACAACAGGATCTGAAAAACATGTACTCAAGTTGACTGAAGGCCAAGTCACGATTCTAGCAAGTCCCCAGCAAAAACAGTGTGATTGCCACTAATTCCCAGGTATTATTTGTGTAATGCTGTCTTAATAATTTCATATTTTAAGTTGACTACATATGCTCAGATGCTCTTTGCTTGACTTGATCAAAATACACAACTCAGTCATCAACACTGAAAATGTTGTTTGCAAAATCATTCTATCTGCATCTACTGATAGCAAGCCAATTTTGCAGTACATCACAGGAATAGGTGGTAGATTTGGTTTACTTAGGTGTAGAAAATCTGGGAAACAGGAAAATATTCTCAGGAAAAAAAGTATCCTTAAGATGATCACTTACAATGAGACATTAAAGATAAAATAATTCATTTCAAGTTGCCGGGCGCGGTCGCTCACACTTGTAATTCCAGCACTTTGGGAGGCCAAGGTGGATGGATCACAAGGTCAGGAGTTCAAGACCAGCCTGGCCAAGATGGTGAAACCCTGTCTCTACTAAAAATACAAAAATTAGCCGGGCATGGTGGCAGGTGCCTGGAATCCCAGCTACTCAGAAGGCCGAGGCAGAGAATTGTTTGAACCCAGGCAGCAGAGGTTGTAGTGAGCCGAGATCATGCCACTGCACTCTAGCCTGGGTGACAGAGTGAGACTCTGTCTCAAAAATAATAATAATAAATAAAAGTAAAAAATAAAAGTATGAACAGTCTCTTAGAAGAATAACTTTTCAAAAATACATACTGCAAAGTGTCCATGGAAAGCATATAGATGCTTCTACAAAGGCAAGTAGGTTGAAAAGTGAATGGCATATCCTAAGCAGCTCATTTTCCACCTGTCAAGGCGTGGATCCTTACTAGCTGGTAATTTACACAGTAATCTAGGGAATCGAAATAAAATAACTGTCATTTCTAAGTCTTCAACAAACTATCATTGGCATTTTTCAAACTACTCTATGCCTTTTAGAAAATATAGGAAAAGGGGTGTTCTGTTTCACAGTTGATCCTTGCCTGCCCTCTCAAGCCTGAATCACCAACATTAGCCATGAGCCAGACAAGCATATTTAGTGTCTCAATTTCGGTATCTGTAAAGAAGATATTTCAACAGATGGTGGAAAAGAAACTAGGACAAGAACCAAAGGAGACAATTCCAAAAGGAAGCTTAGAGAAACAAACCCAATGCCTGGTAACTTCATATGTACAAAACAGTGCCAATCAGCTAGCTGGTCGATGAAACAGAATAAGGTCTGTGTGCATCGCTTTGGATTGATTTTCCTTAAGAGAAGCATAAAAGAAAAATTGCCCCTCTCAGAGACCTAGGCTCCAGGCTGAGTTCTAGAAGCCTGATCCCATCAAATCAGAGGGGACCAGTGCTCAGGCTGAGTGCTCAAGAGTGGAGGAACACATCACAAAATGAAAGGTTAATACAAAGGAAACATCCATTTAGAAGGTTAGGAATATTCTATTCTTTTCTTTTATTTTATGTTTGGTCATTTCCTGGAGAAACTTATAGGGGTACAGAGAAAACTTCCCCTTCGCCCTATAAAGGTTCGCTGAAAATCAGCTGACAAAACGCAAATTAATAAAGGAAAAGGCATGCAATAGTTTATTTAATGTGCATAGCATGGGGGAACCACAGGAGAACGATTACCCTCTGACCAACAGCAGTGCAGAAGCCCATGTGCCCTTTTTCACAGGGGACGGAGAGATGGCTCTCCTGTCAGGTTCTAATCAGCCTCGTTGTGCTAACTGAGGCCAGGAGGTTTCACATTGAGTCGGTGGCCAATTAAATGCTGATGAATCCACGGTTTATTGTGAGGCTTTCACAAACCAGCAATCATGCAAATATATTCAACACACAAGGGCACTAGTAAGAGAGAGAGGAGGGTCGAAACACAGCGAGTAGCTTGATTAGCTTAGGAGGCCAGCACGCTGACAGACAATCTGGCAGGTCCTGTTATTTTTTCCTGGGTCGGGGTTGGAGTGGGGGGTCACTGTCACTGCTCTTCTCCCAGCAGACCTTCCTACAGCCCTGCGATGGAACAGAGGCCTCAGAGTTGCCACATGCAGAGCTTCTGGTGGCATCTTGACCATGGTCAGTTTCTTTGTGGTTTTTATGGCCCTCCATGGCCATGATCTCAGCCACCTTTTGGATTCACTCTCTTGTCAGGTCTCAGCAGTGCCTGGCCACAGCAGGTGATGTCTTCCATACATGTGCTTATCACTGAGGGGTCAGCAATTTCACTGTAGGCTGTCATTTGTCATAAGTGACACCATTTTGAGATATTTAGGATCACGAAACATTATTATATATCATCAGGGAATGTAGACAATTATTTTCAGGGGCAGTAAACCATTAGGGAGAAAAATGGACTGTGGAGGTGAGAGACATTACAGAAAGGTGAGAGGTGGAGGTGCACAGGAAAAAGGTTGTCTTATTATGGAGATAGAGTCTTCCAGGTCATCTTTCTGAGCTGCCCTCAGAAGAATAGATGAAATTCTGTCTGGGTCTGGTGCTGACTCCCAGCTTTTTCTCTTCATAGATGTTTGATCTTTCCTAGATATTTGATGAGATCCCTAGGCAGGCAGGCGGTTTAAGACAATTACATTTCTTTTGGGAAGATGCTTTCTTAGTGAGATAAGAAAATTCCAGAGACAGTCCCTCCCAGAGCTTGGGGGACAAGAGGGAGGCGGGGGGAGACAAGACATAGTAAGAGGGACCTTGATTCTGAGGCCTCTCTGCATGTCAAAGTACCAGTCTTGGGGTATTGCTCTGAGCCTCAACAGACTCATGGCAGGCAGAGGAGCTGAGAGAACTTCTATGGCAGGAGTAGGAGGAGCTCAGGCAACAACTGCTATTCTAGTGATGTATAAATTTTCAGTCTAAAGCAGTTCACATGTTGTCTGTGAAGCAATGAACACTGAATGCCCAGTGCTATTTTAACACATGAGCTATATGGATAACGATACACAAGAGAAGTAAATCAAGTCCCTCACACTTACCAAATAGGTACTTTGTAAAAGCAACTCTCCAGAGAGGCGTGGGTTTTCTCACAATTTCCCCCGGGGAGCACACTGGGCCACGCACCTCCCTCCAAACCTCTGCTGCACCATCTCAGGAAGCAGAGGCTTGGAACTGTGCCTGAAACTCCTTCACTCTGCAGGTGCGTGGTGACAGCCTGTCCCGGGTGGCAGGCTGGAAAATATGACGACACAACCACAAAAGGCAGCATCTTCACATTAGCTCTTACAGACTGTTAGTACCTGTCATTCAACACCTGAGAAAAACAAAGCCCAGAGGGCAGCAAAATGAGAAGTATTTCTATGCTGGTGTCTTATTTGCAAGGAAAAAAATAAAATGTGACCTCATAAAATACCAAAGTATTACGAATGAAATAAGAGGTGTTGAGTTTGCTGAAAAGTGCAGAAGTTAAAAAAAGTACTAACTACTAAAAAGTGGTCAAGAGGGTTTTGAAATCATAACTTTCCTTTTGATTCATTATTCAGAACCCAAGAACTCAAATATTTGGTGTCATGGGAACATAAAGCTAGTAAATGTGTTTTGCAAATAACAACTATCCCACTGTTTGTCTTTTGCTTACCAAACAGCATTTCACGTTATCGAATATCCTTTTCCCCAGGACATTAAATGATTTTATGGAATCTAAAAAGCAATGGTAATTAAGTAAGGAAAAATGTTGTGCCTCTATGTGTAGCCTCAAGTAATAAACAGATTCAATACATGGTGCTTGATGCTATTAGTAGGGGATGATGCAGATGATACGAAAATAACAAATACAAGCTCACTATGTGATCATTTTTGTATTAACTTCAGTTAGTTTCAGATACCTTATGTGGGCATTATTAGAATCTGAGGTTTCACTCCTACATAATTCATTTTATTTTTTATTTTTATTTTTTGAGACAGGGTCTCACTCTGTCACCCAGGCTGGAGTACAGTGGCACAATCTCAGCTCACTGCAACCTCTGCCTCCCAGGCTCAAGCAATCCTCCCACCTCAGTCTTCAAAGCAGCTGGGACCACAGGCATGTATCATTATACTTGGCTAATTTTTGTATTTTTTTTTGTAGAGACAGGGTCTCACCATGTTGCCCAGGCTAGTCTCGCACTCCTGTGCTCAAGCAATCCACCTACCTTGGCCTCCCAAAGTGTTGGGATTACAGGTATGAGCCACTGCTCCTGGCCTCATAATTCATTTTAAATCTATTTAGAATGCAGGAAAAAACTATTTCTCTAGACCAGAGGTCAGAAAAATCTAATCCACAGGACAAATCCTGCCCGCCACCTGTTTTTGTCGTTTTTTCTTTTTTTTTTTTTTTTTGTAAACAAAGTTATATTAGAACATAGCCATGCCCATTCATTTATGTATTACCTCTGGTTGCTATTACACTATAACAGCAAAGGTTGAGTGGTTGCAACAGAAACTGTATGGCCACAAAGCCTAAAATATTTACTACCTAGCCCTTGACAGAAAATATCTGCTGACTAATAAATACACTAGACATTTCATTAGTTACCCTCACTATCACTATGGCACAATAAATAACAGATATGTAAAAGTTCAATATCTGATTTATTTTCCTGAAGAAAATTAAAGGAATTTATATTAAGTTTTGGTATATCCCCTGCAAATACAGCTGCCAAATAGTCCGCGCTTGCCATCAAGACCTGGAGTTGATTTTCTCTTCCCTTGAATATAAGGTGGTCTTGTGACTTGCTTTGGCAGCACAATATGGTAGAAGAGGCCTGTCAGCTTCTGCTTTCCCTCTTGGAGCCCTGAGTCACCATGTGGAGAGTTTGCCTCCTCTGCTGGAAAGAGGCTCAGCTAGTCCCAGACACACCAGCTGTGGTACCAGTCTTTGAGTGAAGCCATCTTGGAGATCTTGGTCGCGGATAAGCTCCCAGCTGAATACAACCCCAGGAGTGGCCACAACCAACACTGTGTGGAGAAGAACTGCCTAGCTCAGCCTAGGCAACCAACAGGGTGAGGAGAATAAATCATCGTTTTAAACCACCAAACTGTCATTATGCAGCAATAAATGAACTCAAAGTTTTGATGTTCCATTTAGTATTTCAAACTTTCTTTAGGATATTTTAAAATAGTTCTAAAACAAGACAACTCTATCGTCTTCTTTTATATCTTAAAAGCAAGAAACATCATTCTGTTCAGATGGCAGTGTGAGCAGATTGGATGAAAAATGTCTCTCATAAACTGCATGTAAGACATGAAGACTCATCAAAGAAAAAGCAAAGTTATCTGGAGACAGCAAAAAGATACAAAATCTCATCTAAATGCTGAGAAGAAGATATTTTTTAATCCACGAACTAAGTGGTCAGGGTTTTTATCATTTTTTAAGAAAGCATTTCTTTTCTCAATCTATTTGTCTTACTAAAAAGCAAGCAGGTCAGGAGAGGGACTTCAAGGAAATAAACATGGTTAAATTTAAGTTTGCTGGTGGCAGGCAACTTACAATTGACTAGTAATATAAGAACAAAAACTGATAAATACTCCCAGAAAAAAGAGAAAATAGAGGAAAACAATGAGAGAAGAAATTGATGCAAACATGACAATAAAAGTCTTCAAGACAGACATCTGGAGCAGGGGACTGTATTTTCTGTAGGGTATAGAAAAGCAGGTTCAGTTAGGCAACATTTATTTAAATTTTATTTAAAGAAAGTGATGACTTGAACTAACCACTGAAAACACATGTGCCTCATAAAGGAGACAAATTAGTACAGTGCCTACCGGAAACGGCATAGAGGTTTCTCAAAAAATGAAGACAGAATTACCATTTGACCCAGCAATCCCACTTTTACTTCTATACCCAAAAGAATTGAAAGCAAGATCTCAAGGAGATATTTGCATACCCATGTTCACAGCAGCATAATTCACAATAGCCTAGAGGTGGATGCAACTCTAGTGTCTACCAACAGATAAACTGATAAACAAAATGTGGTCTATCCATGTAATGCATTATTATTCAGCTTAAT
The DNA here is from genome assembly GCF_009764315.1 of Trachypithecus francoisi. NCBI lineage: Eukaryota > Metazoa > Chordata > Mammalia > Primates > Cercopithecidae > Trachypithecus > Trachypithecus francoisi. The sequence goes on from NW_022681471.1 coordinate 123,714,694, forward strand.
AAAAAGAAATTCTGACACATGCTACAACAACATAAACCTTCAGGACATTATGCTAAGTGAAATAAGCCAGTCACAAAAAGAAAAATACTGTATGATTCCCCTTATATGAGGTACCTGTAGTCATCAAATTCATAGAGATGAAAATAGAATGGTGGTTGCCAGAGGCTGGGGGAAAGGGGAAGTGAGGAATTGTTTAATAGGTTCAGAGTTTCAGTTTTGGTAGATGAAAAAGTTCTAGAGATCTGTTGCACGACAATGTGAGTGTACTTAACACTACTGAACTGTACACTTAAAAAATGATTGCAATGGTTAATTTTATGTTATTGTGTTTCTTTACTATTAAAAAACTTAAATTTTTTTTTTTTTAAAAAAAGAGACTAGAAGGAAAAACTCCAAAATAGTTCTGGTGACTAGCTATGGCATCATGATGTTGGATGATTTTTTCCCCTTTATCTGTGCTTTGATGTGTCTGTGTCTTTTTTAGTTTTCATATTTTGAAAACATTAGTTCCTACAATTTAAGAGAAATGTGAGTTAGTTGGGTCAAAAATAATAAATTCCATTTAGACAAGGACTTTTAAGTCTATAAGTAGGATGAAGGAAATAAAGCATCAAAACAAATGTATTAGAAAATAAAACCATAGCATTATTTACAAGCCCAAGAGTACAAGTTTCTTGAAAAAAAAAAAAAATATATATATATATAAAGAGAATACCTTTGCCAAACATAATCAATAGAAAGGAATGAGAAAAATGTCCATTAAATGAATTATGAATGTTAAAATAGACAACAGCTGCTGAAAAAAACCTTTGAAACTGCAAGAACTAAGCAGGCACAGCTGTAATATATTTGAAAATCTAGATCAGGCTTGGCAAACATTATCTGTAAAGGACCAAATAATGAATATTTTTAGCTTTGTAGGCCATCCAGTCTCTGTAGCAACCACTCAACTTCTGCCATTATAACTTGAAGCAATCACAGACAATATTTACATGAAAGAGTGTGGCTGTGTTTCCATAAAACTTTAGAAAAGCAGGCAGGAGGCCTGATTTGGCCCACCGGTCGTAATTATTAAGTGATAGAGGCTGGGGTCACTTTTCCTTCATGTTCTTTTTCCCCTAAAATTTGGCCTTCCCACATCACTGTGACAACCTTCACCAAGGTAATAAAGAGCTGGAGCTACTGTATCTTTTTCTCCTGGGCCACTGACATCCTCATGGATAGCATTCCTAATTAGATACCACCAAACAAACACTGATTCTGGATACTCAGAATCCATAGGCATCCCGCTTCCACATTTTATATTAAAAAACCAAAGTGTCATAAACCTTAAGGGCAAACAGAGGCAAAGTAAAACTTTCATCATGGTCTATCAGTACACACAAAGACTCTATTTTCAGGAAATATCTCAGGCCACTCCTCGACGTAAGGAAAACTATAGAATATGTCATCCTAAAAGCTTTTGAACACAGGAACCAAGGCTCTAGGTTTTGGAGAAAGTATTAATTAGAGTAAGATGCACTAGCCAGGGGTGAGAGGGACCACAAATACAGAAACCAGGTCTTCCCTTTGCTATAGTGATCCAGTGCAGTTACTCCAATTGGGGTTCAGGTTCCCTTTAAGTCCCTTTTTTATTAAAAAAAAAAAAAAGTCAGCAAGAAGTAAACAATCTGAAAACTCCCATAAGGGAGTTCATGGAGTTTTCAGATGAAGAAACTGGGCAAGCCATGAAACTTCAAAAAGAACTGTGAGCCCTGATGATTTTGAAGTAGATTTGGTTCAAACTTTCAGGGCCTGGATAATTCCAAGTCAAAAATTCAGAAGTTTGAATATAAAAACATGAAAAGTTATGCAATTAATTTCAGAAAGCTTCAACAGAATCAGAATCTCCAGAGGTAAGATCTGGGACTCTATATTCCCCCATGATTCTGATGCAGCATGTCTTGGAGCTAGCATTTGAGAACCGCTGAATTCAAGAGCTAAATATAAAAATCAACCAAAGACAATGATTAGTTAATTAGCAACAATAATCGTATGGGAGGGGGTTTCTGGAAGTATTTTCACACACAACCAGTGAGAGTGTAAATCACGATAATTCGTCTGGAAAGCAATTTGGCAAATGTACCAAGGACTTTAAAAATGTTTATAGATGTTGATACCTGCGGAAGAGGGAGGGCTACCCGGCTGCTGCTGGGAGCAGGGGTTTAGAGGAGACGCCAGGCTAACCGACCGGCCCCGGGAGGATGCTTCTGGAAGTGCGGAAAGAAGTGGAGGCTGCCACCAGCCGCTGCAGCCAGAGAATGAAGCGCCCCTGCATGCTGACGAGAAGTAAGCCAATCGGGATGAAGCCCCTTCTCCCGTTCAGTTGTCCCTCTCCAGTGCCCCCTGCTGGCAAAACATAACAGGAAGCAAGAGAGCAAAGGAGTTTTCAGCACAAAGAAAGCGATGTATTGGAGCTGCCTGATAATCGCCAAATATCTGACACACTTGAATCTCTTTATAAAATTCCCCTCACGTGTACAAAACATGCAGGATATTTCAAAAACCAGAGCCTGATTGCCCAAATCTTAAGGAAAAAACTAAAAAACTAGTGTCAGATGTTCCTTTCAGAGTGATTTCTGGAAGCCAGCAGTATTTCACTTCATTAATATAATTATTTTATTACTTGTGTTAATCAACATTTTGTCATCAGGCTGGCTTGGGAGTTTTGAGGACAAAGATGTCGCTTTCCCATAGTTTATTTCTCCTCATTTTTCTATACGAAGTGCATGATAGAGTATTACTTCTACAAAATAGCAATTCTTATCACCAGTTGTAAAAATGTAAAACTAAGAGCATCTCCATTATAGAATATCTATAATGTAACCTGACGTAAACCAAGAAAACCTCAGGCAGCTCTCAGATATGCTTACAAATCGAAAGCAATGGGGTGATGTTGACATCATCCTATTATGATCAGCTGGTCTGCACTGAGCCCAAAAGACAAAGGGTACACACAATTTGTTGAGAACATTTATTATGACGGCAGGCTTCTTGTGTGCTAATTCCCTTTTGACGGTGATGTGTCAAAATCTAAGAGCACTTAGCTACTTACTACTTAAGCAACAAAGTAATTTCTGTTTACAGAGGGAAAGTTGTTTGAACTTGACCATAATCATACCATGGTATGTTTACCATACCATGCCTTGGCACGGTAAAATACAGAATTTTAAACTTGACTTCTCCATTGAGAAAACCAAAACAAAGCAAAAGAACTGGTTTGCCTTATTGAATAATGAATCTGAGACTTCTCAGAAATGATCTAATGTGATGTGTTTGTCCCATTTTGGAACATTTCAAAGAGATTTCAAGTTCCCATCTAGCTTTCTTTTATTTTAGCTTCTTGTGTTATAAATTGTCCCACAAGACAACCACTCTGAAACTTAACATCAGGGAAATCTTATAAAGCCAGTTCCTGTCTGGTGGGATAAATTTAGACTCTAGAAAATGCAAAAAAAGTATGTGTCCCACCATCCAGAATTCTGGCTGTGTGACCTAGAGGAAAACTGGCATTTGAATGCAAGGAATTATACAAGTATTATTTATTTCAGCCCTATGTGTGAGTAAAGGCGGAATTTGGAAGCGATCTGAATATTCACAATGGTAAAGGAATTAATACAGGATATTACATCCATATGATAGACTATCATACAGCAGTTCAAAGTATTAAACTAAAATTGTGTAAAGTAAAACACATATTACATATTTATGCATATGTCATACATACATGTATATATACATATGGATGTATGTCATATATATATATGTATGTCAAAACTACGATGAGTAAAATAGCAAAAAGTTTCATTGTACAATGTGAGTCCACACTATACCACATTCAGGGTATTTTTGCCGTGGAAGAAGGGCGGGGGGTTGAGACCCAGGTAATGGTTAAAGGGAATTTTAGCCAAATATAAATTTTTTTGTTTTACAAATAGTGGTTGAAACAAATATTACAAAATAATGATAGTTTTTTTAACTTTATAGTGAAAATGTATTTTATATCCTCCTTTCTAGTTTTCTGCAAATTCTAAATTTCTTACCAACTACCCCCCACCTCTCCCACCAGACCTCATGCTAGCTACAGGATCCCAAAGATGTGTTGCTGTCTCCATCTACTTTCTTCCTTGTTACTTGAGCAGTAGCAAGGGCAGGTATATATTCCCTTGAGCATCTGATGGCTTCTGAACATGCCAGGGTTTCAGTGATTTCAGCCAAGGCAATGAAGTTTAAACTGTTCCACAGACAGGGAGTAAAACATATGCACCACAAAAGGCAGGTTGTGACATTAGCTATTGCTGTATAGCAAAGCATCCCAAAATTCAGTGGCTTAAAACAATAAGCATTTATTATTGATCAACAGTACATGGGTCACCTGGATGGGTTTGCTAACCTGGGCTAGACTTAGCTGATCTTGACTGGCTTGTATATGCATCTGTTGAGGGCTGGCAGGTAGGCTAGGGGCTGGCCAGTCTAAGATGGTTTTTCTTTCACATGTTGGCCATTCGGCTGATTGTTAGCAGTGGTAATAAGAATAACTGGCCATATGGCTCTTATCATCCAGCAGGTTAACTGGGATTTGTTCACATCTCAGCAAGTTTCCAAGGGAGAGAATGGAAGGGAGTGACTTCTGCCATATTGCCTGGCTAAAGCAAGTTATAAGTCCAGACTTTTCTTTGCCCTTTTCAACAGCAAAGAAAATAGACCCCACTTCTTTATTAGAGGAACTTCAAACTCACATTTCACAGTTAGGAAGGGAGTAGTGGTGGTGGTGGTTGTTGGGTGTGTAAAGATTTAGAACATTTTAAAATCCATCTATCACACCATGGCTTCTTGTGGACCACCAAATTAACTAAGAGTCCCTGATTGGTTACGCTTTACATGCTACAGAATATACAAGATAAGATGAAATATATATCAAAAGAAAATCTTACTAGGTTTTCCCTCCAATAGAGTGTTTTAGTTTTCAGACTTTGTTTTATATACCGTCCAAGCACATTAAAACAGTCTTTATCTTCTGACACTAATAGGTGTGTTTCTATGCAGCTCAAAATCATCTCAACCAAAATTATTTTCTGGATACTAATGGATGACTAATAGAGGCTAGTGACCTGAAATTGTCTCAGAAGTCACCTTTACAATAGTGAAGATTGAGCAGTAAATAGAGCCTGCAGGCTGGTGTAATTTACCTTGTGCCAAGCCATATCTCCAAAATGGCTTATTAAATCATCCCACTGAGAGTTGTAAATCTAAGTGGGAAAAGTACAAATCAATAAAAAAACATAGTCAAGCACTTTACTACCTATGATTTTCATGATCCTCTGGAAGGATGAAGATTGATGTTGCAAAGAAATTCCAAAACATGGAAGACTTGTAAAGATTAACTGGCTCTGGTTTGCATTAGTCTTAACAATTCATTTTATTCTTGCTGTCACTAACCTCTGTGCATTCACCTTTTTTGCTTATATCACAGCATCAGTATGTACTTATTCCTTATGCCCTATCTTGCTAAGCAGGAGAATCAGAAAGCCAAAGAAGTTTGAAGATCTGTCAACCCCATATTTGCTTACAAAGCAAGCTGTATAAAGGCACAGGTTTTCTGACCTTCAGAGGAGGTATGAACTCAGAGGAATGACAAGAGGAACCTTGGCCTGTTTTAAGCAGTGATGCGTGAAAGAAGCCTTACTGGAGTATTGAAAGAAATCGTCTTTCAGCTCTCAAAAATGAGTTTCATAGTGTATTTTCCTTGATTTTAGGCACAGCCAATTTTTAGAAACCCCTTTCTAAAAAGTGAGATATAATTCCCTGTTTTAGTCCATTCTCACGTTGCTATAAAGAAATAACTGAAACTGTAATTTCTAAAGGAAAGACATTTAATTGGCTCATGGTTCTGTAGTCTGTACAGGAAGCATACACCTTCTGTTTCTGGGGAGGCCTCAGGAAGCTTTCAATCATGGCAGAAGGCAAAGGGGGAGCAAGCTTCTTACATGGTAGGATCAAGAGCAAGACAGAGAGTGGGAGGTGCTACACAGTTTTAAACAACCAGATCTTGTGATAACTCACTCACTATCACAAGATCAGCACCAAGAGAATGGTTCTAAACCATTCATGAAGGACAACCCCCATGATCCGATTACCTCACCAGGCCCCGCCTCCAACATTGGGGATTACAGTTCAACATGAGATTGTGCAAGGACACAAATCCAAACCATATCATTCACACACCATAAAATTCACCCTTTAAATGCTGACAATTTAGTGGTTTTTTAGTATATTCAGAGTGGTATAATGATCACTACTAATTCCAAAAATTTCCATCACCCCCCCAAAAAAGCTCATATCTATTAGCAGTTAGTCTCAATTCCCTCCTCTCCCTATCCTCTGACAACCACTAATGTACTTTCTAGCACCATGGATTTGCCTATTCTGAACATTCCATGTAAGTGGAATCATACAATATGTGGCCTTTGTTTCTGGCTTCTCCAAGATCCTTTTTGATGAATGAAAGAGCGCATGAACCTGATGTTCCTGACTCTCGGAGTGTCCTTACTCTTTCTCTGCCTGCCTGGAGGCCTGTTTCAGCCTGGCAGCCCATCTCCACAAAAGCTCAAAAGCACAAATCCAGCTCCTCAAGCATTAAGTGAATGTCTGACATTTGAGCAGCGATGAAGGGGAGGCTCACAAAGCACATCACCCAGCAAAAATGCCCTGCCCTGCTTTCAATCCTTCTCTTTTTTCTGAAACAGATCCTTCTTCACTTTTCTTTTCCTTTCCTCCTCAGAAATCTCTGCCACCCCTTGAGCCACAGCTTAACGTCCTCCCCAGATGCTTCTCCAAACTCTTCCTTTGGGTATATCACTTAACAGTCAAAAGCACTTGCTCGTTGTGGACCAGACCACACCACACCTTGCCCCTCAAAGGCCTCCTGGGGGCACTCCATTTGTCTCATCAGACACACATTGAGAACAGGACCCCCTTCAGGTTTTGTGGGGCCTCAGTTTCTGTAATCGTGGAGGCTCTTTAAGAAATAGAGCACACAATTATGACTACAAAACTGAGGGCTTGGAATAGGTGAACACAAGCAAATAGGAGCCCTGAAGTTTCAGCTTCACCAGCTCCATGGTCATTCTACCTCTGCTCCAAAGTCAACACCATGGATTATTGGAACATCTGAGTAATGCAAATGTTTCCTGACCTGTGAGGCCAGGACTCTGTGATAGGCAGAATAACAGCCACCAAAAACATCCACATCCTAATCCCCAGAATCTGTGAGTATATTACCTCACATGGCAAAAAGAACTTTGCAGATGTGATTAACACTAAGGACCTAGAGATGAGGACATTGTCTGCATGGGCCCAATTTAATCATAGGAGTCTTCATCAGCGGAGATGCTTCCTGGCTGTGGTCAGAGAATCAGAGACATGGCAGCGTGAGAAGGACTCGGCCCAAACTTGCTGGCTTTGAAGATGGAGAAAGAGGCTACTAGTCAAGGAATGCAGGAATCCTCAAGAAGCTTGAAATGGCAAGGAAACATAGTCTCCCCTAGGGCCTCCAGAAGAAACACAGCCCTCTGACACTTTGATCTTCACCTAATGAGACCTGTATTAGATTTCTGAGGCCCAGAACTGTATGCTAATACATGTGTGTTGTCTCAAGTCACTAAATTTGTGATTATCTGTTACAGCAGCAGTAGAAAATTAGTATGGACTCCAAAATGTTGAAAGTGTTATAATCTGAGTATAAGTGAAAAAGACACTTATCTTCCTACAAACCTGCCCTAGAAGGAACCAAACCTTTAAAACAGGTCCCTCTGTTTATCCGGGAGTCATCACAAACCAGTTGGCTAGCTGTGGTCACCAAGCAGTCTGCCAAGTTCTTCCTCTCTAACTACTTTAGGAATCCTTGGAAGAGGAGGAGGAGGAGGGGGAGGAGAAAGGGAATAAGTAGGAGGATCGTGCAGAGCTGATTTGGAAGCTGCCTGAAAGAGACTTACCTTCCTCCATGCGATGATAGGGCCATGGCGAGAGTATCAGTGCTGCATGCACCGTGGGCTACCTCCAGATGGTCCCAAGCTTTAGTTGTCATGGAGTCAGAGAAGTGTGAAGCTTGTGTCACCTCTGTCATCTAGGCCCCCAAACAGCTCTGCTCGAGTCTACAAGTGCTCTTGTGAGGTCTCCCCAGCTTCTGGCCTTCTGCCTTTGCCCAGAGGTGCAGAAAGTCCCTTAGGAAACACATTGCTTGGTTTTAGGTCCTCAGGCCTCTCCTGCTAGGGACTTGAGCCCTTCATGGCAGCAGACAGCTCCTCCTCTCCATCCTCTGCCTCCCTCTCTTCTGCACTGGCCTCCCCAAAAAGCCCCTCCTCCAGAAACCAGCTGGAAATACTCTTCTACATTTCAACACCTGAGTACGCCCATGAGGTGGCTGTCCAGGCCAGCAGCCTTTGGGCCCTCCTTGGTCAACCAAAAGGCTTTGGAAACTGGAGCAGGGGACAGCAGAGAGAATTAATTCTTACTCCCTGCCACATTTAGACTCCCATATGAGCACATAGCTTTTTTTGTCTTTTTCATGCTTTTTGCTGTGGACAGGTCTCCTTGCCGCAAGCTGAGTAGAGAATTTGCCACAGAGAACTATACAGCAGCAAGCCCAGACATGACACAGAAACTCAGCCCTCAAGACCTAGTGTTGAGGGTTACCTGCACCTGGGTGTGCTTTCTCCTGTCACACTGGGGTCCATGGTGTTGAATACACCACACTGAGAGGCCACCAGAGTTTCAAGGCTGTTGTGACTGGCATGTTTTGAAATTAGTGCTTGGAAAGGTGGCCAGGATCACACTGAAGGGTCCCTGAGAGCCCACAGTGCTGGAAGAGACTCTGGCTCTTGACTTGGTTTTTTGGGAAATAAAGTCTATGTCCAAAGTTGTTTGTAATCAGCACTTTAAAGATACTTGTTAGCCCTGTCTTTTGCTTTGGGGTTGCTGATAAGAAATCCCATGTTCTGGCCTAGCACGGTGGCTCATGCCTGTAATCTCAGCACGTTGGGAGGCCAAGGCAGGCGGATCACTTGAAGTCAGGAGTTTGAAACCAGCCTGGCCAACATGGTGAAACCCCATCTCTACTAAAATACAAAAATTAGCCAGGCATGGTGGCAGGCCTGTAATATCAGCTACTCGGGAGACTGAGGCAGGAAAATCACTTGAACCCACTTCAAGACCAACCTGAGCAACATAGCAAGCCCTCATCTCCACAAAAAACTAAAAAAAAAAAAAAAAAAAAAAAAAATTAGATTGGTGTGGTGGTGCACACGTGTAGTCCCAGCTACTCAAGAGGCTGAGGTGGAGGATTGCTTGAGCTGGGGAGATGAAGGCTGCAGTGTCACGCCACTGCGCTCCAGCCTGGGTGAGAGTGCAAGACTGTCAAAAGATGAGAGAGAGAGAGAGAGAGAGAGAGAGAGAGAGAGAGAGAGAGAGAGACACAGAGAGAGAGAGAAAAGAAAGAAAGAAGAAAGAAAGAAAGAAAGAAAGAAAGAAAGAAGAAAGAAGAAAGAAAGAGAAGAAAGAAAGAGAAGAAAGAAAGAAAGAAAGAAAGAAAGAAAGAAAGAAGAAAGAAAGAAAGAAAGAAAGAAAGAAGAGAGAGAGAGAAGGAAGGAAGGAAGAAGGAAGGAAGGAAGGAAGGAAGGAAGGAAGGAAGGAGGGAAGGAAGGAAGGAATCCCATGTTCTACTCAGTCCATACTCTCTTCCCTGGTGACCTTAGTCAATCTCAGAATTTACCACCTATGTTCTGGTGACTTTACAGACTACATTTCCTTCCCAGTTCTTCCTCCTGAGGTACAACTTCCATCTCATATAAGTCTCAAAACATTCTGTCTCCTCTCCTCATACCCATTTCAATAATTTTGTGGAGGCCACAATTTCCCAGCTGGCCTACTTTCCTCTCACTTCTTTTTTGTTTTTTCTTTTGAGATAGGGTCTTACTCAATCACCCAGGCTGAAGGGCAGTGGCATGATTATAGCTCACTGCAACCTTCATATCCCCAGCTCAAGCGATCCTCCCACCTCAGCCTCCTGAGTAGCTGGGACTACAGGTATGCACCACTATACCAGGCTAATTATTATTATTTTGTTTGTGTGTGTGTGTGGAGATGAGGGCTTGCTATGTTGCCCAGACTGGTCTCGAACTCCTGAGGTCAAGTGATCCTCCCACTTTGGCCTCCCAAAATGCTGGGATTACAGGCTCATGAACCACCTAGCCCAGCCTTCCTCTCACCTCTTTCTAATCCATCCTCCATACTGCAGCTGAGTGAGATTCAGAAAATACAAACTTAATGATGCCAACCATCGCCATTGGAAATCATTGCCTCCAGGATTACATGCAGACCCTTAATGCGGTCTATATGGCCCCATATGATCTGTCCCTAAGCCCCTGACCCTTTACTTCTCTGACCTCCTCACTCTGCTCCAGCCACACCGGCCTCCTTGCTCTCCCTCCAGCTACGCCAAGAACACTCCTGCCTCAGTGTCTTGGCCCTGGCTGTTCCCTCTGCCTGAATGCTCCTCCTCCAGCTATCTGTATGTCACAGTCCCTTAAACTCAGGTTTTTGCTCAGATGTCACCTTATCAGTGAGTGAGGCATCTCCCTAGAACTATAATAACTTTACCTAAGTACTAATTAACTTTTATCTTGGAAATCAGGTTAATTAATAAATTCAGTGGCATTCAGAATAGATAACTGTTAACATCAGTGAGACTAATAAAAAGTGAAATAGCTTAATGATAAAAATACAAGATTCCACTATTGTGTCCATTTAGACTGTGTTAGTCCATAGAAATCAGTCACTATGAGCACACTAGTACCTTGAAATTACTGCCTGGTAGTGCCTTGAGTTACTTCTGCTAGGCTAGAGATCTATTTCCCAGTATTCTCTGAATGTAGCTATGATCACTGTGTCCATTTAGCACATATTCTATTTTACAGTTCTCATTACACCCCCATGCAACAACGGATTTGGATGCCAAAACTAAGATATTTTGTTAAATCCTCTAGGAAGCCAAACATCTCTAAAACTCTTGAAAGTGTGGTCAGTGAAAGGTGTTGTCATTGAATCTTGGATGAACTTAATATATTTCTTCTTTTGCAATCAGCCCTCACTTTTCAGAATTACAAAAAATAAATCCAGTTTAGATCTAGCTACATAAACCATAAAGCCTTAAACTAAGAACTGCCTCTTCCTTTAATACCAGAATCAAGCAAATGGCCAAGCAGATGGCAGTTTAAAACAGTAAGAATCCTGGGAACATGTGGGAAGGGTGAGGAAGATGGAAAAAGTGGAAAGACTGCAGAAAAATGATTCCAAATGTTTCCCTACTTCTTTCCTCTACCCTCTGACCCATAAAGCTTGCCTATTGTCTTGCCTCGACTTGGAAAACGTTGGGGTGAAATAGCTTTAGAATCAAAACAGATCTGTTTGAATTCTCTCCTGTCTTCTAACTAATCTGAATTCTAATTCCTTGATTTATGTAAGACACAATACCTTCCTTATGCAGCTATCCTGAGAACAAAAGGAAGAACATAAAGTATGGCATAAAGGACTATGTCTGAATCCTGCTTCCTACCTGATTTCCTACATCCTATCCCCTCAAACAATATCTCAGAACCTGCCTGCTCAGTGTGCAGACTGGGAGCCGACTAGCAGTTCAGGCCTGCTGACTCAGAACCCACATTCTAGCAAGACTGCCCATCAAAGCAGGAGAAGCATCATCCTGTAGGAAAGGTCTCCTGATTTCCACCAACCCAGCTGTTCAACTACATGTGAATTCTTGGTTATTCACCGGTTTCTGGTAATTGCATTCCTCACTGTGTGATGAAAGATCTAGCACATGTATTTTCCACGTATGATGCATGTTGGCAACACGTCCATTCTGGGTATGATGTGGGATAGCCTCCCAGTTGCTGTGCCTGTCACCATGCAAAGGGAGTGGTGCTGCTAGGTACATCCCAGGCCCTGAGACAATTTGCTCGGGACTTGTATTCTGCTCATTGGTTAGATATCCCATAATTTACACCAGAGGGAAAGCTGAAGGCAAGAAATGGCCATTGATAAATTCATGTTGAGTTTAAAAGATGGATTCCAGAGAAGAGGGAAGCAGTTGATCTTTTGACCAGAATAACATAAAAACAAATATACACTAAAGACATCCAGTTCAGAAGATTAACTAGTTTATTGAGGAGTTTCATGCCTCTTTGGAGTATAAACATGATTTCCAAGTAATTGCTTTCAACTTAATCTGTTGAAACCCCTTTACCCAAGTGGATATCAAGTTCCTTAACACCATCTTGGCTAGATTTCATAACTGATGAAAACATTCAATGATCAAACCCCCTACACTGAAAACCAGTTAAAAAAGTGGAAGCATACTTTCTTTTGGGGACAATGGAAGGGTTAATTTGGAAAATGCTGACCTTTACATTACACTTTTGTATATTATGAACTGATTAAAGTAATACACTTCCTTAATACCAAACGTGATTTAGTAAAAATGATGGTCAGTACCTGTAAAAATTATCTTAACTGTATTCCAACAAGGACCATGCCTTATTGTTCTTCCTGTTTCCCATACCTACTAGTTTCTGGCAGCAGAATAAGTAGTCAAAAACTGTTCAGAAAAACTTAACTCTTGACAAGCCAAATCTTAAAGAGCAAAGGCTATTGAACTATTTTTTTTAATGGCAAAACAGGGTCATTATACTTGCTCAAATTTTGAGTTGACAATATCTAATGAGAGATGGCAACTTTTATAAATTGATAAGTTTTCTTTGGTTTCTTTAGTGTACACCATACCCTGGAATGATTTATATATTCTATTTCTGCTCAGAAATTGTTTTTTTGTTCTCACAAGTTTTTGTCAAAGATCTAGTACAAGGATCTGATACAGAAGTTATTGAAGTATTGTTTTCAACATGCTTTTAAATTACTACTAAAAGGAAAACATTGACAATGAATGCAAGACTTAACAACCGTAAGGCTTGGCAGTTTAAGAAAGTAACAATTTAAAAATTAACATAAGGAAGATAATTTGTAATTTGTATAAGGATTATTTAGACATTTAAATATTTTTATCTGAGGAATATTTTGAATTATTCGTAATAAACAATAGAGGGATAGATGTTTTGATGAAAAATTAGTACTTAAATCAACCAAAGCTGCACATCATCAACTTTTGAAGTTGTATTTTAAAAATGCCTTTATGGGAAGAAAATAAATTGTTCATTATTAGAAAATGAATTAACTGTAAACTCAAGGTATGTGCCTATACAAATGTTCCAACAAAGTCTGGGCTCACTTCATTGGAGACATTTAAACAAGTTGGGTCGTACAAAAGAAAATCTTTTTCCTTTTCCTGGCCATAAGTAATTACTGATTCAACTTTTTAAGCAATTCAGAGCACACTGCAGGTGCGCCAGATTTAAACAAGCATTGCATAAACCAAATGGAGATAAAAACTATCACGAACCTGAGTACTACTCCGGATGAGAAACCAAAACCCACGTCTAACTTAGCAATTAAGTGCACAGTATTGATTCTCATTGGTCAGTGTATGCATAAGTCACGTTGATGAAACCATCTACAGATTTTTAAAAAATCCTTGTGGCCCTTGTTCACAACCAGTGGTCTTTGGAAGTTAAGGTCTGCTGAGTTGAGTTACAAAGCACGTGCTATATTCAATGCTGGTATGATACTGATACCCTTTCTACGAAGTTAGAACTTTCTAAAACATCTGAAGATGGGGGAGGCATGTGAGACTAAAATAAGGATTAGAGGAGTGACTGCAGAGACTGTCAGTTGGTAATGAGGAAGGAGGAGGATAAACTGGGGTTGGCCCCAGATGAGCCCACAATGCAGCAACAAGACAGCACAGAACTGCAGAAACTTCTAGGAACCACTGTCTGCTCCTGCTGCCAAGTGAGGCAAAACCAAAGAGGGATTTAACAAAAAAGGCACAAAGGAAAAACAAAATGAAACCTAAAGTTACGAGTCAAAGGGTTACCCCACTGTTACCCTGCATTAAAGAGGACAAGGCCAGAGTGAAAACTCTCTCTCCTGGTTCTTTCCAACAAGGCAGGCTTTACTTAGATCACCAAAAATAACATTTTACAGAAAGGGAACCATAACATTACACAACAAAGTATAGCCCTAAAATCTCAAACAAGAAAGGCAATGCTTTCTTTAGATCACCAAAAATAATGTTTCACAGAGAGGGAACCGTTAGAAGCAAATGTATAGCTGCAAATTTTCTTTTGCCATCAATATCGATTCCCTCTAAAATACTTTGAGACTACTTTGTGGTTTCCAAGTACAAACTAAACCTTGTTGGACAGAGTTGCTCAGCTTCATCAAAAAAATAAAACCAATTTGCAAAAAATAAAAAATAAAAAATAAAGAGACAACGTGGTTCTTGCTAACTAACTGCAATGTCTACTGAAATGGCCTAACCTATTCCATGAACCTTTCACTGTGAACATAATTGCTTTTTCCTTGCCATCACAGATGGCCTGCACAGCACTTTCAGGCACCCAGGGAATCATTCCTAACAGAATAACTGCAGTATGTGGGCAACTCAAACAACAGAGCCTCAAGGTGGGCACTGTGTTTGTGCTGTGGGTAAAGACCCACCACCTTGTTAGTTGTTCACCTGGAACCCAGAGCGCCAAACTAGACAGAGCAGTTGCTCTTACAGAACCATCAACATTTTAATAAATTGCCCGGGGGTTCTTGGTGCTGTAATGTGCCTCACAGGCAGCGACGTAAGCCGACTCTGGGAAGAAGTCATCACGGTATTCTGCTAAAAACCTGAAAAAAAAAAATAGCCCCAATGAGCACCACACTAAGGACTAAATACCATCAAGCAAAATATTGACTTTCAACCTACTAACATTTCAACTGTTTTTTGGTATTAGGAAGAAAAAAATGACTATAATTTTGATCTCTCTATATTGATTATTTTCACTGCACTTATCCAGCTTCTATGTGAATTACTACTTATCTGAATGCCTTCACCATCATCAGGTGTACAAATGGAAACAGAACCTACACTCCACTAGGTGGCAGTCTGGTTATATAAACACTTCTGTTGGGGCGGCGAGGGGGGGGGCGGGGGGGAGCCCGAGAAAGTTTCTACATTTTTCTGTTGTTCAAACAAACTATTAAAAACAACAGATTATAGGCTGGGCACGGTGGCTCACACCTGTAATCCCAGCACTTTGGGAGGCCGAGGCGGGCAGTCACGAGGTCAGGAGATCGAGAACATGCTAGCTAACACAGTGAAACTCCATCTTTACTAAAAACACAAAAAATTAGCCAGGCGTGGTGGCGGGTGCCTGTAGTCCCAGCTACTTGGGAGGCTGACACAGGAGAATCTCACAAACCTGGGAGTCGGAGCTTGCAGTGAGCCGCGATCATGCCACTGCACTCCAGCCTGGGCGACAGAGTGAGACTCCGTCTCAAAAAAAAAAAAAGAAGCAAATAAAATAAAAATAAAAAACGATTATAAACAATAAATCTCGCTTGAGAAATGTACATCATTTACATGAGCAAAGTCATACAAAAATTGAACAGAACAACTAGTAATGGCATTTGGTGTCCTAATTTGCCATGCCAAAAGATGTTACAGTTCTAGCTGACAGTACCAAGACATAGAAAACACTCATATGTATGAAGACGGATGTTAAAAAAACGTGCTGGTCATTCAAGAGTCTGCAATACACAGATGATATCTTGACTCAAAATTCAACTGATTTTGCCATGGAGGGCTAAGACATTTTCACATGTGCATTATTCACTAATAAGCACATTAGCCTTATGCTTGCTTCCTAGTGACTCCCACCTGCCCAAATTCCTAAAAATGTACAAACCTTCTTTAGCATAAATTGAGTCAAAACTCACTGGATAGCTAACTCATTTTCTTCTATGAGTGTACTCTTTTTATGATCATTGAGTCCACTGATTCTGGTTGTTATCTTCAAATACATTTTTAAAACCTCTTACTAGGTTTATTAATAAATCCTCCTAAGTTACTTCCTAAAATTTTAACTTCTATTTTGTATTAGGCATGCATCAAAATAAGCAGGATTTCCTATGCTATCCTGCAGCTGACTCTTCATATTTTCTTGGCACTATTTGATTTCAGTTTATAAAATTTTATGCCAAACAGAGTTGTAGGTTTTGTTGAGGAAGAGGCTGGGAGGGAAGAGGGTATTTTGGAAACTTGTTTCCAAGAGAATGTTGTAAAATCTAATTTCACTCATGGACACTTTATTCAAAATGCCTACATGAAAGGATCTCTTAAAACCACAAGACAATTTCCCTGGCTGGGATGCTCTCCACTATGTGGTAAATCCTACTTTGATGAGTCAGGGTGGGGCCTGGATACAAGGAAGAGATGCTCCTTAAAGAAAGGAAGAAACAAAGTCAGGTAGCTAGGATGAGCTGGGTGAGGCAGGGGAATGACTAGCCTTGAAGGCCAAGGAGAGGAAGTGGTCCATAGGCGTCATCTGGAAGGGAGAGGACACCGCAGAGCCTCAGGTCAAATGACCCTATTAGATAAAAAAAAAATGACTGGCTTTGTCAGCTGCAGGAAACAATACCTTTGTCTGAATTCATACATGACAACACAGACGAGGGGTCTTTTCTCTTAATTCTAAACATCAAAATCCAACCAATACACGCTACTATTTACGTTAGTATATGTACATGCAACAAAGGAAAGTCCAATGCTTGAGGTACTGTTGAATAAAAAATGTAAAACTAAATTATCATCAATCTCAATCACTTCTACTTTAGAAAATTTATTTCTATGTATAAGGTTTTTGAATTAAATTCTTCTAGTGAGACAAAAAAACTTCACCTCTGTACAATGAAAGCCCCTAACTCAGAAACCAGAGAAATTATGGAAAAAAGAAATACCAAAAAAACCCACTCCTAATTCCCATTATGGTTAGAACCAATCATACTTAGGTAATACTTCTACTATTTAAAATACCACAGAGCTGACTTCCCCATGTGCTAAAGAGAAGTTCAGAGAAGCCACATATATGGCAACAGATGCAAGTTTTGACAAAGTAATAAAAATACCTCAAAAAGAGATCAAAGTGCTTCAATAAAGCCTTCAGATTCTTCTCAGAAAAGGACATCTTTCCAAGGATTTCCGGAAGTTTCACTGCATTAAAAATAAAGGTAAAACCATTTACAATTAGCAGAATCTGACAATGCATAGGATTCACTCAAGGAAGGTCTGGGCCCCTCCTTATCTCTATTGAAACTGAAATTAACATCCACATTATCAAACAAAACCCCAAACTCTTACTGAACAAAGATAATGTAGCAGTACAAATATTACAAACATAATTTTTATGAAATTTAAGATTCATTCAGTGCCTTTTCTTTGATAGGTTACCTTTGATTTTTCTTAGATCCCCAAATTTCTTAGACAATTATAGCCCAAACCACAAGGTGTACAGAAAGCTAACAAGAGAATGCAAAATGAAAAATGGAAAGAAAGCAGGAACCAGGATTCTTACCAAACAATCGCAACAAATGTTGTGCCCCATAATGTAAGAGGGTGGAGGCGGCTGGTCACCTGGCGGGTAATTGTCAGGCACAAGCTTCCAGGAAAGGACCTGGAAAAAGCACGAATTGAATTGTTTTGTCACTCTTAATGGAGACACTTCCAACCACCTAACAATTACGATAGTAAATTGTACGTAGAGGGGAAAAAATAAGCCGTTGTATCAAAATAAACACAAGCTTACAAAAAATAAAGATGAAAGGCAAACACACTTAAAATAGATTAAGAAAGTCTTTAATTTCTTAACTCGCAACAGTTATTCCCTATAAATAATTCTGTTTGGGTTCTTTAGCCACTTTATTGAAAATCCTACTGCATGGCCAGGCACGGTGGCTCACACCTGTAATCCCAGCACTTTGGGAGGCCAAGATGGGTAGATCACCTGAGGTCAGGAGTTTGAGACCAGCCTAGCCAATACATTGAAACCTCACCTCTACTAAAAATACAAAAAATTAGCCAGGTGTGGTGGTGGACACCTGTAATCCCAGCTACTTGGGAGGCTGAGGCAGGAGAATCATTGGAACTGGGGAGGCAGAGGTTAAGTGAGCCAAGGTTGTGCCACTGCACTCCAGCCTGGGTGACGAGTGAAACTCCGCCCCTCCTTTCCCCCACCGCCCAGAAAAAAGAAAATCCTGTTGCACTAGAGAGAGAATGAAGCATTAAAAGGTAATCCGTAGATGTTCTGAATAGTATTACTGTTGTTTCAAGATTCCTTAATTTCTGGCTGTTAGATTCATTATGGAAACGAATTTGAATTTTTTAATCCCTTGAATCAACTGAAATAGACTTCAAACCTGATAACTGATTTGTCTTCATTCTGAATTTCTGAACTGTGGGTGGACTTGGGGCTTTTGTTAAAGGGAGAGTTGCGTTTCAAAACTCTCTGATGAATTTCCGTAAAAGTACTTCAGCAAATTATAGAACCAGAGCCTACTCTACTCAGCTGCTACTTTGGCTTTTGGGACGTCATATTCAATATGGAAACAGTCAGACTGGAGAAAGCCCTCCAGCAGACAAAGCAGAAAGGTGCCCCCACAAACTCAGAAATGCTGATATAGTCAGTTTAACAACATGAAACTGCCAGAAGCTAATAAGCACCAAGGTGGCCCTGAAGGATCCAGGACAAAGGCCTAGCTTCACTTCGGCCCCTGCCCAGCCAGGCCTAGATTCTCGCCTAGGTCTCCACCAGCACGCCCACTTCTGCACTGTGGAGCACTGAGGGAAGGGATTGTTCCAGCATCTTTACAGCATCCCGGCACCTGCCCAGTGCACACAGCTGAAGCTCTGGAACCGTTCTGAAAGTGACTCAAAGGAAACATACAGGACTCTCCAATCTCAGAGGCATGAACAGCACTTGGCATGTACAAAAGCAGGTCATCTGGCTCTACCTCACTCACTCAATTCTGTGTTTCAAGGCAGTTTATAACCTTCTATTTATGAAGACATATTTTCCGGGGGGAAAACAGTAGGTTTCTAGTCGGGGGAATTCCCAATGGGGTATGTATGGGACCCATCGATGGGTCTTCACTGGCATGTGCTGGCCCAGACCAGCCCCTAGTACTGTGGAGCAGTGACTGGTACTGAGAGAAAGAGCCCTGGTCAAAAAACACGGTGGTGGCCGGGCGCGGTGGCTCAAGCCTGTAATCCCAGCACTTTGGGAGGCCGAGACGGGTGGATCACAAGGTCAGGAGATCGAGACCATCCTGGCTAACACCGTGAAACCCCGTCTCTACTAAAAAATACAAAAAACTAGCCGGGCGAGGTGGCGGGCGCCTGTAGTCCCAGCTACTCGGGAGGCTGAGGCAGGAGAATGGCGTAAAACCCGGGAGGCGGAGCTTGCAGTGAGCTGAGATCCGGCCACAGCACTCCAGCCTGGGCGATAGAGCCAGACTCCGTCTCAAAAAAAAAAAAAAAAAAACACGGTGGTAGAGGTACGTAAGAAGGTGGGAATCCACGAAGGTCTCATGAGTCCTTGTGAGAGTCGCCTGAACCCCAACCATTTCCCAGAAAGCACTTTTAAACTGTAAGTTGCAGCTGTACCTATAACCACTAGATGGCGCATTCACACTGCAGACCAGAGTGGGAATGGCCCTTGACAACTCAGATGCCCCTTAAATTCACGATTTCCCTTCAATAATAAAATTCGTAGTGCATTCTTACCTGAAAAATGGGCGTGTCAGAGACTGCTTAAACTAGGGATTTCCTAACCTACCCTCAATAATCATCATAACACAAATTAGGCTTTCTAGATTCTCTATGGGGTCAGCCAACTGTAGTCCCTGAGCCAAGTCCAGCCCAATGTTCATATGTTCAAAATGGTTGGGGAAAAAAAATCATATGAATAATATTTTGTGATATGTGAAAATCATATGACATTAAATTCTCAGTGTCCATGAATGAATTGAGGGGGCAGCACACAGAGCCATACCCCTTTGTTTAAGGCAGAGCCACGTCCCTTTGTTTATGGCTTTGCTGCTGGAACAGCAGAGTTGAGCAGTCTCTGGAGAGACCTTAGGGTACACACTACTGAAGATAGTTATCATCTGGAAGAGAGTTTTGTGACCTCTCTTCCCATTATCAAGTGCTGTTTGCCTAGGTTGGGCACAGTGGCTCATGCCTATAATCCCAGCACTCTGGGAGGCAGAGGTGGGAGGATCACTTGAGCTCAGGCGTTGGTGACCAGCCTGGGCAACACGACAAAACCTAGTCTCTACAAAAAAATGCAAAAATTAGCCAGGCCATAGTGTCATGAGCCTATAGTTCCAGCTACTCGGGAGGCTGAGGCAGGAGGATCGCTTGAGCCCAGGAGGTGGAGGCTACAGTGAGCTAATATCCTGCCACTGTACTGCAGCCTGGGTGACAGCATGAGAGTGAGACCCTGTGTCAAAAAAAATGTTCTTTGCCTAGCAAAGCCATTTTCCCCTGTGCAACTCCTACTCACCTTAAAAAAAAAAAAAGGAAATCTCACCTCCTAGGAGACTTTCACAGAATTTGCTGATAGACTGAGACATCTTTAGAATCCCTGACAAACTCACCACCTACAGATCACCTAATGGGCCTTAAAAATAGTTTTAAAATGAAAAGTTTTCCCATCTATCAAGTGGAAATCTGGTGGCAAGGCTGATCTCGAGAATTCAAAGTAATTGGGTTCAAGTGTCTGGCACAGTGGTGGCCTAGAGCACATCCCTGAAGGGACGGCTATTGGTATTACTGTTAATGATGGAGGGGAATCAGGTATTTAAAGTTGGAGTCAGAAAACTACAGCCTGCTGGTCACATCCCGCCCAACTACTGCCTGTTTCTATATTGCCCACAAGCTAAGAGTGGATGTTATATTTTTAAATGATTGAAAAACAAACAAACAAAATTTTCAAACACATGAAAATTAAATGCTAGTCAAATTTCAGTGTCCATAAATCAAGTTTTATTGGAATATAGCACACTCATTTTATTTACATACTATCTGTGGCTACTTTTGGAGTTAAGTAATCTTGACAGACACCATATGGCCCACAAATAGCCTAAAGTTTTTACCCTCTGGCCCTCTGTGGAAAAGGTGTGTTGACATCTGTTCTATAAAGTAAAAATACTGGCATTTCAATAATTGCACTTATTTAAAAGATAATAGTCAGTGTAGGGCTGAAATCCTAATAATTTTCTCACTTTAGAAACCAAAACCCACAGTGTTAAGCATAATCTTATGTACAATTTTGTTAATGTTTACAGTAATAGCAACATGATGCTTCAAGAACCTTGACTTCCACCTATAGAATCAAAGTAATCACAAATGAAGGAACCATTGGGAACAAACATCAAACATTCTTTACCTCATTTATTTCATTAGTTCTTCTCCCTTCAAAGCCAGCAAACACAGCACTCCCTTCCTTGCTAGGAGTCAGAGGAATAGGTGAAGATGATCTGCTATGCACAGGTGTTTCTTCCAAAGAAAAACATGAAATTATTCACACAGCAACTGAATTAAAGACTGCCTCAAGACTGTTAAAAACTGCAGAACAGAAATCTAAACTTGGTTCTCAGAAAGTACCAACCTTTAACAATAAGACTTTCCTTTTATAACAGCACCTGAATTTTATTTGGTTAAAAAAATAAGGAATAAAGCACTGACACATGCTACAATGTGGATGTACCTTAAAAGACTAGACTGAGTGAATGGAGCCAATCACAAAGGGCCACATACTATGTTTCCATTTATATGAAATACCCGGGGTAGGCAAATCCAGAGAGACCGAAAGCAGCTTAGTGGTTGCCAGGAGCTTGCAGAAGGGGAAGTGGGGAGTGATTGCTACTGGGTATGGGGTTTCTTTTTGGGGGTGCTAAAAATGTTCTGGAATTGACTGTGCAGATGGTCGCACAACTCTGTGAATACACTAAAAACTATTGGATTGAACTGTATATGTGGATGTGTCGATAAAGCTGTTAAGTGCCACTGAATTATTCACTTTACAATGGTTAATTTTATATGTGAATTTCACATCAATAAATACAAATAAAAAATAAAAAATACAAAGAGAAACAGAAAAAGATAGCACTTTATTTTGTAGCACCTTTTTAAAAACACTGTCTTTTTAAAAATTTTCCCAGCTGACCCTTTTCAATCTTCAATCAACCAATCCTTATTACCCACTTACATACAGATGATTCCATTTATATGAAATGCCCTAAACTGGCAAATCTATAGAGACAAATAGATTAATGGTTGTCAGGGGACATAGGGAGAGGCAAATGAGTAACTGCTAGTCGACGTGGGGTTTCTTTTTTGGAGGGGTGAAAATGTCTGAAACGGATTTCAGTGATGGTTGCCCAACTCTTTAGTTTTGCCCAACTGAAATTATTTTGTTAGTTATCTATCAGACAGTGTGGTCTCTTTGTGTCGCCCAGGCTCGACTGCAGTGGCCCAATAAGAGCTCACTGCAGTCTTGGAGTCTGGGCCTCAAGCGATCCTCCAGTTTCAGCCTCAGCCATTGCCACAGCTGCAGCCTCCCAAGTAGCTGGGACTATAGGTGCACATCATCACACCTGGCTATTTTTTTCTTTAAGAGATGGGGTTTCACTATAGTGCCCAGGCTGATCTTGAACTCCTGGCCACAAGTGATCCTCCTGCCCCAGTCTCACAGGCATGAGCCACTGTGTCTGGAGACACTAAAAACTTTAAATGTGTGAATTTTAAGGTATGTGGATTATATCTCAATCAAGCTGTTTTAAAAAAGCACCTGATTTTGTTTTAGCACTTGATTATTCAAAGGGCTTCTCTTAAAGGTATGTCTTCTTCAACTCTGCCCTTCTGAGCCTTCTCAATCTTCAAATCAGCAAATACTTTCACACACCTGGAACTATGCCCCAAAACTGAGCTGTGACGAGCTGACACAATCAACAAGTCAGTCCTTTCTCTCAGGACCTTATAATATGGCAGGGACAGGATGTACACAAGGAAACGGGCACCTGAACACAGAATGGCACTGTGATGACAGTTTTGGGAGTTCCAACAGGATGATGCTTAGAAGGACCCCTGAAGGAGTCAGCACAGCAGGAGACGCTGAGGGAAGAACAGGGCACAGGTCATACACAAGATATGCCTACTGGGGCATGGGGATTCGACTCCAAATAGTTTTACACTGACCTTAGCTTTGGAGGTGTTTTTGCTATTTATGAGAGGTGTCTTAGATTTCACAGCCTGCGAGCAGCTGAGCTCTGTGAAAGGAAGGCTACTAGCCTTCCATCTCTGCAGTTGGGTGCTTGGCACCTGCTGGTGTAGCTCTGTTTCCACCTCCACACAGTGTATCGGTGGACAGCCATGCAAGCTGCCTCCCCTACTGCTGACTTCCTAACTCACGGAGCCCGCTAGGCACCAGGTGGCATCGTCAGCCCTGCTGCCATCAATTTTCCATTTCACACGTCGTTGGCAGTCAAGGGTGGAAGCATATAAGCACAGAGCACCTGTATTTGATTTGTGAATGAGATCTTCAATGTAAAGTGAATACTCCTAGTAAGAGCGCTTCATTAGCACAGGCTAAACAACCAGATTTTAATTAATTTGGGAAAAAATGCCTGGTTAGTGTACGATAGCTAATGTTAGTTTCCACAGTAATTGTACCTGATTCATAGCACCTGTTTTCGCAGTTTTTGACAGTTTAAAATGATTAATTAGCAGTGGCTTACTTCTAAGTTTTATATTACAGCAAATCAACCTGTGTGTATTTTGGAAAAAAAGAAAGTAAACTCTTGTCTAATTTATTTTGCCCATTGAAACATTCCAGCTGAAAATCAAGGTGAGCACATCTGATGGAGTTTGAGTTGGGCTAAGAGGAGGTGAGAAGAGATTATGGAAATCTGAGCATTCTTACTTTGATATTTTAGGACAGACCTTTCCAAATTAACTTTAGAATGGAGAGACTACAGAGATAGAGTACAAAGAAAACAAAAAGCTAAACAACCCATTAGAATTGCTCATTTTGAATGCTTCGTTAGGCCTAGCTACACAATATATAGAATTCTGATAACTCAATTTGCTCACAATCGGTAGAGTGATGGCAAAAAAAGAAAGGCTGAGGAAACAGCCCAGTCCTGCCTCCACCACAGCTGCACTGCAATCTGTGCCAGGTGCTTCTACTTTCTACAGCTCCAGGAAGCACGCAGCATTAACAGCACTTTGGACATGGGAATCACACGCACTGTACACAAACACGTAACCTCAGCACCATGCCTGGCACTGACTAGACACAAGGTACACGCTGGCTCTCCCCGGCCTGGAGCACCCGAGAATGAACCTACTCTTTTCCAGGTGCAGGAAGAGCTTGGGCATGCTGGCGGACGTGTCCTGCTGCCGGCGCTTGGGCTGAGGTGAAGCGCTGCTCTCAGAAAGCCTGTCACTGTTGGCACTGTGGCGCGTGGACCGCCTCAGAGACTGCAATGCTTCTGGCTCAGCTTTGCGCCTTTTGGGGGTGGCTGGTTCACCAGTGGTCGGCTGACTCTCTGTGGACTGTGGTGTGGATGGATTCAACAAAGGCGGGCTGGGAGAGAGTTCCTCCTGGCTCCTAGGGAAGATGGAGAATGTCACACACAGCTGGCTCAAAGGGCCTTTCCAGAACATGGAGTGCTTCTGAAGACACGAAACGCTCTCTCTACTCCAGGAGGGTTGTAAATATGTACATAAGTCACTTGGACCCTCTCCGTAACTCTGCAAGGCACACTGGCATTAAAGATTGTGATGCCCCCGTTACATGTGTCTTAGAGCAGTGGGTCTCAAGTGGGAGCAATGTTGCCCTGACAGGGAACAGAAGACAACATCTGGAGACATTTTTGGTTGCTGCAACTGAGGAAAGAGGTGCTATCGGCATCTAGTGGGTGAAGGCCACAAATGCTGCTAAACATCCTATATTGCACAGGCAGCCCCTCAGCAAAGAAAGATCTGGTTCTAAACATCAATAGAGCCAAGGCTGAGAAACGCTGGTCTAGAAAACAAGAATACCCTACCACCTCATTGAAACGTAACTACTGGCAGGACTAGGAAAAGCATACAGCCCACCCTGGAGGAGTCTCAAGGTTTGAAGTAGGCCCTGGGGACTTTGACACAGGTCCCCAGTGAGTCCTGCAGGCCTCTCACCTGGGGTGAAACTGACATGGGGAAAGGGAAAGGAGAGAGAAGCTACCAAAGGAAGGATGGCTGAGAGGAGATGGTGGCCAGGCAGAAAGAGAAGCTGGGGAGCCGACAGCCGTGAAGCAGAGGGAGAAAGGGAGGGTAGGGCGAGGTGGCCAAGGCAAAGGGCAGCACGCTGCAAGTGGGAGGTTATCAGTTCACCTGCAGGCAGTTTTGCAGCACAGCAGTAGATAAAGGCAGACAATAAGTGGTTAACAGAGGAGACAGATGAATGGAAATATGAGAACAGACCACTCTCTCAGGGAGAGGCAAGAAGGAGCGAGCACAATACCTTACAGAGATTAAGGGAAAGACTTTAGGTTGCAGGATCCCCCTCCCTGCCCCCTCAAAAAAGAACAGAGCATGCTTGGTAACTGAGGGAGGAAAAGTGGCGACATCGCAGAGCAAGAAGAGAAATAACTTTTACTGAAGGCCAAAGTTTGCAGGCCCTGTGTGAACATTCCCATTTAATACTACTAGCTACGCTTGACTTCAGTCCATCCCACACCTGCAATATCACAAGAACAGAAAACCAAACACCGCATGTTCTCACTCATAGGTGGGAATGAACAATGAGATCACTTGGACTCGGGAAGGGGAACATCACACACTGGGGCCTATCATGGGGAGGGGGGCGGGGGGAGGGATTGCATTGGGAGTTATACCTGATGTAAATGATGAATTGATGGGTGCTGACGAGTTGATGGGTGCAGCACACCAACATGGCACAAGTATATATATGTTACAAACCTGCACGTTATGCACATGTACCCTAGAACTTAAAAGTATAATAAAAAAAAAAAAAAAGGAGGCTCCTAAGGAACCTCTGCCACTAACACAAACAGCCAGTGAGGGGGCTCAATTCAAACCTGCCCCTTCCACTCTCCTCAGCCTGTGCTCTCTTCACCCCACCCCCTACCATCTTCCCCAAAATGGGGTAGCTGCTCATCATCCCACCTAAGGTCTTTATGCTGGGGTCTTCACTTGGTAAAATCCACCAGAGCCATATGAAAGTGAAAGGATGACTTAGCTTACCCACGAAAAAAGAAAACCACCAGGACACACATTTTCATTTCCTTCCCTCCTCCAAACATGTTGGTCCACACTATCAGATTGAACTCTTCAAAATAAGGATCTGATTATTGTACTGCTGACATGTGAGGGTGAAAGTGCAGGCTATATAACTTACCTGTTAGTGCTTGTGGCACTTTCCTTAATGGGCAGAAAAAACTTAGACGAAGTCACCTTTTTATACTGAGCTTGCTCATATGGATAGAGTAAAACCAACGGGAGAGTGTAATCAAAGGTTATTCTTAATCCATCCACCATCTCCTTACAAAGGTCAACACTGGCAGGATTAAAAACAAGAGATTAGAGACACAATTAAGTAAGAGGTACTTTCCAAAATTTCACAATAAAGTTGCTAATTTTTAATAGGGCAGTTTGAAATCTAATCACTATATATTACACCTACGTACACACAAAATGAAATGGATTTGTAGCTGTCAAGATTACATAGGAAAACGTAAGTGCAGAAAGTACAGCAGTCACTTTACCTTACCCTACTAAACACAAATAAATACGTTCAAGGCCACAGAGTGTCCAGTAGCCTGTGCTGCAAAAGTGGACAGGTGGACACACCCCTATCACTGCAAGCTGAAACAGATTGACCCTAGTGAACCCCTAACCCTTGCTTTAACTCCAACACTCCACCTTTCTGCCTCTTGTCTAGCTGGGTCATGTGTGCCAGGCAGGATACAAGGAAGCTTTCTCTGACTGGAATGAAAATCTGTTTGTAAACAAGCTTTGAGAAATCCTTACTGCCCATTCTGGTGCTTCTCAAGGAAAGTTGTCGCCCTAAACAGTATCACCGAAAAAACTGTCTCAGTGCTGAGGTAGTGCACTTTCAATGCATCCATGTCAGATGTGTAAATAGTTACTGAAGTACTGAAGATTTCACAAAAGTGACAAGGTTTTAATATTAGATGATTCAATGAATTATCAATTATTAAACATTAACTGAATTCAAAATAACTGAGTAGAGACAAGTGTCACCTACTCTAAATGGAAGCCACCTCTCTAATACAGAGAGAACCACAAAACACCAAACATGCCAGTACTCACTTCTTTTCTGCTGGGATATAATGCACGTTCATGTTGGCATGTGGCATACGTGATGGTGACGAGGTCTCTCATTGGCTGAAAAGGCTGCATTGATAGCAAAATGCTTCACATAGGATTCCAAAATCGTTATGATGTTGGTCTGGCATGGAAGTTTCACTAACTGTTAACAAAAACATAGACATCTGATGTATGCATCCTAATGTAACAAACCACATATTCCAAGAAACACTGGTCATGTCTGTATCATTTTTTAACTCAAAAATAAAGCAAAGCCAATACTGTTTGAATAGAACTTCTTAAATATGTTTGCAATCTCTTTGATCTTTTTTCCTCTACTGATCATAACCTTACGTTGATTACAACATTACTTTTTTGAATACATGTAAGCAGTGATTCTTAATCTTAGTGATCTGTTAGAACAACCTGGGGAATTCCTTCAAGTATACCTGCAGTTGGGCTCCACCACAGTTCAATTAATTCTTAACTTCTGGGCTGAAGCACAAGCAGCAGGATTCTGGAAAGCTCCCAACACAACCCTAATGGGCAGCCAGGGCTGTGTGAATTATAATTTAATCAGCTGCACAGCACCACTGGCAGAGAACTTTAAAACCTGACTCAGTACAAAGCTGAAAAATATAAATTTCATTCCTCCAAAATTCGTTATTGCTTACGTCTATGATTGCAAAATATGGCAACATGAAAATGCCAAACAAATCAATGTTTTATGCATTCTCCCTACATACCCGTTTCCTCCTGTTAATGTAGTAACAATCATCCTCCAGCTGCTTCTTCAGAACTTCAGGGATTTCTATAGTTATTGTTCTTTCTTCCATTTCCCTTTTTGTTTGAAGCTCTGGTTCTTCTTTCTGCAATATCAAAATTCCATTTTTAACTATTTAAAACAGTAGGAGAGTCAATATCCAAGGAAGGCCTGCTATGAAACAAACCCAGCTAATCCTCAACAATCATAGTATACCATGTGTTCTAATTAAAAGTATGTTAAAGGCCAAAAGTTAACTTGTTTGGGGGCACTAAACACAATGCAAATATGTATTTCATTTCTTTCCCATTTAAGTTTACCACTCGGATTTATACTAACTTTGGATGCAGGCAGAAGACATCACAGTCTGTAGGCTCCATTAAAAGAAATTTACCATCATAAAACAAACAATTTGACTGGAAAGAAAGATAACTATAATTTGTGGAAACATTTTAGGGGCATAAAGAGCCACTGAGAGACTCATATAGTGACTATAAGGGTTGTTTTTCTTTAAATGTCAGATAAAAATTTACATTATTGGTTTAAAAGATGTATCTTTAGAAAACAATTCACAACTGGAGTATTTCACCGTGAACTTTTACCACTAAAATATACAACAAAGAGAAAGTTTTTACAATAAAAACTTTATACCACCTCAGTCTTTTCTTCAATATCACTTTCTTCACTTATTTCTTCATCCTTGTCTTCACTACAGTCAGAGGAACTGCTTAATGCTAAGTGAAACAAAAGCATCTGGTAAACTTGCATTATATACTTCACCAACCCTTATGTCTACAGATCTTCACATGTAGTGCAGGTGCTACTGGAAATAATAAACTGCAATTCCATGTATTTTTAAATGCCAAACACAAATACTGTATCTTTCACAATACAAATTTATTTTGACAACCAATTTCAACAGATGCAAAAATCACACAAGCTAATGATCGGAAAGTGTTTTGTCAGTTAGGATCCTACAGTTTCCTGTTGCATTCATAAATGGGACTAAGGTCTGGGAGGTGCCAAAAAGAGAACAGATCCCATGAGAACACACCGTGAGGGGTTTGTACAAAGATGCTGGCTGAGAGGGCAGCAGTCACAAGCATGACTCTGCTAAGGTTCTATGACTGACTTATTGACTTACACTGACTGCTACTTTAATTGTCAAAAATAAATGGAGCAAATATTATACATAATGAGCTTGAAGTGTTTCCCTGTCTAGAATTTCAATGAATCCTTCTCTCAGTCTAGGTGGAAGTTCTTTCATCCAAAGAAAATGAAGTGAAGCTACTCACAGTTTTCATCATTTTCATCTTTTTCTTCAGTGGGGAGGCCTTTTAAGACAGAGTCAACACCAGGCAACCTGCAGCGCTTCTTCTTTCTTCCTGTGCTCCTCCTGAAAAAGAGTAGCAAACAACTGAAATAAATTTTGACATTGAACTCTTGAGTCTTGAGATCAAAACAAGACATAATAAACAATGAAACAGATTTGAAAAATCATTAAACTTCAGAACATAAATGGTAATTTCCATTTCAGAAGATTATACAATAACCAATCTGAAAACACTAAGGTTATTTAGAATACCATAGGAACACTCTTCCTCTTACACACTTTAAATATGTAAAATTACTTAATAAATATTTGTCATTTTATTACTATCATAAAAGTCTAAAACACTAAGAGAAAACACATTGGATAACATTTATATCTTGATTTTTGTATTCTTACAGGCGAGCTACAGCTTTTCTTGCCAATTTACGCTGTAATCTACGATTTTCATCGGTATCACGAAGCACATGATCTTCGGCTGCCCATCTATCCCAGCTAATTGAAGAAAAAAGGAAAATTCAGTGCTTTAGTTTGATATAAAACAAAGGCTAAAAGTATCTCAAAGCAATAGAAATGCCCCAGAATTACATTTTAGAAAACGATTTAAATATTTTAAAATCACAAAGAGGAGGCAAATAAACTGAAAAAGTAACTCATTCAGATAGAGAAACAACTGGGGTTTCCAGAATCACCCAGACAGAATTCAAATACAATCGACTTAAAAGTAACTATTCCTCAGAATAGGCAAGTTCTGGTAACAAAGTAAAAACAGGAAATGAATCAAACTTCTCTACAAGTGTTTCTAAAACTTAAAGAAGTTTGCAGTGTTACAAAGTAAAAACAGGAAATGAAACAAAGTTCTCTACAAGTGTTTCTAAAACTTAAAAGAAGTCTGCAATGTTCCTGTGCTACAAAGACAATCAATTTTCAGTCTGGTTTAACAAGTTCACTCACCTTCTGTTCCAACCATTAAAATGGATCAGATATTCTGGGATCTTTCTGCCTTTTTCGTCTTTCCCAACAATAACATCAACAATCTGAAACCAAGAAATATTGCCCACAAATGATAGGACATACAGAAAATTAGAAGTTACATCAGGAAAACTAATTCATAGACCCCTTTTTAAAGAAAAGAAAGCATTCTCTCCTCTTTTAGACCGTGAGCTGGGTTGAAATATTTTTCCTTTCAATTATCATTTTTCCCCCGAGTGGACGCCTTCAAAATAGGAAACATCCGTCCAACCACCCCGTGATTGGTCTCTGAGCGTGAGACAGTGTGAGGCTTCTGAAGCCATTGGCCGGCCGATTTGTCACTAAGGAAAGAGTCCAGGCTAGATGAAAGTTGCAGCCCTGAGACCTCTGGGAGTTGTAGTTTCCTGGGCTCCCCTATATCCAGTGCCAGGACGGCTGGCTGGAGACTCTGGAATCCCTCCCTGTTATGTCCCTAGAGGGAACAACTAAGACTAATGATGGGGCGTGTCGCTCCGTGAGCAGGCTCGGGGGCAAGGAGAATGAGGGACAACAGACGAGGTTAGAAGACAGGAGCAGCAGGGGAGGGAACTGAAGGCAGAATATGCTCATCCCTTTAGGGATGTCCTTTAGCATCTCTAATCGACAGAGCTGTCCAGACATCGCCAAAGACACACGTGGGACTGCCTTGTCCCTGCCGCCTAAGGCTTCACCCAGGAGGCCCTAGGAAGCCAGGTCTCTTAAATGAAAGCACCTGGGTGCTTTCTTGGGGATCTGGGAGACCTGCTGCCAACTCCTGCCGCCACCCAAATCTGAGGAGCTGCAAGATGTGGCTCAGCTCTCGGAGACTTAGGTGGACCCGCCCAGGGCGCGATTCCCATCAACTATGGTCAGACCCACGTAAATCCTTCAGAGTTTGAAAACGTAAATGCTGCAAGGCCCTGGGGTACGAAAACACTGGGCCAACCTTGCCCTCGGGGTGGGGTTCACGGCCTACAGGAAGGATGGGGCCTAAACTGGACTAGGGTCCCAGGGACACAACGTCGGAAGTCAGCGGCCAGGGCGGTGGAACTATGAATTAGAACCTGGATCGGACGGCCAGGGCGTCCCACAGGAGCCCACCCGGCACTGGGCCGCAGAGGAGGAGAGATTTAACGCGAAGACAGAAACCGTATTCGAGAGGCCTCCTCCCTCAGCGGCCACCGTTGCAGTCAGGGGCGCAAACGGTAGCCCCGGTAACGCGACAAAGCACGGGCGAGGCTCCCAACCGCGCGTGCGCCTCCCGGCCTGACGGAAGGAAGTGGAAGCATCCCAGACCCCGCCCCGACACCCAGGCGCAGCGCCCTGTGAGCGCCCCCTGCCGGCTGCACCGCTCCTCGCAGGCCGAGGAGCCCGGTCGGTCCCTCAGCTCCGCGCGGCCGTCCGCCCCCGCCCCCGCCTTCGGTCCCGGGTCCCCCAGCCCGCGCCTCCTCCCTGTCCCTCCGCGGCGGCACCTTGGCATCGTACAGCACTCGCGCCTTGGTGGGGTCAGGCTCGAAGCACAGCACTTTCTCCCCTGAGTGGAATTTAAATTTCATGCCCTCGCTCGCGCTCATTTGCTCATCGTGGCGGAGGGCGAGGCTCCGGGGCGGGCGGAGCGCGCGCGGTGGGGGAGGGCGGGCGGGGGCGGGGAGGCGGTGCGCCACGGCCGGGGGGGCCCGGGAATGGCGGAGGCTGCGGCCGCCCCGCCCTCGGCCCCTCCTCCGCCCGCCCCGAGCCGCTGGGGGGACCTCGGAGGCGCCTGGCGCGCGCGCTCCCGCCCGGGCGCGCCCCCGCACGTCCCCGCCGGGGCTCCGGGAGGGGTGCGGGCGGGGAGCGCGACCCCCTGGCCAAGGTCTACCGGCAGGACGTCTCCCGTCGCCCCCATGGGAGAGGGTCCCCGCGGCCTCCAGGCTGCGCCCACGTGCGCGCAGGGTCGTCCGTCGCCGCGAGCGCCTGCTCTCCGGCCTGGGCGTGGGAGGCGCCTAGGAAGAGAGCCGATCTGGAGTAGGCACCCGGCGGCCGGGAGGCTGGAAGGCGTCTGCCCCCAAGAGCGCCCTGGCCGTGCGCGCCGCGTCAGCCCCCTTGGCAGAGCCGCGCGCCGATGAGTGTGGCCACGCTAGAAGAACGCAGCACTGGAGCTGGCCCCAGGCGGGCAGTGGCCTCGGGCGAGGGCAGAAGGGCACTCCGGGCAGTGAATAGAACACTTGCTTATCCCTTCAGAGGACAAGCCGGTGGCAGGCCTGGAGGCCCCAGTGACGGGGTGAGCAGTGGGCAGTGAGGCAGATGGGTCCTTAAAGGGTAGCTGACATCTTCAGTGTCAGCTTCTAGCGTGACCTCACAGCCCCCAGCATCCCCGGAATGCCCCCCACGGTCCATCTGCTCCAATAGACTAAAAATTCCCTAAATGGAAGGCACCCTTGAGGCCGCTATCAATATGGTACCTGTACAGAGTGGGTGTTAAGTAAATACTTGATGAACGAATGACAAGTGATGGGAGACTTGAAGGACAAACTTCCAGGGACAGAAAGGACGGTGCTGGGTTTTTTCTTTTGAGTTTTGGAAGCCTGGACCAGGCTGGAGACCAGCTTCCAGGCTAATCTCTGCGGACCTGGTGAACTTCCACTACTCTGCTCTAGCCTCCAGAAAGTTGCATTTGCTTCCCTTCCGCACACTTCCTTCACCAGCTTCCTGGTATACATCCTTCACATTTCAGCATGGGCATTGCCAGCAGAAAAGCCCTCAGCCTTTCCAAGGTGAATCATAAAGCCCTGAGGTGTTCCCTCCCAGGACTGCTTACCCCTTTCTTGCGTGTACCACTGTACTGTAGAATGGGTTGTTCATTTGCAAAATGCCCTCATTAAGACGGTAAGCTCTTTGAAGCTGGGGATAGGGGTCTTATCCAAGTCATGGCGTATTCGTGGTTCATAATCAATATGAAATGAATGAACAGATTCATTTAGGAAATAGAACCCCCAAAACTCGGTGGCCAGTTGGAGAGGAAGGAAGGCCAATTGGAAGGAGAGGGAAGGAGGAATCTTGGGAGGCTTCCAGGTTTTCTGGCCCAAGGAATTGGGTGAGTAATAGCTGCTTCCGCCAGAATAAGGGCAATACAGAGGAGTTAAAGGTTGGGGGAAGATGGCCAAATGGCCTTTGGGGTAATACAGTGCAGAAACTAGAACTGGAACCATGATTCCTCTCCAGGTTGTGGTTTATCAGAGATGAGAACAGTAGATGGTGGTGTTCCCCACAAATGGCAGGGGCAGCTTGGAAGCACATGTAATTGCACGTCCTGTGTAAACCATAACTGTGTATTCGCCTTTTTATTTTTCCTGCCCATGATTGGAGAGTTCTGCTCCAGGCTTTACCCTTTCAGGATTAGGATTTTAGATGCTTTCCTTTGTTTCTCCCCATTTCCACCCTTTCTTATGTCATTGAGGAATTCCTCTTTCCCTGTCCCTCTAAAAAGTCCAAGAATGCAAAAGCCTTCAGGAACCTAAAAGTTACAAAGCCTGCCAATGGCAGCACCCCTTACAGCCCTCCTCCAGATTAGGATCCACTAGAGAGGGCTACACCCTTATTGCAGGAGCATCATTTTTCCTCTCGGGTGTAAAGGTTAAGAACATGGCCGGCTCTGCAAACCACTCTCCAGGACCCAGTCCCATGCTTGTCACTTTCTAGCTTGTGACCATGGACAAGTGGTTAGTCTCTTTGTAATGCACTTTGTTCATGTTTAAAATGAAGGAAATAGTAGCTCCTGCATCGTAGGGTTTTTTTAGGAGTCAATGAGTCAATTCAGTGTACATGGCTTTGTGTAGTGCTTGACATATAAGTGCTGGGTAAATATTTGCTCTTAACATCAGGCATTTCTTATCTGTTTCTCCGTGTCCCCCATTCATTCATTCATTCATTCAACAAATATTTATTGGACCTCCTGTGTGTTGGTGGCTAGACACACAAAGTAGAATACATACATTACCCCTGTCCTCCCAGAGGGCACATTTCAGGAGGGCAGAGCAGCAAGCAATCAAGTTCAGGCCTTATGTGCATACCCTAATAAAGCTGGTGTGGAATAGAGGAGACACAAGAGCTTACTTCTCTCTAGGAGGAGGGAGAGTGTCTGAAAAAGCCTCAGAGAGGAAGGCACTCTTGAATTGCAACTTAGGTGTTTTCCTCATTTTCCAGTTTTTGAGGTTTGGACAGTAGCATTATTAGAGTGGTCTTGTTTTTATCGGAATTAAGATAACCATTAAATCTTATAACAAATCTTTTTGATTTCTCATTATAGGTCACCTAGTGGGTCACTGACCTACAGGAATTCCTTCTCTTAGCAAGGTGAGTGCAGTGCCGGATCCAGTTAGTTGCGTCCCGCCCCCCGCCCCCCAACGCTGGCAGAGGCCCAATTTTGTTCAGGTGTTTGCCATCCCACATTGTCAGAGCAGACCTTCCACCAGGGCTCAGGCTGGAGTGAAACTTGATCGGGCTAATACAGTAAGACTCACTTCTGGGTATACATTTGGAACAGCTGGGAACTTTGAAAACTTTTTAAAATACTGTTGCCAGGAGTTGGAATTTTGTTTCCAAAGTTCCCAGGCGATTCCACTGTGCAGGCGGGGCTGAGAACTACTGATCTAAACCAATCCGGCAATCCCCTTCCTCTTACAGTGATTGGTTTAAGTATGGTCATGTGATACACGCCTGGCCAATGAGAAATTCTCATAGCGAGTTAAAATGGGGAACTGTGCGTACTTCTGGAAAATATTTTCCACCTGCCTCCCCCCAAAAGAAATACATCTGGCATAAAGTCTCCTCTTCCTCACTGCGTTTTATCGTCTGCGTCAGAATGTGGGGTTAGGGAGGATGTCAGTGCTGTAGCCACGTTGGCACCACGGAGCTGGCCATCATCACCGAGGCTCTGAGAATGAGAGCCCAAGGCTAGCACTCCCTCACCTCGGTCATTGGGGAGCTGTTGAGCCCCTGACGCACTGAATTAACTAATCCTGCTGCCTAACGCCAAACTTTTTGCTCTGTGACATAATAAACCTCCATGCAGCAAAAGCATCCTGATCACGCCTCTCCTGCAGTTGTAGAGTTAGGTTATTGGCATCTGGCATGATGTTTCTTGCTAATTTTGGTGACACTGATGAGATGGACTTCTGATGGTGAGAATGCATTTTGTCATGGACATGTAGACGTAACTGATGTTGCATTTGAAATATCGTTTCACAGGTATTCAGTATTCAGTAGGCTTTGGGAATGAAGGGTAAACCTAGTTACCATTTATGATATGGTTTCAACTAGAATGTCTGTTTTAGCTTAGAAACAAACTTTAAATGAATTCCTGGAACAACCCATTTATAGAGTTAAGAACAATCTATGACCTTACAACTTTGACCTTAGAACTGGATGACTTTACAATTAGATTTTTTTTTCTTCTTTTGGTCTTAGGTAATATGCAGACCTACATCCTAAAAAGGTATCTTGTGGTTAACGAATATTCTGATAAAAGTTATAGTGATCCTTTTACAAAAGTTGCAATGCTTCTTAATCCTTAATCCTTGTTTGTGCTTCTCAGGTCAAGTGGTGTTGACTTTCATTGCTTCTTGGCTTCCACCCCTAATTCTTCAGATGTTATAGGGATGTAGTTCCAAGGGAAAAACCAAGCTACCTAGATTGTGGTTATATTATGAAGAAAGCGTTCCAGAATACTGCCGTCAGTGCCCTCCAACCGAAGACCCCTAGGAACACACTTG
This sequence comes from Trachypithecus francoisi, assembly GCF_009764315.1. Classification (NCBI taxonomy): domain Eukaryota; kingdom Metazoa; phylum Chordata; class Mammalia; order Primates; family Cercopithecidae; genus Trachypithecus; species Trachypithecus francoisi. Next base: position 123,750,960 of record NW_022681471.1, read on the forward strand.
TTGAACTTGAGTTGAACAAGTTGTGTATTGTTTATTTCAGCCAGGGAGAAGGCACGCCATGGGAAGTTGTGGGGAGCCTCAGTGAGGGAGTTAGAAAAGGCTTAATGGAAGACTTGAGCTTGTGTTGGGTGATTTGGTGGCTTGAAGCCCTTCTCCTTGGGAAGGAGTTAAGGAAGTAAGGTTTTCCTCTGCATTTGTTGGTGTCATGAAGAGGGGATTTTAGGATTTGGTATTTGATTACGTCTTACCTAGGAGGAGGAAAGACCAGATTGCAACTGAAGCTGTGATTGGTAAAGAAGTGGCTGTCACTCATATTAGCCAGGAGAAGGGACTGTTTTGGATTTTGCGGTTTAGACAGTAGTTGTGTTTTGCCTGTGTTCAGGCATGATTAGAATGGTCTTGTTCTTGTCATGTGCCATCGTGGTCCCTAAGTGGTTTCACCTGATATTCTATGACATTGTTTATGATCAGGAGAATAGCCAGGCCCAGCTGTGCATGCCTGGCCAGCCCCTGGATGTCAGAGGTTGCCTAGTTTTTCCTCAATCATTAAGGTTTATTGAGTGTTTGCTATGTGGTAGGCATTGTGCTAAGCGTTTGACATATTCAGATTCAGTCATTCTCGAAACCATAGGAGGTGGTATTATGATCATCCTCATTTAACAGAGGTAGAAACAGGGACCTGCATTGCTAACTGACTTGTCCAAAGATGGGGCATGAATTCAGGCTGACACCAAAGCCAATGATGCTGGTCATCACTCCTCTCCACAAAATGTTGTGGCTGGGCTTGGGCTTTAAGATTCAAGACTCAAGTCACTGTCACTTTATAAATAGCAAGAGTATTAACATACATGATGTCTATCTTGCACTGGAAGGTAATCACAAGTTTGAAACAAAGTCCAGCAGCATGCCTATATTATGAAGCCATTTAAAGTTATATTGTAGAAAGATATTTACTAACATAGGAAAACTGTGAACAGTATGGTAACAAACAAACACATTAAAAAACAGAATTTGTGTTACCTGAGGAGCTTTTTACAGCTGTAGCTTAGACTCATTGAATTGAAATATTAGAGTGGAATTCCAGCATCTGTGAATTCAAAAATTGAAATTCTTACTGTACAGATGAAGCCCAGTGTTCTGTTTCTAGTGTAAACTGAGGAAGGTACTTGTCAGGCTTTCCTGTTGTATGATCAACAACCTTAATGGGCAACATTCAGGATATAATTGGGTTCTGATGAATTCAGAGCTGTAGAATGTGGTCAGTTTGCACTTTTGTGACACTGTACTTAGGGTCAGTGGATACTTTTGAAGATGGAGAGAATGGTTATTTACATCTATTGGCAAGTTTGAGTAAAGCCACCTTGGGCATAAGATTTGGCCCTTGTGACAAGCTTTAAAAATAACTTTAGGTCCTCAAGCTTCTTATTCAAGATTAAACATTCAAAGTTGAGGTTTATTCCATTTAACAGAACCAAATAATAACTGCAGCTATTTATTGAGTGGCTAAATGCCAGCTTTTCCACTTGTCATATATTTAGCCCATAAACAATCCTCTGAACTAGATAATTATTATCTGCACTTAAAAACAAGAAAACTAAGGCTCAGAAATGTTAAGGGGCTTGCCCAAGGTAGCGCATGAATAAACGTCAGAATGGCAAGGCATTTTCCAATCTCGTTCTAGCTAATATTCATGTCCCACTTTCTCCATTTGTTAACATCCCAAGTTTTACAAGCTTTTAAAACTCTTGTAAGACTCTAAGGAGGTTTCAAATATCTCTGTCTTTGTACAGCTACGTAATCAATGCTTTCTGCACCTGTGACGTATCAAATTAACACAAACACAGAGAATATTATTTGCATTAAAAAGGGTACTGAACTTGCAGTCATATAATCATTTTAGTTTTCATGAGATTGAACCATATCACCTACAAAAGCCAGATTAGAAGAGTACCCTTACAGTTGAAATTCCAGAGAAATTTACACAAAATCATTTTCAAAAATGTTCAAAATATGAAGTCGGGTTTAAAAAATGTTAACTACATGACGACTTTCAAATGCCAAGACCTCTGAAGCATTAAAGCCTATTTGAAGTTTGGCAGAAGAATTTTAAAAGGAAGATCGAATGTCTTATTCACCCGAAATTTGCTTTACTTAAGACTCACATGATGTTTCTGAGTAAAACAACTCCTTGACTAATTTCATATAAAAACGACGATGTATTATGAACAATAAAACTACTATTAATTGTACATTATGAACTGTTGGTGAACCATGATGGGGAATGAAATACACATAAATTTCAAATTTTGCTGTTGCAACATATTCTGGAAATTATTAGTTTCTTGGTCATTTAAGTGTTCACATTTCAGTGAGTGACTCTTAAAAACAGTATTATCTGTTTTGGTCATATTTGAAAAGTGGCTTTGTCATCCTTGTAATTAATTGTTTTTTAAGTTTTTGAAGAAAGAGTGGTACAAAGAATCAGGCTACATTGAGTATTTATTATTAGCTTTCAGTTCTGCTGGGAACCATGGCTAGATACAGCTTCCTTTTTACTCAAATCTATAATTAATGTTCATAAGATATCATATTGACATTGTTTTTTGTTTTGTTTGGGAGGACAGTTTTTGTTTGTTTGCTCTTTTAGAGACAAGTGTTGCTATATTGCCTAGGCTGGAGTGCGGTGGCTATTCACAGACACAATCATAGTGCACTACAGCCTCGAACTCCTGGCCTCAAGCCATCCTCCCACTTCAGCCTCCTGAGTAGCAGGGACTACAGGCACTTGCCACCTTACCTGGCTGACATTGTTTTTTAATACAGAATCTCATGAGGAAATTACCATATGAGTCTATGACTAATGGATCATGAAAATATTAGCTCAATTATCAAATTAAAAATTATTGACCTAAATTATCCTTCATTATACTTGGATTATATGTAGTAAAACCTAAACTAAAAATGGTAATTTTTAGATCAAAAAGTAACTGAAAATGATTTTCATATTTTAGTTTCCAGAGATTAATAATTTACTACAAAGATGACTTTAAAACCTTAAAAATTCTAAGAATGTACAGTGACTGTTTTTTATCTCACCCCTAATCTTACTCTGATGATTGTCTCCAATGACAATCATCATTCACAGTGATGACTCTGAGGTATTGTCACTTCTTTTTTCATGCCAACCAAAGTACTGGATTCTCATCGTCATCGTGTGAATTGTGTTGTAGTGACTATATTATTCTGTCTTGTTAATTTGCTATCTTCTTTATTCTGGTAGCAGAACTTTCCTTCTGACCACAAGTTGGGTAGATGGCCCAGGCATAATCCAAGGCAATAACTCATCTCCTCACCAAGGTGATTGGGCAAAAAGGCACCTTGGTGCAATACAAGCCCAATGAGAATTATTCCATGTTCTTGCTACTTGGACACAGGGAGAAAGCAACTCAAGTGGAAAGAAAGCAGCTTATTGTTCAGGTAGGTTTCTGTCACTTGCAACCAAGAGTTCTAATGAATAGAACCTTCTGAATACCTCGAGGTGTAGCCAATATTTTATGTAGTGGTTTTCTGGAAAGCAGGAGAGTGAACCAAATTATTTTAGACATGTTTTTAACAAGGCTTGAAATAAAAGTTTATTTCTCAAGATTTGTACCAAATCTAATTTTTCATTTTGTTGATACCCAATAAAGTTTAATGATGAAAAAATAAATGTTAGCTATAATGAGTGTTCTAATCCCATCTCGGGTTTGCAAATAGTTTCCTGAAAGTAGTAAACAATGAGCCTGGCTTGGGTGTGCTGTTCCATAAACATTGGTATGTTGCAGTAGTAGAAAGAATGGTGAAAGACCAGTTCTCAGACAGGAACAGTAAGATTGCAAAAGAGGCTGAAGTATGAAAATAATTCTGCTTTTCTTCACTCAATACATGATCTCACTATATTGGAGTAAAATGGTGACTAGTAGATCTGATTCTCAGTCACTTTGCTTTCCTGGAGGCAAGCCAGCAGTTAGACCTAGGGAGATTGCATGGACAAGGTATAAATTATTGGGAGCTGTATAACATTTTACTGAAAAGAGGTTGCACTCTTTTGTTAATTTGGACTTTCATTAATTGGACTCTGCATTAATTAATGCAAGAGGTGATCAGACCTGCAACCCTATTTTCTTAACAGTCGTGCTTCCTCACAGTCCCATCTCAACCCCACTGATGGGGCATGTGTAACCTGCAAAATGATGACTCCCCGTGTCTACGTCTCTTCTCCAGTCTTCAAGTGTCAGAGTGCTATCCTGTAATCATATGCTAGCCTCATATCTTGATACCCAATGCATCTAAATGCAACAAGTCCAAAACGGAACTCATCATCTTTCTTCCTAAGCCTCCTGCTGTGTCTCAGTTGATGTTAGTGTCTATATCACCATCCATCCTATTGTTCAAGCTGCATATCTATCTGGATACTGCCCATTCATTTTTCTCCTTCACCCCCAACATTCAATCAGTTCTACTTCCTAAGTAGCCCTGAAAATGTGTAGTCATTCTAGACAACCCCTTTCTCTCAACCCTCTCAGTAATCCCTAACCAGGTCCTATCACATAAGTAGCTTTCTAGCTCATTAATATTTTATTACATCTCTACTACTGCCACTCTGGTGTGAGCCACTGTCACCTCTCCTTCATCAGTGCAGAAACCTTCTAACTGGATGCCTTGCATCCAACTGGACTCTGTAGCATCTTTTTTTCACATGGATTCTGTAGCATATTTTTTCACAGTGTAGGTAGGATGAACTATTTTAATATGTAAATCTATCATGATACTAACTGCACTGCTTTTAGTCTCCCAGGGACTTCTTTTTGCTATTAGAAAGAAATGGTATGGCTCACTAGGCAAAGTATAGTCTGGACATGGCCGTTCTCATGCCACTGTCCTCCTCTCTTGCCCTACACCACCCACACTGACCTTGTCCCAGTTCCTTTAATACCTTTTCCAGAATGTTCTTCCTCTACTCCTTTGCCTGGTTGCCACGTTGGTCTTTCCAGACCCAAGGGGTAGGCTGTGGTGCTTCATTATGTCTCCACTGGTCCCTTCATTTTATAACCATCATCTCAGATCATCATCATACATTCATTTGTGTGGTTGTTTAGTTATTTGTCTCTTCTACTAAATTGTAACTTCTGTGAGACTGAGGGCTGTGTCATCTTTTACAAATGTGTATCCCTAAAGCCTAGCATTTTTTTCATAGATATTGCATAATAAGTGATTCAGTGTATTTGAAATAGAACTATTAATACTTCATGTATATTATGGGTTAAATAGGCTTTGAGTGCTGGAGGGTAAACCTAACCATCACTTATAAAACAGTTTCATTTAGAAACTGTAGTCTAAGTTGCCAGGCACAGTGGTTCATGCCTGTAATCCCAGAACTTTGAGTGACAGAGGTTTGAGGATCACGAGAGGCCAGGAGTTCAGGACCAGCCCAGGCAACATAGTGAGACCTCTATCTCTAGCAAAAAAAAAAAAAAAAAAAAATTAAAAATTAGCCAGGCGTGGTGGCACATGCCTCTAGTCCAAGCTACTCTGTAGGCTGAGGTGGGAGGATCACTTGAGTCCAGGAGTTCAAGGCTGCAGTGAGCTATGATCACACCACTGCACCTAAGCCTCGGCGACAGAGTGAGACCTCGTCTCAAAAAAACAGAAACTGTAGTCCAAGATGGAAAAATCAAACTGTAAATGAATTTCTGAGACTTCCCACTAAAAGTGTTGGAAAACTGCCTCTGAAATTATAACTACTTATTAGACACTCATTTTTGTTTTAGTAATGTAATACTATTCAGACTATAAGAATATGTTTGGAGGTTAATGAATACTTGGACAAAAGGTCTCAAATAGGATTTTATAAATATCTCTTACCCTACTTCTGAAAACCACTCAGAAGAGCAGGGACTATGTCTATTTTATTTATCAGAAACTTATGCCAAATGCCATGTCTGTGACATAGGAACCACTCAATAAATATTTCTTGAATGAACAAATGCTGTTTTGTTTGTTTACTTTTGGCCATTCGCTTTGATGCAATATTTCTACCTCTATTCCTCTTTGCCCAGTTAGTTCATATTTATCTTTTATGCTTCAACTCAGGCATCATCTCCTGTACAAACTCTTCACAGATGCCAACTGCCCCTGGCCAAGAGTGAGCTGGGGACCCCTATGTGTATCTCCACATGCATCCTTCCATTATTGTGTTTATCATACTGTGGGATATATCTGTTTATGTCTCATTTTCTCCCTGTGCAATAGGAACTCTTTGAGATCTCCTCCATATCTCCAGGACCTTGTACAGTTCAAGATACATAATAATTTCTTGAGGAAAAAAAAAAAAAAGCTTGTTAAATAAAATAATTAGCAAATACTCAGCCTTCAAAGTTCCCAGAGACTGGTTCTTGGTGCATCCTAATTGCTCCAAAATTGCTTGTCGAATGAAAAAAATAAATCAGTGGATCTTCAGGCTTCAAATATCATCCCGATCTCATTTTAGTTTAAATTTAAAATATTTCCTTACTCCTTATACGAAAATTAATTCAAGATGGATTAGAGACTTAAATGTTAGACCTAAAACCATAAAAACCCTAGAAGAAATCCTAGGTAATACCGTTCAGGACATAGGGATGGGCAAGGACTTCATGTCTAAAACACCAAAAGAAATGGCAACAAAAGTCAAAATGGACAAATGGGATCTAATTAAACTGAAGAGCTTCTGCACAGCAAAAAAAACTACCATCAGAGTGAACAGGCAACCTACAGAATGGGAGAAAATTTTTGCAATCTACTCATCTGACAAAGGGCTAATATCCAGAACCTATAAAGAACTCAATCAAATTTACAAGAAAAAAAAACAACCCCATCAAAAAGTGGGCAAAGGATATGAACAGACACTTCTCAAAAGAAGACATTCACACAGCCAACGGGCACATGAAAAAATGCTCATCATCACTCACCATCAGAGAAATGCAAATCAAAACCACAGTGAGATACCATCTCACACCAGTTAGAATGGCAATCATTAAAAAATCAGGAAACAACAGGTGCTGGAGAGGATGTGGAGAAATAGGAACACTTTTACACTGTTGGTGGGACTGTAAATTAGTTCAACCATTGTGGAAAACAGTGTGGCGATTCCTCAAGGATCTAGAACTAGAAATACCATTGACCCAGCCATCCCGTTACTGGGATATACCCAAAGGATTATAAGTCATGCTGCTATAAAGACACATGCACACGTATGTTATTGTGGCACTATTCACAATAGCAAAGACTTGGAATCAACCCAAATTTCCATCAGTGACAGACTGGATTAAGAAAATGTGACACATATACACCATGGAATACTATGCAGCCATAAAAAAGGATGAGTTCGTGTCCTCTGTAGGGACATGGATGCAGCTGGAAACCATCATTCTCAGCAAACTATCACAAGAACAGAAAACCAAATACCACATGTTCTCACTCATAGGTGGGAATTGAACAATGAGATCACTTGGACACAGGAAGGGGAACATCACACACCGGATCCTATTGTGGGGAGGGGGTAGCGGGGAGGGATAGCATTAGGAGATATACCTAACGTAAATGATGAGTTAATGGGTGCAGCACACCAACATGGCACATGTATACATATGTAACAAACCTGCATGTTGTGCACATGTACCCCAGAACTTAAAGTGTAATAAAAACAAAAAAATGTGGGCTGGGCACCATGGTTCATGCCTGTAATCCTAGCACTTTGGGAGACCAAGGCGGATCACCTGAGACGGGGAGTTCAAGACTAGCCTGGCCAACATGGTGAAACCCCATCTCTACTACAAAAAAATATGAAAATTAGCCAGGCCTGGGTGTCATGCGCCTGTAATCCCAGTTACTCGGGAGGCTGAGGTACAAGAATCGCTTGAACTCAGGAGGCAGATGTTGCAGTGAGCCAAGGTCGCACCACTGCACTCCAGCCTGAATGCTAAAATGAGCCTCTAAATAAATAAATAAATAAATGCATAGGTGACCTGAATAGCTTTAGCATGAACCCAAGTCTATATATTCTTATTTCCTTTTATTTAAACACACACACACACACACACACACACACACACACACACACAAATAGGCGAGATCCAAGCAGCAAAGCAGAGGTAGACTCCTTAAAAAATATTGGTATACATTACATTAATATTCAAGGTGAAAATCATATGCCAGAAATTTATGAAGTACTACTGAATGTTGTTAAATTAAATAATTTAAAGGAACTCAAGATTACCTTTTCGATAAGAAAGAGATGGATTCTCAAATGAAGCAAACTACTCATGTAATGAATATTTTAAATCTGGGGATAAAAAAAATCATTGCAGAACATTGCACTTAATATGAATTATGGTAAGTTTTTCCCCTGAGATGGGGACTAAGACAGGATGCTCATTTTACCTCAATTCTATTCAATACTGAGGTCTTAGTCAAAACAATAAGGCAAATAAAAGGAATTAAAGACATAGAGATTGAAAACAAAGAAATAAAGCTATCATTATTCTCAGATGACACAATTGTCTATGTCACAAAAAAGTCCCAAGACTCTATCTGTAGATAAGCTATAAAGATACTTTGTAGGGTCGCTGTATACAAAGTCAATTGTATTTCTGTATGCTAGCAATAAGCAAGTAGAAAATGAAATTTAGAATAGCATTTACAACAGCATCAAAAAGGTCAAATACCTAGAATAAATCTAATAGAAGATGTGAAAAACACATAATTATTAAGAGAAATTAAAAAGACCTAAGTAAATGGAGGAATACATCATGTTTATAGATCGAGAAGCTTAATATTATAAAGATGCCAGCTCTCTCTAAATTCATCTATAGATTCATAAATACAATGCAATCCTAGAAGTTTTTTGAAAATTGAAAAGCAGATTCTAAAATTTGTATGGAAATGAAAAGGGCCGGAAATAACTACCAAAATTTTGAAAAAGCAGAACAAACCTAGAGGGCTTTTATCATCAGATATTGTGGCTTCTTATAAAACTGCAGTATTTCAGATGCTGTGGTACGGACGTTAAGAAAAGACAAATAGACAAACTGAACGGAACAGAGCAGGGGTCCCCAAGCCCCAACCAGTCTTTACAGCAGGAGATGAGCCACGGGCGAGCCAGCATTACCACCTGAGCCCCTCCTCCTGTCAGACCAGCATTGGCATTAGATTCTCATAGGAGCGCAAACCATATTGTGAACTACATATGCAAGGGATCTAGGTTGTGCACCCCTTATGAGACTCTAACTAATGCCTGATGATGTGAGGCGGAACTGTTTCATTCCAAAACCATGCCCCCCTTGACTTCCACGAAACCAGTCCCAGGTACCAAAAAGATTGGAGACCGCTGGAATAGAGTCCAGTAACAGACCCACACATGCCACTTGAATTTTGAGAAGGAGATTGCTTCAGTGCAGTGAGGCAAGGATGGTCTCTTTAATAAATGGTGCTGGATCGATTGCATGTCCATATTTAAAAAAGGAATCTTGATCTCCTACTTCAACTGTATGTAAAAATCAATTTCAGATGGATTGTAGATCTATGTGTGCAAGGTTAAAACAATAAAACATCTAAATGAAAGCATAAAAGAGTGTCTTCATGACTTTTGAGATAGCAAATTTTGAAACACAAAAAGCACTCATTAAAAAGAAAAGGGGACTGCATGAAAACTAATAACTTGTGTTCATCAAAGAGCACCATAAAATTAATAATGAAGCAAGTCACAGTGTGGGAGAGGATATTTGAAAAGGTGATGAACTTCAGTAGGAAAATGCAAATTACCAAGATTTCGCTATGTTTTCTCCAGAATGTCTTAAATGAGCAAGACAAATAATACCAAGTCTTGATGAGGCTATGAGCAGCTGCAAGCCCCAAACACTGTAGATGGGAGTATAAGTTGAAAAAACTACCTTTGAAACTTGTTTGGAAGTATTTATGAAAGCTGAACATATCATACCCTATCACCCAACTGTTGTATTCCTGGGTATATATGCCCTGCAGGAATGCAGATATGAATTTCCAAAAGACATGTACAAAAGAATATTCATAGTCGCACTCTTTGGAAGAGCCCTGAAGCTGTCGTCCATATCTACTGACTGTAGCTTCGGTAAATAAATTGTAATACATTTATACAATGAAATACAATGTATCAGAAAGAACAAACAACATAGGTGAATCTTTCAGAAATATTGTTGAATGAAAGAAGCCATACACTAAGCAGTACATAGTGTGTAGTAATTCTATTTATATAAAGTTCAAAAACAGGCAAAAATGATACATAGTGTTAGGAGTTGGGATTGTGTTACCCTTTGGAGGAGGGACCAAAGGGGATATTCTGGGTGCTAGTAGTGTTCTATTTGGTGATGTGGCCACTAGTAACCTTTGTGAAAACTTATCAAACTATACACTTATAATCTCTGTACTTTTCTGTCTGTATGTTATATGTTAATTAAAAATTTACTTAAAGAATCTGCTTGCAGTGTGGAGGAAGATGTCCAAGAAAAGGTTTTAGAGAATGCTTAGAAATCAATAAGGAAAAGATGAATGACCTAAAAGAAAAATAGGCAAAGCAAAATATAGGCAAGTAACATGGGAGAAAATTATGGTAGCAGAAGCACTTCAAAATAGGTATGAACTGTTAGTGTTTAGGGAAATGTTTCTTCTAAAAACAATGTAAGTTTCACGTTTTCAAATTAGCAAAAATGTGAAGCTATATAAAGATACCAAGAGGTGGGAATTCTCATCTGCTGCTAGCGGGAGTGTGAATGGGGACAACTGATTTGGAGAACAATTTGGCCACATGTAAAAAAGTTGGAGACCCACCTGTCTTTTGATTCTCCAATTCCATTTTTAAATATGTATCTGGAAAAATACTTTGTAACAGGAGATGAGTATCATAATTTTCTTTCTAGTGTTGCTTGTTATTACAAAGATTATGAAAATGATCTAAATATAAGTAGAAATAGATAAGTGTAATATTCACACAATAGAATACAGCAGCACATAAAAGAAATAACATAGAGCCATTGTATCAAAACTGTAGCAGTTAGTAAAAAAAATCTTAAAGACACACGATAGTGTATATGATGTGTGCATAAGAATGCACAAAAACAATAAATCCAGAATGGTGGTTGCCTCCAAGATAGGAGAGAAATAGGATGAGGGAAGGGGTACCTATTGAGGAGGGAGTGTTCCAATTGCATAATTAATTTTTACTTAACTGAAACAAATAGGACAAAATATAAAGATTTGACAAGGCTATATAGTAAGTATACAGGTATCTGTTATATTATTCTAATTTTCTGTGTGTTTGTAATATTTCATAATAAAAAATGTTAACAGGAATAAATGGTCAAACATTGGGCTGTTTTCCACAAAAGTAATCCCCTCAGTAAAAGAGCTAGTTGTGTGTATGTATGTGCAGATGATACTTCTTGGGATATATCTTACTGATCAATACTTTGTTTCTATATTCAAAAATGTATCTAAAAGCCTAGAAAATTGTTTTTAGATAATAATAGCTAATGGTTATAAAATGCTAAATTTATGCTAGGCTTCTTCTTTCCTGTCCCCGCCTTGCCCCTCTCCTCCCTCTCTTCTCACCTTCCTTTCTCCCCTCGCACTCTTCCCTCCACCTTTCTTCTCTTCCTCCTCTCCTCCTTTCTCCTTCTTTTTATTCCTCTTCCAACCTTTTTGTTGTTGTTGTTGTTGTTCTTGTTGAGAGAGGGTCTCGCTCTGTCACCCAAGCTGGAGTGCAGTGGTACAATCTCGGCTCACTGCAACCTCCACCTCTAGGGCTCAGACGATCCTGCCACCTCAGCCTCCCCAGTAGCTAGGACTGCAGGCACATGCCTCTACCCTTAGCTAACTTTTGTATTTTTTGTAGAGACAAGGTTTCACCATGTTGTCCAAGCTGGTCTCAAACCCCTGGGCTCAAGTGATCCTCCTGCCTTGGCCTCCCAAAGTGCCGGGATTATGGGCATGAGCCACCACGCACAGGCCCAACCTTTTTTTATTATAAAATATTACACTCATATAAAAATTGTATAAAATGTAAACCCATGACTTAACAAATTATTGTAAAATGAATACTTCTGTAACCACAACTGAGGTCAAGAAACAGCATGGTCAGCACCTGGAAAGCCTCCCTTGTATGACGGTTCAGTTCTAAGAGGCACATAGAAATAGCTCATGGTGGAACCTGTATTCCAACCCAGGTCATTTGGTTCCATACTCCACGTAATGTGTGGTGGGTGTGTGTGCACGGATGCTTATACATGTGAAAATGTTTTCTGTCAATTGATTAATGTATCCATATCTAACTCAGGATTGTTGGAAAGATTAAATGATAATATACTGTAAGGTACTTAGCACAGTGCTCAGTACGTATAATTGTTTCCTATCATCGTTGTCATCATCCACCACTACTTTATTCTACTCCTCAGGTCCCTTCTGAACTTGGTCAAATGTAAACCCCAAAAGTAGAAATGAACACTCCTTTCAGAACTTTCCTTTTCTGCAGCAGTGTCTGGGCAGGCAGACCAATGAAAATGCATAAAGTAAGATACAGGTAAACTTTTGTAGTCTATTACTAAAATGAACACATAAAAGTTTATGGCAGTAAAACCGATCCAATAGTCCCAGAGATAATTTTTTGGATAAACAGAAATTGACCCTTCTGGGAGCCAGGTGTGGTGGCTTACACCTGTAATCCCAGCACTTTGGGAGGCTGAGGCAGGTGGATCACTTGAGGCCAGGAGTTCAAGACCAGCCTGGCCAACATGGTGAAACCCTGTCTACCAAAAATACAAAATTTATCTGGGTGTGGTGGCATGCCTATAATTCCAGCTACTCAGGTGGCTGAGGCAGGAGAATCACTTGAACTTGGAAGGCGGAGGCTTCAGTGAGCTGAGATTGCACCACTGCACTCCAGCCTGGGTGACAGAGTGAGACTCATTCTCTCAAGAAAAAACAAATTGACCCTTCTGGTCTTAAAACTTGAAACTTACATTTGTGTTATGGGAGCTCCTTCCTCAGGAAGCAAAGACCTGCAGGCCTCTCAAAAAAAAAAAAGTATGAAAGAACTAAAACTCACAAGATCTAAGTACATCCATACAATTAGAGGTTGGACCCCTCATTCATGATGATTGCTTTCTTGCCCCTCCAAACTCCTGTTTTCTCACACATTGTTACATTTCTTCACTGCTATATAAATGCCTTGTTTTAGCTGGTCAGGGAGATGGATTTGAGACTCAGGGAGACAGATGTGACACTGAGTTTTCCTCTCCTTGGCTGCAGCACACAATTAAAGCCTTCTTCCTTGGCAATACTCATTGTGGCTTTCTGTGTAACAAGCAGCAGGACCTAGTCCAAACCCCTGGTGCTTCAGTAACAGTGGGTGCAATTCAGAACTTGAAAGTCCTAAAGAGACCTGCACCTTTTCTATCCAGCAGTACTTTTACACCAAGGACATAAGTTTACAAAAGTTTATGTAAAATATTACAAGTTTATATAAAACTTATATAAGTTGCAGTTAATCTGTAATGTAAATTCTGCATTTTGAGAGATGTATGTGCACCAGGAAGAGAAACACAGTGACTAAGCAACACCAAGAATAGGAATGAGAATTATGCAGTATGGTCATTTAGAGTATTCATTTATCCAGAAGGTATTTATTAGACACTAGACACTGGAGGAGATATGAGATGGCAGCACATTAGTACAGTCCCTAGCCCTGTGAAGCCAAGACTAGTTGAATTGACAGATGAATTTATAAACTTAATGAAGAGAAAAAATGTAATGAGAAAGGAAGTACAGAGTGCTATAGGAGGACATAGCAGGGGTGAGCAACTTCATGGCTAAAGGTCAGGGAATATCTGGAGCACAGATATTCCTCCTCCAGAGAAATTGTGCTGAAAGATAAGAAGGGATCGTAGAGGAACAGTTGATTGTGGAGCAAGTGGAAAAAGCATGTGCAAAGGTTTAGAAGATGAAAACAAAGCCTACTTAGTCTAGACATGGAAGGGAAGTTCAAAAGTTGCTTAATGCCCAGCGTGACATTTTTTACCACAGCTGACAATGAGAAAATATGGTCAAACATTTCACATCAGTTCACTGTGTTTGCTAAATCCTTGGATCGTGGCTAACCTAAGTCTCTTGTCTTATAAACTTACCTAACCTCCTTTGGACCTGCTCATTGAGATTAATAGATTAGGTGTGGTAACTTTATAGTTCCCTGTATTGAATCTCGTGCCATTTTTTTTCCTTGTTTATATCCCAAAGGAAAAAATACAAATAATACTGGATTAATTTTATAAACAGAAAGCTACTAGGTTCCCTATAAAGACAATGTCTCTGACCAGATGGATCTGTGCTATCAAACTTACTTTAAAAAAAAAAAAAAAACTTTTGAAATTTTCATCCAATATTGTTTAAGAAACAATTTTAGGCCGGGTGCGGTGGCTCACGCCTATAATCCCAACATTTTGGAAGGCCAAGGCAGGCGGATCACGAGGTCAGGAGATCAAGACAATCCTGGCTAACATGGTGAAACCCCGTCGCTACTAAAAATACGAAAAATTAGCCAGGCGTGGTGGTGGGCGTCTGTAGTCCCAGCTACTGGGGAGGCTGAGGCAGGAGAATGGTATGAACCCAGGAGGCGGAGCTTGCAGTGACCCGAGATCATGCCACTGCACTCCAGCCTGGGTGACAGAGTGAGACTCTGCCTCAAAAAAATAAAAAAGCTTTTAAAGGATTATAATAAACTGATGTGGTAAAATAGCGCTTGGGCCAAGCCAGGCATTCTTTTCTCACTGTTTAAACTGTATCATTTCAACTAGACCTAAATATTAATTCACTTTTATTAGCTTAATAACATTTTCCAGGCAATTTTTAAATGAGTACTGGTTATTTTGCAAATAGGTCTCCTACAGACTTGAGACCAAAAGACATCCCCAAAAGATCATGAAAGCAGCAAAATGTATATTCTGTTTTTCATGTTTTCATAAGTGTGGATGATAAAGCTTTTAGAATAAAATACATATATCTGCAACTTGTATACTAATTTAAATTATATGCTGTTTACATTCAGTTTATATACATATCAATGTTGTTTATACTAGATTTTAAGTTCAAGGAGGCAGAAAATGTGGCTAATAAGTTACTGAATTATTTAATAAATTGTTCTAGAAGATAAATGAATATAGTATAATTTCTCATGGATTTAGGGATAAGAATTAAAATAAAATAAATCTAAAACCCATGGCATAGCTTTGTCCTTCTAATGACCCTTCCTCCAGCCTTGAGAGCACTTCACTGCTTTGACTCTCATTTTCCATATGAAAACTAAAGACAGCCATGCATGTCACCCTCCAAACTACTAGTACTCACCAGTCTTTTAAGGACTTTACATCCTATTGCTTCCATACTATTTTTATAATTTGGAGACAAAAGCCCAGATCCTGCTGGATAATGAAACTATTTCCTAGAAAGTTATGTTAGTAGGTGTATTCCAAATTTCACCTAGTAACTTTATTTCACTCAGTAGGCAATAGAGAGACTTTTTAAAAAAATCACAACAGCTTATTAGGATAACCCACTAGAATGCAGAGGTCTCTAAACTGATTTGAATCTTTAAGGCCATCTGAATTGACTGCACCTTTGAGCAAGCAATACAACCTTTTTTAAAAAAAGGGATGCTGTCTCTCCTTTTTCAACCCAATAACCTCCTCATATTCTTCAGAGGAGTGAAGCATGCATTCCCTTAAAACTCTTTTCACCAAGACCTTGGATGACCATGGTGCTAACCCAAGTAACAATTGGGTTTTCTGTCTTGCTTTACTTGGCTTTCTGGCAGCACTTACTCAGGCACTAACTCTTGCCCTTCTGGAAACACTCCACTACCTTTGCCTCTGTTTCCCTATCTTTCCCAGTTACTACAAGCTCTTAAGCCACTCTCTGTTTCCTTTGTACATGCTCTTCCTTTATCTGCCAATAATAGTTAGGGCTTTCTTCTAGGCCTTCTTTTCTCTCACCCTGGATCAGAAGTTCTTTTTAATTTGTTTCATAAACATTTTTTGTTGGTATAATATACTCAGTTGATGAAACTTCCAAAGATACAAAGGGTGTCAAGTGAAGAGTCTCCTTTGTATTTTGTTGACTCTCAGACACCCCATTTCTCTTTTTAAGGGACTCTCTGTTATGGATTTCTTGTGTATCCTTGCAGAGATATTTTATGTATACACAGACATAGACACATACAAGATACTGTATAATACTACATACATATTGTGTCTTGCTTTTACTGTTTAATAATGTATCACAGATTGTTGTATATATGTATATCTAGAGCTACATCTTTCATGTGCATGTAGATGTAGAGTGTGTCTACATATGGATGTATTATAATTATTTAACCAGCCCTCTTAGTCAGAGTTTAATGCAGGAAGTAGAAATTCACTTGCTTTCTGGTATATAAATAAAAGGAATTAGGTGAGATGAGGTAATCGAAAGGGAAGAAAAAGTGGAAATAATGGGGTTGCCACCGAATTACTGGTTTCAAAGTTATACAACCATAGCTGTCATCCAGAGATTCAGAAGTTGCTATCACCATGGGCATAAATGGTGCTGTCTCATACCGTGAAGTTGGTGAGTAGACCCTGGAAGATGGAAACCAACAGCCACATACATTCATACCTGTCTGACTTTGTATGCAGCCTGCATAATATCACAGAGGTGGCCCTTGTCTTACTGTTAGTCTGGATGCTTTTCAGCTTGGAGTCACTTTCTTGTTGTATAAGAGAAACTCATGGAAGAACCTAAATAAAACAGAAAGAAGAGTGGGAAAGGATACCAAAAGCTGATTGAAGGACACTGTCTACCCCTTTGGATTATTCACCATAAATACCTATCCTTCCACCTGTCCTTAAATTGCAACAATATGGTCACACCTTATATTATATACTACCTTCTACAGTGAAAATACATTCACCCTCTCCCCATAAAGGAGAACCAATTCTATTAGTTGCAGAATCAAACTCTGAGTGATTTTAATTACTCTTTTAAATTAGTCACAATTGAAATGTTGTGTCTTGTAACACAATGACTAAATATAACTAAACACTAAATTATAACTAAACACTATACTAATTTAGTATAAACTAAATTATACTTTTAACACCTTTATATAAAATAATAGTGAAGGAGAAAATGGAGAAATGAAGTTTGGTTACTATATAAAGGTATATACACAAAATGGCAAGGAAACAATGTCTGTAGCTACTATATTCCTTCATTTCACAACTACTCATGAGGTTTTTCTTGGTGAAGTTTCTTTCTTCATTTAGCATTCTGTTTTTCCTTTGCCCTTGAATAGTATTTCATCTGGATAGGGTTATTTATATGGTAGGACAATACAAACTAGTATGGTGTTGTTATCACTGTCATCCAACATAAACAGGTTAGATAACTAATTTTAGTTTTCCATCTTGGTGCCAAATACTGTTTTATTCAGGATTATGTGCAGTAAACACTCCGGGCATTTTAAGTAGAAAGAGTTTTAACACAGAAAATTAGGTGCTTGGAAACTCAATGGGAGCAATTCAGGTGATTGCCAATGGGCTAATGGTTTAAAAGTCACACGATTCTCATGCTGTGTGGTATATTTTTAAAAAGACAAAAGTCATACCATAATTGCTGTGATTACAAAGTCAGAGAACTGTGATGCTGTCACGACACTCCCACAGCTGAATCTCATGCTCATGAAGCTAGTGAGTACATGCTGGAATGTGGAGTCCAGCTGTTGCAAATGCTCATGTCTGCCTCATTTTCCTTTTCAGACTTCAAAGCATCAGGAAAATGTCTCATCACTACATTACATTTCATGAAAATGCAGTTCATCGATGAAATCTAAATCATGTCACAAATCCTAGCTGCATGAGTCTGATAAATGTAGTTTTTAGTCTTCTAAAATATCGAAACCCTTGTAGATAAAGAGTAGGAACAAAGCAGGGGGAAAGAAAATGCTAGCACACTTATGATGACAGATATTGACGTAGCTTGCTATCTTTTGTTTTTACACCCAATTTCATGAGGAATATTTTAGAACACACACCATTTCCCACATATGTGAGAATAAAAGTAGGATAAATTCCTAGAAATGGTATTGATGGTTTAAGAGAGACTTTTATTTAAAATTTTATTAAACATTTACAAATTACCAGAGCTTATAACACAGAGTGTGGTCTGGGCTGTGGACCAGCAGTACTGGCCTCACCTGGGAGTTTGTTAGAAATGCAAAATCTCGGGACAGGCATGGTGACTTATGCTTGTTATCCCAGCACTTTGGGAAGCTGAGGTGGGCAGATCATTTGAGCCCAGGAGTTTGAGACCAGCTTGGGAAACATGGCAAAACCCCATCTCTACAAGAAATATAAAACTTAACCTGGTGTGGTGGCATGCACCTGTGGTTCCAGCTACTAGGGAGGCTGAGGTGGGAGGATCAGTTGAGCTCAGGAGGTCAAGGCTGCAATGAACTGTGATCATGCTACTGCACTCCAAACTGGACAACACAGTGAGACTCTATCTCAAAAACAAATGCAAAATCTCAGGCCCCTCCCCTGACCAGCTGAACCAGAATTTGCATTTTAACAAGATTCCCAGATATTCTGTGTGCACGTTTCAGTTTGATGAACACTGGTCTAGAGGTGGTACATACTGCATTTCCCAATAGCAGTATATGTATGGAATTCTTCCTCTACTATCACTAAGACTGTGCTCAGTTGTCTTCATATTTTTCAAATTAATACTTGAAAATGGCATTTCTCTTGGCCAGGAATGGTGGCTCATGCCTGTAATCCCAGCATTTTGGGAGGCAGAGGTGGATGGATTGCATGAGGCAAGGAGTTCAATATCAGTATGGCTAACATGGCGAAATCCTGTCTCTACTAAAAATACAAAAAAAAATAAAAGTAGCTGGGCACGGTGGCGTGCACCTGTAATCCCAGCTACCGGGGTGGCCAAGGCATGAGAATCTTGAATCCTGGAGGCAAAGGTTGCAGCGTGTCATAATGGTGCCACTGTACTTCAGCCTGGGTGACACAGCAAGACCCTGTCTCAAAAAGGAAAAAAAATGGCATTTTATGAAATTGAGCATCTTTTCAAGATTCAAAAAAGTTTTTGTATCAATTTCTGTGAACTTGCTCTTCGCATTTATTCAGTTAGTCCTTCGGTCTTTTCTTATCAATTTAAGAATGTTTTACTGTTAAGAAAGTTAGCCCTTTGACTTTAGTATGAGTTGCAAAATGTTTCTCATTTTGTTATTTCCTTTCTGATTTTGTTTATGATTTTATGTCCATACAGAATACAAACACACACACACAAACACACACACATTCCTGTGTGGTTGAGTTTGTTAATCTTTCCTTTCATGTGTTAGAGATTTTTGTCTTATACTTAGAAATGCCTCTGTCACACCCAATATTTTTTAAACTCTTCCATGTCTTTGGTAATGATCCAATCCTTGAGCCATTGGAATGTATTTTGGTGAGAGGTATGAACTAAGGATCCAACTAAATAGTTATCCTAGATAGCTATACATCAGGAGTTCTTAACCTTGCATTCATGTATGCCTAGAGAGTACTTAAGCCCCTAAAATTGCATGTGAAATTGTGTCTGAATTTGCGTTTTTCTGAAGCAAAGATCATTAGGGTTCATTGAGTTGTCCTCAAAGATTAAGAACCATTGCTCTATGTAATGTCCCATCATCCAATATGACTTCAGTTGTTTTCCGTATCTTTATTACTCCCAAGTGTCCAGTCAGAGCCTTCTCTTGACTTCCTGACTTGGGCATACCAAAGTGGATGAGTCCAATGTAATCACAAGGGCCCTTATAAAAGTGAGGCAAGAAAGTCAATAAACAAAGGAGATGGAATGATAGCAGCAGAAATTGGAGTGATGCACTTTGAAGATGGAAGAAGGAACCAGAGCCAAAAACTGCCTTGATTTTAGCCCATTAAAACTCATTTTAGACTTTTGAGCTCCACAACTGCAAGAGAATAAACAAGTATTATTTTAAGCCACTAAACTTTTGGTAGTTTCTTATAGCAAATAAGAAACGAATACATGATATAACATAGAGAAGGCAGCAACAGTCTAACCTCAGGAATTTAATAAATTTACTGGTCTCATTATAACTGCTGGCATCACGAGTCCAGACAATATAATATCCAAGCCCATCTCAATGGGATATGTTTATATAAAGTTTTATAAAGTAAACAAATAGACACAATCTACTTACAGACAAGCCCACTGCTGTTACCTTACAACTGCATCTCAGTGCAAGTGACCAGAACATCATTGAAATAGGTAGAAGGAACAAGCCTGCCATATTGGCCCTTGGGTCCCATCTAGCAATTTTACCATCTTCATCTTTTAGACATCCAGCATCTTTTGACATACACCACCTTTCTGCAAACACTAAAAAAGTTCTGGAAGTGTCCTAGTTCTCAAATAAGGAGAAAAAGAAAGGAAATATTCTAAGACAAAGGGGAAAAGGGGCAGCTAGGCATGCCCAAGCGTAAGAGAACATAAGGCATTAGAGAACCATAACTGAGTTTCACTTGGGCAGGGGTGGGGAGATTAAGAAGGGAGAGAAACACTAGTCAAAGCAGGGTTGAATTTAGTCAACCATCTCCTGAAACTGGGCACCTAGTAAAGCTTAGCTCCATATCATCTGACTGTCATCCTTCTAAAGCCTACCCTAAAATAGCGTGACTTTGACAATATGGTCAAACAACCCAACTGCAGCAAGGCAGAACTCTGTAACCAGGGTAAGCTTGTAACTCCAGCCTATAGTTGCTCAGGGGAATCTGCAGAGGTGAAAATGATAGGCTCACTAAAGGCTACAGGAAAGGAGAATCTTTGAGGGAATGCTTAGTACTGGAGATAGTGCCCCTTGTCCCCAGTTCTCTGCTCTTTCATGCCGGAGAGCACTATCATTCTCTAACCACAGTCAGGGAAAGCATTTTGTAGAAGGTATTGATGGATAGATAAAATTAGCCAAGCCAGGTGTTTGGTGAGTTGCAAATATGAACAGACATTGTTAGAGGGATGCTGAACAGTTCAGGATAACTGAGAATACTCATCACCTATATGGAGAAGCCTCAGACTGGGTTTAGGAGGCGAGAATATCAAAGGTGAATTGATGAAGCTGTATGGGCGACTCTCTTACAAATGAGAATGCATTCATGCAGTCATCATGCAATTAAAAATAAATTTGCAAAGAAAGCACTTGTCCTTTAGAAACTGAATGTTAATGAGCTAAAGGCCAAGAAACAGAACTCTAGCATCATGAATCAAACAAAATAAAGCAAATGTCTTTACATGGACTTTCATAATCAGCCTGGATGTGGATTAGCAAGGAAAAGAGATGAAAGAAGACATTATCCAGATAATGAAAGAAGATAATCTGGAGCTGAATAAAGGCATATGGTGAATTTCTAGGGGAAGAAATTGTGTTAGTCATCTATGTTCCTCTGGTCTAGTGCAGTGCTGTTTCCTTGTAGCAGTACATGTCCCCAGGTGTCTGTTGACTGCCTGACTAAATGGGCAAATGGGTAGATGGCACAATCCCATCCACGTTTAGCTACATTCTCACACATTCCTGATGGAAAGGGCTGTGTAAACACTACTTGGCCTTTTATAGTCATCGCGAACCATGTATGCCTACTACTATTTGGACATAGTTTACCCATTCACTTCCTAGACCAGACTCAGGATTCTCAATAAATCTTTTTGTTTCTTTCATAAAAATCCACCTTCCAAGAATCACATTCAGTGACCCTGCCCCCAACCCCAGCAAAAGCATATAAGGAATCTAAAAAACATGATTACAAGTAAGGCTTGGCCAATAACTCAGAGGATCAATCAATACAAAAAAATGAGAAAGCATCTTGTACATGGTAACACTCTAAGCAAATGTGGTCAGTAATTATAATCATCCAGTCTCCTGTGGTTTGTCAGTGCTCTGTGTGGCTGGGTCTGAGTTGCTGAACTGCTCCCCACAATCCTCCATTTCTGGTGTCCTTAAGCAGGTCTTGCTCCTTTCTCTTTGGTGATGTCGATGGACACAGACTGGTCCGGTATATTTTTTACAAGATGCCTTTCCTCACCAATGTTGCCAATATACAAGAAGATAGGGGAACTGAGGTCCCAACCAGCATATTGTGATCCTAAGTTTATTGGAACGGATGGAATTGAAAAAAGACAAAATGCCCAATGAGTAAAAGTTCTACCATTAATTTTGTTTTTGCGAAGAATTAAAGTGCCCTATCAAAATGCACATAGTTACTTGAGAATTATAAATAAGTAATAATCACTGATCAACCATTAGCTGGAATTGGCTCATCACATTTTCTGTGCAGTTACTTAGCATGGCATTGAGACAGTGAGGTAATAAATACATAAGCATTGATAGTGAGAAGTAGAAAAGGAGTGTCCAGAACAAGAATGGCAAATCCATGCCATACATGCTTTTCTCGTTCACTTCCTACACCCATGGCAAACATCATACTTTTACCAGCCTCTGCCAGACAGAAACTCAGAATCCTGTTCAACACAATGCTCTAGGAAACCATTGTGAATTCAGCTTTGTGTCGGCAAAGGAGGTAAAAACTGTTGGTCTTTTCTGACCTAAAATGTAAGGTAGAATATCAGAAGAGTACCATAGGAGGATATAAGAGTACCATAGTAGAGGAAGGCAGTCAGGGGCATCACGAAGAGGCTAAGCTGCTGGGGAACCCAGTATTACAAAGGAACACAGCATTGTGACACAACTGGGTCATTATCTTTCCATATTCATGGAGTTGAACAGCAGTACTTCTCAAAATTTAGTACATAGGAATCATCTGGGGTTCTTATTGAAGTGCCAATCCTGATTTAGTAGATCTTAGGTGGGGACCAGGATTCTGCAATTCTACCAAGTACATAGATGTTGTTGAAGTTGCTGGTCCAAAGATTACATCTTGAGTAGTGAAGATGTGGTTACTTAATGTGGATTAAAACTCATGTCTTGGGCACAGGACCCTGGGTTCTTTCCCTATGTAGTAGAGGAGGGAGACTGGAGTAGAAGACAGAACTCCGACGTTTAAATTGAAGTCTGCCACTTATCTTGTGACTGCAGTCTTCAAGACCCATTTATTTTATCTGTAAAATGGGGACAAAAACATATACCTTGTGTGATGGTCATGAAGATCAAATAGATATTGTAAAGGACTCAATAAATATTAATTAACTCTGAATAAGCCACAGCCAATAGTATTAAATGAAGACACAGAAGCTCTGGCTACACACTCCCAAATAATCCAGAAGAAAAATTTTATCAGCCTTCCAAATGGCTGTCAACATGAAGTCAAACATACAAATATTTGGAATGCATTCAAAACATATTCAACAAGCATCTTTTTCCCTTTCAGATGGGTGTTTTGGCTTCAAGAAGACAAAGAGTGAGGGGCTTTATGTAGAAAGATGCCTCTATCTAACTTCATTGGCTTCCTTGTATACTTTGGAGCTGCTTACAGATGCATTGGAAAATGATAATTCATACAACATGGATAATCTCAATTTTCAGAAAGCCTTTGATACTCTTCCATACAATGGGCTGCTTAAACCCAAGACAGCAGGGATTCTTGATGGAACCCTGGGAAAAAGGAGAAATTGGCTAGAGAACAAAACAAAAAGTTGAGACTGAAACAGAATGGAAAATAGAAGATGAGGTTACATTCAAAGAGCAGGGTAGGAAGTCTGGATGTTGCAATTGCGACTGTCACATAGGTTGGTATACAGGGTGAGCAACGAGAGAAAGAGCGATTACAGCCGTGGCTCAACCATGCATGAGCATCAAGCTTGACAGTGACATGCACTTTATATGACAATATCTTAACATTATAAGGGCTACATATTAATTAGGCTAGAAAGACTGTTAAGGCACTTGAAATGATGTGAAAATAGTTCCCACTTAAGAATCAAAATATCCAGCTATAGCATGAGACTTTTAGTAGAAATTTTATATTTTTCATTAGTTATACTCATTGTAACCCTGGGGAAATAAGAGACCCACATTCTTCTAAATCAGTGGTTCTCCACTGACGGTGGTTTTGTGCCCCTGCCCCCAGGACATTTGGCAATATCTGGAGACATTTTTGTTTGTCACAATGGAGCTGGGGATGCTCCTGGCATCTAATAGGGAATGCTAACATTCTACAGTACACAGGACAATCCTCCACCCACGAGAGTTATCCAGCCCCACATGTCACCAGTGCCAAGATTAAGAAACCCTAGTTTAAACTATTGCACCCTAATGTGTGCACAGGAGAGGCAATTCATAAGGTAAGAATTTTGTACAAAAAACATTTTAAAAATAACTGCCATTTGTGGAATAAAGTATTCATTATCACCGAACTATAATATGATGTTCTAAAACTAGAAACAGGAGCAAAGAGGGGGGGCCAAAGAGAATAGAGAAATCTGTGGAGTAAAAGAGATAACAGGAGAGAACAGAAAACAAAGACATCTAACCTCTGCGGAGATTTCCATGCCCTGCACAACCCACTGTCTTTGTGACTCTTCTGCCCAATTCACTTCAAATGATTGGTCTGGAGTTTGCTACAGATGGCACACAGATGTTTGACTCTACTCGTGCCAGCTAGTCTTCCACACATCATTTTGTTTTAGAGAAAAAAGCAGGTCTAATGAGAGAATATGGAAAGTAGTTAGAAAAAAGAAGTTTACAACTTTAAAAAATATATGAAGTTGCTTCGATTTCTGACTCATACATTATAGAAGAAGGTAATTCTTCTAATTGGTACATTAAAAATCAAAACAGTCCAGATTTCCATAACTGCCTTCTAGGACTAGGCGAAGATGCAGCCCTGATGGAGGGGATGAAACAGTTTCAGTGGACCTGCAGAGGAACCCATACCCTGCTACTAACCCTACCTCTTGTGATGTCACAGTTACAGTCACTACCTTCAGAAGTTTTGTCTTCTATTGTGGTATGAGTATTCTCTGCAAGTTTCCTCAAGTAACTTATTCAGTTAACTCTTTTAGTTACTTCATGTGGACAATGAACCAGAATGGAACGCAGCTAAAGGGTTCAGAAGTGGGAACAAAGAAATCTCTCTGAGTATGCTTCCTTAATTTACATTTTCTTCAAAAGTCAAAACTATTTATAGGAAGGCAGGGCCCTGAATCATTCAAAATTTCCTCTAATTTAATTCAGTGGAAAATAAAACACACCTGTGACATGTTCCTGGCTATCAATGGCATTGATTGACCTTTGGCTGAGTCCATTTAGGAGATGGTAACATACATCCCAGGAACCTAACCTGGTATCCTAAAATGAAAGGGTTCCTCAGGACAAGGTTGAATTATAAATAATTACATGATTGGACATCAGCACCCTGCAAAACAGGCAGAGCTGAGGACCACTGAAGCAACGGGAATATAACTCTACCATCAAGCCTATTTATCTACAAAGATACACAGATGGTATTGCCTTGAGTTTCAACACCATTGTCATAATTTTTGGGTGGATTCTTTACCATCATTAATTGATAGAACTCCATGGATTAATTGATTTTTGCTTTTTAAGTTAAGTTTAATTTTTAAAATTAACAAAAGTTGTATATATTTTTGTGTACCACATGATGTTTTGAAGTAGGTATACTTTGTGAAATGGCTCAATAGGACTAATTCACATATGTATTGCCTCACATACTTATCACCTGTTGTGCTGAGAACACTGGAAATCTACTCTTCTAATGATTTTCAAAATACAGTATATTATTTTTAACCATAGTCACCATGCTGTACCATAGATCTCTTGAACTTATTCTTCCTATCTAACTGAAATTTTGTATCCTTTGACCAACAACTTCCCAAACCCTCCATCTCCCCAGCCCCTGGTAACTACCATTTTACTCTCTACTTTTATGAGTTCAACTCCTTTAGATTCCACATATGAATGAGATCAGACAGTGTTTGTTTTTCTGTGCCTGGCTTTTTTCACTTAACATAATGTCCTCCAGATTCATCTATGTTGTTTTGAATAACAGGATTTCTCTTTTTTAAGGCTAAGTAGTGTTCCATCCTGCACATTTTCGTCTGTCTTTCTTTCTCTTTCTTTCTTTTTTCTTTCTTTCTTCTTTCTTTCTTTCTTTCTTTCTTTCTTTCTTTCCTTCTTTCTTCCTTCCTTCCTTCCTTCCTTCAGACAGAGTCTTGCTCTGTCACCCAGGCTGGAGTGCAGTGGTGCAATCTCGACTCACTGCAACCTCTGCCTCCTGGGTTCAAGCAATCCTCCTGCCTCAGCCTCCCAAGTAGCTGGGACTACAGGTGCACACCACCATGCCTGGCTAATTTTTGTATTTTTGTAGAGATGGGGTTTTGCCATGTTGGCCAGCTGACCTCAAGTGATCCACGTGCTTCAGCGTCCCAAAGTACTGGGATTACACGTGTAAGCCACCATGCCTGGCCTGGACCATATTTTCTTTTTTCTATGTATTTATTTATTTATTATTTATTATACTTTAAGTTCTAGGGCACATGTGCACAACGTGCAGGTTTGTTACATATATATATACATGTGTCATGTTGGTGTGCTGGACCCATTAACTCGTCATTTACATTAGGTATATCTCCTGATGCTATCCCTCCCCCTTACCCCCTCCCCACAATAGGACCCAGTGTGTGATGTTCCCCTTCCTGTGTCCAGGTGATCTCATTGTTCAATTCCCACCTATGAGTGAGAACATGCGGTATTTAGTTTTCTGTTCTTGCGATAGTTTCCTGAGAATGATGGTTTCCAGCTGCATCCATGTCCCTACAAAAGACACGAACTCATCCTTTTTAATGGTTGCATAGTATTCCATGGTGTATATGTGCCACATTTTCTTAATTCAGTCTGTCACAGATGGACATTTGGGTTGATTCCAAGTCTTTGCTATTGTGAATAGTGCCACAATAAACATACGTGTGCATGTGTCTTTATAGCAGCATGACTTATAATCCTTTGGGTATATACCCAGTAATGCAATGGCTGGGTCAAATGGTATTTCTAGTTCTAGATCCTTGAGGAATCACCACACCGTTTTCCACAATAGTTGAACTAGTTTACAGTCCCACCAACAGTGTAAAAGTGTTCCTATTTCTCCACATCCTCTCCAGCACCTGTTGTTTCCTGATTTTTTAATGATTGCCATTCTAACTGGTGTGAGATGGTATCTCACTGTGGTTTTGATTTGCATTTCTCTGATGGCGAGTGATGATGAGCATTTTTCATGTGTCTGTTGGCTGTGTGATGTCTTCTTTTGAGAAGTGTCTGTTCATATCCTTTGCCCACTTTTTGATGGGGTTGTTTGTTTTTTTCTTGTAAATTTGATTGAGTTCTTTGTAGGTTCTGGATATTAGCCCTTTGTCAGATGAGCAGAATGCAAAAATTTTCTCCCATAGTATAGTTGAAGTCAGGTAGCATGATGCCTCCAGCTTTGTTCTTTTGGCTTAGGATTGTCTCGGCAATGTGGGGTCTTTTTTGGTTCCATATGAACTTTAAAGCAGTTTTTTCCAATTCTGTGAAGAAAGTCATTGGTAGCTTAATGGGGATGGCATTGAATCTATAAATTACCTTGGGCAGTATGGCCATTTTCACAATATTGATTCTTCCTATCCATGAGCATGGTATGTTCTTCCGTTTGTCTGTGTCCTCTTTTATTTCACTGAGCAGTGGTTTGTAGTTCTCCTTGAAGAGGTCCTTTACATCCCTTGTAACTTGGATTCCTAGGTGTTTTATTCTCTTTCAAGCTATTGTGAACGGGATTTCATTCATGATTTGGCTCTCTGTTTGTCTTTTACTGGTGTATAAGAATGCTTGTGATTTTTGCACATTGACTTTTTATCCTGAGACTGCTGAAGTTGCTTATCAGCTTAAGGAGATTTTGGGCTGAGACAATGGGGTTTTCTAAATATATAATCATGTCATCTGCAAACAGGAACAATTTAACTTCTTCTTTTCCTAACTGAATACCCTTTATTTCTTTCTCTTGCCTGATTGCCCTAGCCAGAACTTCCACCACTATGTTGAATAGGAGTAGTGAGAGAGGGTAAACCTGTTTTGTGCCAGTTTTCAAAGGGAATGCTTCTAGTTTTTGCCCATTCAGTATAATATTGGCTGTGAGTTTGTCATAAATAGCTCTTATTATTTTGAGATACATTCCATCAATACCGAATTTATTGAGAGTTTTTAGCATGAAGGGCTGTTGGATTTTGTCAAACGCCTTTTCTACATCTATTGAGATAATCATGTGGTTTTTGTCTTTGGTTCTGTTTATATGCTGGATTACGTTTATGATTTGCGAATGTTGAACCAGCCTTGCATCCCAGGGATGAAGCCCACTTGATCATGGTGGATAAGCTTTTTGATGTGCTGCTGGATTCGGTTTGCCAGTATTTTATGGAGGATTTTTGCATCGATGTTCATCAGGGATATTGGTCTAAAATTCTCTTTTTTTGTTGTATCTCTGTCAGGCTTTGGTATCAGAATGATGTTGGCCTCATAAAATGAGTTAGGGAGGATTCCCTCTTTTTCTATTGATTGGAATAGTTTCAGAAGGAATGGTACTGACTCCTCCTTGTACCTCTGGTAGAATTCGGCTGTGAATCAGCTGGACCATATTTTCTTTATCAGTTCATCCACTGATGGATACTTAGGTTAGTTCCATATAAGCTACTGTGAATAATGCTGAAATAAATATGAGAGTGTAGATATCTCTTGGACATAGTAATTTTGTTTCCTTTGGATGTATACCCCAAAGTGGGATTGCTGGATCATGTGGTAGTTCCATTTTTAATTTTTAAAGAAACTTTCATACTATTTTCTGTAATAACTATGCCAATTACATTACCACCAAAAGTGTACAAGGGTTTCCTTTAAAGTCTCCATATCCTTTCCAACTTGATATCATTTTTTTGTTGTTGTTAATAGTCATTCTAACATGTGAAGTGATATCCCATTGTGGTTTAAATTTATGCAATGATTAGTGATGTTGAGCATTTTTTTAATACAACTGTTGGTCATTTGTGTGTCTTCTTTTAAGAAACGTCTATTCCGGTCCTTTGTCCATGTTTTAATCAGGTTATTTGTTGTCTTTCTGTTGAGTTGTATTGAGTTCCTTACCTTTTTTTATATCAACCCCTTATCAGATGTATAGTTTGCAAATATTTTCTCCCAATCTGTAGATTGTCTTTTCATTCTGTTGATTTTTTCCTTTGTTGTAGAGAAGTTTTTAGTTTGATGAAAAGTTTGCTTTTTGCTTTGATTTATGATATGTATATGTACACATAAATATACACATATGCATACACACTGACATGCCTTAACAGCTGAATTTGAGCATTGTTTCATTCCCTTGTACATATTTTATTTTACAGTTTGTTATGGTGTTGGTGAATTTAAAGGTCCGTATTTGACATGTCAGGGCCAGGTATACTTCTCTTTATTCTTTACCTATGGATCCTAGCTCATCATTGAAAAAATCATATATTTAGTCACAAGGAGGAAGGAGCAAGAAGACAATGATGAATCAGTACCACCACTTATCCTCCAATGACCCCTTGGTGAAAGGGGTCAGTGAAAGTATCTCTGTACACAAACAGGAGCATCTTAAATATCTTTAATATAGCAAAAATAGTTCTCAAAGGAAATATAAGCTTAGTACAAGTTTATGCCATCCACTGAGCAGCTAAGAATCTATTTAGGTGCTCATTTATTTTTCAATATTTCATGTAGTTCATTCAAAATGATAGAAATGAGTAATTGTGATGCTTTAAGTATAAAGATGGTCCCTCACTGGTGCTCCAAATATTGGTGGTCTGCTCAGAAATTCATTTTGCATATGCACAAACTTTGGGGCCATTTTCAATCACTTCTAAGGCTCAATTTTTCCCCATTTACTTCAGAATGATTAAGGGGATAATGAGTAGCGTTGATGACATGGAAACTTCACAAATTGAATCCACTCAGTTTGCATATGTTGATTATCATATTACATTTTAGCCGTACCTCATCATCACCATAAAACATAATTTAAGTTTTAGGATGTGGAGACAGAAGTTAACTTTCTACATGTAAGGGACTAACTCATGACTTAGCATCAACCAGCCAAAATACATGTAGAATAACATGGAGAAAACACATAAAAATAAAGGAGAATGACTGATTTCAAGCAGCTTAATAAGAAATATTAAATATTTATCTTATACATTGTTCTTTGTCCACAATAGGCATTTTTAAAATATGCTGTTGGCACTATCCTTATACATTCTTTTGAAGTTTCTGTGCATGTTCTATGAAGAAAAAAATGTCAGATATCTACACCTGGATAATCCTCTATGTCATGTGATCTTAGAGAAAATCAAATTGAGTCCAAATTACCAAGCACCTACCATGTGTGAAGTTCTGACCTTGGAGGGGACAAAAGGCTTCTAAGGAATAGTCTTTACCCTCAAAGAAACTGCATTCAAAATGGTGGGGAGAACACATAAACTTGAAAAAGTCAAATGGCAATAAAATGTTCTACTTACATACCAGGACATTGATAGAAGATGTCATCAGCGACAAGTACAGCCAATACTTCTGTGCTAGACAGAATAATGGCCGCCCAAAATGTCCACATCCTAATCACCAAAAACTCTGATTATGTTACCCTACATATAAAAGAGAGTTCGCAAGCATGATTAATTTAAGGATCATGAAATGAGGGGTTTATCCTGGATTATCTTGGTACCAAGGCCCAATGTAATCTTAAAGGTTTTAATAAAACGGAAGCAGCACAGTCTGAGGCAAAGGGGATGTAAGGATGAAAGCAGATTAGAGGAAGGCAAGGCCATGAACCAAGGAACTCAGGCAGTCTCTAGAATCTGGAAGGGACAAGAAAATAAGTTATCCTCTAGAGCTTCCAGAAGGAACAAAGTCCTGCTGACCTATTTTGGACTTCTGACCTCCGAAACTAAAATAATAAATTTGTGTTGTGTTAAGCCACTGAGTTTGTGGTGATTTGTTACAGCTGCCAAAGGAAGCAAATACACTTGCTATTATAATCCACTTCGTTTCAGTGGGCCCCAAAGTCCACAGATGTCAAAGGGGAGTCATGAGACTAAATCAATATTCCAACATCCCAAATTATACACTTGACTCATGCAACAGCTAAGTACACTGTCTTTGGAGATGAGGGTAGGAGAGGAAAAGCAGTAGAAGTGCAAAGGAGAGGAGATGGATGGTGCTAGAGAGTTTCTCTCTCTGGGCCTGTACTGGTTGATTTACAAAGCACAGAGCAAAGACAGTATGTTTTCCAGGTCTCACCCTCCTGTATAGGGTGAAGTATAATAGAAACCAGACCAATACTCCCCAAAGCAATCTACATATTCAATGCTATCCCTATCAAACTACCAATGTCATTTTTCACAGAATTAGGAAAAAAAATATTCTAAAATTCATATGGAACCAAAAAAGAGCCTGAATAGCCAAAACAATCCTAAGCAAAAAGAACAAAGCTGGAGGCATCACATTACCCAACTTCAAGCCATACTACAAGGCTACAGTAACCAAAACAGCCTGGTACTGGTACAAAAACAGACACATAGACCAATGGAACAGAATAGAGAACCCAGAAATAAAGTCACACACCTACAACCATCTGATCTTCAGCAAACTTGACAAAAATAAGCAATGGGGAAAGGATCCATATTCAATAAATGGTGCTGGGATAGCTAACTAACCATATGTGGAAGAATAAAACTGGACCCATACCTTTCTCCGTATACAAAAATTAAGTCAAGATGGGTTAAAGACTTAAATGTAAGACCTCGAACGATAAGAATCCTAGAAGAAAACCTAGGAAATACCGTTCTGGACATCCACCTTGGGAAATAATTTGTAACTGAATCCTCAGAAGCAATTTCAACAAAAACAGAAATTAACAAGCGGGATCTAATTAAAGTAAAGAGCTTCTGCACAGGAAAAGAAACTATCAACAGGGTAACCAGACAACCTACGGAATGGGAGAAAATATTTGTTTTTTTTTTTTTTTGAAGCGGAGTCTCGCTCTGTCGCCCGGACTGGAGTGCAGTGGCCGGATCTCAGCTCACTGCAAGCTCCGCCTCCCGGGTTTACACCATTCTCCTGCCTCAGCCTCCCGAGTAGCTGGGACTACAGGCGCCCGCCACCTCGCCCGCTAGTTTTTGTATTTTTAGTAGAGACGGGGTTTCACTGTGTTAGCCAGGATGGTCTCGATCTCCTGACCTCGTGATCCGCCCGTCTCGGCCTCCCAAAGTGCTGGGATTACAGGCTTGAGCCACCGCGCCCGGCCGAAAATATTTGTTAACTATGCATCCGACAAAGATCTAATATTCAGAATCTATAAGGAACTTAAATAATTCAATAGGCAGAAAACAAATAACCCCTCCAAAGGCAGGCAACAGACGTGAACAGACACTTCTCAAAAGAAGACATGCAAGTGGCCAATAAACATATGAAAAAATGCTCAACATCACTAATCATCAGGAAAATGCAAATGAAAACCACAATGGGTACCACTTCACACCAGTCAAATGGCTATTATTAAAAAGTCAAAAAACAACAGATGCTGGTGAGATTGTAGAGAAAAGAGAACATTTATACACTGTTCGTAGGAATGTAAATTAGTTCAGCCACTGTGGAAAGCAGTCAGGAAATTTCTCAAAGAACTTAAAACAGAACTACCATTTGACACAGCAATCCCATTACTAGGTAGCTACCCCCCAAAAAACAAATGGTTCTACTAAAAGACACATGCCCTCACATATTCATCACAGCACTGTTCACAATAGCAAACACATGGAATCAACCTAGATGCCCATCAACAATGGACTGGATAAAGAAAATGTACATATGCACCACTGAATACTACATAGCCATAAAAAAGAATGAAATCATGTCCTTTGCAGCAACATGGATACACCTGTAGGCCATCCTCCTAAGTGAATTAACACAGGAATGGACAACCAAATACTGCATGTTCTCACTTATAAGTGGAAGCTAAACATTGGGTACTCATGGACATAAAGATGGCAACCATAGACACTGAGAACTACTAGGTGGGGGATGGAGGGAGGGTGTCAGGTGTTGAAAAACTACCTATTGGGTGTTATGCGCAGTACCTGGTTGACAGGATCATTCATTCCTAAACCTCAGCATCATCCAATATACCTATGTAATAAACCTGCACGTGTACTCTCTGTCTCTAAAATAAAAGTTGTAATTTCTTTTTGTTAAAAAAAGATCAGGTCAAGGAGAATTGCAGCCCAGGGCTACCAAAGCCATTAATTACTAGTTTGATTCTCAGTGATAAACAAAGGATTTTACTGGTTTCAATTTTACCCAAAGTCATGTCTCCATTATCAGCTAATATTAAGATGTTATGGCATGAACTTGTTTTTTCTAATTTTTATTCTACAACACTTTAGTTGATTATTTTTGCAAAGGAATGATCTCAATTTATAGAAGACTGTGGGTGGGATGTAGGCAGTCAGGGAAGACAGGATCAAAGTAGAGATGCTAATCCAGGAACAACGGCAGTGAGGGCAGCCAATTTCTCCCTGTGAGTCAAGTGCTTTTCCTGCTGAAATCCTCAAGGACAAGACAGAGTGTCATTATCCTGGGCTCCATAAAAACAAAAAATAAGAAAGTCACTTAAGAGTGAGAAACCACTTGGTGTTCAAAGAAATTTAATTTGTTTTTATTGCTCTTTATTTTTATTTTTAATTGCTCTCCCAGGAATGGCTAAGTGACATGGGGTTTTCATTTCGTAAAGATCCCAGGGGACTCTAACTTCAAGACAAGATGATAAATTAAAAAAAACTCTATGTACATATGAAAAGCCAGATATCGAAGTAGCGATGGAGGATCCAAATATAGCCTGATGACTACAATGGGATACCTCAAATATTCCTTGATACAGTCACACTTCTCACTAGGGAAACTGGTCATGATGGGAACTCAGTGCAAGATGTCAGGGAACATACCAAGAAAACAAATCAAACCCAAAAGATAGAAAGAGAGAGGAGTTAAGACAAATAAAAATGATTTATTCAAGAACATGTGTGAGAGGAACACTAAGAATTGAAGTGAGAAGTTCTGAGGTATCATCTGTAGTTCCAAGATCAGTGCCACACTCAGGTCTCTTATGTGCCTCTCAGTTACAGTAATTGTAGTGGCTAACAAGAGTCAGCCCCTGTGCTAAGTCTTTCCTACATTTGTTGTCACAATCTCCTTGTGTAAGGTTGGTTGACAGATGAGAAAACTAACTCTTTAGTTATTTACTTGGGGTCCCATGTTTTAAGTGACGTAATCATGATAAAACCAAAATCTCTTTGATTCCAAAGTCCACGTTTTCATGCACTCTACTAATACTAAAATCGACTTTACACATGCCTAGAAGAAAATTTCCCGGACATATCTTAGGCATTAGCCTTTCAATTATTACCCCTCTCCATCCCTTTAGCTGTAATTCCTACTAATTGTATGTTGCAGCTTACTGTTTATCTGTCTTGTTTTTTAACTTCTCTTTAGCAACTTCCATGTCTTTTGCCTTCTGCACTATTGTTTGGTCTATTCTTTAGAGCCCTCTCTAAATTCATAGCTCTCTGCTGAGCTGTGTTTACCCTACTGTTTAATTCATTTATTGGCTCCTTCCTTTTAATGGTCAAATCAAACTCTATTATCCATAGTTCCTTATTATTGCTCATGGCATTTGATTTCCTCAAATGCTTTGTAATTTTGTCTGCAACCCTATATTTAGAACAAAATGTATTCTACAGGGCTCCTTTACTCAGCCTATTAGCTTTTGTGGTCGTTTGCCAAGGCTCTACAGGGTTCAAATTCCCAGACCAGAAGGTATACTAGTCCCACAGCCCCACACTTCTTGAGTATATGGAAATGCAAACAAAGAGATATTCAGCACAAATACACACTATGTATCCTTCACAATATTCCTGAAGGAAAGCGGTTTATATAGGCTAGGCCAGGTGTCTGCACACTATGGACTGCGAAACACCTTCCACCTGCTGCCTGTTTTTGCAAGGCCTGCAAAGATGAGAATGGTTTTTGAATTTTTAAATTGAGTGAAAAATACGAATAAAATTTTGTGACATGTGAAAAAGATGCGAAATTCGAATTTCAGTGTTAATAAACAAATATTTATAGGGACACACCATGCCCGTTTGTGTACATATTGTCTGTAGCTACCCTGATCCTACAACAGCAGAGTTGAGCAACTGCAACAGAGACCATATGGCCCACAAAGCCTAAAATATTTACTATCTGGCCCTTTGCAGAAAGCGCTTGCTGGGCTAGGTCATCTAATTGAAATCATCTCTGTTTGAAAGTGAAAGTACAGTCCATAGCTGTGTGTCAAAATGTTCTGCCTATAAAAGAAAAACTTAGAGCATACAAAATTAAAAAGAAAGACTGTGATTGCCAGTCCCTTAAGATACCAAGGAAACTTTTTTTTTTAATTTCCCCAGTTTTTACACTTGCCCGTAATTTCTTCAGTAAAACATGCCATTGTCTACTGTGGCCACCAGATGGCGACTCCAATAATGGCCTAATGGTACATCAAAATTTACGAAGATACCCTATGCATAATTTTAAAACAACACTTTGCGAACAGTGTGAATAGAGAGATCAACTAAATCACGTCAAACTAACAATAGCCTTGGTAAGGAAACAGTCTGGAGCCCAATAGCTTTTGGGGAGGTGGGAGCACCCCTGGAGTTAGTCTATGCTTGATCTTATCAGTGGTCTCAAACTGTAATGTACAAAGAATCACCCAGAATACTTGCTAAAAAGGCAGACTGTCAAGCCACACTGTTAGAGAGTCTGAGTCAGCAAAATGAACAGTGCATTTTTTAAAAAACAACCCTACATTTGATTCCGATGTAGGTGATCTAATGACCACAGATATAAAGGTACTGATTTCAGAAGATTTCTTCTCTGTAGGCCTGAATAAACAGGTGGCTGATTGAGCAAATTACAAGGTCCAATTAGTGCAAGGGCATTTGGCACCACTTCATGGGCATGGGTTCAAATTCGTGGTCGGTGTGGAGAAAGCTCTCTCTCCAATTTCAGCACCCAGGGAGAAAGTCAGAAAGGATTGTCAAGGCCCCCATTCAAATGGAATGGCTCTCAGGCAGAGCTGCTAATGGGGTGCTATGACTAGAACATAACTTGAGGAGGTGCTGGAGGGACTGAGGACCTCTGTGTGAAGAGGTCCAAGTGTAGAGGCAGCAAGAGCCAAGCTAGACCCATATGATGCCAGACTTAGGTCTGCTTAGGTGAGGTGGGCGAGGCTGACCTGGCAGCCTGAATGTTGAAGTTTCTGTAGCTCTTTAAAAAGAGGAAGTCAGGGAAGACATGTCCTAGTGGTCTTTTTTCTTTTATGATCTTCTTGTGGACCCCTTGTCCTAATTCACTGATTTAAAGCATTACATGCTCTGGCAGTCACACCTGTAGTCCCAGCACTTTGGGAGGCCGAGGTGGGCAGATTGCTTGTGCCTAGGGGTTCAAGACCAGGCTGGGCAACATGGCCAAATCCCATATCTACAAAAATAAAAATAAATAAGTAAATAATAAAGCAATACATCCATTCTGAAAACTAACCTCTTGGATAAGTACAAAACTTCTATATCTCACACATACTGATTCTTTTAAATGTCTTCTCCTTTCTTTTCCAAGTGTAATATTCAAAGCAGCTTCCACAACATAGACAAACTCTATAACAGCCTGGTCTGAGGCATTTTTAGGTGATTTTTGTTTGCAGGACCCTAGATTTTCTATCTTATAACCACTATGATGAACTTATACACGTGCTCAATAAGTGGTCATTAAATGAAAGAATCAAATGAAGAATGAAGTTTTCTCTTAAAAGAAATAAAATCCAATTTTTAATGGCTCCATGCACTTTCTGCATCATTTCCTTCAGGAGTATAGAGAATGGAGAAGTGTACATAACCTCACTTGGTTAAAAACTCCTATGTCTTTATTTCCAGTCTTGTCCTCTCTTTAAGTCTTCAATTGCCTGCTAGATGTTTCTACATACATGCCAAAGACTACAGCAAAACTAAGCTCACCATCTTCTTCCAACATCTCCTAGAATCATCACCATTTTTCTAGTCAAGCATGCACAAAAACTTGGAGTCATCTTTACTTGTCTGATTTTTCTCATCCACTATCTTGCTGGCTTTGTGCTGTATTAACTTAGCTCGGCTAAGCCTAGGTTTCACAGCATCCCCTTTGCCATTTGATTCTAGGCAATATTGGCCACCCAGGACATTTTGTGTGCAACTTAGAAATTGGAATTGGAGCAGAAGTCACATCTTGTACACTCTGAAGGTTTGAGCAGGGCTTCTGAACATTGTCACTGATCTGCTGACATGATATCTGCTGACATGAGGCCAGCACCTGCACCACAGCTCCACCAGTTCCTTCTGATGTCCCCCTCGGCTTCCCCAAGGCCTGGGCCAAGTGTGCAGACAGCTGGCTCTGTTGCAATGGGCACCAGTCTCATGAACAGTGTCAAGCTTTCCTTTCAGATTGCTCATCTTTGTAGATTGCTTCACCAACTCCCACAATTGCATAAGCCTTATCCAGTATAAATGCATCTGTTATCCATTCCTCTCTCTTAGTCTACTTCTGCTGCCATAGCAAGATACCTCAAATTGGGTAGCTTAAACAACAGAAATTTATTTCTCACAGTTCTGGAGGCTGGAAATCTAAGATCAGGGTGCCAGCAGGGTCGGATTCTGGTGAGGGCCCTCTTCCTGGCTTTCAGACAGCCACCTTCTCACTGTGTCCACACGTGGTAGAGAGCAGAGAGTGCAAGTTCTCTGGTGCCCCTTCTTATAAGGGCAGTCATCCTATATTGAGGAGCACACCCTCATGACCTCATCTAAACCTACTCGCCTCCCAAAGACCTCCCACCCAATATCACCACATTGGTGGTTGGGGCTTCAACATAGGAATTTTGGGGGTAACAATTCAATCCATCACACTCTCCTAGCAGTTTTCTTTCTCTCATTGAACCCTGATGGTTACAGCTCTTGTCATTACTCAGGAAGTCCTACAAGATGTTGCAATTTTGTCTACCTGCTTCTTTTTATTTATTATTATTATTATTATTATTGAGACGGAGTCTTGCTCTGTTGCCCAGGCTGGAGTGCAGTGGCCCGATCTCCGCTCACTGCAATTTCCGCCTCCCAGGTTCCCACCATTCTCCTGCCTCAGCCTCCCGAGTAGCTGGGACTACAGGCACCCGCCACCACGCCCAGATATACAAAAATAAATAAATACAAAAAAAAATTTTTTTTTGTATTTTTAGTAGAGACGGGGTTTCACCGTGTTAGCCAGGATTGTCTCGATCTCCTGACCTCGTGATCCGCCTGCCTTGGCCTCCCAAAGTACCTGCTTCTTGTTTCAACTGTCTTTGCCACCACTCCAGTTCAGCGCTTCCCCTGAATGTGGATCTCTGCAGGAGCTTTCTGAATCAGCCACTACCCCTAGTTTCAGGGGCCCCTAATCCATCTCGCTCCTGCTGAATCATTCTGGACTCAAAATCTCAGTGTCTCTCTGTCTCACCAAATTCAGTTCAAATGTCTTTGCTCTTCAAGGAATTTCATTTTTTTTAAACCTATACCGTCTTATTCATTTATTAATACACACATGTGGCAAGTTCCTTGGACTCTCTGTGCTCAGTTTCTTTATCCATAAAATGGGACATATTAATGGTGTCCACCCCAGAGGGTTGTTGTATTAAATGAGTTAACTTATGTGAAGCATCTAGAAGATTGCCTGTCTGCTTCTTAAAAAGTTATCTGCAAGAGTTAGCTATTAGTACGAACCATTATTATTCCCATGGCATAGCCTCTGAACTAGCCCATGGATGCTCCAGGCTCTGCTTTTGTGTCTTTTGTGTTTGTTTCTTTGAAATGGAGTATCGCTCTATCGCCCGGGCTGGAGTGCAGTGGCATGATGTCAGCTTACTGCATCTCCCAGTTTCAAGCAATTCTCCTGCCTCAGCCTTCCAAGTAGCTGGGACTACAGGCATGTGCCACCATGCCTGGCTAATTTTTGTACTTTTGGTAGAGATGAGGTTTTGCCACGTTAACCAGTCTGGTCTGGAACTCCTGACCTCAGGTGATCCACCCGCCTTGGCCTCCCAAAATCCTCCCTGGGATTACAGGTGTGAGCCACCACACCCAGCCTTTGTGTCTATACTTATGTTGAGCAACCATGCCACCTCAAAAGATAAAATGACATATATCAAGAATAAGCAATTAAGATAGAGGAAAGACTACTAGAACATATGTTGGGTTTGTGCTGGACTTGTCAGACACACTAACCTGGAAAGTGCAAAGTTCCCTCCTAGCGGGCCACACCCCATCCACAGTGCCTTGAAGGAGAATCTGTGACAGCCTGTTCTTAGCATGGGGTAGCCACCTGGGTGGGGGTAGGGTGGACCAAGAACAAAGAGTGGAGTTTCCATAGCTTGCGGAGACCCCTGAGGTGGCCTGGTGTAAAGACTTTGCCTAATGCAGTCATGGAAACTCACAAGGCTGATGAGACTAGCTCCCAGTAGAATCTGGGCAGAAGAATACAGTGTGCATTGGCCAGTCAGAAGATGGAGAATCATGGAACACAAGGAAGGAAGCAGAGGTGTCCATGAGGGAGATGTCAGAAGAGCCACGGAAGACGAGAGGGAAGTGTCCTGAAAGCAGCCTGGAGGCCTAGGGGCCTTCTTAGAACCCGAAGAGGCTAAATCCAGAGGGCCATTTTTGAGAAGTTCAAGGAACAGAGGATGGAGAAAGATATACACTGAGAGGTAACTGTCTCTCTGAGGGAGTTTGAATGAGACTGATGGAGTCATGACTAAAGGGCTGTATTTATCCAACCAGCCCTGCTCCCCATTGCCCCACCATCAGCCAGGCTTCCTTTGGCAATATAAAGTAGAGATATGTAGGAGTCAAAGGTAGGCAGGACACAGGGCCTGGGAAGCGTTGGTGTGACGGTTTTGTCCTCCATGTTGGTACTGGATTGCTGTATTGGTTTCTAAGGGCAGCTGTAACAAGACACTACAGACTGGGTGGCTGTAAAGCAACAGATATTTATTGTCTCACAGTTTTAGAGGCCAGAAGTTTGAGATGAAGGTGTTGGCAGGGCCATGCTCCTTCCGAAGCCCCTAGGGGAGACCCCTTCCTTGGCTCTTTCAGCCTCTGGTGTTGCTGGCAGTTCTTGGCATTCCTTGGCTTGTAGGGCATCACTCCAATCTCTGCCTCTGTCATCACATGGCTATCTTCTCACTGTGTCTCTCCCTTTTTTATAGGGACAACAGTCATATTGGATTAAGAGCCCTCCCTACTCCAGTAGACTTCATCTTAACTAGTGACATCTGCAACCATCCTGTTTCCAAATAAGGTCACATTCTGAGGTACTGCAGCTTAGCAATTCAATATATTTTGTTGGGGGACAAAATCCAATCCATAACAATAGCTAAATTTCTTTCTTTCAAATTATTTTGAGTTATAAAGGTTCATTCATGATGGCAGGATGCAGGATGCCATCTGTCCACTGATAATTGTCTGCCCCTTCCATCATGTGCTGTGGTCACAGTGAGGCAGCTGCCCCACCCAGCATTGCCTTTTCCAGCTGCCTTTGCTTCTAGTTGTAACCACATGACTAGTTCTCATCACTGATGTGTGGATAGAGTTGAGGTTTGTCAGTTCAGTTTAAGTCTTCAAAGACACTGGTACCTTTTCTATTCTCTTTTCCTGAGGCAGAGGACTTGAGGCATTAGGGGATAGCAGAACTCCATGCAGGACAACTGCCTGCCCAGTGACCGAAAATATTCAAATTGATTTTTTTATGGAAGTGAGAACTAAGCTTCTGTCCTGTTTAATTTAGACATTGAACTTAAGCAGTTTACTTGTTATAGCCACCCGCAGCAACCTAACTGTTGCATTCAAAAGACCCAGTTGTTTTTCCTTTCATCATTTTCTCACAGAAGTTGATATTCTGCTAAATTCTCCTTTAAATTCCAATATGATTTTAAACTAATCATGAAGGAAAGCAAAAAAATATTATATCATCACAACTTTGGACAAGTTATATGGATAGATACATACTAATTTCCTACGAAGTAAAAAGTGCTTACATATT
Organism: Trachypithecus francoisi; assembly: GCF_009764315.1. Taxonomy (NCBI): domain Eukaryota; kingdom Metazoa; phylum Chordata; class Mammalia; order Primates; family Cercopithecidae; genus Trachypithecus; species Trachypithecus francoisi. The sequence goes on from NW_022681471.1 coordinate 123,792,310, forward strand.
ACAGATATATCAGTTATATTAGTAACTTCCTTTTTAAAAACTAATATTTTGCTTAATTTTCTATTGCTATTAGTAATTCCATAACCCATGGTCTTTATACTACACAAATAAGGAGAAGCTAAGGGTGATAGAGGAGGCAATGTGTTCTTCTCATGTCACTTTTTCATTTGTCATTCCAATATCATGCAGTCCTACCCAGTTTGGGGATGAGAATAGAAGGATATTTTAATTTCCAAATGCACAGACTTTTAAGCAAATACTTGTTTGTGTGTCTGTTTGTTAAATCCTTTTGGCTCAGACATCTCTGGTGACTTGTTCTGGCACCATTCACATTTTAGTATCTCAAGAATAACAGGAAGAAACTTAAAAGACTTCTCAGGAGAAAAGGCAACTTCATGCCATACAGAGATTTAATAATAAAACACTCATGCTGAAGGCTCAGAGATGGCAGGTGGTCTTTATAAAGGAACATTCTGTGGGTTCTGACAGATTTACCTATTGCAGAGGTTCTCCACGTGGAGCAATTCTGCCCCCCTGGGGATCAGTTGGCAATGTCCGGAGATAAGTTTCATTGTGACAACTGTTTTGGGGATCGGGAGTTGCTACTGGACACTAATGAGTAGAGATCAGTGACATTGATCAACATCCTACCATGTACAGGTCAGTCCCCCAATAAAGAATTGTCCAGTTCCAAATTTCAGTCATGCAAAGGTTGAGAAACCCTGACTGGGAGTAACACGTGAAAATTAACTATGTCTACATACTCCTTTGATGAAGTTTGCTTTATTCTCAAAGCTGAAGTTTCAAGCAGAATAATTGTGAAAATCCTAAGAATGATATTGACTAGCTTTCATTGAAATCTATGTGCCCAAGCACTGCGATAACTGCTTTACACAGCAAGGAGTGCTTTACAAATTGATAAATCTCAGCTTTGCTACTTTTTTTTTTTTTTTTTTTTGATGGAGTCTCACTCTGTCACCCAGGCTGGAGTGCAGTGGTGAGATCTCAGCTCACTGCAACCTCTACCTCCTGCGTTCAAGCAATTTTCCTGCCTCAACCTCCTGAATAACTGGGATTACAGGCACATGCCACCATGCCCAGCTAATTTTTGTATTTTTAGTAGAGACGAGGTTTCGCCATGTTGGCTAGACTGGTCTCAAACTCCTGACCTCAGGTGATCTGCCCCCTGCAGCCTCCCAAAGTGCTGGGATTACAGGCGTGAGCCACCATGCCTGGCCCTCAGCTTTTCTTGTAATGCAGAAAATAAAGATAAGAATCTAGGAAACAGAAAATTAGAGACATTTTTTAGAGGAAATGTAGATTTAATTGAAAATCACAGAAACGCTGAATTAAACCATCAAAGAAGCCCAACTTTGTGAATGCTAATACTTTTAGAGGAAAAATTATTGTAAAAACACTTAGTCAAGGAAAATATTACTCAAACATAAATGAGTTAAGAATAGTATATCTTTCTGAAGAACATTTAGCCCTGTGAGAAAAAATGCACAACATAATGTTCAGTAAAAAATATTGAGCTGGGCACAGAAGCTCATGCCTGTAATCCCAGCCCTTTGGGAGGCTGAGGCAAGTGGATCATTTGAGGCCAGGAGTTCGAGACCAGTTTGGTCAGCATGGTAAAACCCTGTCTCTACTAAATACACAAAAATTAGCCGGGCATGGTAGTGTGTGCCTGTAATCCTAGCTACTTGGGACGCTGAGGTGGGAGAATTGCTTGAACCCAGGAGGCAGAGGTTGCAGTGAGCAGAGATTGCACCACTGCACTCCAGCCTGGGTGACAGTGAGACTCCATCTCAAAAAAATAAAAGTAAAAAATTCAGCTACAAAACTTAAAACTATGTTCCCAATTCACAGCTATGCTTTTTTGATGAATGAATACATTGATAAAAATATTGGAGAGAAAATATACTGTAATGAAATACACTGAAATGTTGTCTCTAGGTAATTAGATTTGTTTCTTCTTTGCTATTTCAATTATTGTGTAAATTTTCCAAATTGAGCATGTATTATGCACTACAAGGGAGGTAGATAAAGGAATTAGGGGAGAGAGACCAAATCTCCTTGGACAGAAACTGTTTTGACAACATCAATGATAAAAGATAAGCTCTTGATTGAACTATTTATGACTGTTTATACTGGCTGTATTCATGAATTGTATGGAATAGCTCTGGTGGAATAAATGACTTTCTTAAGCAAATATAAGCGAAACATGACTAATTAGTTCGCCTAACCAAATGTGCTTTTAAAGCATTCATTTTCATTATGCTTTATTTATTTTTGTTGGGTTTTCTCTGGAAAGTATATGAAAAAAAGGGGAAAAGAAACATTCAAACATTAGATCAACTATTTCAAATATTCATAGGCTAAATAGAGGAAAAAAGTGGGAAAAATGTCTTACCTATTTAGTACTTGTGTTTAATAGTTCCTTTACTAATGAGTGTAAGAACTGACTGTTAAGAAAAATTTTCTTTCCCCTACCATTTTCTAAATTCCAATTTGAGGGCTTTTACAATTCAGACATCTTAGAACTCTGGCTTTTGACCACAAAAGCCTAAGATAAATAGTATGAAACAAAAAACAAAACAAAACAAAAACTCGGTAGTCTGAGCTTTGATGTTGGGAATGCAGCATGACACACTCAGATTCAGGAATCCTTTCTGTTCAGTTGCAAGCACAAATTAAAAGACTCCAGTCCAAATATAGGAATGGTCTCCCCAAAGATGAGAAATCTTCTTTTCCAAAATGAAGCCAACAGAATTGTGAAAACTAGTTAGAAATTTTACATCGAGTTTGCAGAGAGGCCATTCCAATTAGGGATGCTAAGAATAAGAGACCCATTTCTCATTATTCTTTATCATTATTTAAAAAAACATTGAATCAACATTTGTGCTCAAGTGCTGGTAGCCAGTGTTTCTCAGCCAGGGTTACTTTTAACCCCCAGGTTACATTTGGCAATGTCTGGAGATATTTTTCAGTTGTCACAACTAGGGGATGGGAGTACTACTGGCATCTCTTGGAACAAGAATGCAACTTTAAAGTATGCATTCAGTAAATACAGATCTCATCGATGTTGATTATAATCCGAAAGTGGATTTAGAATTTTTTTTTTTTTTTTTTTTTTTTGAGACAGAGTCCCCCTCTCTTGCCCAGGTTGGAGTGCAGTGGCGCGATCTCGGCTCACTGTAGCCTCCACCTCCTGGGTTCAAGCAATTCTCCTGCCTCAGCCTCCCAAGTAACTGGGATCACAGGTGCCTGCCACCACGCCTGGCTGATTTTTGCATTTTCAGTAGAGACAGGGTTTCGCCATATTAGCCAGGCTGGTTTCAATCTCCTGACCTCAAGCAATCCACCCACCTAGGCCTTTCAAAGTGCTGGGATTACAGGTGTGAGCTACTGCACCAGCCCGAATCTAGAATTTTTAAGGCATCTGTTACTGAGAATTAATTGATAGAAGCCCTGAAATCATGAATCTAGGATAGTCAGACATAAACTATGTAACTTCTCATTGTAAAAGTGGATAGGTTTTTATTATTTAAATTCACATACATTTGTTCCTATATGGAGATTTTTCTTATACTGAAGCAAAGACTTAAATAGATTATTATTAAATTAGGAAGTATGCCAAAAAGCTATTGTATCTCAGCTTAATCCCAGTCTTCCACACTCCTCTTGGATGTTGGAGCTGAGAGTCTTTTGCCAGTTGGCTCCCTGGTTGGTTCAACCAAAACCAGGGATTCACAGAGACTTTGAGGCTGGAGGAGGCAGAAGGGGCCTGCTCTTTACTGCCTGCTTGTTCCTGTCAGTGTCATTCCAGCCATGGTTCTATGCCTGGCAGTGGCAGTTTGTTCGTTTCCAGGATTTGTTTTTCATATCTCTAGAACCAGTTTCATTGTACCTCCTCAAAGACACTAGCATCAGCCAAGCAGTGTCCCCTCTTCAGAAGTCTGGAGCCTATTCCTATGTGGCCTCTCCTCTGATCTCCTAGGCTCTGATAAGCCCAAACTCTTTCCTTTGTTCCCTCAGCCCAAGAGTGGTAGCTGCTTCTTGAAGTTACTATTTCTACCTTATCTCAGTGGCCCTTTATGTCCCTTCAGTACTCCCATACCCATTCAACCAATTTCTTAGATTAAATTCTTTCTGTTCACATACTTGATTTGATTTCCATTTTCCTGACTGGATTCTGATTGAAAATTTAAACCTTGCACAAAAGTTTATCACAGTATAGTTGTTTATCCTGATCTGAAATATGAAGATGCATAAAAAACATAACTTTCAATTGTTTGACTTGATTTATTACACAACAAAACCACCAGAAAAGTCAATGAGACAACAGACACAGCCCCCGGTATTGTTACTTGTAGTCTGCTATTTTATACCTGACATCTTCAGGTTGACTGAAAATAATAGCACATATTGAAACTTGCATTCCATTTCACCACTGAAAGTCTTTGGACAGTCTTCCTTGGTCATTCAGGGTTTTGGTGAGTTTTTCTAGTTCCCTTTCAAACTTACCAAGCACTCTTTTAGGTTCATAAAGAGTTGGCAGCCATAATTATTGTATCTTACATCACTGATGCTCAACTACTTTTCCTATTATTGAAAGCAACCAGACACAAAATAAAAACTTGCTAGGCTCAGAGGATAGCCCAACTCTACTCCTGAACAACAGGACTTTGTAAGGAGGTACTTAAGAAAGCCCGTTTGAATCTTGAGTCTTTTTAAAACAGGACCAATGGCACTGTGTTGTAAATATTGATGGAGCCTCCAAGTAGAGCCCATGCTCTGTGTTTTGCTTTCCCCATATATAAAATATATAAAAATGAGCCAACTGACCAGATGACCTTGAAGTGACTTCCAACATTGACTCCTCTTAAAAGCTGTGATAGTTACTGAAAACTTTCTGGTAGCTATAAGGTTTGCTGGAGTGACTGGAGGGTAATATGGAGCCTAATGTCTGGCTGGCTCATATAGAAAGAAAGATGGACAAACATAAATCTCCACATGGAATTGAGTAAACTAAGAGAGGAGGGTATAGAAGGGAAGGGTTTGATAGAAAGACATGATGCAAGAACCAGGGAGTGCCCCAGAAAATTCGTTTGGACGGCTGTTCACTGCTCCAGAGTCTTCTGGGAAAGCTCAAAAGTTGGCCCCTGCAGTCACACCTACACTGCCCTTAACAGTTTTCTTTCCCTAACCCAACTTCTTGTAGATAGGGTTCCTGCCCTCAAAGACCTCATAACATGCATGGAAAAGATTGAGCTATAATTCAATGTCTTAGTCCATTTTATGCTGCCATAGCAAAACACCTGAAACTGGATAATTTTAAAACAACAGAAATTTATTTCCTCACTCTTCTGGGGGCTGAGAAATCTAAATTCAAGGTGCTAGCATCTAATCTGGTGATGACCTTATTGTTATATCCTCACGTGGCAGAAGGTAACGGGGCATGCTGGTCAAACCCTGCAGGAAGCCTCTTTCATAAGCGCCTTAATCCCATTAATGAGGGAGGAGCCCTCATAGCCTAATCATCTCTTAAAGACCCTACCTCTTGATTCTATCACATTGACAACACCTGAATATTGGAGAGGACACATTCAAATCATAGCACTCAATAACTGCATGATGATAATAAGCATAAATGAATGAACAACTCATCATATCTGCAGTGGTAGTGCATTATAACTAAAAAAGGCATCAAAGATACCAACTGAATTGAATTTTGGGGAAGTGTTCTAGGTCAGTGGAGGTAGGGAGGGACTGTTGAGATAGGGAACAGCATGAACAACAGTTCACGTTCTTGTGGTTCATGGTTGAATGTGAAGAAACGTCTGACCTGTCTGGGGGAATGCTCTGTGGGGAGTTAGTTGAATTGGCAGCCCTGGAAGGAGGAGGTATATGTGATTGTTTATGCTAGAAATGTGGCCTATGGCTAGATCTGGAGACCTTATATGTTATCCTAGGAGCAGAATTTATTCTGCAGCCAAAGGGAAGTTATTGGATGATTTTAATGAGGGAATTGACATGAACAGCTCTGTGCTTTAGAAAAATGCCTCTGTATCAATGAGAAGGACAGATTGGAGCAGAGGAGAATTTGAGAGACCCAAGGGAGGAGACATCTTTTTATCCAGATGGTGGGAGAAGGTAAAGCCATGAGCCAAAGTGATGGCTGTGGAGGCAGAGAAAAGTAGATTCAAGTGGACCAGCAAAACAATACAATGTTGAAAATGGAAACTGGGAGAAATGGGGAATAACAACTGAATGAAAGATCCTTGACAAAATGATAAATGTAAGAATAGTGGGTGAAGACAGTTTTACCTTCTCTCTTTCCTCCAATGACCCTCTTCCCATCACTTTCCACCATGCTTTGCGCATTATAGGCACTCAAATATTTGCTGAATTATTTCATTAATTAAGCTAACCCTTTATGCTATTCTCACACTCTTATTCTACAGAGAAATTGTTTTAACTTCGGTTTTATTTGTAGCATTTGAATTTTCTGTAGTAGATAAGGATTATTCATGACACATTAAAATATTGACATGTCAGGAAGAGGAAGCCTTCTTTTTCTTTTCTTTCCCTTCTCTTCCAATGTTTTTTTGGAAATTCACATTGATATTCTAATCAAAATGTAAAAACCAAAAAATGAATAGACAGCAGAGTTGTTAGGTGTTTATTATAATAAATGTGCGAATTGCCAAGTTTCCCTTCAGTAGAGAAGAAGATGACTTTGGGAGGCCGAGGCGGGTGGATCACCTGAGGTCAGGAGTTCAAGACCAGCCTGGCCAACATGGTGAAACCCCATCTCTATTAAAAATATAAAAACTATCCAGGCGTGGTGGTGGATGCCTGTAATCCCAGCTACTTCGGAGACTGAGATAGGAGAATTGCTTGAACCCAGGAGATGGAGGTTGCAGTGAGCCAACACAGTGCCACTGTACTCCAGCGTCAGTGACAGAGTGAGACTCTGTCTAAAAAAAAAAAAAAAAAAAAAAAAACCCAAAAACAAAACAAAACAAAAAAACAAACAAGGTGAAAACCTAGTGGTAACAACTGATTTGGTGTGGAAGGTTGACACAGTGGGAATGTCAGCATTGTGCTTCTGTGGGGCCCAAATTGTCCTCAGAATAGTAATAATAATGAGTAGACACTGAACTAAATAGTAGACATCAACCTGCTAGAAATCATATTGTGGATATTGGTCACAGGTGCTACTATAATGAGTGCTGTTTAGAAACCAGTTTTAAGTTTTGCTTGGAATTTATGTTGTGCTTGAGTGTTTTATAACTTGTTTTTCAAAAAGTTAAATAGTGGATTGGGGGAAAGGGGAATGGAGAGTGACTGCTAATGAGCACAGGGCTTCTTTTGGAGGTGATGAAAAAGTTCTGGAATTTGCGTGATGGTTGCACAACTTTGTGAGCATAATAAAAATCCCTGAATTTGAATTTGAATCATACTTTTAGCTAATGTTTTAATTATCATTTTATGTTCTATTAACCAGATCAAAATCTTGTTTCACTTGATTTTTAGATTTTTTTCATTTTACTGTTATTTTTGAATAATTCTTTGATTTACTTGGTTCAAAAGGCAAAATACATGAAACATTATTCTCAAGAAGTTTTACTCCTATGAATATTTATTCTTATTTTCCACCTTTTCTTTCCAAAAGGTAGTGTTCTCTCTATATATGCAAATATTGTTCAGTGCCTTGGATTTTTCACTCAACAATATGACCTGGACATCTTCCCACATTGGAACTTAGAGAACTTCCTAGTCCTTGGATTTGCAGTTGCATGGTATTCCACTAGTGGAAGTAAGACAACTTATTGAATCAGTCCCCTGAATCATCTGATTTTTAAAATATGAAGATATACTTAAATAGAATTTTAAAATGTCAGTGGATAAAGGATACTCACTCAACTTACATGTACATCTGGTTTGAAATATTTTGGCTTATGGAATGATCAGAGAAAAGGAATTTGTTATTTATAGGCTCCAAAATAATAATTTATAGAAGAAATCCTATAAAAACTAATTTTGAATCAAAATGCATAGCAATTATAGAAAAGAAAAAATCAATGTGCATAGAGCAATTATGTTCTAATATTTTAAATGAGGATATGTTTCTTATTAAAGTTTATTAAAGCTCAAATTATGTAATGGTGGCTATTCTGTAACTTTACATTTAAAAGTAAAATAACTAAAGCCTTTTGTGATAGCAAATTAATTTTTTGAAATTTTATTCATTTATCCTTGGTTGATGTCAAGATTTCAAAAACAAAAGCAACATACTTTCATTGATTGTAGCAAAGCAGAAACATAATTAAATATCAGATTAAAACTCAAACTATGAAAAATTATCTAATGTTTTCCTTTCACATTTATTAGGAAAACAATCAAAAGCCTTTTCTAATATTAAATTTATTTTTTGAAGTCTTACTCAAAGGAATCCTAGATTAATCACAGATTTTAAAATCCGCCTATTTGTGCCTGGGGCTGAGGTCCTCCCTCGCCTAGGCAGAGGTGGGAGCTTAGTGGGGCTGCTGCGGCCCTGCTTCCTCCTGCCCATTTCTATGCTCCTGGGACCATGTCTGCACTGGTGGGTACTAGAGCCAGGAGAGACTTTTGAGATAATATACAATCTCCTCATTTTACGTATGAGGAAACTGGGGCTTAGGGAAGAAAATGAAGTTGTCCAGGGTCACTCAACTAGTGGTAATGCCTGAACCAAGGTGAAGATGTTTGGAGGTGTCGGGGCTGTGAGGACCACATTGCTCCAAGCCAACGATGATACAGGACTGTCAATGAAGCCTGGCACAGCTGTTGCTTCCAGTTTTCAGAATGCCAGGATTCCCTCACCAGGTGGTACTACGAGAAGGATGGGAAGCTCTACTGTCACAGGACTACTGGGAGACATTTGGGGAGTTCTGTCATGGGTGCTCACTGCTGATGACAGGGCCCATTATAGTGACTGGGGATGTTACAGTAGGTGGTTAATCAGACATGAGCAGGGCAAGAGAGGGCTCCTCCACACCAGGAATGTCAGGCGACCATTAGGTGATGGTCAGGCAGTTGTTAACCATCTCTCTAAAATAATAATTGGTTGCGGCTCATACCAGGGAAAAGCAGTCTCCCAACACATTAAAAAAAAAAAAAAAAAGAAAAAAATCCCTGAAACTGGTGATCAGCAGCTTCCTGATAAGATCTCAGGAGCAGGGTGAGTGGGCTCAAGCATGTGCACTAAGAGGTAAAATGGTGGAGTTTAACTGGTCTATGACCTTCCTCTAGGAATGCTCAGCTGGTAAGGGGAAAGCACCTCAAGTGAGCATATGCACAACTTCAGTAAACACACTGCGCATGCAGCCCCTCCCAAGTGCTAGCAGGCCACTGCACATGCAGACAGCCCACCCCAAGGGAAGAATCAGGGGAGATAAGATGCAGCTCCAGAAGAATGCCAACATATAAAACCCCAAGTCAAAGGTCAAACTGCACACTTGATCTCTGAAGTCTCCTGCTTGGCCCTCTTCCGAGTGTGCTTTACTTCCTTTCATTCCTGCTCTAAAGCTTTTTAATAAACTTTCTTTCCTGCTCTGAAACTTGCCTTGGTCTCTCACTGTCTTATGCCCCTCAGTGAAATTATTTCTTCTGAGGAGGCAAGAATTGAGGTTGCTGCAGACCCATGCAGATTCGCTGCTGTGAATAGGGAGTTCAAGTACCATCCAGAATGCTTTGCCTGTATGAGCTATAAGGTGACCATTGAGGATGGGGATGCATATGCCCTGGTGCTGCATGTCACCCTATACTGTGGAAAGTACCACAATGAGGTGGTGCTGGCACCCGTATTTGAGAGACTCTCCACAGAGTCCATTCAGGACCAGCTGCCCTACTCTGTCATGCTCGTGTCCATGCTGGCCACCACAGAGGGCAGGCAGAGCTTCTCCGTGTCCGTGGAGAATGCCTGTTCCAACTACATTACCACCATGCAAGTAAAAGAGGTCAAACAGATGCACATCAGTCCCAACAGCCACAATGCCATCCACCCCAGGGACCACATCCTGGAGATCAGTGGAACCCCCATCCACACACTCCAAGTAGAGGAGTTGGAGGATGCAATTAGCCAGATGAGCCAGACTCTTCTGCTGTTGATTGAACATGACCCCATCTCCCGGTGCCCAGCCCAGCTGCGTCTGGATGCCTGGCTCTCTCCTCACATGCAGAATGCTGGACACCCTCACGCCCTCAGCACCCTGGATACCAAGGATAATCCAGAGGGGATGCTGAGAAGATGCTCCCTGAGACTCAGTAACAGCATCTCCAAGTCCCCTAGCCCTAGCTCCCCAAATGAGCCCCTACTGCTCAGCTGTGACGTCAGCCACTGGGAATCCCTTTGTTGTTCCAGCACTTATTCAAAGCAGATCTTCCGGTCTTGTGACCTGATCCATGAGGCGGTCCTGGGGAAGGGCTTCTTCGGGCAGGCTATCAAAGTGACACACAAAGCCACAGGCAAAGTGGTGGTCATGAAGGAGTTAATGCGATGTGATGAGGAGAACCAGAAGACTTTTCTGACTGAAGTGGAAGTGTCGTGAAGCCTGGACCACCTCAATGTGCTCAAGTTCATTGGTGTGCTGTACAAGGACAAGAAGCTGAAGTTGCTGAGGGGACATTGATGGGGGCACGCTGAAGGACTTTCTGCAAAGTGTGAACCCATTCCCCTGGCAGCAGGAAGTCAGCTTGGCCAAAGGCATCACCTCCAGAATGGCCACCAGCAAGAAATGTAACTTGCACAATAACAACTTCAAGAAGTGCTACACGGTGGTAGGAAACCTCTACTGGGTGACACCTGAGATGCTAAATAGAAAGAGCTATGATGAAATGTGGATGTCTTCTCTTTTGGGATCATTCTCTGCGAGACCATTGGGCAGATGTATGCAGATCCTGATTTCCTTCCCCAAACACTGGACTTTGGCCTCAGCATGATGCTTTTCTGGGAGAAGTTTGTCCCCACAGACTGCCCTCCAGCCTTCTTCCCCTGGCCATGATCTACTGCAGACTGGAGCCCAAGAGCAGACTGGCAGTCTCAAAACTGGAGGACTCCCTATACCTGGTGGAGCTGAGCATCCCGCTGCCTGTAGGGCTGGAGGAGTTGGGCCACACTGTGAGCATGCAGTATGGCCTGATCCAAGACTCACCCCACTAGCCCTGGCCCAGCTCCCTGCAGGGGGTGTTCCACAGCCAGCATTGCTCTTCTGTACCCCATCCGTGCTGTGAGCAGGGTTTTTCAGGCTTCGTGTGGATTGGCAGCTCATTTAGAAGCAGAACAAGCCGGCAGAGTGCTGTGGCTCACACCTGTAATCCCAGCACTTTGGGAGGCCAAGGCATGTGGATCACCTGAGTTCAGGAGTTCGAGACTACCCTGACCAATATGGAGAAACCCCATCTCTACTAAAAATACAAAAAATTAGCCGGGCGTGGTGACGCATGCCTGTAATCTCAGCTACTCAGGAGGCCGAAGCAGGACAATTGCTTGAACCCGGGAGGCAGAGGTTGCGGTGAGCCGAGATCGCACCATTGCACTCCAGCCTGGGCAACAAGAACAAAACTCCATCTCAAAACAAAAACAAAAAAGAAGCAGAACAAGCCATCTCTTTTATCTCCCCAGGAGACGAGTGGATGCACCACCAGGAAAATGTATCTCCATAGGTTTGAGGGCCTGGTTACTCTCTGCAAATCCAGCACTCACCTGAAAGCTGTGAAGAAGACAAAAAAAAAAAAAGCCTGGCCTTTGGGCCAGGAGGAAATCTGTTACTCAGATCCACCCAGGAGCTTCCAGGTCATGCTGATTAGTGTAAGAGATTACACTTGCTAGGCAGGATCCCAGGGTGAACCTGCCTGTGAACTCTAAAGTCTGTAGTCCAACTGGGTGCAGGAGGACTTCAAGTGGAAGTGTAGACGAAGGAAAGACTGGTGGCCAGAAGGCACTCAAAGGGTGTGAAAAGACAGTGGTGCTCCCCACTTCCACTCCAGGTCCTGTTCTTCCTGGAGCAGAGCTTGAGGGAGTAGGTTTTGAAGAGTCTTGGTATATGGCACAACTGGCCAGGAGTCAGGAAAAGGACTGGCTTCTGTTCACCTGCCGGAGGGTGACTCTAGCCAGCCAGGCACAACATCCATGCGAGGGGACGCTTCTACCTCATGTTTTCAAACCTAATTACCAGAGACTGGCTGAGAACTTATGGACAACAACCTGTGTGTTTGCAACAAACAGTCACTTTCAAGCAGAGGAAGAGGCTGGGGGACTAGAAAGAAAGAGGCTCTGCCCTCTGGAAAGCCCAGATCCTAGCTTTTACTACTCATACCCTGGTGGACTCCTCAGTCAGAAGCCTAAGACATTTTGCCTAGAGCTAGATGGGTTCTGGAGGACAGTGTGGCTTGTCACAGGCCTAGGGGCTCAGGTAGGGGAGTGGGACTCTCAGCAATCTCTTGGCCTTGGCCTTGTGGCAGCCACTGTTCACCCTTCAACATGCCTGGTTTAGGCAGCAGCTTGGGCTAGGAAGAGTTGGTGACAGAGTCCCAAAGCTGAGATGCTGAGAGAGATACCTCCCCAAGTTGGGCCAGCTGACTTCTACTTCCCGCATTAGCTGTCCCACCTCACTAGCTCCTGGCTGCAGCTGTCTGAGCCACAGCTGTGGGTACTGGAAAGCCCTGAGGTGGCCCTCCACTTTGGCTACCAGAGCTGCAGCGACTCTTTGGCTCAACTAGATTTGCATCCTCCTAACTGTGAGCTTACACCATATTTAACAAATTGAGAATAGGTTTGGGGTATTAATGCAATGTATGGTCGTTGTATTGGAGTGGTGTCTGTGGCGCGGGAGTGATCCAGGAAAGTGGTTGCTGTTAATATTATCTTGTCATTACATCTATTGGGTGGTATGTGAAATGTCGTACATAGACTTGATGAACTGTGGGATCAAATGTCGTCTCTGGCCAGAGTTTCCTTTATATACAGACTATACTTACATGTGAAGTTTGCAAGCTTGCTGTAGGGTTAAGCCTGGACTCCCAGCAGCAGCTCAGTTTAGCATTGTGTGGCTGGTTGTGCCTCAGCTGTCCCCAATAAGTGTGGGAGTGGTGGGCCTGAACTGGGTCATTGATCAGATGCAGTAAATTAAGCAGTTACTATAACAAGCAATTTTTTTAAATCCAGGATTTTTTAAACAAGGGGAACAGTTTTGCATGCATTTGTGCATTGCAGTGAGGTTGAGATATACACGTCAACTTTTGAAAACAAGCCAAGAGATTATAAATCAGCATATGAGACTCTTTCTATTCATCTTATTAAAAGTACTGACTTTGTGATCATTTACACATTTAGAAATTGTATCCTGCTGTGCAGAAAAGGACAAAATGTGGGGGCAAGCATTAATTAGACAATATGCCAGGAAGAACAATCAGTTATTTGTTAGGTACCTATTAATTATTTGTCCAAGCGAAAACTGGTTTCTGAGACTGTTATCTGTAATAAAATACATTTCCCAATGAGGCAGTGAGGGAGATGATCATAGGTGAATCTTTGCCAATCCTGTGTCTGTTCATTGTTTTGCATGTATTATACCCTGGGAGGTCTTGAGGACCAAACATGGAATGTATGACTTTTAAAATATGTCTGGCCAGGCACGGTGGCACATGCCTGTAATTCCAGCACTTTGGGAGGCTCAGGCGGGCAGATCACTTGAGGTCAGGAGTTTGAGACCAGCCTGGCCCACGTGGTGAAACCCCATCTCTCCTGAAAATACAAAAATTAGCCGGGCGTGGTGGTGGATGCCTGTAATCCCAGTTACTCAGGAGGCTGAGGAAGGAGAATTACTTGAACCTGGGAGGCAGAGGTTGCAGTGAGCTGACATTGCGCCACTGCACTCCAGCCTAGGTGACAGAGTGAGACTCTGTCTCAAAAAATAAATACACAAAAATTCGATATGTCTGGTGATAATTTAAAATATCAAAATCATCCCATTTGAAAATCAAGCATGATTTTTCAAGGAAATTAATTTTGCTACTTTTCCATTCATGGCACAGGGAGTTGTTTTTGAGAAGTGTTTATTCTTCAACTTGCCCCTTGAAAGTAAATTTATTTTCTTTCCCCGGTCTATAGGGCAACACCAATCATAAGACAATTCCTCTTTTATTGCTCTCTTAACATTCTCCAGCTCACAGGAAACTTCCTCTTCAGGCTTTTATCACTGTACTTCTAAGTGTCGATTAGTGAATTCTATCTGTTATTCCATTAATGTCTTTTAAAAGTCTATTATATGAAAATCCCTGTGCAACTTGTTATTTGAGAAGCAAAGGCAAAAAAAAAAAAAAGTCACTTAGTGTATATAGTATGACAAAATAGAAACACACAAAAATGTAAATAACAAATCTATAATATGAAATACAGCAATATGAGAGGAGAAGGATAATGCAGGCAGATCATAGTTGATTTCTGGGCACATAGGGTCTCCAGACACCAAAGGGGTGCAGACAACAAAGTGCACATGGACGGAGTAATTTGTGTGGCTTCAAAGGAGGGGAAGACCTCAACAGGCCATGGGACAGCATTTGGGTGGGCAGAGGGAAGAAGATCAGCACTCACTAAGAAACCTTGGCAGTGAAGAAGTCCCCCTATTTAGGAATCAATGACAAGGTGAATGTGGCTGGCATCAAAAACTAAAGGAGAAGACTAGCAAGCCTGGAAAACTGAAGTTGGATTCAGTCCATAGAAGGTCTTGCATGTGAGAATAAGGAAGAATTTGGAGTTTACTTTCTTTCTGTTAGATGATTTATTCATCACCAAGTGTTTATGGAGTACCAGGAACAGTCCCAGGAACTGATAATGCAGTGATGATTAAGACACTCAAAGTCCCTGCAGCTCTGGAACCTTCATTGTAGAAGGGAGGAAGACAGAAAATAAACCGGAAAACAAATTACCAAGATCATTCAGGCCGGGTGTGGTGACTCATGCCTGTAATCCAAGCACTTTGGGAGGCCAAGGCAGGAGGATGGCTTGAGTTCAGGAGTTGGAGACTAGCCTGGGCAATATAATTACCCACAGAGACCCCATCTCTATGAAAAATTAAAAAAAAAAAAAAAAAACAACTAGCCCACTGTGGTGGCACACAGTTGTAGTCCCAGCTACTTGGGAGGTTGAGGTGGGACGATCCCTTGAGCCTAGGAGGTAGAGGCTGCAGTGAGCAGAGATCATGTCACTGCACTCCAGCCTGGAAACAGAGCAAGTCTCTGTCTCAAATAAATAAATAAATAAATAAATAAAAATAAGATCAAGATAATAACAATTGTGGTAAAAATAATGAAATAAGATCGTGAGAAAGATGATGACTGGGGCTAGGGATAAATTTTTATTTATAATTTTAATTTTAATTTTAATTTTTTGAGACAGAGTCTTGCTCTGTCACCCAGGCTGGAGTGCAGTGGTGTGATCTGGATCACTGCAACCTCCGCCTCCCGGGGATTCAAGCGATTCTCCTGCCTCAGGCTCCCAAGTAGCTAGGACTACAGGCATGCACCACTGTATTCAGCTAATTTTTGGAATTTTAGTGGAGATGGGGTTTCACCATGTTGGCCACGCTGGTCTCAAACTCCTGGCCTCAAATGATCTGCCTGCCTTGGCCTCCCAAAGTGCTGGGATTACAGGCATGAGCCACTGTGCCTGGCCTGATCATTTTTTCAAAGCAAGGAAATAACACTATCAAAACAAAGATTTAGAAAGTTACATTTCTTTTTGCTTAATAAACACTCATGCACTAGAGAAAGAACAGGCTTTTGGCTTCCTCTCTTCTTACTTTTATAAAACATTTATTGAGTGGTGCTTTTCTGGGGACAACTCTTTAACTTAGTTTTCTAAATTAATTAGGGGGATCTCTAAGAATATAAAGTTTTAATCCAAATAGAAAAGTGAGAAGTCCGAGACAAGTTAGCACCTACCCAGTGTAGGTCGGCAAGTTTCTCTTTTGGCTTTTGCTAATGATGGTGTTGCTGAAGGAGCCAGGTTTTTCAGAAAAAGGCAGGGAATGTTGGGTCTGCCCTTGATCCATACAGTGTCAGTGACTGTCCACTACAACTGGATCCAGATGTTCCCTCACGATCACTTCCACTGAAAATTATCATTCTTAAATAAAGGAAAAATAGAAATATGCCCTAATATTTATTAATTAATGCCCTAATTAATAATTAATTAATCCATGTTTTCACAGGTTATATGAATCACCACCATTTTAGGCAGTTCAGATTTGCCCAATATGAGGCCTCCTAACCAGATGTGCTATGCTAAGCCAACAACAGTCAGCAGAACTGCCTATGAATATGAACAAAAATGAGTGTTTCAGATAAGAAATGATCTCCCAGACTTCATGCCAGAAAACAACTGTGTGAGTTTAGAGTTCTGGCTAGGGATTTCTGAAGCAAGCCAATTTCATAATGTTGTTGGTTGCTTCTTTATCCTTAACAGCTTTATTTTTTCATCTGAATTAAGTATGTGCCTGTAATTTGCCATTCAAAATGTAAACTCCCTTCTCCTGCATGTTTTCCCATCTTGTTTTCTTCCTGCCCCCACCAGGACTTTGATCTCCCTAATCTCCTAAATTCCTCCCAGAGATACAGACTTTAGCAGTTCATTCTCTTGGTCCTTCACCATTAAAGCATAGCTTCCCTCCCTTCAAAAGTCTTATTCACTTTCCACTTTCTTTCAACATATAGCCAGAAAGTCCATGTAGTAGAGCAGAAAGAGGTGGGCTTTGAAGTCAGCAAGACCTGGGTTTGAAAAGCAGCTCTGCCTGAATGGCTCTGGGAATCACTTCATGTTTTAAAGCCCCACTTCCTCACCTATGCAGTGTGCTTGATGGACAAAGTAAATGCTTACCGTATCTGAGGTTTAAAGGAAATAATTAATATAAACTACAGCTAATACATATATGTATAAGTGCCTGCCATATAAAAGGTGATATACAAGCAAATGTTTGAAATTGAGCCCCCTATTTCCCCCTTTTTTCCAGTAATTGCATGTTTGGAAAATTACTGTTATTCTATATATGTGTACATAGAGTGTATTTTTCTCTGTTTCCATAATGTTTTAGAACTATGATTTTCAAATTTTAACATGCATGCAAATCACTTGGTGATCTCATTTTTTCTGATTCAGGGAGTCTAAGTTTGGGCCTGAGATTCTGCATTTCTAACAAGCTTCCAGGTGACATTGAGGCTGCTGGTTCAAGGACCATGCTTTAAATGGCAATGTCATAGAAGGAAAGTTCACAAATGTGGTGTTAGGAATGTATTCAGCTGCATGTAACAGAACACCAGCTAACAGTGTCTTGTCAGGATTTGTTCTCACGCATTAAGAATCTAGAGGAGGTAGATGGCTACTAGCATTGGTTTTGTGTGGCGCCATGATATCAAGCCTAGCATGACTGTGATACTCTTGCTTTTCCCTCAGGCTTGTTGGTGAATGGCCATAAAACTGGATGCTAGAGTTTCAGACTTCATGTTCACATTTCAAGGTAGTGAGAAGAGACATATCCCATGCCAGCTGTTCACTTCTCTCAGGAGAGCAAAAGTTTTTCAGAACCTCCTGAAACCTTTGGCTTATGTTATAATGATCATCTTAGTGTCACATGGCCAATCCACACTCCAAGATAGAGAAAGTGGGCCTTCTGAGAAGAAACAGTGAGTACTGAATAGGCAACTAGCAGAGACTACTGTATTTAGGTTCCTCCTACCTTTGTTAAATAACTTCTATATAACTTTCCTCTGATACGTGATCTTTTCATACATACTCAGAAGATACTTGGTAACCCTTTGAAGGTTTACTTAGCTGCCCCAGTAGAGGAATTGCTTTTCTCAGCTCTTATATATCACACAAGTCTAATATGATATTTATTAATACACAAAGTATAATTGTGAGTTTCTTTCAATTCCTTAAGAAAATGCTCAGATTCTTACTGAACACAGACCACGTCACTCACTTAAATAATTTGGGCTCAACTTAAATACTTTAATTTATATTCAAATTAGCTCTCAGTGAAGGAATTAGATGTCAAGAATAATAGGTCAAAGGGAACATGGGAATGTTAATCCCCTGTCTATAAATAGAAGACTAGTGATACACAGATCAAAATTAAGTTCAAACAGCATGCCTAAAATAGACATTTGCAAATGATGCTTCTAAGGAGGAATTATTTGAGTGAAAATAACTCTAGCTCCTGTTTTAAGAAATCTTGGATGTTACAATAATGTATTTAACTCATGGCAAATAAATTAGTGGATGTCAAATAAAATTATTGTGCAAATAATAATTCATAACACGAAAAAGACAAGCAGATTTACTTTGTAAGCAAGTTGAACACTCTACGAAAATGGGGAAGAGAAACAAAATTCATACCTCATAGTGTCAAATTAGAGGTCAATAATAAAATCAGATTTCAATTATTTGAGACTATATTGACATTTCCACCAACTTTATGAATCAGTCAGTTAATATACATGGAAACTTTAGTCTATTAGAGGCTATAAACAAAAATATTAAGTCAACATAATTACTCTTGTGCCCCAGGGATGGTATGAATCCCCCATCCTGCAAAAAAGACATTTCCAGAGTTGATGTGCAAAGACATGACTTTGATTTTAAAGCCTTTTTCAGCTGTTTGACTTCAGACTATTCCTTTGCCCTGATGGCAATGTTGACCACGTATAATTGCTCTGATGATTAAGTGAGAGGATGTAGGGAAGGTGTCAGGCATGTAGTAGGCTCTCAAAAACTTCTTTCTTTCATGTTCTTTACCATTTAGGGAGCTCACACTCTGTTTTCTGTTGTTGCTTGGTTTTCCAATATTAGAATATTAGAAAGGTGCTTGGAGAGAAAGCATACTAGGGAAGACCATAATATCTTAACAAGATGATTCCATTACTTTAAAGGATTGTGAAGTCCTCAGGATATCTAAGATAAAGACTAAAATAACATCTAAAGGCAAATGTAAATTATTTGACAATTTTCCACTGTTTCACCATTTGGAAGTCTCAACCTTTAGCACACATTGTGTGGTACAGATTATTAAGAACTGATGAATTCCATAGACCAGATTAGGCTTAATAATAGCTTGTTTTGCTTCATACTTTAAGTAACTTTTTTAAAAAAATCACATCAATTAGTGTCTGAATTAAGAAGTCTTACAGCAGACAGAACTTGGGCAGCAAAGATCATTTCCAATGAAAGTGGGTATACCAACACTGCAGAAATGAGAAGCAACTTCCTACTTGATGTTTTGGTTCCAAAATGGCACATTCACTATTATAGCAATATCACATTAGACTGATTTCTTCTTCCACAATATAGTGATCATATTTGCTCATTGTTCCTAAGGTTATAAAAGTAATTGGTTATATTCCTGATGCAGGATCAGAGGAGGCAGGAAATGGAGGTAGGAGATGCCCATTAAGCGCTGTGAGCATGTGATCAAGGCTTTGGTGCTTTTCAGGGACTTAAAAATCTTCAAGACTTGAAATCAAATTTATGGGCTTAAAAATACAAAGCGAGAACTGTAAAATGTAAATAAATGTTTAATTAAATGTATACAAAGCCTAACATTATATCAACTTCCCTAATTAATAAATTTAGTATCTATAAACATTTCACTACATTTAAAACCATATATAAGTCATATTTTGTCACTTCGTGAGAGTTGGTGTATATACATAGTAACTGCTGAGAAATTATAACCAATTCATAAAAGTTACTTGTAGCCAAATATCATAAAACACAATTATAAAATCCTGAACTTTTTTTCTTTACAATAATGAATTATGCTTCCTGTGGGATCGGGGTTTGTTTTAATATGTTTTATTTATTTATGTATTTATTTTTATTTCTTTGAGATGGAGTCTCACTGTGTTGCCCAGGCTGGAGTGCAGTGGTGTGATCTTGTCTGCCTCCTGGGTTCAAGTGATTCTCCTGCCTCAGCCTCCCTAGTAGTTGGGACCACAGGCATGTGCCACTACACCCGGCTAATTTTTGTATTTTTAGTAGAGATGGGGTTTCACATGTTGGCCAGGCTGGTCTCGAACTCCAGACCTCAGGTGATCCACCCACCTCGGCCTCCCAAAGTGCTGGGATTACAGGCATGAGCTACTGAGTCCAGACTAGTATATTTTATATAATGTGGAAGAGAGATTCTAAAAGTAAGAGAGCATAGGGCTACAGTATGTTTAGACCAGAGCTGCAGACATATTAAAAAGTATGAGTTTCTGAGCACTCATCCTATAGAAATCCTGTAATCAAATAAGATCAGTATTTGGTATGTAATTATTGCAGTTATTTGTAGAAAAATATCTATAAGTTTTATGCTTTAATGAAAAATTCTCTTTAGAATTCGTCTCTTTAAAATCTATATCTCATCTCTCTTGTCCTCTGTCCAAAGTCCCTACTGATTCTATATTTTAAGACTTTTGAAATATAAAATTCTAGGCTTGGTTTTCATGGAGCATCATAATTTATTCCTAATCGACCCAGTTCTCTACACCTACCAGACTAATACTTTGTCCTTCAGACATCAACATTGTCCTTTCCCATTGTCCTTCTAAATATATCCTTCACCTGGAATGATATTCTTTATCCTTAATCCTCATTCATTTGTAAGTTCATTTTGCGTTTATGGAGCCCACTATGTGCTAAGCAGTGCTCTAGGTTTTGGGAATGCAAAGGTGAATGAAACATAGTCTCTGCCTCAGAGAACTAATAATCGTTTACCTTGCCACTTAGACTGTGGTCTTTGAACCGGCATCCCCAGCATCAGCATCACCTTGTAGAAATGCAAAATCTCAAGTCTCACCCTTTTCTGAACATCTACAGTACAGTCTTCTACCACTAGTTTAGCCCTTAATCATACTTAATCCTTGACCTTTCTCTTGTTCGCTGTTGTTTTGGGCATGAAATGCTCTTCTCAAATGGAGTTTCCATTGGTGAAGAGCAGGAGTAGAGACTTCTTACACTTCTGTACCCCATGAAAGCAATCGACATTTACTGAGTCTATACAATTAGGAAATACTTTTGCTTCATCAGTTTAACAAAACTACTAACATAAAATAGGCTTTGCCTGCTGAAAAGTCTAGGGAATATACTAGCGGATAACATTCATGGCAGATGTAATATCCTCAAAAAAAGAGACTAGATTGGGACTACCTATCCATCTGAATGAAATGAATTGAATTCAGATATTTCTCCATCTACCTAGAATTACTGTCATGCAGATAAGAGCAACTGTTCAATCAGACATACCCCAGACCTGCTGGGGGAAAACTTAAGGAAAGAGAAACAGTGGCCTATGTGTAGATCCCTAATGCCTCATCACACTCCAGGGCAGTGCCCAGCAATCTGGCAGGAACAGGCATCAGACCCTAGGAGAGGAGAAAAATAAAATAGGGAGAAGTCTTAAGCAACCCAAAGGACAGCAGGAATAAAGAAGAGGGAAGAGGGAAAAGAAAAACAAAAACTGGAACTAAGGCAAGACATAAAATAAGATGGAAAAAAATGAAACCAAGCAGTTTTGTAATCACAAAAATTGCCACAAAACTCTCTAGTTCAAAAGTGATGATCATAGCCTGAATGTTTTTTAACAAAAACTTCTTGTAAATTGTATCGTTTATGAGAAAAAAACTGAAACAAAGGAGCACAGGAATATTGAAAGTAAAATGACTGGAAAAGTCATACCAGATAAATATTAATCAAAAGGAAGTTGGTATATTTGTGGTACTATTAGACAAAACATACTTTAAGGCAAAATATATCACTAAGAGCCGGGCGCGGTGGCTCAAGCCTGTAATCCCAGCACTTTGGGAGGCCGAGACGGGCGGATCACGAGGTCAGGAGATCGAGACCATCCTGGCTAACACGGTGAAACCCTGTCTCTACTAAAAAAATACAAAAAAAAAAAAAAAACTAGCCGGGCGAGGTGGCGGGCGCCTGTAGTCCCAGCTACTTGGAGGCTGAGGCAGGAGAATGGCGGGAACCCGGGAGGCGGAGCTTGCAGTGAGCTGAGATCCGGCCACTGCACTCCAGCCTGGGCGAAAGAGCGAGACTCCGTCTCAAAAAAAAAAAAAAAAAAAAAAAAAAAGAGTTTTATATAAAATATAAAACAAATAACTGGAGAATACATAATATGTTTTTCAAACGCACCTGGAACTTTACAAAATCTGACTATAGAGCAGAACCTCAAATAATCTCAAAAATGTCAAGAAAAAAACATTAGCATACAGTTCATCCCCTCTGATCACAACTACACTAGAAAATAAGAACAAACAAAACAATGGAAAGCAAAACATACCTCATACTTTTGGAAATTAAGAAAAAAAGCAAATTAAAAAATATGTAGTTCACAGAACAGATAACATTAGAAATTAGAAAACACTTATAATTTAAAAATATTAAAAATAATACTGGGCAGGGTAGCATGCACCTGTAGTCCCACCTACTTGGGAGGCTTAGGCAGGAAGATTGCTTGAGTCTAGGAGTTTGATGCCAGCCTGGGCAACAACATAGTGAGACCCTGTCTCTAAAAATAAAAAATGCTACAATCAAATTTTGGGGGTGCAACTAAAGTGGTTGTATTAGTCTGTTCTTACACTGCTAATGAAGACATATGCGAGATTGGGTAATTTATAAAGAAAAGGAGGTTTAATGGACTCACAGTTCCACATGGCTGGGGAAGCCTCACAATCATGGCAGAAGGTGAAGGAAGAGCAAAGGTGTGTCTTATATGGTGGCAGGCGAGAGAGAACATGTACAGGCGAACTCCCATTTATAAAACCATCAAATCTCATGAGACTTACTCACGTTCATGTGAACAGCATGGGAAAACCTGCCCCCATGATTCAATTATCTCCCACTGGGTCCCTCCCATGACATGTGGGGATTATAGGAGCTACAATTCAAGATGAGATATGGGTAGGGATACAGCCAAACCATATCAGTGGTATTTGACAGGAAGTTTATAGATTCAAATGCTTCTATTAGAAAAGAAGGGTAAAAATAAATTAAACTTCCACATTAAGACATCAGAAAAGAAACACTGAATACACTTGAACAGTGTAGAGGGATGAGAATAATAAAGTTAAGAACATAAATGAAAAGATATAAGAAAGTAGATTAAAATAAAAGTCAAGTTATTTACTTTAAAAGACTAACAGTAGTGATGAGCAACTGACAAAACTCATAAAATAGAGAAGGAGAAAACAAAACAAAAGAAAACATCAATACTATTAGGAATATAAAGACAGACAGCTACAGATGCACCGAGATTTAAAAGATAATGAGAACCACTGGATTGGAGTGTGACTAGCTCTTCTAGAAAGAAAGACTGGAAGGGAGAGTATATAGCACAGGTACAGTGCTGAAATGATAAGGACAAAGTCTTCTGTTGCCCTCAGTGAAATGGAAAATAAGAACCCTGATATGGTTTGGCTCTGTGTCTCCACCACCCAAATCTCATGTCAAATTGTAATCCCCACGTGTTGAAGAAGGAGCCAAGTGGGAGGTGATTAAATCATGGCAGTGAATTTCCCCCTTGCTGTTCTGGTGATAGTGAGTTGCGTTCTCATGAGATCTGGTTGTTGAAAGTGTGCAATGCTGATCATCACTGGCCATCAGAGAAATGCAAATCAAAACCACAATGAGATACCATCTCACACCAGTTAGAATGGCGATCATTAAAAAGTCAGGAAACAACAGGTGCTAGAGAAGATATGGAGAAATAGGAATACTTTTACACTGTTGGTGGGACTGTAAATTAGTTCAACCATTGTGAAAGACAGTGTGGTGATTCCTCAAGCATCTAGAACTAGAAATACTATTTGACCCAGCCATCCCATTACTGGGAATATACCCAAAAGATTATAAATCATGCTGCTATAAAGACACATGCACACGTATGTTTATTGCGGCACTATTCACAATAGCGAAGACTTGGAACCAACCCAAATGTCCATCCATGACAGGCTGGATTAAGAAAATGTGGCACATATACACCATGGAATACTATGCAGCCATAGAAAAGGATAAGTTCATGTCCTTTGTAGGGACATAGATGAAGCTGGAAACCATCATTCTCAGCAAACTATTGCAAGGACAAAAAAAACAAACACCACATGTTCTCACTCATAGCTGGGAATTGAACAATGAGAACACTTGGACACAGGATGGGGAACATCACACACTGGGGCCTGTCGTGAGGTGCAGGGAGCAGAGAGGGATAGCATTAGGAGATATACCTAATGTAAATGACGAGCTAATGGGTGCAGCACACCAACATGGCACATGTATACATATGTAACAAACCTGCACATTGTGCACATGTACCCTAGAACTTAAAGTATGATAATAAATAAATAAATAAATAAATTTGTGTAGCACTTCCTCCTTCACTTTCTCTCTCTCTTTCCTGCCACCATGTGAAGATGTGCTTGCTTCCCTTTGACCTTCCGCCATGATTGTAAGATTTCTGAGGCCTTCCCAGCCATGCCTCCTGTACAGCATATGCAACTGTGAGTCAATTAAACCTCTTTTCTTTATAAACAAACAGTCTCAGGTAGTTCTTGATAGCACTGTGAGAATGGACAAATACAAACCCCAAATGAGAGTGAAGAGGGCAGGGAGGGAGTTAAAAAACCTATCCTGTAAAGCACCGTGGTTGATATTTTTTATACAATCTCACCAGAACCTATTTCTCTAAAAGAAGATCAAGTCTTCCTTCAACAAAGACTTGGGGGCATTAAACTTACAGAACCCCTCTTCCAAAATTATGCTTAGTGCCACAGTGATAATTCTTTTGAGAATATATTTAATTTTTGACTCAGATAAAAACCACTTGAATCAACCCTGATAAGGAAGACGAGTAGAGGAGAAAAACATATATTTTAAACCAAAACAATATATAGCTTTAAAATAAAGAAACAAGAATTATTTCCTTCTCAACTGGCATTGGAAATTCTTTGGATTAAAGGACTTTCACATATTTTAAGCAATGGAAGCATAAGGCTAAGAGGGGCACCACCTCCGTAGGCAGTTATGTTGGAGACCTCACTCAGCTGGCAGATTTTAAAAAGAAAATCAAATTGCCTTGCTAATTTAATATCTCTTAGATTGAGGAAACAGATGAATAAACCCATTGACTTAATACTTCATAGATGCTCAATAAATGCTAGCTATTTACCAATGTTTACTATCTTGCATATAATATCTCATATATTAAAGAAAAGTATGGTTCTTATTTTGAAGAGCATATTTCTTTTGAAAAGTGTTTTAAATTTTGGACCCAGGCATTTTAAACTTCAGAGCCAAGAATTTTAAATTTTCATGGTGCATGCCTGTAGTTCCAGCTACTCAGGAGGGTGATGTGGGAGGATCACTTGAGCGCAGGAGTTTGCCTGGGCAACATAGTTTGCCTGGTCAACCTCATCTCTTAAAACAATTTTTTTAGTTTTAAATTTTATTTTTAACTGACATATAATAATTTTATATATTTATGGGGTAGAACGTGATGTTTTGATATATGTCTACAGTATTGGAATGGTTAAATTAGGCTAATTAACAGATCCATCATGTCATATACTTATTTTTTTGGTAGTGAAAATATTTAAAATCTACTTTCTTAGCAATTTTGATCTATTAAATGCATCGTTATTATTAGAGTCACCATTATGTGCAATAGATCACTAAAGCTTATTCCTCCTAACTGAAACTTTGTACCCTTTAATCAACATCTCCCCTTCTTTCCCCATTTATCCCCCATCCTCCAGACTCTTATAACCATCTCTACTTCTATGACTTTTTTAGATTCCACATATAAGCGAGATCATGCAGTATTTGTTTTTCTGCACCTGGCTTATTTTACTTAGCATAATGTCTTCCAGGTTCATGTTGTCATGAATGACAGGGTTTAACTATTTTTTAAACGCTGTATAGTATTCTATTGCATATATATGCCACATTTTCTTTTTCCATTCATCTGATGATGTACACTTTGGTTGCTTCCATATCATAGCTATTGTGAATAGTGCTGCAACAAACAGCACTGTAGATATCCGTTTGACATATTGATTTCAATTCCTTTGGATGTATACCCAGAAGTGAGATTATTAGATCACATGGTCATTCTACTTTTACTTTTCTGAGGAACTTTCATATAGTTTTCTGCAGTGACTGTATTAATTTACATTTCCACCAGCAGTGCACAAGGTTCTCTTTTCTCCATACCCTCGTCAACTCTTATCTTTCAACATTTTGGAAATAGCCATTCTAACAAGTGTAAGGATACATCATTGTGGTTTTAATTTGCATTTCCCTGATGATCAGTGATGTTGAACATTTTCCATATATCTGTTGGCCATTTGTATGTCTTCTTTTGAGCCATGTCTATTTAGATCCTTTGTGCAGTTTTTGATTGGGTCATTTGCTTTCTTGCTATTGAGTTGTTTTGAATTCCTTAGGTATTTTGGATATTGACCCTTTATCAGGTATGTAGTTTGCAAATGTTTTCTCCCAGTCTGTGGGTTGTCTCTTCACTCTATTAATTGTTTCCTTTGTTATGCGGAAGCTTTTTGATTTGATGCAACCACAATCCCATTTGTTTATTTTTGCTTTTGTTGCCTCTGCTTTTGGAGTCATATTCAAGAAATATTTGCCCAGACTAATGCTGTGGAGCATTTCCTCTGTTTTCTTATTGTAGTTTTATAGTTTCAGATGTCACGTTTAAATCCATTTTGAGTTGATTTTTGTATACATTGTGAGATTAAAAAGCACATTTTTGATGAGCCATTAACCAAAGATAACAATAGGTTTATTATCCTTATTTTATTAATTAAAATTTAGGATCTGAGTGATATTTAAAGAAATTACACACACCTCTAATAATCATAAAATATTTACCATAGTCCAATAAGATGATCAATCCTTCTATTTTTATTTTGAATTCTTTCTATGATTGTCTTCCCAGATTAGGGTAACATCTTGTCAATGGGTTGAACTGAGTAGGCTGAAAACTGGAGGTTTAGATTTCCTTATGCAGACAGTAAGCAAGGAATGACGTCAGTGGTACTAGAGCCATCAGATTTATCTAGTTCAATTTATATCACTACTGTTGCTTTCCTGATGCTTTACAGTACAAAAATATTTTCTGCTGTTGGAACATGACTGTGTAAATTAAGTGGCATCAGAAGGCCGTGCACAGAAAGAATGAACAGAATATCACATAACTGTGCTTTTAGTGTAGAAACTGATTTGTCCAACTATTGGATGCACATTGGTAGGATAAACATTTGTATCCTCTCTTCTTCTTTATGCAGCCAATAGCTCAAAGAACAGTGCTTTTCCATTTGAATTTCATCATTTATTGTGTTTATCACTTCCTGGCCCTTTCCCACGGGACAACCACAAACCAATGACTCAAGTTACAAAAAGCCGCTGAATAGGTCCAAGATAAAGTTACTTTTCCTCTCTAATTCTCTAACTAGCCCCCCTTGCTCCTTGCTTGCTTTTTTTTCCACAGGAATAGTGTTGAGCTGTATCATAATACACACACACCACTTTACAACAAAATATTAAAAAGCCATTTGCAACTTGTCCCTACAACTGCCAATTCAGAGAGCACCACTTTTTAATGTTTAGCTCAAAGTCAGGAATTTTTGCATCAAGAAAAATATGCCTTTTGCTGTTGTTGGTGGTGGTCCTGCATAGACAGGCTAATTGGTATCATAAAGCAACAAGATCAATTCAGGTTTCTAAGATCAACTCTGAGGCTTGGGTTCTAGGCCCAACTCATATTGATCATGTCCCATGAGTAATTTCAACAGCCAACGTTCTTTTCCCCTTCGAGATTTTTTCAATTAGTCACTTACATGTCCCCAGCATATAGCCACATGTTATAATGGCTAAGTAAGATATGGCTTGCAAATAGTGTAAAGTTCCCAGGCAGAAAGCTAATGAATAAGACATTATCAGTAATAGCTCAAGATAAAACTTCAGTGTAAGTAAATACTTCTAGAAGAATTCATGGTTTTAACACAGTAGGTTGAACAATTAATGGCTAATTAAAACAATTATAGTTCTCTTTGGATATAAGTAATTTTAGAGTTCTCTTAAAAATTAATTTCTCACATTTTATAAATATTTGCCTTCAGTCTAAACTGTAGGATATACTGACTACAAATTGTGTCAAAATAGCAATAATATTTAATAAATCCAGATCCATTGTTTCATACAAAATAATAAGGATTTTACCTATTTTTGTTGGCAGATGGTTGAAACAGGTGAACCTTCCATTTGGTCCCACAAAAGCAATAAACAGTTTTGCATTAATCAAAGCAGAAAGGGAATTTTGAGGGCAACTCTCCTGCATGGAGCCTACCTTGTCTTCAGGCCCTTGAAATGTAGGCCTCAGGCTGTTATCACATGACACTCCTCCAACCCCATTCTCTAGGGATGAAATGGGAGTCAGGAAATGTCCAGTAATTCAGAAGGTCTAGGTTATGTTGACCATACATCCCTAGAATCTGGAAGATCACCCAAACACACATGGATAAGTGAGCTACAACAGATCCAAAGACAAAAGCTGCCACACAACAGCTATGTGGGTTGAATGGGTGGACCATTTCTCTTCCTTTGTTCTCTCCCTCCCTAATTCCCACATAATGGCTGTAGGCTTCTAACAATAGGGGACAGGCATCAGTGTCCATCTGGGAGCTGGAGTCCCTGCTTTGTTTAATGGATTTCATATTTGGAAGGAAAGGGTTCATTTCTGAGATGCAGGCCCTTCTGCTTGCTCCCCTTGCAGCCCTCCCTGGTGACATGTCAGGATTGTTATCTATGACTTTCTGATAAGGAAACCAGGCCCAGGGGAGTGGAGTGGCCTGTTGGGCCCCACAGCAAGTCCCAGACAGAGCAGGCATTAGGATTTTCTGTCTGACCCTTGGCCTGTTCTCCATCACTGCCTTCCCAAGGGATCCTCAGATGCCAGAAGAGACATCACACCATGAAGACAAATGCTCTGTTGCTCTACAGATCCTGACCCCGTTGCTTTAGGTAATCAATCTGGAATGTCCCCTTGTTTAGGCTTTTAATTGCATTATTTAAACCTAAGATCCACAACTGAGTTACTTATATTCCTCAGGGCATAATACACTATCACCTACAATATCCATTTAAAATTTTCATTATTTTTTCTTTTATTTTCCTCTCATACTACACCACCTTGACAGGTTCAATACATGTCTTTAGATCTGAATGTGCCCATGAAAAATCCTCATTCCAGGTCTGATATTACCATCTGTTTGGGTAATCTCTTTTCTTTTTTTTTCTTTACTAATTTTCTCTCTCGTTCTGTATCTTGCTTTAGGCTTACACTGTAACATGGTTAATATATATCTTTGATAAGAAGGTCGCCTGAAAAAGCATTCATTGTTGTTTTTATCTTTATATTTCTGATCTCTAATTTATATAAATACTATTATAGTATAGATCTCATTCTGTTTCTATTTTCCTTATTTTAAAGATAGGTCTAACTTTATGTACTTTATTTCATTACTTCTGATTACTGCTTTGTTTTCCATCTTACACTTTTACTACATTTTATTAATTTGATGGATGACTTTCATTTCGGGATTTTTAATTCATTTTGAGGTTACTTTTTCACAATCATTTGGGATAGTGATCCAAAGTATTTTTCTTCATAAATGGAGCCAATTTCCCCAATATTATCTAGCAAACATTTTTGGCATTAGTTTTGAATGAAATAAGTCAAGGTGCTCTCTCCTCCATTATTTTGAAGAAATTTAAGTTGAAATGAACTTAAAATGCTTCACACAGGATCTTAAACATCATGCTTTATTTCTTGATATGGTTAAGCAGTCCTAAGTCTATAGAATTTAATTAAATAAATATTTATCAAGCCTCTATTCAAAGTAGAATGCTGAGTGCTAGGAAATCCAGATGAGTTAAAGCTGGTGTTCCTTTTTTACTTTGCAGTCTACTTGGGGAGATACATCTACATTAACAACATAGTGTGGAAACTGCAAAAACGATGACATGCACTGAAGGTTATGAGAAGAGGGAAGATTTCATAGAAGTGATGTTTAAGTTGGGCCTTGGTTTTTAAGGAGGTTATATGTCACTCCCCCAAAAGAGGAAAAGGCCTGTTTAAGATACCAAGGTAGCCAGTGGCACATGTCTGTAGTCCCAGCTATTCTTGAGGCTGATTATTTGAGCCCAGGAGTCTGAGTCCAGCTCGGGCAACATGGTGAAACCCTGTCTCTAAAATAATAATAAGATACCACGGTGTGAAAAGAGAAGATGTCATTAGGAGGATGGAAGGATGTGAGGATGAAATGCCAAGTTGGGGCTAGATTGTGACTGGTTAAGATCACACATGCTTCTGAGAGCTG
Source organism: Trachypithecus francoisi (assembly GCF_009764315.1). Taxonomy (NCBI): domain Eukaryota; kingdom Metazoa; phylum Chordata; class Mammalia; order Primates; family Cercopithecidae; genus Trachypithecus; species Trachypithecus francoisi. Next base: position 123,822,796 of record NW_022681471.1, read on the forward strand.
GTGATGGGTCCCTGTGATACTTAACTGAGAGTATGTCATGATTAAGTTTGAATTTTTGATGCAAAACTTTAATGGCCAGGTGAATGGAAGAGAAAGAGACTGGTATCAGGGAGAAACATTTAGAAGGCTGTGGCAAGAATAAAGGGTGAGGTGGGAGTGCCTGGTCCATGGCAATAGTGGTGAAGATGCAAAAGAAGTAAGGGGTTGGAGAGGTATCTAGGGAGCACAGTTAATTTCTAAACCACCAATGACTCATAAAGTTGAGCAGAAGGCCTCTGGATTGAGATTTTGATGTTCTATTTCGATTTTGTTTAACATGGCCATGACCCAAGAAAAAGTAGTGCTATGTTTAAAAAGTGTAGTTGTGTATGTATGCTAGGAGATAGAATTGAGGAAAATAACTTCCCTTTGGTTTAGGAAAACACTTCATGAGCCTTTGTGCTCTGCAAAGGTCATATCTCTGGACCTAGTCGCAGATCAGGAGTTTGAGGAAGATGGAGCTACCTGCTTTGCACCATGGGAGAGATGAAGTTGAAGTCTTAGAACTGAGGAAAGAGTTGGTAAGAGATTCCTCCATAAGCTATATTTCTCCAGAAGCTATAGCTGAGGAAACCCAGAGGATGTTGATGTCTAATTTTAAGTGATTTCTGGAACTACGTATCAATTTTACTCTCGACTTTTTTTAACCTTTGATAGACTTTGTTGCATAGTATGGCACTTTTGTTAGTTGCACCTTAACAGTGAAGGAGAGGAGACTGTGTGCATCCAACCTAGACAAAGTAGTTTGATGACATAGGTAGCAAGAAGCCTGGAGAAGTAACTGAGGATGGGTGGTGATGGGTAGTTCAGGTGAGGAGCAATAGATATCCACCACTAGGATACAGATGCAGCCAGAACCCGTTAAAAATACTGGAGCAGGCCCAGGCATAGTGAAGTGAAAGAAACACTAGACTTGAGTTAGTTTATTTGGATATTCAAGGACCCAGCAGGTCAGAAGACTCAAGCACTCCAGTTACAAAATAACCAAACTATTTATACCTGAATCTAAGATGCAAAGACTAAACCCAGCTTGGGGTAACTTTCACCAAGTAATATTTTGCATGGCCCCAGTTCCCTCAATAACTGAAGGACATGGGTAATACCAGGTCCAAGATAACTTCTGGTTCTGAAAATCTGTTATTCTAAACTAACCTGGTTGTTTGGCTGCTTGACGTGCTGACTGATGTGGAAAGTCTTGCAAATGGCTTTAGAGTATTGTTTTGGGGCCACCATATTGTAAACTAATGTCAAATGGGTATTCTTGGTATTTTACTTCTCATTCCCTCTTTGTGGCTTTTTTTGTCACTTAGATGGGGGAATGTGCCTAATTAACACTCCCAAATCTCCAATCAGTTTGAAGATTTTGTGCAACCACAAAAAAGAAAATATTGTGTTTTGTTTTGTTTGAACCTCAAAATGGTTTAAATTATTCACTTCATAGCTGGAGGAGATTTAGTTCTCCTTTTGCCAGTGAAGGCAGGTATCCCTGTGCTGATGAGAATTTTGTAAATTCTGGATTGAAGAACAGACTTACCTCCTCTATTCCATTTTATGAACCATGACCCTCCACGACTAGGCTGGAATTCCTGAGCACCTTTCTCTAGGTTGAGCCCTTACTCCACTCCAGTCCTTTGGGGCTACTGCTTTGTTTCCCACTTGTGAACATGAGATTTCTCTCAGAGTAATAGTAACATTATGGAGTTCATGTCTTTTCTCATTGTAGCAGAAGTGAGATCGGTATACTACTTTTTTTATTTTCTAGAATTATTTAGATAACAAATAGTTGCAGAGGGAAAGTATTTGCTTATCCCTTTCTTAACCCAGTAGTAGGAAGAAAAACAGTTCTATTTAACATCTATAACTTTTTTTCCCAGTCTTACAATCCATATGTTTTTATTGGGGATGTTTATACTATTTCATTTAATGAGGCAAGGTTTAAATCTACCATCTTGCTATTTGTTTTCTGTTTCTTCTTTTCCTTCCTAGTTTTTATTTTATGTTCAGGGGTACATGTGCAGGTTTGTGACATGGGTAAATTGTGTGTTGTAGGGGTTTGGTGTAAAGATTATTTTGTCACCCAGGTAATAAGCATAGTACCCAATGGGTAATTTTTTGATCCTCACCCTCCTCCCACCCTCAAGTAGGCCCCTGTATTTATTGTTCCCTTCTTTGTGTCCATGTGTACTCAACATCTGTAATTCTTATTAGTAGTTATGTTCCCTGAGTACGACTATTGGTATATGCACTGATGACTGTTAGAAAGGTCCGTGGGTCCAGTCAAAACTGAGGGTCCAAATCAATCTGCATGTACCCTGAACATGCAGCTTAGAATATTTGAATGAATTCTACAAAGAAAAAATTAAAGAGAATGCTGAGCTTTATAAGGAATATGTTAGTATTGGTCTGCATGCATGTGCACTCCTGGGAGCCAAGGAAGGCTGTTCATTGTGTCCTTGGAAGAGCATTCCCAGGGTACTTGGTGTCAAGCGCCTGTGTGACTTGCTTCTTAGGTTTCATGTAGCAGATTCTTGGCCACCGGCACAGGATAGGGATATAATTACCTGGAGAAAAGTACACCTTTAAACATGGGTATACACCAGCTCCCAGTAGGAAAATATACCTTTCTTAGGAGGAAGGGCATTTGGCTAGTGGACACACCTTAGCTTGCTTTCTTCAGCAGTGTTTATACCAGCTTTTCAAGCAGACTATGTTTTCTGTAAAGTAATATACTAAAGCATCAAAACCTGCTTTGATGTCTTATGGCCTTTGGATGTGATCGCTTGATATTTATCCTTCTTGTTGAGAGCCAAGGGTGAATTTTTAAAGTTCCTGTGTTTAATTCCCCTGGCATCATTCACTGAAGAGAAGTCATTACATATTGAAAATCATTAGAAATATATACAGAAGAAAGCTAGGTGGACATATTTATAACATCTATGCTGTATATACATATATACATGTATGTATGTATGTATATGTATATATGTATGTATACATGTATATGTATATATGTGTGTATATATATGTATATACATGTTCACAAACATAATTGGGACACATTAGGAATTATTAACAGTCAGCCTCTGTATCTGTAGGTTTGGCATCTGTGGATTCAATCAACCACAGATCAAAAAAATATTTTTAAAAAGGATGGTTTCATCTAACCAAACATGTACAGACATTTTTTCTTGTCATTATTTACTAAACAATACAGTATAACAACTACTTACTGATAATTTACATTGTATTTGGTATCATAAGTAATCTAGAGATGATTTAAACTATATAGGAGGACATGCCTATAATCCCAGCAATTTGGGAGGCTGAGGTGGGTGGATCACTTGAGGTTAGGAGTTTGAGACCAGCTGGACCAATATGGTGAAACTCCATCTCTACTAAAAATACAAAAATTAGCTGGGCGTGGTGGTACATGCCTGTAATTCCAGCTACTCAGGAGGCTGAGGTATGAGAATCGTTTTAACTCGGGAGACAGAGGTTGCAGTGAGCCGAGATCATGCCACTATACTCCAGCCTGGATGAGGGAGTGAGACTCTGTCTCTAAATAAATAAATAAATAAAGTATATGGGAGGATGTGCTTAGATTATATGCAAATACGATACCGTTTCATATAAGGGACTTGAGCATCCATGGATTTTCGTATCCAATAGGGGTCCTAGAACCAATCCCCATTGATACTGAGGGACAACCATATTTAGAAGATAAATCTATTCTGATTTTTCCTTTTAAATAACCCAGCAGCCTAGAGTTAAATGTGTAAAAATTCATTGTAATGATAAAATTATTTTGTATTCCATTCAATATATTTTCTTTGGGGAAAACAATTGGCATTAAAATACTGTTGGGGAAATAAAATCAATCAAATGTAAATCATTTACAGAGTATCCAAATTGAAGTTGTAAGAACGCAGAGCAACTAGACAAAAGCAAAGTAGTGTAAGAAACAGAATCAACTCAAAGACTAGCATTAACTTGAAATGATCTTTTCCAAAATATGAAGAATAGTAAGACAGCTATTTTACATTCTGTAAAAACAGTTTTGAGTTAACAAGAGAAGTCTGGCTCCAACAAGGACCACCAGACTCGAAGCTAAAGATAGTGCTGAGGACACTAAGTAGTTCACTCAACTCACATTCTTGTGGCAACCCTGTAACAAAGGGAAAGCCTGTGGCATCTTTTATGTCATTGTTGAAAGGGGTTTAGGTCTAAGTGTTGAGGGCAAAGCTTGTTTTCCTATATATCCTAGGATCATTGGTGCATATCTTTTGTGGACAAATATATAAATATTTTGGCTTACTTCTGAGAATTTTTCTGCTCTTTCCTGCCAAGTGTTACTTATATTTTCCACAGAATAAATGTGTGCAACTTCAAAAGCAGCACCATCCATTAGAAAAGTTTCCATAAAATCACAAATGGATTATTTGAAAGCCCTGTGTTTAACAGTGGAGAAAAAAAATCCTCAGCACCTACAATGCATTGTTGTAAAACATGCTATGCAGGAAAGCAAATATTGGGTGGCCTTGATGGAATGAATCAACTTTCCGAAGACCAAATTCATTTCAGAGAAAAAAAATTTTGATTAAATTTCATTTAGATAATTTACTCAGAAATTGTAAAAATTATAAAAATAAATGGAATATTATAAGCAGTTACTCTTCATAAACAGAAATAGTTGGAAAGAAAGAAGTGAAACTGGCCAGGCCCAGCAGCTCACACCTGTAATCCCAGTGCTTTGGGAGGACTAAGTGGGTGGATGGCTTGAGCGCAGGAGTTTGAGGCCAGCCTGGGCAACAGGGTGAAATCCCATCTCTACAAAAACAGTACAAAAATTAGCTGGGTGTGGTGGCATGAGCCTGTAGTCCCAGCTACAGGCTGAGGTGGGAGGATCGCTTGAGCTCAGGAGGTCGAGGCTGCAGTGAGCCATTATCGCACCACTGCACTATAGCCTGGGTGACAGAATGAGACTGTCTCAAAAAAGATAAAATAAAAATAAGAATAAAAGAAATAAAATTATGAGCACTCAAAAATGCTTGCTGTTTTCTATCAACTGCTAAACCTACCAAAACATAGATTGAATAATGCTGGTGTCACTGTCCTTATCAATTTAGCAAACACTCAGACAGTGTTCATTGTGTGTCAGGCACAGTTCTAAGCATTTTACAAATATTAACTCATTAAATGCTCATCATAACCCAGAAGCAAAGACTGCTACTGTCCCATTTTACAGCAGGAGAAACAGAAGCACAGAGCTGGTAAGGAGCAGAGCCTGAATTCAACCCCAGCTCTGATCCCAGCATCCCTGCTCCTGGCCCCTACTCTTTTGCCTCTTGGATATACTTTTGCTGTTTGTATTATTTTCTGGATGATGATCCTTGCAGAAAGAAAACAATTCAGGCTAGGCACGGTGGCTCATCCCTGTAATACCAGCACTTTGGAAGGATGAGGCGGGCAGATCACTTGAGGTCAGGAGTTTGATACCAATCTGGCCAACATGGGGAAAACCCATGTCTACTAAAAATACAAAAATTAGCTGGGCGTGGTGGCAGGCATCTATAGTCCCAGCTAGTGGGGAGGCCGAGGCAGGAGAATCGCTTGAACCTGGGAGGCAGAGGCTGCAGTGAGCTGAGATTGTGGCATTGCACTCCAGCCTGGGCAACAGAGCGAGAGAAAGAAAGAAAGAAAGAAAGAAAGAAAGAAAGAAAGAAAGAAGGAAAGAAGGAAGAAGAAAGAAGGAAAGAAGGAAAGAAGGAAAGAAGAAAGAAGGAAGAAGGAAAGAAGGAAAGAAGGAAGAAGGAAAGAAGGAAGGAAGGAAGGAAGGAAAAGAAAGAGGGAGGGAGGGAGGGAGGGAAGGAAGGAAGGAAAAGAAAGAGAGAAAGAAAGAGAGAAAGACAGAAAAGAAAACAATTCAAACTGTGTGGCACGGCAGTATTCCATGGCCAGCAAAGTTTGTAACAGGGGGCCTTAGAGAGCTTTCTTATTTGTCATTTGTCATCTCCCATTGCATCTCTCTCCCCACTTCCTGAGAGGCTGCAAGCCCCTTTGCATCCTGTCTGCCTTCAGTTTCTGACCTTATCGCTTTTTTATTTCCCTCCCTTGCCTGGTTTCTGTTAGTTAAAGCCCAATTGGATAAAGAGGAAACAATATGGGTTGGTGGACTCGAGTCTTTCCCTGCTCCTCTCAGTTTTCAGTCTTTATTCTAAACCGTTATCTTCCTGAAAGCTATGAATTTATCTCTGAGTCTCATAGATGATTGAGCTGAAGAACCTAGCCCTAGGATGTATCCACTGATATGCTAAACTTTGTGTGTTCCAAGAACTAGTATCTTAATTAATCTTGGTTAAGCCCCACTTTTAAAAAGCATTCTTTTATCATCTCTACAGTGCTGCAATACTCAAGAAAGTCTTTTAAAAGCTGCTATTTTTCCATGAGAATTAGTCATGTAACTACCCAGCTATCCTGTTTAATTCCTCTTGTGGGTTCTGTGGAAATAATAAGGTAAAAAAATGGCTTGGAAATTGTGTTCTACAAATTATCCTTCAAAGCCTAACAAGTAATGAAAGTGATATGTGTAAGCGTGGCTTCAGAAGACACATATTTATCTTATTTTAAAGCCACAGTGAACTGATTCTGTTAAATACTACTAGGGCATTTGATATTTACATAGTACTGACTCACTGTGGATGAGTGAGTGAACAAAGATACCTGAGATGTTTTAGTGGACTTTCATCACCGTTCTCACCATCAGACTAGCAAGCTAAAGGGATGCAATTGTTTAGAGACTTAACCAAATTGGAACATGGTTAGTTGGGGTAAGGAGTTCCTTGAATCTTGGAGTCATGTTCAATTAGTTTATTACTGATCATTTGAGTTCTCTTGTATGTTTATGACCAAGAAATCATGACCTCAGGACCAACCCAAGGTGAAGTAGGCTCCAGAAAAATAACAAAATATTTGGGCAGATGATGAATTCAGGTAACACTCACCGAGAGCTCTGTCATCAATTCCTCCCAAAATAGATACTCTCCTTGAATGTTTATTTTCCTCCCCTGAAAATGAACGTTTTATTTCCCCCTTGAGTTATTGGGATGATTGTAGCTCTGTTGACCTGGCCTCAGAAAACTGGAGAGAATCCTGACTTCCATTTCAGCACCAGTTTCTGGATCTTGTCAAGTCTTGTATTTATTTAAAAGATGATATATTATGAGGTCAAATTAGTCTGAGCACCAAATTTAGGTTTTTGTGAAAGAAAAAAAGCATAAGGGCAAAGGTTTGCAAAACCTAATATGACCAGAAATGTTTGCGTAAGATTTTTTAAGAATTAATGAAAACATGGGAGGTCATTTAAACACTGCCCCCGCAGGGCTGTGAACTCAACTGGTGGCAGCCTCTGAATGCATGAGAACTAGAAAGTGCACATGCCCTTAAAGGCAGATATAATGCAGGAAGTCGGCCAATGGCATATGTGCCAAAACTAAATTTAGCTCTGGAAACTATATTTCGAGTGTAAGTGAAGTGTTTTTACAAAAAGTTTTTGTTTTGTTTTGTTTTGTTTTTAAGTCACAGAAGTACTATCTTTTCAAAATGATTGTAGATCTATGGGTTGAATTGGAACACCTGGTCTCCTAAAGGTGCGCATCACTGGATTAACCCAAGGCAGATGATAACTTAAAGTCTCTACCAGGAATGGGCACCTGTAATCCCAGCACTTTGGGAGGCCAACGCGGGTGTATCACTTGAGGCCGGGAGTTCGAGACCAGCCTAGCCAATGTGGCAAAAACCTGTCTCTACTACAAATACGAAAATTAGCTGACCGTGGTGGTGCGTGCCTGTAATCTCGGCTACTTTGGAGTCTAAGGCAGGAGAATCGCTTGAACCTGGGAGGCAGAAGTTGCAGTGAGCCGAGATTGTGCCACAGCACTCTAGCCTGGGTGACAGAGCAAGACTCTATCAAAAAAGAAAAAAAAAAGCCTCTTCTAGGTCTCTTGAGAGAAGCTAGACTTTACTTTTCTCATACGAACAGTGAAGCAAACCTTTGAGAAAGCTTCAGGGTTATTAAGGCTCTGGCTTTAGGTTTTCCTTGATTGCTCAGTGTATATAGGGTTACTATCATTGACCTTTAGAGTTATTGTCTTAGTCCATATCAACTGCCACCTCTTCAGAAAGGTCTTTTCTTCTCACCACTGTAGCTAAAGCAGCTCACCAGTCTCTCTGCTCTCAACTCTTCATAGCACTTACCAGTTCTTGAAATTATATGTTAACTTGTTTATGTGTTTATCATGTGCCTCCCTTCACAATTTGGTAAGCTGTCTGAAAGCAGGGACATTTTCTTTCCTATTTACTGCTGTATTCCAGTATTTAGGAGAATTCCTGGTACATAAGTGGTTACTCAATAAATATCTGGTGGCTGTATGGCTATGTAAAACCATGATCACTCATTTGGGGATGAATATTTCAAGAGATGCTTTGAATAGAATTTGAAGGCTCCAAGGCACCTGCTGAAAACTGTCTAATTTGGAGGTCAGGTTAATAAACAGATCTATGCCAAATTTTCTCTTTCTCCAGAAAGGTCACGTGGGAAAATCAGTATTTCCAAGCTGTCTTGTGGTTACCACATAAAGGGGAGCACATATTGGGAGAAGTTTTATTTCCTTTAGCAATAGAACATAAAAAGTGATTCTTCCCTACCCCCACACTCTGGCTCAATAAAAGGAACAGAAAATGTCTTTCTCATCAGTAGTTTACTTTCTTTTGACTTTCAATCTTACCAAATGAAAGTCCCATTGTGTTCATGGCTTTCTTTAAATAGCTGATGATGTTCTGGATTAGACTAACAACTTGAACTCCTAGAAGAAATAGGAACTGGTTGACCATAAATTAAAGATTTTCAAATAAAAAGATGCACCATCCCAATAGTCCTTGGGGCTCTGGTCTGTCCCAGGCTGCAGAAGGGGGCTTGAGGTCACCATTATCAATTACTCCATCCCTCCAGGGTGGTTTGGAACTATGTTTTATCTGGCCTTCTCATTTCTAGTGTTTTTAATTTGCCTTTTAAAACAACAGCAAATGTCAAACCAGGACACTGAAGCAATCTGTGAAAATAAATGTTTTATCTTGCTGGGAATCAGTAATAATAAATCCATCTGGCTTCGCCTTAGAAGTCTGTAGCCTCTGGATCTGGTCAATCATCTGAGAATCTCATGATTCTGCTTTGCAAGCTCTTCTTTATTAGCAAGATGCTGATTCAAAAAAACAATCTCCTCGTCATCATAATAATTTCACTACCAAGTTAAAAAGGTACTTAAAAACTCTCTTTTAGTTATAGCCAACATATATTTTGAAAAATACACTCAATTCTCAATTGGTGGTCTCAAGGGATGCGTTAAGTAAATCAAGAGATGGATTCCAAAACTTGTTTTAACTGTCACATTTACCTTGTTTCTTAACAAATCTTTAAGCAGACTTTAAATAAATATATGTCACATCACTATTTAGCTAATTTGAGTGAAACTGAATAAACTGAAAATGAGTGAATTTTATGGCATGTGAATTATATGTCAATAAAGATGTTAAAAACAATGAATGGCACCCAGTGAATTAATGTCACAGATGTGATTCAAAATAATATGGACAGTGACCTTGGTGTGTCAGGTAGCAAGAATTCTAGTTCCAGAAATCTCTTATTCATCCATTCACTCATTCATTATTTTAGAATATTCTGGGTATAAAAAAAATGAATGGAACACAAATGCTAACACCTAGGTCAAAGCGAGAGGTGTAGGTTTAAGGAAATATTAAATGCATAAAAGATTACCTTACCAGTTGCTGTGATATAAGTAGTGTCAAAAAAGGATCTTTTTTAAATTCAGTACTTTTCAATAAAAGGTTTATGCAACCAAATCAAAGTTAATTATTATTTCTTCAAATCAGGGTGTCAAGTAAACATTTTTTTGTTGTTGTTGTTATCTTAATGATCCAAGTTGTGTCATAAGCTTGAGCTGAGTAGATCCTTTTGTTACTGAAACAAGGGGTTCAGTCTAGGTTCTGCTGCTCACTTCACAGAAAGCCAATGACTGAGATGATGAGTATTGCTAGGGAAGGATTTAATAGGGTGCTGCAGCCAAGGAGCTGGCAGCTCAGTTTCAAATCCATCTCCCTGAGGTACCAAAACTAGGGGCTTATATAGCAGGGAAGAAATAAATAATGTGTAAGAAAACAGGAACTACGGAGGGGCAAGGAAGCAATCATGATGAATGGGGGGGGGGGTCTGGCATCTCATTATCTGGATGTGGTGATCTGGTGAGTTTCAGTTCTTTAGTACTTTTGTTTCCTGAGGAATGAACTCAGACAAAATAAATGTAAGTTGCAAGCTTTAAGACCAGAAGGGTCAATTTCTATGTTTATAAAATAAAACTATCTATGGGACCATTGGGTGGGTTTCACTTTCTTGGTTCTCTGCTTCATCTGCTCAATCACCATTTGTAAAGACACTGTAAAGCATACAATTTGGAAATGCTTCAAGTATCATCTGGCTCAAGTGCACTGACTTTCCGTTGATGAGAACTCATTTGGGCAAATGGAACTGTTCTGAACAATAATAGGGAATTTAGTAAGAGCAACTTCTTATAATCTTGGAACCCAATTTGTCAGGATTGGCCTTCTTTCACCTTACAGATAACAATAATTTGATGTACAAGATTTATTTACCATCATCCTAAAGACATCAGGAAAATCACAGAGGGTGAATAAAAGCCTTCTACACAACGTCTTAATCAGCACAGATAAATCAAACTAAACACAGCTTGGATATGTCGCTTTAGATAGCACTGTATCCAGTTTGGGGCTTCACAACTTAAAAGGAATAATGCAGCACTTAAAAAACGCCCAAAAGACCATGTTTACAGCACATAATAGAGATGCCAGAGGAAAATAATTAAAGATTTAGCTTGGAGGAAAGAAGGCTAGAATTCTCTTAATAAGTGAAAATATCCACAGGAAACACAGAGTTGTGGCTAATTCCCACCTGCTCTCAGAAAGTGCAAAGGGCAAGTATGAGTTAGGAATATGACATTCTTGTTCATGGCCATGTTTTCTGATGACTGTGATTATTTAGATTTGCTAGCCAGACTAACCATTCAAGAAGTATTATGGGGAACACATGGGTTGTGACATGACGGACGTTGGTGTGAATCATTGATTTCTGAAATGGGAATAACAATACCTCACAGCAATGTTGTGTAGAAATCATGTATGTAAAGTTCTTAGCACAGAATAGATGCTTGGGAAATGCTAAACCCTCCTTCGCCATATCTGATCCCCATACCCCGACACCCCCAGTCCTGTCTATGTAGTGTAGATCATGTAAATGGAGAGATGAACATGACTTCTATTTGTCACACATTTTCCATAAAAAACATGTTTTAAAAAGTGACTTTGTATAGTGTATGAGGATTAGTTTGCTGGCTCCATTATTTCCTAGGTAACTTGGGCAAATCAATGGCTCCACCATTTACTAGCTCACTTAAGCAAGGTTTTAACCGCTCAGTGACTCAGTTTCCTCATTTGAACAATGAAGATGATAAAGAACTATCTCAATGAGTTGTGAGGATTAAATAAAATAACCCATGTAAGACACTTGTCACAGTACCTGATACGTATTAAAGGTTAACTCATTACTACTGTTACTATTAGATATTCAATTTTATAATATGTACAGATAGGCAAACCTGAATAAGGCATACTATGTGTCTTATTTCTGTAATTAATGATAACAAATGTATGAATAACAGACAACAGTTATTTTGTGTTTGTTCTATGCCACAAAACATACTAAATGCTTTACAATGTATAGCTATTAACTCTGTGTACCAGAGGAAGAACTGAGCCTCTGAAGAATTAAATAACTACCCAAAGTAGACTGGTTGGTCTCTTTCTTTCTTTCTCTCTCTCTCTCTCTCTCTCTCTCACACACACACACACACACACACACACACGCACCCCACGCACACTTAGGATTCTAACTTGGAGATGTCTGACTCAAAGCCCATACATTTAAGGAATATTAATAATTTTGACTAGTAGACATCTATATAGTTATCACTCATTTTAGTTCTCCTGTGACGAGTCAAATTAATAGAACTTCCCACTGATACCTGAGGATAAGTCCAAGGTGTCTGAGACACAGAAGGCGACAGCTGGCAGAGACCTGAAGAGCCAAGTTCCAGATGAGGAGACTGAGGTTGAGAGGTAGATTATGGTTATCGATCGAACCTTTATTCTTACGTGAGATGAGCCATTCTAGCCCTAGGATTACAAGGGAAACCTATCAGTGATGGCTCTTGCTTCATGAAACTTAGGGTCTTAGGGATGTTAGAGATTGAACATGCATAATTGCACTAATGAATCCCATATGCTTACCACTTTGGTAAATGCTATAATAAAGGGAAGGTCTGAAAGTAAGAGAGTTATACCATGAGAACTACCTTAGCTGGAGTAGGAGCCTAAGGCAGAGCAAGAGACGTTTAAACCAAGTAGGCTTAAATGGTGAGTAGGGGGTTCCTTTGCACAAGGTTAGATGACTGAGCTAGTTAGCAGCCAAGCCTCTACTAAGAGTTAGATCTATGATTCTCATTACTGAGTTTTTCTTACTGCTCCATAAACCTCCAACCACTTCCATCACTTTGCTTTTGCCAATTCTATAAACTGGTTCAGGAAGCCATTTCTATTAAAAGGGGGGAACCCCTTACTTTTAGCTCCCTGACACACAACCCGCTTATTACAATCTTGTGAATGTCTTATTTTCATTCCTATATCTTTAAAGGGGGCTGAGAGTTCTTTGGTATGTCTCTAATCTGTGTCATGCTACAAAGCAGTGAACTGTGAAAAATACCAAGGAATTCCCAATAAATCATACAGGAGGCAAATAAAGGGCATGCGGCTATTAGCTTAAGCAGCTCTGCTTTTTCAACTGGATCCCCGGAAGTTTTCCCTAGAGAAAGGCTTACCAGGCTTTGGTTTCCGTGAAGCCTGTTGAAGAGTTTCAGCAGCTTCCATCTCTTTTTAAAAACATTTCTTTCTGGCTTGTTCTGGCACTTGAGCTCATTTGTGTCTCAGGTGTGTGCTCAGCCCCTTCAATGCAGAGCAAATTAAATACCAAAAAAGGCAAACCAAAGCATCTCAGCCCTCTGAATTTGAGTGTCTCTTTCTGGTTTGAGCCCCTTTTGTTGAAACAAATGCACAGAAGGGCAGAAGTCCCCCAAGAGGAAAGTGAAGTCCATCCCAAAAGAAGACAGAGCCGTGCACACGTGGGACCCAACTGCAGCTCGGCTGCTGACATAATGATGACACCATGCTTACTTAGCAGGAGACAGGATTTCTAATCCATCATTTTTCCTTTGAAAATGAAACACTGATAAGCATTCATTAGCCATTCTCTTGTCTTCTTTTAAAATTCTTTGGGATTTCTTTTTGCTCAATGAATTACTTGGGTTTTATTAAACTGTTTGAAAGAAGGAGAACCAAGCTGTGGCAATAAGAAATACAAAATTTTCCTAGAGCTGGCATGACAAACTACCACACACTGGGTGGCCTTAAAAAAAAAAAAAAAGTTTATTCACTTACAATTCTGGAGGCTAGAAATCAAAAATCAAGGTGTCAGCAGGGTTGGTTCCTTCTGGAGGCTCTAAGGAAAAATCTGTTCCACCTCTCTCCTAGCTTCTAGTGGTTGCTGGCAATCTTTGGCATTTTTTTTTTTGGCTTGTAGCTGTATCACTCTAATTTCTGCTTCTGTCTTCACATGGCCTTCTTCCGTGCACATGCATGTGTCTGTATTCCAATTGACTTTTCTTTTCTCTCATAAAGACACTAGTCATTGGATTTAGGGCCCATCTAATTTAGTCTGACTTAATCTTAACTTGATTACTTGTGCAAAAACCCAATTTTCAAATAAGGTCCCATTCACATGTACCAGGGATTAGGACTTGGATATACCTTTTAGATGAACACACTTCAACCCACTACAAGAACTAAAAAAGCTCTGTTCTCTATTTTGTCCTCCCTCCCTCGCTCTCCTCTTCCCTCCTTCCCTTTCTATATTGGCCGAAGGCACCAGTCAACCATGAATATAGCAAAACTCAAGTTGTCAATGTTCATTGAACGTTAATAAAAAGCATACACTGGAGGTGATAGGAATGTTCTGTATATTGATTGTGGTAGTGGTTTCATTGGTATATGCAGCTGCCAAAATTCATCTATATAGCTTATTGTATGTAGATTATTTCTCAGTAAAGTTGATATTATATATATGTATATGTATATATGTACCCTGGGCATAGTACCAGTTGTTTTATTTTCTTCTTTCCCTTCCATACCCCATCCTACCTTGTCACCAGAGAAACATGTTAGGCAAAATAGGTCCTCCTGTTTCCATTCAATATAGAAAAGTGAAGATTCGGGGGAAAAATTAACATTTCCTAGGCAATGAAGCCTCATGTTATTTGGTTGCTTTTTAAAATGGGAAATGTTGATGAATGCTTAGATTATGAACAATTTAGGGTAATTAACAAAGTATCTATTAAAATTGTTTACATTATTACAGAATTCTTCATCCTCAAAAGTAGTTCTGAGACATATGCTACAGAAGATTTTAAAAATTAGTTTAAGTAACTAGTACAGCTGAATTATATACCAAGTTCAGATAAATTTAACTTATTTTGAGATTCTAAGTGCACTTTCACCACAAAGATAGAAGAAAATAAAACAAAGAATGCCACTAGCACAGTGTGTGTTCAAAAATGTTTATCAACCAAAACTGAATTTGGTTTTCAGCCAATTTATATTACTAAAAGTCTCCTGAGATCAAGATTCAAAGCCTAAAGCAAAAGGGATGATGGTCATGCATTTAGGATTTGATATTGGAAGATTCTTTCACATGCCACAGGTAAAGAGTAACCGCTATTTGTTTCAGGAGTTGCCCCTGAGATCCTACTGAGCACATCTACACTGCAACTTGGTTTAAGACTCTTATACAGCCTTGTTTTTCACTTGCCTTGCTAACTTGGGTTCCATGAAAACAGGATGGTTGACATTTAGAAATAGTGTACCCCGACCAGGCACGGTGGCTCATGCCTGTAATCCCAGCACTTTGGGAGGCTGAGGCATGAGGATTACTTGAGACCAGGACTTTGAGACCAGCCTGGCCAAGACGGTGAAACCCCGTCTCTACTAAAAATACAAAAATTAGCCGGGCATGGTGGCAGGTGCCTGTGATCCCAGCTACTGAGGAGGCTGAAGGAGAATTGCTTGAACCTGGGAGGTGGAGGTTGCAGTGAGCCGAAATGGCTCCACTGCACTCCAGCCTGGGCCACAGAGTGAACTGTATTTAAAAAAAAAAAAGAAATAGTGTACTCATATCTGCTCAAGAAATAAACATGTAAGTAAAAAAGCAGAAAATGTGCCTATGCCAAATTCCTGCTTTTTTAAGTCTAGAAGATAAATATGAAACACTAGAAAACATAGAACATGTTGCTAATATTTGCACAGAAAATGAGAAAATGGACAATGTTGCAAGTGGATGTTTGTGCGTTCAGTACAGATGCGGACACAGAGACAGTAGTTTTCTTTTATTGAATTTAATTTTTTAAGGTCACAGTTGGTGAGAAATGGCAAAATTAGGCACACAGAATGGGGAAAAACTGGGAAAGATGAATAAGAATAGTCATTTGGGCTTCCGAATATAACGTCAGAAAAAAATGTCACAGATCTGGTTATCAACTAGATGAATATTAAAACCTCAAGTGTGTACCTGGAGGGTTCATGGTTCCAATTCTGGGCTATGTGAAATTGAACCAAAATATTGAGCCACAAACCTTGCCTGTTGGTGTATAAATGTAATAGAAGACAAAAATTTCCTGTACTCAAAGACTACGTTTAATTCCACTGACATTTGTCAATTGTAATTTAAGTGCTTTGGCAGCTGACATAGGAATCGAAAGAAACATTTTTAGTTCAGGCATGGGGAAGTTAGGCTATTTAATTCAATTTGCATTCTTAAGTCTTGTAAAATTTCTCCACATATCTCTCATATATTCCATGCATGTCACACAGATTTAAATGATGCTTCTTTTTCATGTTGCAGGAGCTTGGAGACAGAACCCTGACTTTTACCGGCAAGTGAGATGCTGTGAACTGTTTACCCACTAAGAACATAGAAATGATATCAGGGGGATCA
This sequence comes from Trachypithecus francoisi, assembly GCF_009764315.1. Lineage (NCBI taxonomy): Eukaryota > Metazoa > Chordata > Mammalia > Primates > Cercopithecidae > Trachypithecus > Trachypithecus francoisi. The sequence continues at coordinate 123,839,078 of NW_022681471.1, forward strand.
TGATCAGTTTGAGAGACATGGGCAGGATGAAACGAAAATCAACAATGCTAAAAGTTGGGAGCCAATCAGATAGAAGTCTGAAATATTATATGACACTCAATCAGAAAGTTCAATGTGATTTGAGACTGTTTAAGCAATGGGATTATGTAACAAACAAGAGCAAAATAGGATGCCCTGACCTGGAATATTGGACCTCAGGACTGAAAAAAAAAAAAAAAAAAAGCAACTGGAGGGAGTCCAGAAAAGATCATCTACAGTGATAGTTTTAAAGCAAAATGTGAACTTTATAGTGTAGCCAAACCACAGAGTCAGACCCAAAGGGCATGATAAAAATCTACAAATAGCTTTGGGATCTAAACACCAAGGATAAAGAGGAATTTTGGCTGGAGATATGAAAAGCTTCAAGGGATAAAGTTAAGGAAAGGGAAATTTAGGTTAAGCATCAGAATATATCCTATGATAGTAAGATGTGTGTGTTTGTAGAACAGTCTCTCAAGGAATAGAAAGAATACTGATGAGTTTTCTAGGATCTCTGATAACAGGATAGCTTGATGTCAGTCCAAGGATTCTAGAACTTCCACTGGAATATTCTTGTGCCATGTCCAGATGGAATAGATAGCATAAGATGTTTTTTAAATCCTAGATTTCTACAATAATTATCATGGAGAATGAATAGTGAACAGAATGTTCTGCTCTTTAATAAAAGGTATCCCAAGTCCTTGATTAACTTTGTCTCTGAGGAAAAAATTAACAAATATAGGCACTATTTCCAACATCAAATGCCCTAATAGAGAAGCAAAGCAAAGTCTTAGAAACCTGCTTTTGAAAGTATATACATTAAAACTATTTATTTCTTGACTACCAATTATATTGCTTCTGAAGCTAGCTGATGAAATGTAAGAAGGATTCTGGGAAGCAATGTAACAAAACCAACCATTTTTTGAAATTGGTAATCAAAACCCATAGATCTTAACTGAATTTGGCATAACCTGACAGTTGATCAGAAAGGCCAGTGTGAGTTGAGTCTATATAAGCAAAGAGAATATATAACAAACAAGAGTTAAATAGGATGCCTTAAATAGGAATGAAGGAATCCACCATAAGCCACTATGACTGCAAGGTAAACCTAACAGCAGTCAGGTTGAAAATCAAAATAGTTTTTTTAAAAATCCAAAAAAATTCTTACAAAGTCTTTCCAGAAGAACATCAACATCCCCCATCCCATGTATTAAAAGCACCCATACTTACACTGAGTTTTTAAAAGGAGTCCCAGTCTAATTTGATTAATATTTAAAACAATTTATTCACTGTTCCGAACAGTGACACAAGTTTCCAGTTTCCTGGAGGGTCAGGAACACTTGGAAACTAGATGATGAATTAACTGACATGTGTCTGCTCCAAGCCCTAGGAGTGCTAATAGAAGAATCCCTCTCTGGTCGGCTCTCCAACACCCATGATCAAGAATGTATGCCCTTGTGTCTGGAGGGCATTCATACTAGCCTATACAGTCATGGCAGGGGTGCATTTGCTACCCCATGGTTATCATATGGGCTTAGAGAAATATAACATATAAATCATCAAATACAATCATCAAGTTGCTCACCCCCCTTGAGTTATAAGTGATTCTGTGAAGTGACTCTGTTAACCATCTACCCCGAATACCAAACTCCACTGAGGCATAACCATGCAATGAGGCATAACCATGCAATGGTATCCCAGTGGTAGAGACATTAAGTGTTTCCATTACCAGTGATAGGTTACACAGTTTTGTTACTAAAGAAAGGGCAGACAAGACCCACCCACTTTTACTTCTAACGTGACTTGTATGAGGAGGGAAGAAAGCCAATGCCAACAAGCCCCCAAATGTAACTTGGCCTGTGTGTAGTTAGGCAGGGGAGCAAGAGCTGTTTTTAAACACTGTGCCTCTCAGCAGCACACCTGATTGACAGCCACTGAAAATACTTAAGAGGCTCGGGGTAAGAAGAGATGGACAGTGATGGGGGATGGGAAACTAGAATCGCACTGTCTTCAGACAGCAGATAGCTCATTAAAACTACCGGAAAAAAAAACTCTTCGGGTGCAGTCTGTCCGGCTGCTTTTACAAAAAACGAGTACAGCCAAGACCTGGGAGTCCGACGCCCTTTGTGGAGGCATCAAATTCTCCTAATTAGATTTCATGACGAACCTCCTCCAAAATAGCTGAACACCTAGGAACACTGAACACGCTCTTCAAAGAGTCAAAGTAAATTAACTTTTACCCTGAAAATGTCATAGGGAATAAAGAAAGTCTTCCAGAATCAAACTTGGACAATCTGGTAGATATGCAAGACGAATGTTCGTGTCCAACATCTGTATTATAACTTCATTGTATTTTTTCTCCAAAATAAAAGAAATGGTAAAGTCACCTTTACATTTGTAAAAAATTCTCTTCATCTCTAAGTGATAAAAGAGGACACAAACACAAAGTAGACATTTCCAACATTCTGTCTGCTCCCTGCCGAGATGGTTGTAAGTTGCATTGCAAAGCTTAACTGTTAGGTCAAAAAGCCCTCCAAGAGGAGGGCGAGGCTTTGCGCTTTATAGATTCCAGGGGTCCGACAGCGGGAGAAGCTGCTCTCAGACTCATTTCCTTGCCGGGAAGATTGATTTCACCAGCGTTCTCCAGCTTCCCAGGACTGTGGCCACTGCGCGCTGAGCCCAGAGGCGTCCCAGAGCGGGACGTGGAGACAGATAGCTTTGTGAGCGCCAATGTCTGCAGCCACTGGGCTGAAGCTGCGCCCGGCTCCAGCCCCCTGCCCGGCCTCCCTCACGCCTCCTCCTAGAGCACGTTTCCGCACGTGCTCAGGAGTCCTTCCACGGCAAAAGCTCCTCCCCCTCCACTTTCTTAGTAGGTCTCCATCTCCAGCTCATTCATTGGCAGCCACTGCATTTAGACAGTCTCCTATCTATCCTTCCTTTTTAAAAACAAAAACAGCCGGGGGTGGGGGGTGGGGGGTGGGGGGCGGGGCGGGGAGAAAAGGCAGAAGATTTAACTCCAACTTCAGAGCAACCGTCTCCGGCTGCCCATCTGACACCAGTGGGTGGGGTGCAATCTGACACTTCCCTTCCTTTCCAGAAACGTGAGTGGAGCTGGCGCGACCCTTGATCTGGGGGTGGGGAGACGGGGGAAAAGGTCCGCACTTCCGTCCTCACGACTTTCTCTCCAGGGGACCCGGTATTAGTGGCGAGCCGCCTTCTCTCCTCGCCGCTTGCAGGTTTGGCTCCTGGCAAACTCTTTTCACGTTCCGCTTTCTCCTGCTTCTGGCTCCGCCCCAGCTCCAGCCGCGGCATTCCTCCAGCTCTACTTGTCCTGGCCGCCCCCTTCTCGCTGCCTCTAGAGTGAGCGTGCGGGGACATCTCCGCGTCTGCCCTGGGCCCAAGGCTGGGCTGCGAATTTCGTGTTCCCCTGCGGCGGAACACGCACACCCGGCCTTGGAGCTCTCTCCTGAGCTCCCTCCTCCACCGAGAGCGCTGAGCGCAGCCGGGAATTCTCTCCTACCGTGGGCACGCAGCCTTTGGAGGTCCCGGGCGCAGCACGCTCGGTGTCCCCACACCGCAGCAAGACAGAGACCCCGCGAGAACCTTGAGCTTGAAACCACCCTTGAGCCTCTCCAGTCGGAAGAGTAGGAGCAGTTGCCCAGCCGAGGCCAGGCGCGCAACCTCGGGCGCCGGGGCAGGAGAGAGTGCAGGAGGCGCAGCTCAGGCGCCCGACTCAGGAGCAGGAGGAAGTTCTCGCGGCGCCGGGAGCGCGGTGGACGCGCCCTGGGCTCACGCCCAGGCGGCCTCCTCCCTGGCCCTCGGGACTGTCCTCGGGCCGCAAGGAGGAGCTTGCTGGAGTTTTAGAAGCCATCCAGAGCCAGAGAGCAGGAGCGCTGAGTCTCCTGCCTCAGCTGGGAAGGGGGAGTGGCGCTGGCAGGCTGGAACTGGGAACCCAGCGAGCGCCTGACCTTCCTCCTCTTCTTCCTGACCCTCTTTGCGTCTTGGGCTCCGGAGGAAGGTTCTAGCGGCTGCAGGAGGTCCCCAGACCCATTTTCCTAGAAGGCTGGTGATGGATCTGCTGCTCCTGCCGCCGCCGGGGCACTTGGAGCGCACCGGCGGCGCGTGAGCTGGGCTTTGCTCTCCACCGTCCTGGGCAAACCCGGGCCAGCCCCGCCTGCCACCTCTGCCCGAGTCCCTTTCCGTTCCCGTCCCAAAGCGACCAGCGTCCAGGGAGGGAAGAGGAGGTGGTCCTCAGGTGCAGCACCGCCGAGATGTCCGCGCAGAGCCTGCTCCACAGCGTCTTCTCTTGTTCCTCGCCCGCTTCAAGTAGTGCGGCCTCGGCCAAGGGCTTCTCCAAGAGGAAACTGCGCCAGACCCGCAGCCTGGACCCGGCCCTGATCGGCGGCTGCGGGGGTGGCGAGGCGGGCGCGGAGGGCAGTGCGCGGGGAGCCACGGCGGGCCGCCTCTATACCCCGTCACTCCCATCCGAGGGTCTTGGCCCTCGCTTGGCGTCCTCTCCCCGGGGTCCGCCCCCTAGGGCCACCCGGCTACCGCCTCCTGGACCGCTTTGCTCATCCTTCTCCACACCCAGCACCCCTCAGGAGAAGTCACCATCCGGCAGCTTTCACTTTGACTATGAGGTTACCCTGGGTCGTGGCGGCCTCAAGAAGAGCATGGCCTGGGACCTGCCTTCTGTCCTGGTCGGGCCAACCAGTAGCCGAAGTGCTTCGAGTATCCTCTGTTCCTCCGGGGGAGGCCCCAATGGCATCTTCACTTCTCCTAGGAGGTGGCTCCAGCAGAGGAAGTTCCAGTCCCCACCCGACAGTCACGGGCACCCCTACGTCGTGTGGAAATCTGAGGTAGGGACCAGCGCTGCGTGTCCCACGGCCCAAGGCGGAGTCCCCCCCAGGCAGTTCCAGGGGACCGCCTTTAATTCAATTACATTTACAGAGCGAGGCACCCACTAAAGGGTTTCCGTGGTGTGGGTTTTCCTCTTCTGCTTGCTAAATGGTGCCTGGAAATGGGACGTCCATAGTGGCCACCCGCGTGTGTGTCTTGCAGGACTTGTTGGCTCTACTTTGGAGCAGTCGTGGGAGCTGGTGAAAGAGATGGTGTTTTCGTTTTCTGTTTGTGCTGCAGGCAATTTCAAAGGGTCACCTTATCCCTTCACCCAATGTTGATATTTTTCCCAACTCAAATGATCTGTTGCTAAGCTGTTTGTAACGATTGGATGAAATATATTTTGAAATATGTCTGCCATCTTGTTCTATAGATAATTCAGAAACATTATTTTGGAGGGTGTCATTGACTGTATGAGTGTGTGTGTGTTTAGGTGGCAGGGGGGAGAAAGCATTATCTAGCTTTCACCTTTTCTTTCCCTAAAGGGGCAATTTCAGAAGTCTATGGTACTGAGTATTAGTTTAACCTAGGAGAAGAAGAAAATCTCTGTGTAGGGGTGTGAAAGATCATGGAAATATGCTGATGCCTAAATTCCATTTAGAACAATTAGTAGTTTAGTGAAGAATCAACAATAGATAGGGGACTCAGAGGGAGCTGTCTGATACCCTTAAAATGTTTGTTGTCCAGTTAAGAATAGTGAATTGACCTATTGGGAAACTGTCACTGATGGGCATTTTGAAAATAACACACTTTCAGAGAATACATAGTAATTGTTTTAAAAATGAACAGCCCCTATCCCCTTCAGTCCACAAACTCTATAGGATTGCCTTGGATCTATTTCCATAAGGGAAGGGAGATTCCATCAGTTATATTAATATTTTAAAGTACAGTTAGCATTACAGAAATGAAATGAAATACCATGTAATTGCTGGAGATGTAGGCTAAATACACAACCAAGAAAAACTGTTTGAAAATAGCATCTGAGGCCGGGCGCGGTGGCTCAAGCCTGTAATCCCAGCACTTTGGGAGGCCGAGGCGGGCGGATCACGAGGTCAGGAGATCAAGACCCTCCTGGCTAACACGGTGAAACCCCGTCTCTACTAAAAAAAAAAAAAATACAAAAAACTAGCCGGGCGCGGTGGCGGGCGCCTGTAGTCCCAGCTACTTGGAGGCTGAGGCGGGAGAATGGCGGGAACCCGGGAGGCGGAGCTTGCAGTGAGCCGAGATCGCGCCACTGCACTCCAGCCTGGGCGACACAGCGAGACTCCGTCTCAAAAAAAAAAAAAAAAAAAAAAAAGTATCTGACATCATACTCAGCTGTGTTAATGTGAGATAAGTGTTAGACTTTGGCTTTAATAGACTGCCTTAGAAAAATAAGCATCATTTATCAGAATTATTAGCATCACGTATTATTAATGTTATTGTGTCAAAGTAACTGAGGCTGTTAGGTGTTGGGGGTACAGATTTCAAAAAACAAATATTGCTAAGTCTTCTGCCCATTTTCTTGAGAAAGATAGGCAGTAGAAAGGAAAGTCAAGGCAGAGGGCAAGATGTTACCTCCAAACTAGGGAACTCAAGATTAGAAAGAGCATCAAAAATTGAAACGTTGAATTTCTCTTGGTCTTTAGGAGGGGCTGGATTCTCATTGTATTTCAGGAACACACATTATCAGATTAATCTGTACGAGTTGAGAGAAAGTGAAATACAAAAGCAAGCCAGCATTTTTGGATTAGCTAGCCACTAACATTCGTGCTTAAAACTAATTGCATCATTAAGAACATTTCTGCTTTTCTTAGCAACCATATATATACTTGAAATATAGTATACAGATGCTGCTCATTACTGTTATAACCAAAAGGCATTTGGCTGTAGATGATTTCACTTGTTGCAAATTATCTTCTTATTAGCATCTCATAATCCATGGACAAGGATCTGAACTGCAGCGATACTGGGTGGCTTCTATTCCATACAGTGGGCAGTCTGCACAAAACTCATCTACCATGATTTTCACCTTTTCGTGGTGGTTAAAACTAAGGATGTAGCCATCTAGCAAAAGGCCAAAATTTTCTCATAGAATATATGTGTGTGTGTGTGTGTTTCGGAAATTCTTTTATGCTTGAGGCGGGCATGGAGTGATTGGATAGAACTGTAGCATGCAGATCCAACCCTGGTTTTGTTTAATAAAGGCCAAGATATCCTAACATAACCCCTGGATCTCTAATTTAATGGCCTGGATTACCTTTCAAAGGTTTAACGCCCTGGAACCCTCTCAGAAAACAAGAAAATGCATCCTATTGGGCACTGCCTGTCCTTTTCACTTGCAGGAAGGCTGGGTCTTTGGTCCTTAAAGGAGAATCTTTACTAATGACATCAAAACGTCAGCCAATGAGCATCTTGCAAGGCTGCTTAGAGGCCCTGGAATAACTGGTTCATATAGATTTGGTTCTTGAATTTTTCTGGTTGCTCTGGCTCGGGGTTTCTCAGCCTTGGCACTATTGACATTTGAAGCTGAATGATTCTTTGCTACAGAGCTGTCCTGGGTATTGCAGGGTATTGAGCAGCATCCCTGTCCTCTTCCCACTAGATATGAGTAGCGTTCCTCCAGACCAGTGTGACAACAAACAATGTTTCTAGACACTGCTGAATATCCTCTGGGGATCAAAATCACCCTAGTTGAGAACTGCTGCATTAGTGAGGTTGAACATAGTATCCCATGCTGGCCATCAAGAGCATGCCCACAGAAGTGTTTACAGCTGGCGTAAAGTTTGCTTGGGGCCTTCGTTTGATTCCAAAACCACGAGGATCCCTCTGGAATCATGTACCCCTTAGAGTTTGTTCAAATTTTCTATTTCTCTTCCATTGAATCCATATGAAATCCTAAGAATTCACCTTCAGGTTTAGCCATTGATGGATCTCATCCATTTCCACTTTGTTCTTTCAAAATATTGTCTGCTTTTAACCTAAATTGTCCATACAACAGCCCCTGCTCCCAAGACTCTCACAAATGCCTGCAGCTTTGTTACTTGTGCTCATTCAAAGCTTACAAATGACCATTTTATGGCCTAAACCTGGGAAGTGTTAGGCAAAGTCAGCTACGATCTTGTTAGTATTTCCTCACTTCACTACGTGTTTCAGGATTGCTTCAACAAAATCCGATTCCTGAACATGCTGGGTAGATCATCTATTGAATAGAAACATGGAAGAGACAAAGGGTAAATGGTACGTGGTAACACAGTTGGAACATGTTTCTCAACTTGTGTTTTTAGCCGCCAAGCTCTGCCCCTGACTCTGATCACAGGCAAAGGAATAAAGTCTCATTTCAATTCTGAGCTTCTCCTAATTCTTGTGGATCAGAGCTGGGATTATGTCCATAGCTAACCTGGAGTTTGCCAACTTTTGCAACCCATAATTAAAATGATTTCTATATGTCACTGGCATCCATACTTTTCCTCACACATGGCGCAAGCATTTCTTGAGCATAAGCATTTCTGTAGGTACTAGGAATGCAGAGAGGCTAAAGAGCTCACAGTCTAATGAGGGGACAGGTGAGTTAACTGATAGGTACAGTACAGAGATCAGTACAATGAGGGAACAGAGAGGGGAAGGTGTGCTTTGGGGGGCCGTGGAAGACTTCACTGTGCAGAGAACATTTAAACTTGATCTTCAAAGATGACTACCATTTCTAAGGAGAAGAAGGAAAGTGATGCCTTGATGAGGCAGAAAAGAGTGGACAGGGAAAGGCACAGAGGTGTTGGTGATGCTACAGCTCCCAACAAAGAAGACTTAGAGGGCCCTAAGCGCAATAATTTGTTTGGAGGAGCAGGTTAGGGCACCTGCAGTTTGATATATGTAGCAACCACATGATTTTTCATGTAATAAAAGCCTGACCTAATAAAGTCAGAAATCAGTCCTGTTGAGATACATTTTTTTTTTTTTTTGAGATAGAGTCTTGATCTGTCACCCAGGCTAGAGTGCAGTGGCACGATCTCAGCTCAGTGCAACCTCCCATGTTCAAGCAATTCTCCTGCCTCAGCCTCCCCAGGAGCTGGGACTACAGGCGTATACCAGTAGAGACTTGGTTTCACCATGTTGGCCAGGCTGGTCTTGAACTCCTGGCCTCAATCCATCTGCCCGCCTCACCCTCCCAAAGTGCTAGGATTATAGGCATGAGCCACCACACCCAGCCTCTATTGGGAGGATAGTTAAGGGTATGGATAAAAATGAGAGACTGGTCAAAGCATATTACTCTCCAAGGAGCCCCTGGGCATCACAACTGCAGAGAGTGAAGGCATATCGAGTGTTGCCTAAGTGAAGTTTGGTGTGCCTGGAGCAGAGGGTGTATCTTGCTGTGTGCAGGATAATAGTGTTCAACAGGTAGGATAGTGGTAATTACGAAGCGTCTCACTGTGCTCATCTCAGGAGTTTGGACTCTATGTTGTGTAGAGCAGTGATTCTTAACCTGGAGGTGACTTTGTCCCCAGGGGACATTTGGCAATGTCTGAAGACATTTTAGGATGTCACAGCTGGAAGTGGTGGTGTATTAATTTCCTATCACTGCTGTGATGACCACAAACTTAGTGGCTTAAAGCAACACAGGTTTATTGTCTTACAGTTCTGGACCTCAGAAATCCCAACAGGTTTCACTCGGCTAACTTCAAGGTGTTGGCCTGACTGTATTCCTTCTGAAGGCTCTAGGATCTGTTGTGGTTTCTTTTCCAGTGGCCCCCTTCCTTCGTTTTCAAAGCTAGCCAAGTCGCATCTCATCGACTCTTCTTGTGTGGTCATTTCTCTCTCACTGTTTTCAGGACGCTTGTGATTACATTGGGCTCACCTGGATAATCCAGGATAATCTCATTATTTTAAGGTCAGCTGATTAGTGACCTTTATTCCACCTGAAACCTTAATTCCCCTTTGCTATGATGTATTCACATGTTTTGGGAATTGGGGCGTGGGCATTTTTAGTGTATATTATTCTGTCTTCCACAGGGGAGTTCTTACTGGCATCTAGCGGGAGGCCAGGGGTGCTTTTAAATACCCTACAGTGCACAGCCCCACAAGGAATAATCATCTGGCAGTCAATGTTAGGAGTGTCAAGACTGAGAAACCCTGCTGTAGAGAGTGGGAGAGATTGGTGATTTTTAAGCATGAGGGCGTAACATGATCAGATGTGTTTTAGAGGTAAACTGGTGTCTGGGGGAGCATGGGTTAGAAGCATGAAACAAGTGGAGGACAGATCCTCAGAGGAGGTGGGCATGGGGAAATCATGCCAAACATCCTATAAACAATTGGGAGCTGGCATATAAACGTAATACTTTTATATTTCCCACTTCTCCGTTTTAGCAAATTTTTTCTTGCACTGTTGAACTCCTTGAAAGCAGAACTCTTACTTATCTTTGAATTCTTAAAATCTGGCCCCTGTACTCTGGGGATTTTAGAGAGATCATCATAAAGACCAGTGGTTCTCAACCAGGAGAAAGTTTGCACCACAGTGTAAATTTGGCAATGCCTGGCAGCATTTTTTATTGCCAGAACTGGGGCAGGAGTGTGCTACTGGTATCTAGTGGGTATAGGCCAAGGGTACTGGTAAACATCCCACAACACACACAACAGCCCCCACAAACAAATACTTATCTTGCATAAAATGTCAATAGTGCTGAGGCTGAGATGCTCTGTATACAAGAAACTGAATTCTAGGTTTTGCTTTTCAGTACCATTTTCTCATGCTTGTGGCTTTACTCTTTGTCATTTTCTTCTTCTTACCTAGTATATGTCAACCAAGGCTTTGAAATTCAAAAAAAATGACTTTCAATAGGTATTGAGCATATGAAAAAAATGTGGGATGTCTAAATATATCTACAGGGAAGAAGTTAATGGTAAATATATAATGATGGAAACGAATTAAATTTTAAAATGCAGCAGAGAGAAATATTGTATTTAAAAATAGAGGCTCACTCATGTCACCAAAGAGAAAGTAATTAGAATAAGACAGCTTCAAAAAGAAATTGACAAAAAGTGTTTTACAAGGATTTGTGTCTGAAATCAGTATAATACCTTAAGGTTTTTTAAGTTAGGAAAAAGCGTTATTCAACTTTTATACATACACACTCTCTCTCAGGCTATCTCTCTGCTAGAATTCCTTCTGAAGGCAATTTTTAATTTTAATGGAGAATACTGTGAAGATAGCCCCTCAGATGACTTAGAATTGAGTTTTCACCAACATTTTGAGATTTGAGGGTTGGAAAGAGGAAAGTTTATTCTCAGAAAGAACCTTGGGTAGCATCTAGCTCCAAACTGCTTACTTTGCAGTTGAAGAGAGGGACTGTAAAGCTTAAGCCACTCAAACTCAGACAAAGAGCCAAGGGTAGAACCACCCTGAAATCCTTCTTGACTCTCTATATAAACTGCCAAGCTTCTGGAAAAAGTAAGCGACCCCGACTACTTTTATTCTCTGATGAGCACCTTAAACCTTGGCAATCACTTTTTATCCAGATTACTTACTGAAACCATTATCTCAAAGTTCCCTAAGTTCCAAGAATCTTCTTAGAACCCTTTGGCTAGACTTCTGGGCAAAACTGAGAGCACCATCTCCTCTCCCTGCTCCTCCTATCCCCATCACACACAGAGAATCTTAGTTTCCTCCTTACCTTTCTTCCCACTCCTCTGTCTCTGGGATTGTGTTTGATCAACCCTACAGTTCTGTGTTTTTCCTTCAGGTCATTGTCCCTTGATTGTCTCATTTACTTTTGTGACCTCAACCATCATCCCTCTGGGGGAGACTCCTCACTCAGTGCCTAGCTGGAATCTTGTAATTGAGCTCCCAATATATATTTTCTGATTTCTACCTAGATATCTGCCTATGGATGTCCAATGGACTCAAATTCTACATGTCTGAAACAGAACAAGTCAGCTCCCATTTCCTCTGAACATGTTTCATTTTATGTATTCCTTATTTTGGTTGGTATCGCTGTTCTTCCGCTTGCCTAGGTTTACCAGGTCAGAATGCCTTTACTCCTCTCCCTTTTTTTGTTTCCTCCTTTACTTCCGTAAGTTTTCAAATCCTGTAGTGTGTACTTCCCATTTGCTCCATTCTAGAAGGGATTTGAAGTGGAATGTGTCTGAGTTCTTACATCTCTCTCCAGCTGTTCATTCACAATGTCACTGCCTAGCTTGGGTCCTCATTTGCTGTGACCCTCTTCTTGGTCACCCTGCCTTCAGTTTCTCCCTGTTGGCATATTGGTCTTATCCTCAAAAGACACGATTGTAATCATGTCAACCCCTGATTGAAAGCCTCTGATGGGTCTCAGAGTGTACAGAATAAAATCCAAACTACTTAGCTAGTCATTTCAATGCCTTTTACAACATCATCTCAGCCTGCCTTCTCCCAGGAACTCTAGTCAGGAAAGCCAAGCTGGCCACTCACACAGATAGTCATCAAATATTTATCGCATGCCAGCTATGCAATGGACACTAGGAATGTATGTGGAGCAAATAGGTATGACTCTGCAAGGTGCTTCCAGTTTATGAAAGCAATAACTTCAAATCAATTAATCTCTACAGTTTTTCAGAGTGTTATGGCATTTTGACGAGAGGACTGTGGTAGACAGAACAATGTCCCCCAAAGATGTTCATGTCCTAATCTCTAGAACCTGTGAATATGCCACTTTACATGACAAAAGAGGATTCTGCAGATTCGAGATTATCATGTATTATCTGGGTGGGGCCAGTGTAATCACAAGGATCCTTATAAGAGGGAGGCAGGAAGGTCAGAGTCAGATAAGGAGATGTGAGGATGAAGTAGGCAGAGAGAGAGAAAGAGGGAGAGAGGAAGGGAGGGAGGGGTAGGGTGATGAGAGAGATTTTGAAGATGCTACACTTCTGGCTTTGAAGATGGAGGAAGCAGCCACAGCCCTTGGCTGTAGCAGCCCCCAGAAGCTGGAAAAGGCAAAGAAATGCGTTCTTAGAACCTTCAGGAAGAAAATAGCTCTACTGACATCTTGATCCTAGCTCAGTGAGACTTCTGACCTTGAGGACTGTAAGAGAATATGTTGTTGTTTTATGCTACAAAATTTGTGGTAATTTCGAGCAGTGATAGGAAACTGATACAAGGACTAAACAGGTCTGGGATGTCTCAACTGAAATCATTGGATGAGGAGGCATTTGCCAAACAAAAAGAAAGGGCACAGAGCTCCTGTGAGAAGGAATGGCCTGTACTGAAAAGGGAATGTAGCATGCTTCAAGAATTTAGAGAAATCCAACTAGAATGGATTATGGGAGTGGGAAGATGGTGAAAAATAAGTCTCGCTGGACTTTGGCCTTAATGATACAGATTTTACCATTTAATGTAAAGATTCCCCACATAGATTTTGTTTCCTTCCTTCTCACTTTACTTTTGATAACTTGGTCCCATATCTACCTGAGAAGGCTCCATTTGTACTTTATGGCTCAGTCAGGTGCCTCCAAATAAATGAGCTTGACTCTAGTACATGTCATGACATTCCAGATTTGCAGAAACAGAAGCTCACGTTTTCATAGTGAGATTCACATTCTTCCAATCTGGTGCTTGAATAAGAGAAAGTGTGTTTCATATCAAAATCTAGTCACGACTGAGGGAGTCTACATGCAGATAGCAGTTCTCCCAGATTCCCAGAGGCATGCTTTTGGGGCATGACGTCTTGTTCTAAAATTTACTGCATCCTCTCTGAGCCATTACTTAGATAAAGAGAGTGACACTGTGATTGCAACTATGTTATGACATGGCAGAAAAACCCTTGGAATGTAATGTGTGAAAAATGAAATTAGTTGTGTTATCTGGTAAAGAACGATGTTTTCATTAGCTATTAGGGAAACGTGAATCAAAATCACAATGAGATATCATTTATACCCACTAAGATGACCATAGTAAAAGATAGATAATAACAAGTGTTGACAAGATGTGGAAAAATCGGAACTCTCATACACTGCTGGTGAGAATGTAACATGACGCAGCAGCTATGGAAAACAGTTTGGCAATTCCTCAAAAAGTAAAACAGTTACTCCAGAGCTCAGCAATTCTACTTCTGGGTATATACCTAAGAGAAATGAAGATGTATGTCCACACCAAAACATGTATATGAATGTTATAGCAGCATTATTCATAATAGCCAAATGGTAGAAACAATTAAATATTCATCAATGGATAGATAAATGGCTAAACAAAATGTGATTAATGAAAAATTACTCAACAGTAAAGAAGTACTGATGAATGCTATGCCTTGGATGAATTTTGAAAACATGCTAAGTGAAAGAAGCTAGTCACAAAGGTCCACATATTGTATAATTCTGTTTATATGAAATGTCTAGAGTAGGCAAATCCATAGAGACAAAAAGATTACTCATTGTCAGAGGCTGGTAGGGAGGGATGTGGAGTGACACCTAATGAGTAAAGGTTTCTTCTTAGGGTAATGAAAATGTTCTGGAATTAGATACAGGTGATGGTTGCACAATCTTGTGAATATACTAAAAAAATCACTGAATTGTATATTTTAAAAGGGTGAATTATATAGTCTGTGAATTTTACCTAAAAAATGATATTTATAACTTTCAGAAAATATATTGTTGCCACATCTTTTTTCAATAAAACATAAATATAAATGTAGAAGAGCAGTTATATAGTCAGTGGAAGCTTCATGTATTCAACATGAAACGAGGGAGGTAGTAACGGCTTTGGGAGATTCAACGGAGGAGTCAGCAGCCAGCCATGGGATTTTCTGAGATTGGTTACTGTGGAAATTCTGTGTCCTGATTATTGCATTTTGAAAGCAAGCACAGAGAAGCTATTAAAAGATTGCTTTTTCAGAAAAGGCAGAGGTTTTAAAAACTACTTACAATCTTAAAAATTTGCCTGGCCTTATCTCACCTGAATTATTAAAAAGCCAAAGATTTTCAGGAGCCATTAGAAGTAACAGCAATTCTAGAAACCACCTGTCGAATGATATGCTGATGGATCGAAGAGGAGAATGCTGAGCCTAAGATGCTGTCCACATCTTGGAGAAATTGGAAGTGAATTGAATTATGTGGCTTGATGGACCAAGAAAATAACATGTTTTCATTTCTGTAGAAGTGGACAGCTCATGAAACAGGTGAATTAATACCACCTATAGGAGCTGAGGTGTCAATAAGCATTGGATCAATTCTCAGCTTGTATTACTGATAACTTCATCTCTCAGGAGTTTGAGAAACAATTGGGCAAGTTGGTACTTTGAGGCCCAGATGTAGATGGAGTAGGGGAAAGAGAAGCCTTAGGCAACAATAGCCATGCTGCCTCAGCATTTAATATAACAAGGGCTTTGCTATAGCTAGTAATTTGTCCAGGGAAATCCTTGACTGGGCCACTGGACTTTCTGAGCAAAGTATAATTCTGATCAAATGAAACCTCCAGGTGATTTCTTGCTCACTTATTTCAGTCAAATAATTATTGATGGGTGATGATGATAATGATCATGATGATAAACAAAATAACAATTTAGTATTTGTAGAATGTATGCCAGTTTAGTGTTCTTAGAACAACTTTGTGGGGTGATAGTATCAACCTTCATTTTATGGGTGAGGACACTGAGACTCAGATTCAGAGGTAGGCAGATTTAGCTGCAGAGAAAATGAAGTGAATCGGTTCAGCTAGACTCTGAACCACACTGCCTAAGTTTAAATCCCAACTCTGTTCTGTGACATTAAACAAATTATTAAGCCCCTTTTGTGCCTCGGTTTCTTCATCTATCAAATGGGGATGATGAAAGTGCCTACCTCACAGATTTTTGTGAGGATTTCATGTCATAATTACCTGGAAAGTGCCCAGCACCTAGGAAGTACTAAAAGATGCATAGGAGTGCAAGGCTAAATAACATTAGAGATGTGGTCACACAACTAGGAAGCAACAAAGGTAGGACTTAAGCTAAAGAATTAATTTAGTCGAAAATACTTGTCGTTCACCTACTATGTATGCCAGAAACTTTGGTCTTTCCACCATGGCAGCCGAAGAGGGCATAGGTGATCAACAACTCAGTGAGTAAGCCCAGCTGCATCAGACAACAGCAGAAGGCAAGTGGAACTTGATTTTGCAAGCTGTTAAATAAGGTATAGTTTTCATGGTAGGCATTGGAGTGACAGCCCAGGCATTTTGGCCTAGTGACTTGGAACACAGGACTGTGCCAGACTTGTATTGTGGACTTGGTGTAACCCAAGACATGCCAACAGGCCAAGGGGCTGCCTTCATTCAAGTACATGGTAACTTCATTGCATGTAGACACTTTTTTTTAGTACAATATTTAGAATGTTGGAAACTGTAAGTTCCCAGTCGAGCCCTGTTCTTTAACTGGCAAATGGCAGTGTGCTTCTCATTTCAAGCCAGGTGTGTTTTTATTTCCACATACTATGGTAATTACCTGAGACCAAGTTGACTGCTTTTCAAGGCCCATCTCATCAACATATTTCCAGGGTAAAAAGGCAGCAGCACTAAGTTAAGACAATCCTATCTACAATCAGATTCTCTTTTTGCTCAAAATCTAAACGTAACCTCCATTAGCATTTCTAGACTGATTTTAGCATTCTATGAGCAAACAGAATATTAGGAAGAAAAAATCCTTGAAGGTCTTCTATTCCAAACATCCGTGTCATGCTTAAATCCCATCTATGACACCCCTAGTCTATGCCTAGCTATCACCCACAAACAGAGACCTTCATGGTTCTGCCTTTAGATTATAATGGACGTAGAAATTCTCCACGGAACTGTGTTCACAACCAGTCTCCCTGAAACTTTCATCATGTTACAGACAAATTCTGCCTCTCTGGTTTTACAGAAAATCACCGATACTGCATTATTATTGTTGCTAAGGAAGTTGACCTAACTTTCTTTCTGAGAATCAACACAAAAGTTTGGGTCATATTTTCTTTCTGGCAGATAAGAATTGTGAATATATCCAACTACAACTGGAAAATATTTTAAACTAAAGTTAAACTATTGCCCCCAAAGACATTTTGCAAACCACTTATAGAAACTAGGTTTAGGCAGGGAATCCTTTCCCCATTGCTTGTTTTTGTTGGGTTTGTTGAAGGATTCCCTATTCAGTAAATAGTGTTGGGATAACTGGCTAGCCATATGCAGAAGATTGCAACTGGACCCTTTCCTTTCACCATATACAAAAATTAAGATGGATTAAAGACCGAAATGTAAAACCAAAAACTATAAAAACTTTGGAGGACAACTGAGGCAATACCATTCAGGACATAGGCATGGGCAAAGATTTCATGACAAATACAAAACCAATGACAACAAAAGCAAAAATTGACAAATAGGATCTAATTAAGCTAATGAGCTTCTGTACAGCAAAAGAAACTATCAACAGAGGAAACAGCCTATAGATTAGGAGAAAATTTTTGCTTTCTATGCATCTGACAAAGGTCTAATATCCAGCATCTATAAGGAACTTAAACACATTTACAAGATAAAAAGCAATGCTGTTAAAAAGTGGGCAAAGGATATGAACAGACACTTTTCAAAAGAAGGCATAAATGCGGCCAACAATCCTATGAAACAAAGCTCAACATCACTGATGATTAGAGAAACGCAAATCAAAACCACAATGAGATACCATCTCATACTAGTCAGAATGGCTAGTATTTAAAAATAAAAAAAACAGATGCTGGCGAGGTTGTGGAGAAAAAGGAATGCTTATAT
Organism: Trachypithecus francoisi; assembly: GCF_009764315.1. Taxonomy (NCBI): domain Eukaryota; kingdom Metazoa; phylum Chordata; class Mammalia; order Primates; family Cercopithecidae; genus Trachypithecus; species Trachypithecus francoisi. The sequence continues at coordinate 123,856,704 of NW_022681471.1, forward strand.
ACTGCTGGTGGGAGTGAAAATTAGTTGAACCACTGTGGAAGACAGTGGGGTGATTCAGAAACCTAAAGACAGAACTACCATTCAACCCCAGCAATCCCATTACTGGGTATATACCCAAATGAATATGTCTTTCTATTATAAAGATACATGCACATGCCTGTTCATTGCAGCACCATTCACAATAGCAAAGACATGCAATCAACCTAAACGACTGTCAATGATAGACTGGATTAAGAAAATCTGGTACATATACACCATGGAATACTATGCAGCCGTAAAAGAGAATGAGATCATGTCCTTTGCAGGAACATGGATAGAGCTGGAGACCATTATCCTTAGCAAAGTAACGCAGGAACAGAAAACCAAATACCACCATGTTCTCATAAGTGGGAGCTAAATGATGGGAACTCATGGACACAAAGAAGGGAACAACAGACACTGGGGCCTACCAGAGGTCAGCGGATGGGAGGTGGGAGAGGATGGGGAAAAATAACTAATGAGTACTAGGCTTAATACCGGGGTGATGAAATAATCTGTATAGCTAAACCCCCATGACACAAGTTTACCTATGTAACAAACTTGTACATGTACCCCTAAACGGCGGGCGCCTGTAGTCCCAGCTACTCGGGAGGCTGAGGCAGGAGAATGGCGTGAACCCGGGAGGCGGAGCTTGCAGTGAGCTGAGATCTGGCCAGTGCACTCCAGCTTGGGTGACAGAGCGAGACTCCGTCTCAAAAAAAAAAAAAAAAAAAAAAAAAGTTAAAGAAACCTAGCATTAGTACTCATGGTCTCTAGATTCCTGCTGCTGATGCAAAGAGTCAGGTTTCTTCATTTCATGATTTATAAAAGAGCTCAAAGACAAGTACAGCTTTTATATCATATCAGAGTGTTAGTCTAGGTATTTCAGCAAGTCCTCAAGGAGGGGTGTTGAATCTGGCTTCTAATGTTTTAATATATTGTCAATAAATTATATTGTCAGAATGTGTCAAAATACTGAGAAAGTAAACATGAAAGGTGATACGAAGATTATTCACAGGCTTGAAGGTCACAAAGTATGATATGAATCCCAGACCAGCTTCAGACACTCCAAGGCATGAGCTCAGCAAATATATTGTTGTTCTGCTGCAATGGCAATATTTTAATCTTCTAATTTATGATTGAATTGTAAATATATTACTTTTTCTCATGTAGCTGAAAGTGTATGGTGAAAGATAGGTATAGTGTTATGGAAGTGATCAAATATTTAGGTTTTTGTTCAGGGTTCTTTGGCTGAAATTAGTTATTCAGAGTTACAAGTTTAAAAAATGTGAAATAGTTCATTTTCTTTGAGATATTCTGTTTTGGTACTCCCTGGGGAGAGCCAGATGCAGGAGAGTCAGTGGATCTTGATTGTCTAGTTTGCCTTTCCTCATCAAGAAATAGCCTTTTTACAGAAAATGTTTAAAATCCTACTGTGTGTTTTACTCTCCTTATGAGGTTATCACTTCTAATTTATATAAAGATATGGTAGATGTTGCTTATATAAACGTTCATTGACTGAATCTACCCAATCTAAAAATAGTTTTTAAAAAAAGTTCATTGAATAAGAAAGTTGAATGGTTGGGCCAGGTGCAGTGACTCACACCTATAATCCCCTCGAAAGCAGGCTGAGGCAGGAAGATCACTTGAGGCCAGAAGTTTGAGACCAGCCTGGGCAACATAGATAGACCCCATATCTATGAAGGAATTTAAAAATTAACCAGGTTTGGTGATAGGTGCTTATAGTCCCAGCTACTTGGGAGGCTGAGGCAAGAGGATTGCTTAGGCCCCGGAGTTCAAGTTGCAGTGAACCATGTCGTGCCATTGCACTCCAGCCTGGGCAACAGAGTGAGACTCTGTCTTAGAAAAAAAAAAAGAAAGAAAGTTGAATGGTAAGAAGAAAATTAACAATATATTTGCAAAGATTCCTTCCAATTAATTAATTAAATGTTTCTATGCACTATTTTTACAATGCAGAAAGTTGATTTTTTCTTTTTAAAAAGACTTCTTACAGAGTTTTAGATCACAATCTATTGGTATAATTTCTCTCTCTGTCTATATGTACATGCGTATAACTTTTAACTGCTTTATAATAAAAAATGAAAGGTTGGTTATTACCATATATAATTGGAGCAATGTGGATACATTATTTTTATGAAAAGACAAGTTTTAAAAACTTTGTGAAGAAAAGATGAGAGTGGCAAAAGCTCTGTTTCTTAGTCTGAGTTTTCCCAAAGGCAGGACTGGGGTGAAAGCAGTTTATTTGGGAGGTAATCTCAGGAAGGAGTAGTGAAGAAAAAGGAATAATGAAATGGGGAAGAAGGGGAAGTAAAGTTGTATCATGGAAGTTTTAACTGTGGAAAAAGGGATGATTCAAGTTCCACCAGGACTGCTGGAAAGTGTGTAGACTATCTCTCGAGATGATCTACCCATGTTTTAGTTCTCTATTGCTGCATAACAAACCACCCCCAAACTTAGTGGCATGATTCTGTGCATCAGGAATTAGATCACAGCTCAGCTGGGTAGTTCTTTGGCTCTACATGGTATTGGCTGGGCTCGCTCACTTGGCTGCTTCCAGCTGGTGTCTGGGATGCCTGGAAAGTTCAAGGTGTCTTCATTTACAAGTGTGGTGCCTCAGTGATCCTCCATGCGGTCCTTCTCTCTCCAACTGACTAGTTTGGGCTTCTTCACTGCATGTTGGTCTCATGGTATTTGATCAGAGTGAGTCACAGGGCCAGCCCAGAGTCTAGGGCAAGGGAAAAAGAGTCTACCCCTTGATGGAAGAAGTGACAAAGAATTTGTGGTCTTCTTTAATCTGCCATGAGCTAAAGGATGGGAAGCTGGAGAATGTCTCTGTTGGTTTCCGTCTTCTATTTTTTAAGATTGCTTCTGGGGTTTTAACTACCTCGTGCTTCTTACATATGATGAGGTGTGCACTAGAGATGAATCACTAGCAGCACACAACGTCAGTCCAAGCTTGCACAGAACTGCCCAGCACAGTTGTAGCAGAACTCAAAAACTGTAGCACAGGCTCCTGGGAAGTAGCATTTAGAATCAGTCACCCACAATCTTAGCTACTCAAAAACATAACTGTAGGACAATATGATCTTAAGCCTAGGATCAAATCTCAGTGCCTCTATTTATTAGGTGTGAATTTCAGTTTTCTCAATTGTTTAATTAAGGGGAATATAACAGTATGTACTTTGTAGGAGATTGTGAAATGAATTGGTTCAGGGTACACATGCTATAAGAGGTCATGTAGAAGTGTTTATTGTTTATTACTTTAATTCGTTCTCAAATGTTGTCATAGGAAGGTGTACATCAATTTTACAGTGCTTCGGGGGGGAAGAGGAAAAGCAACAATACTATGGTAAATGTAAGCAGCAATTGTAAGATGCAATTTTAGGTTTTTTAAACTGTAGGGAAAATATGTAGTAGTTGAAAAATTATAATACAGTGTAGTTTATCCTCTACATTCATGGAAACTAAGAAACAAACTTTGGCAACAGGTTTATTACTGGGGTAATCTTGGTAATATTTTTAACTAATACTTTAAAATTATAATTGATACATAACCGTTGTACATATTTATGGGGTACAGTGTGATATTTCAATGCATGTATACATTGTAGAATGATCAAATCAGGGTAATTACTGTGTCTACCACTGTAGAATGATCAAATCAGGGTAATTACTGTGTCTACCACTGTAGACATTTATTATTTGTGGAGATAACATTCTATACCTTCTAGCTATCTTGAAATTTACACTTTATTGTTATTACCTATAGTTACCCTACTGTACAATAGAACATCAGAACTTATTTTTCCTGTCTAACTGTAACTTTTGAAATACTTTTAACTAAAATATAGAACTTACTTGGATTTTTATCAGTTTTTCCACTAATGTCCTTTTCCTGCTCCAGGACCTGATTGATGCACAATCTCACATTACATCAGGCTGGCACGGGTTCTTATTCTCCTCCAATCTGTCTTTATTTATTTTTCATGAGCTTGCCAGTTTTGAAAAGTATTGGTCAGGTATTTTGTAGAATGTCCCTCAATTTCAGTTTGCCTGATTTTGCATGATTAGAATGGGATACTGGGAAGAATACGCAAAACATCATTTGAACACCAAGTGTCACTGTTTATCTATATTAGTAAATACAATGTTTCTATTATTGGTGACGCTTTTCACCCAATTAGCCCACATTCTCCTGTCCTGTCTGCCTGGTAGCATGGCCATATGCTTGTTGATAAGATGCAATACTGAAGGCTGTGCTGAGGGACTGAAGAAAGCCACCTTTTAACAGTGACCTCATTAGCAACTAACTGACTTCATTGGCCCTTCAGCTGGATTCTCTTTCTCTGTAATTTGGATTTGTCTGCCCTTTTTTTCCCATTACATGGGAAGCTCTCTGGCAGGCTATTGCTTTGTCTGTCCTTATTGCTGCCCTGGGGCATCAATAGCATGTCTTTGGGTGCTGCGTTTGTTAATGTGGGAGGCTGGGAGAAATCCAAGATGAAAATACTCCTTGTCATTCCCCTCTCAGAAGGGGGAGGAAGAGCTAAGCTTTGAGTACATATTCATTTACATCAGCAGCATTCTTCTGTGCTCATTGGTTGCTTACTTCTCTCTTATTAACAGTGCTAGAATAAACACACAATTCTACCAAAATATTAGCAGTGTGTGCTGTTTTCCTTCACTTGCCAGGGTTGTTTTATAATAAATACCATTGGAAAAAATACCACTGGCAAGCATCCTCAGCAATTACGTTAACATCTCTAGAGAATAAAGTATGGTATTGGAAGGTGCTTTGCAAAGAGGAGCAGAATGTGTCTGGTTTATACTGCATTCCTTGAATGTACTATGAGTTTGATTTTAAAATAAATATTTCTCTTGATTGACAAAAGTTGATTCCATTATTTTGTACAATATTCACTAATTAAATATATTTTGGAAGACAAATATAACAAAGATTCTTTTAAAATGAAGTGACACTAAAACAGATGTTCATAATGTGCTTTCATGGTAGGAATTTGTAGATTAAATCAGATATTCATGTTTGTCAAAATGTTTTAGTCAAATGGAAGAAATGAGTTTTCTCAGCAATTTTGTTTGTTTGGCTTATGTCATGTCTTAGTTTATTTCAACTATAATTTCTATCCTTTAGAGGTAAAAATTGTTATTTCTCTTCCCAGTCGAACCCTAGTTCCAGATTTCTATTTGCAAACAAAATGTTTCTACTTGTTGACTCCACCATCACTTCAAACTCTAAATGTTTAAAATAATTACCAACCCTTTCCCCCAACAAAGGAAAAGTAAATACATGAATATACAAACCACAACCAATTATTTCTCTAAACCTTCCTGTTTTCTTCTGTGATAACCATTTTTGTAACCTTGGAATCTTGAACACATTTCTTATTGTTCCTCGGCATTTATATTCTGTATTCAAATGACCCTCCAAGACTTGTCTCTTTTTCTAGGCAATGTTCCTATTTAGCCTTTTCTCCCTGTTTCGCCAGGCACGGCCCTTGTCTCTCAGGCTGGGTGATATGGTTTGGCTCTGTGTCTCCATTTACATCTCATCTTGATTTGTAATCCCCATGTGTCAAGGGAGGGAGAGACCTGTAATCCCCATGTATCCAGGGAGAGAGGTGATTGGATCATGGGGGTGATTTTCCCCATGCTGCTCTCATGTTAGTGAGTGAGTTTTCAAGAGATCTGATGGTTTTATAAGTGTGTGGAAGTTCCTCCTTCGCTTTTCTCTTTCCTGCCACCATGTGAAGAAGGTCCTTGCTTCCCCTTTGCCTTTCACCATGATTGTTGGTTTCCTGAGGCCTCCCCAGCCATGTGGAACTGTGAGTCAAACCTATTTCCTTTATAAATTAACCAGTCTCGGGTATTTTTTTATAGCAGTGTGAAAACGGTCTAATACACTGGACCTTCTAACTACTGTCCTGGGTGATGGGTTAAGCTTGTTTTAATCCATGCTTTCCTCTTCCTTACGCATTAATAATATAATTTAATAATAATTAACAACATGATTCAATTTCCTGTTATGAAGTCCCTGTTACAATCAAGACAAAATCTCATCTGTCATACAGACCCTTCCTACAGTCATCAGCCCCTTGCCCATCCTTTTCCAGTAGAAGACCTACTGGAACAAAGAAGTCTTCTTTGTTCCTACTCCTCTCCTCCTCTTTCCTAATTCCAAGCTGCTTCTTTGCACTCTTCAACAACCTTATTCAAATTTTGCAGTCATCTCTTTGGCTCTAAAAGCCAAAGAGGGAGAGCACCCAAGTATTTTATTTGAAAAGTTTAGAGACAAATAAAATAAGTATGTTTGTCTAATTTCTGAGACAATGACTTAAAACCATTTTCCATGTAAACTATGATAGCATCTTTGGGGTTGGGCAATCATGAATTGCTGAGAACCTTGGTAGCCACTTCATATTGTTGAATTATAGTTTCTCTTTTTTAGAAATGAAGTAACATTTCCCCCAGAAACTACTGTGGATGAGATGTCTGGAGTATTGAGTAGTCCATATTAATACAAGGGATAGCAAAAAAAAAGATTTTTTTTCTTTTGGAGTATAATTCTATGGATTTTAATACATGCATAAATTTGTGTAGCCACTGCCCCAATCAGAATACAGAACAGTTTCAGTGTCCCCAAAAAGCTATCTTGAATGATTGCTTTATCATTTCTAACCTGCCCCTACTGGAGAACACTGATCTGTTCTCCATCACTATAGTCTTGTCTGTTTAAGAATTTCATAGAAATGGAATTGTGCAGCATTAACCTTTTGAGACTAGATTCTTTTGCTCAGTATAATGTCTTTGTGATTCATCCAACTTGTTGCATTATCAATAGTTTGTTCTTTTTTGTTCTTTTTTATTGCTGAGTAGTAAGTTCCACGATATGGATGTCCAAGTTTGTTTTTCCATTCACCCATCAAAGTAAATTTGGCTTGTTTCCAGTTTGAGGGCAATTAGTATGGCTATAAATGTTTATTTACAAGTTTTTATGTAGATATGAGTTTCAGTTTCTCTAGAGTAAATTCCAGGAGTAGGATTGCTGTTTCATATAGTGAGTGTATGGTTAACTTTATGAGAAACTATCAAACTGTTTTTCAGGGTGGTTGTACCGTTTTCATTCCCATCAACAATATATGAGAGTTTCAGTTGCTCTGCATCCTTACCAGCACTTGATGTTGTTAGTAGTTTCTATTTTTTCACTTTAATAGGTGGTATCTTTAATGAGTGGTATCTTGTCATGGTTCTGCTTGATTTCCCTAACAGTTGATGATGCTGACCATATTTTAATGTACTTATTGGCCATCCTTATATCCTCTTTGGTGAAGGGTCTGTTCAAGACCTTTGCCCATTTTTAAAAATCAGGTAGATTTAATTTTTGTAAGAAAATTCTTCCTAGATTTCTCTAGGTAACAGCATAATGAAGGCATCCATTTTCTAGCAAGGGTGGCTAGAAGCAGAAGTTTCTAGCTTTTACAGGCAGCAGTGGCAGCAAAGTTGAGTTTCTGATGAGAGTGGCATCCATCTGGTGACAGTGTGGTTGTAGTAAAGTTTAGGTTTGGGAGGAAACATAAACTATAGCATATGGAGCTTGAAGAGGGCCAAATTCAGTTAAATTACCAGGTCAGCTCCATTATGTGGTTTGAAAATTTTTCTGGAAGCTTGGTCCTGGGCCTCTCCATGATCCCATTAGTTGCCCAATATCCTCACAACTCCGTTTTTCATTAGGTGGAGTTAGCTTCTAAGAACCTAAAGTACAACATTGAATTACCTACTGCACCAGTTATCTATGGCCATGATAAAGTTGTATAACAGACAACCACAACACTTGGTTTCCTGCGACGATGAACAATTAATTTTGCACATGGGTCTGTAGTTTTGTGTAGTCTGGTTGATGTGGAAAGAGTGTGGTGGATCTCTATTGGGTTTGCTCATGCATATGCGGTCAGCTAGCATGTTGTTGGGGATAATTCATGCTGATCCCTATGGTCTCATTCTCCAGCAGGCTAGCTCAGATTTATACTCATGGTGGAAGCAGAGTTGTAAGAGAGGAAGAAGATGCTCCAAGCCTCTTGAGGCATAGGCTGAAAACTATGAACTGTCACTTCTGCTATCTTCTATTGGTCAGGCTACAAGGCCAGCCCAAATTCACGGCATGGGGACATAGACTCCATCTATTAGTGGAAATTTCTTCCACAATGTAAGGGGTTGTTTCTGTAATCAATCTCCTTTATGTATAAATGGTTTGGAATTTTGAAATGAATGTAGTATAAAAAGAGAACCCAGAAAAATACATCAAAATATTATAATATCTCTGAATGAATTTAAATCCTCTTTTGAATTTTTATACTTTGTTTTTCTACAATAAATAGATATTACTTGGTGTAAGTTAAACAATAGTTGTAAAAATTTATAAAGTGTGTTGGAAACAAAGAAGAGGGAGTGATTAATTCTGTCTGTGAGAAAGGTGCTAACATTTCTTCCCAATTGCAAGAATTGTAAATGTAGTCCTTCAGGGAGTAAACTTGTCCAGAATTTTTTTTGGCATAAAATATTAAATACACTATTCGTAGATGGGAACCTCTGACTTTTACCAAACTTTTGGGGGTTTTAGACTTATTTTTTACAATAGCTGTGTGCTAAGAAGAATGACTGTAGAAGGGGAGACAAGGCTCTGGTGTTATCCTCTTACATTTAGAAGACTGGAATCATGCAGGGGAAAGGGCTCTATAGTATGGACTTTTGTGTGTGTTTGATGTTGAGTAGACAACTTGGTGGTGGATTTATGGATGGGGTAATGGCTATAGAAAACAGCTTTTCTTCCGCAGTGCCTTCTGACAAATCTCAAATGAGTTCTTCACAAAAACAAAAGCAGGGAAATGCTACAGGAGAACCCATATTAAGTAGACACAGTTATAGCCATTATTTCCTTTATTTTTTTAAAAAAACATCTTTATTGAGATTTAATTCACCTAACATATAATTCACCCATTTAATTTTAGAACATTTTTATCACGCCCAAGAAGAAATCTTGTGCCCATTAAGCAGTCACTCTCCACTGTTTCTTGCCCCCAGTTTCCGTCTAATCTACTTTCTATCTCTGTGGATCTACCAGTTGTGGATATTTCATATAAATGGAATTATACAATATGTGACCTTTTGTGCCTAATTTATTTTACTTAGCAAGATGTTTTCAAGATTCATCCATGTTCATGTTGTAGTATGTATCAGAACTTCATTCCTTTGTATGACTGAATTATATTCCATTGTGTGGATAGACCACATCTTGTTGATCCATTCATGAGTTGATGGATAGTTAGGTTTTTTCCACTTTTTGGTTATTATGAATAATACTGCTATGAACATTCTTGTGCAATTCTTTGTGTAGATACATGTTTTCAGTTCTCTTGGGTATATATGTAACATTGGAATTTCTGAGTACAATGAGGCTTAAACAAATTTATTGCTTAGGTGTGTTTGGCAAATATGATAGTTGATTTTGCTGGGAATTTTTTTTTTTTGGCCTAAACACAGTGTGAATATAGGACATGTTATGAGTAATCATTCTAGGAGAGTTCCTCAAAAGTAGATCTGTAGATACATTTAAGTGATGGCACCCAAGTTGGAATAAGTCCCCAGCATCTGTAGCTAAGTATTTTTGAAGTGATTGTGCAAATTCTGTGGCTTGTTTCCAAGTTGTACTACATCTATTAAAAATTAAGTCTTATACTTAATATTCAATATATGATGTATTACATATACTTGGTATCAGCATGCATTTGAAGGTGAATTGAAAAAGAGAAAATGGATCTGTACCTATGGACTGTGAAAAAGTAAAAGGGTAAAATTGGTCTGTCAAGCAATGTAGGAAAACTCTGGATGTTTGTTATTTTTTAAAATGGTATTTTTTTTTCCATGGGGAGAAGACACATGATGAGAAAAGAAGAGAAAGCAAGTAATGATGATATGATTGATAATTAAATGCAGCTGAACGGAAGCAACGTGGCCTTCCTTGCTTAGAATTTGCTTTAGTGCTTTTTTTTTATTTTATTTTTTATTTTTATTATACTTTAAGTTCTAGGGTACATGTGCATAACGTGCAGGTTGTTACATATGTATACTTGTGCCATGTTGGTGTGCTGCACCCATCAACTCGTCAGCACCCATCAATTCATCATTTATATTGCATTGGGAGTTATACATGCTTTAGTGCTTTCTATGCTTCCTTCCTGGGAGGCTGTTCAACTCTTCAGCAAAAGAGCATTTAAACAAAGAGAATATTGCCTTTTTCCTTCTACTGCATCTATTCAAACATGTAGAATGTATGTCTTGGTGAAATGCTCCAAAAATAGCTTGTGAAAATATTTATAATGCATGTACCAGAATTTTTCATATAATTTAAATACATGCTTTTAAAATTTGTATTCTTCTCTGAAGTTTTGCAGTATCTATATGACCAAATTTATTGCATCATCTGCTAACTTGACCAAGCTGTAATGTGTGATGTGACCTTCTTCAGGTTGAAAGTGACGGTTTAGCATATCACAAGGAAAAGGTTATCCTTAAATGTTAAGACTTTGAGATACTTGCCACAGTTGTCAATATGCCAAGTCCCAGGCTACTTGCTGCTCATACTGAAGGACAAGATAAATGTCTTTGGAAAGCATTTTCTCCCATTTGGGCCATCTTTTTGGAACCAGAAATTGCTCCGCTTCTACGCAAGGGAATAGATTTTTACTCTCTCCATTCCCTGTATCATTTTGGCAAGTCTTCTTACTGTTAATTCAGGGGGACTGCCAATTTGAAGGATGTGGTGAATGTCAAAGTAAGAGGCCATATTTGCCCCATGTTTCTCCTGAGGCAGAATGCAATTTTTATATTGTGATCCTTTGTGAAACCAGATAACTAAGGACCACTGGTTCCAAAGACAAGTCTTCTCCCTATATTTTTCCCATTTACTAGTCCAGGAAAAAAATGGGTTGATCAATCTCTCTGCCAGCAAGTATTTGTTAAATACCCATGCCCCGTCACTTACACAGGCTTGTGGTGTAAAACTGCCTTAACCTTCATACAGCTTACCATTCTAGGTAGGTAGGACACAGGGAAATTTACAGAATAACACATCAGTATTAAACTGGGATAAAACTATATGAGGATGCCTGCCAATTCCATATATATTTAGATAAGGGAGAATTTGGGATGATTGAGAGTGAACAAAGAAGACCTCACAGATGGGGGTACTTTGAGCTGTCTCTGGAGGTAGACAGAACAGAACGTCAATATATGAAGTGGAGACTCTTCTGGGTATTTGAGGTTGGAGAAGAAACAAACAATGCCTCCAGGAGAGAAGCAGCCTAAACAGCAACTCCAAGGAAGATGGGTTGAAATTCACCGTGTGTGTGAAATTACGACAGGAGTCCCAGTTATAGCATAAAGCAGCAAAACCAGAAAGCAAGTGTTTAGACATTTGAGCAAACCTCTTATTTTCTTATCTGTGTTTGCCCCATCACATAATTTACAATAGAAAGTTATTTAAGGCGAGGCAGCACTGTTCTTCGTCAGACTTGCATTTATATATTCAATTTTGAAAACACTATGACTTTTGGAAGCAAAGAAACAGAGTTAGGCTGAACACCCAACTCCAGTGTAGAATTTTTCTTCAACTCACTGAACAAATTAGTATTTTGGGGTTTTTGTAATGCTCGGATGGGAAGCAGACACAAACCTAGAAAACAATGCAGATGCCAAGTTGATGTGTTCTTGAGCAATGGACATGGAATCAATAAATAGCCTGATGAGAGAGCAGTGAGGGTGAAGTAGGGAGTGGAATATTCATGTCTACTTTCCCAGGGTACTGCTCTTACATCTCCTTTACATTTTATTAGATTTAAAACTAAGGAATCAGAAGCTGATAAAAAAAATTACTGTAAGAGAACACAGTGAATAAAGGAGTGGTGCGAGGATTCGTTCCTCTATTAACATCAGCAGTCATCTAAACACGTACTTTTTTTCTGGCACAAAATCGTAGCTGTAGCATGACCTTCTTACTTACTAAAGAGCACTTAAAATTTTTTAATAAAAAATGGCTTAAAGTTAAAAGGAGGCTTTTGAAATATTAAGTATGGTTCTGATCTACTTTTAAAAATCCAATGGTTAAGACCAGGGGCATGGGGGTTAGAAGTTAGTGGGGGATCAGGAGGGGGTTGGTGATTATCTTTCTCTCTCTCCCTCTCTCTCTGTTTCTCCATGTCTCTGTCTCTTTCAGTCTCTCTTTTTCTTTCAGTCTCTCTCAATCCCCCATCTCTCTCTTAATTTATCTCTCTTTTTTTCTCACAGACATACATTCTAAATTATATAACAAAAATGAAGTCCCATGATAATTTGTTGCTAAACCACAGTGCAGCTGTCTAATCAAGAAGGTATGTGTTTTTGTGGCACATATGCACCATGGGATACTCTGCAGCCATAAACAAGGATGAGTTCATGTCCTTTGCAGGGACATGGATGCAGTTGGAAACCATCATTCTCAGCAAACTATCACAAGGACAGAAAACCAAACACTGCATGTTCTCACTCATAGGTGGGAATTGAACAATGAGATCACTTGGACACAGGGCAGGGAACATCACATATCGGGGCCTGTCAGAGGGTGGGGGGCTGGGGGAGGGATAGCATTAGGAGAAATACCTAATGCAAATGATGAGTTGATGGGTGCAGCACACCAACGTGGCACATGTATACCTATGTAACAAACCTGCACATTGTGCACATGTACCCTAGAACTTAAAGTACAATAAAAAAAAGAAAAGGCATAATTGTAAAATAATTTATACTCTTTCATAATCTGCCCCAATGTCCCTTGTTTCAGACTTGTTTTTTCCTTTGTTTCAGACTTATGTTTTTTCTCCCTTCCATTCCTACTGTCTTGTCACTTTCTTACCCTTTCACATTCCTTAGACTCTGGATTTCCATTCCTGATTTTTGGCAGTCAGAAATCCCTTCCAATGAGACTGTCAATCCATGCTTCCTGTAGTCTCCAATTTTCAGATTAGCTAAATTACAAACTTTCTGATTTACAAGTGTGGCGTTCTTCCGCAGCCTAATGTTTATCTAAAAATGGTGTTCATTATCCATTAGGTCTTATTCACTCTAATTTATAATTTAGTAGTTTGACCACTTTTAGTAGTGAATACACTTATTTAAAAATACTTTTTATTTTTAATTTTGTGGATACATAGTAGGCATATATATTTATGGGGTACATAAGATGTTTTGACATGACTTTGTATTTAATAGTCTTGGGCTATATATAATTTTTCTTTTATCTGCTAGAAATTACTATCTTCTTCCTTTGGGTTGGGGATTAAAACTTGCATTTAATATTGAGGGGTGGTAATAATTTGGCCCTGTTTTCTCTGTATGTTTGCTGACTCCTTAGGATTATTTTGCAACTGAAAACAAGTAGAGATTTTAATAGGGGGTATAGAATGAATTTTAGATGACAGTAATCACTAAAAATATCTAAACAGTTCAAATTCGTTGTGTATCATGTGGACAACTCATCTAAATACCTGAAGTTTGGTTATTTGCACATAGAACCTGAACACTATTTCAAGCTTCAGGTTTTAATGTGTGCTGACTTGTAAACAACTTTCAAAAATTTAAGGCAGGCAAATTCACCTCAGGCCACTGAATTTTCATTGCTTCTGTGTATATTTTTCAGTGTTACTCTTATTCTTTTTTGAATTTGTCATTTTCTTCAGTCCAACTGAAAATGTTAGTCAGAATTTATTTTACATTAGAGTATATATTCCTAGATGCTAAATCCCTGAGAACAACCTTGTCTATCCACTTTTGTTTCTTCTGGTGATACCTATTTACATTTTGCTTTCAAAAGGTGTCCAACCACTGGATGCCACGCTTGTTATTAGCTATCTCTATCTGCCTAAGCCTCTGGTTTGCTTCCTCGTGGGAATTAAAAATAAGATTTCTCTCGATTTCATTGAAAAATCGTCATTCTTTCAGCTTTGACCATATTGTTTTGATAAAAACAACTGTTTTGTATTATTGAACATCTCTCTCATTTTTCTTTCTCCATAAGGAGAAATTCATCACTATTTATTACCTGAACATTTGTAAAACCAATTTCAGATAATTTCAAAAGAATCATTTTAATTTAAGTCACCTAGTTACTGGTAATTAAGAAGACTTAAAAATGCCAAAAAAAAAAAAAAATCAAAATTACAGCTAACAAATTCACAGTACAGGATAAAATCAATTACTGAAAAATCCATTAGGTTTGGGAAGAAGCTGAACAGAATTTTATTTAAGCCCAGTAAAATGTCTTTGAGCTTTTCACATGGACCCATTTGAGTTCAAACTCTTTATTATTAAGAGTTAGTTTTATCTTTGTTTTCTGGTAGTGTAGTAGTTTGAATAGGAGCTCTTGAACAGTAGCTCAAATAATTAGGTGAATGGTTTTTCTTTTTATACATTATTAGAGGAATAATACAGGTGGAATGAAAATGAACCCAAAATTTAGAATAAAACTTTAAAAAGTTTATGAATTGTTAAAGCTAATTGTTGGACTCCCAGCAGTGGCTGGGAAAATGGTAAGATTTTATGCCAAATATTATTACTGTTACCTTTTGCCAGAGTTTAGTGGAATTGCCCTGAACATCAGCTTGGCCATTTCAACTCTCTTATGTTTGAGGTCTGCTGCCAGTAGTCAGACCAAGATAAAAACCCATGACATGCTAAGTAATGGATGCTGGGCAATAAGGATCTTTCTAAAAATGGCTGTTCTTTACAAAATCATTATCTTGCAACTGTAAATGGCCTGTTTGTTAATAGATTATTTTTCTCCTTTTGGTCATGATTTTCTGCTTAAGTTTACAGCTTATAAGTTTATAAATAAAGTACTACATTGAAGCAACATTTTTATTAGTAGGTATTTCACCTTGGGTGTTGTAAGGGCCTTTTAATTTCACTTTGCACCAAGTGAAATTGTAGAAATACTTTAAACAAATTGATCATGGCCTAAAATTTTCTGCAACATATTTGGTTGACTGAAGTTATTGTTAAATTTGGCCTGACCAAAATTTGAATTTCATATTTTATGGTTATCAGTGTACTCTTTGTAACCAGCTGTGCTTTTCTTGTGATGACAACAATTCTGAAAGATGGTTGATTCAGTACTTTGAGTTTCACATTATACTGAAAAATGCGGATGTCCAACTGAGCCTTGATCTGATGACCAGGGAAACAGCAGCACTTTTTTCAAAATCTTAATTGATTTTAAACAAGCAATCATTTAATTCTGTGAGCCTTACACTCTGTTTCTTAGAAGAAAACTGGAGAAGAAACCCTATCTCAATCCTTGTCCTGGAGAATACTAGAAAATCCACATAACCCTTTTCCCCAAGTCATTGGAGACCTTTATTCATCCTATAAACTCTGGATATGCTTGTTACTATGAAGCTTTAGGAGCCTTTCTAGTACCTACTGTAGTATCTTGATAGCTCTACAGTAAAAAAAGAAAATAATATGCAAAAGTGCTCTGATTTATAGCCCATATCTCTAATTGGCCATTATTCTGCAGTGACAGTAAAAATATTAAAACAAATTACCCTTTTAAGTTAAATTCACACCCAATGAATGAACAAATAATCTGAATGAACAAACATTCTCTTGTTGATGCTGATAGTAATTATTATCTATTGAGCAGATTGACTCAGTTTAGTGAACATAAATGGCTTCTACTTAGGGTGTTCATATAATTTGTTGTCAAAACTGTAGCATTTTGGAAAGTGAAATGAGGCACTATTAATAATTACACTAAAATAACAGGCATAACCTGAATTGTTCCTGTTAACCTTCACCTGGAATGTATTGTTCTCCTTCCTTCCATGTGTAGTCAACTGCTACCCTCTCCTTTTTTTTTGTTTTTTGTATCAAAGCTTGAACTTTATTTCAAAGTGGCATATTTTGGGTCAAAGTATGAAAAAAGGCATAGTCATGTTTTTGTTAAAGTGAAAAAAATTAGGTAAAGTTTTATAAGTAGACTGATGATTTTTGAAAATATACCATTAAGCATGTACTTCAGTGTCAAAAACCTCAAGTCGAATCTTACAATGTATTTCATATTTCAAAAGGAAAGCTAAAATTCATTCACTGTGGTTAATCTGCATTTCATAAAATATTTGTTGCAATAAACTTCATTAAAACATCATTATACAGATATTTTAATTGTATATATATCAGGTACACAGAATAAAAGTCCTACTCTCTAGAACATGAGAAGTCAATAAATAGAAAAAGAGATATACAAATGGAATGAATATAAAAACGACTAAGCATGTGATCTTCAACCACATTCATACAGTTTTTAAACTAATCTTTTATAATTAAAAAGTCACTTATTTGAAACTGCAGAGTTGACAGATATGTGCCATATAATTATTAGTTTGGAACCTTACAAAACAACTTTAGTAGTGTTATTTATGTGTGGAGAGAAAACTGTGTATGTAACTATCATGTTTCAGGGGACATGACTTAACAGTGAAGTTTTTATGTTATAGGGAACAAAACAAGTATTAGTATCAGGTATTTTAGAAATGCTGTCTAAACTAGAATGACATTTATTCAGTATGATATATTCTTTCCCTAACTCCTCTGTCGCCCAGGCTGGAGTGCAGTGGCCGGATCTCAGCTCACTGCAAGCTCCGCCTCCTGAGTTTACGCCATTCTCCTGCCTCAGCCTCCCGAGTAGCTGGGACTACAGGCGCCCGCCACCTCACCCGGCTAGTTTTTTGTATTTTTTAGTAGAGACAGGGTTTCACCGTGTTAGCCAGGATGGTCTCGATCTCCTGACCTCGTGATCCGCCTGCCTTGGCCTCCCAAAGTGCTGGGATTACAGGCTTGAGTCACCGCGCCCGGCCAAGTGCTGCCCACTTTTGACGGCCCAGATGAAGTTTCCTCTAAGAAGCCTCTTTAGAGTACTTTGTTTATATTTTACCTGACTTAAGGCATCAGGGGTGCTAGCGTGTCAGAAATTAAGATGTTTTATATATTTCAAGGAAACAATTGTTGCTGTTATTTGACATGTATTTGTTCTCTCTTACCAACTAGAATGTAACTTTCTTGAGCACAAGGGATATGTCCTATACTTCTGTCTTGCTGAAGCACTTAGGTATATTGCAGTGCCCAAAGTGAAGAGAGAGAGAACATACTCTTGCTGAGTTGCTTTACCTTCATAGTAACATTTCTGTCTATGTTTGTGAATAAAATAATGGGTATTGGTGCTAGAAATGCTGATTATTTAAAGAGATTTCTTCTGGGTTTATAATCTTATACAGTAGAAAGGGATAAGAATCAAGCCAAATACAGTTAATTGTGGCTTGAGTACCCATTTAAGTCACCAGATGTTTGAAAGTGTCCACTCAGATTTAGACATTTTGACAACAACCAGACCTTTCCTAGGAGTACTTTATCATAGAAAAGATCATTTGAGAATATCTTAATTGTAGCATTCTGAGCAAAATTATAATTAAATTTTACTAAGTATTTATTAAAAATATAAAGTGAATATTTTTCTAATTATAAAAGTAATATATGCTTATTGTAGAAAACAACTCATAGAATACAAAAAAATACAGAAACAAAACCAAAAACCACCCATAATCCTTCATTATAGAGATAATTACTTGGACTATTTGGGTATGTTTCCTTGAAGTAGTCTTTTGTGTTATTTATATACTATACAGTGATCCTGCCTTCTGGCATTCACAGCCTTGTGTATCCCCTTCATATAACTTGCTTATAACCAATAAGAGATGACGGCTTTGGGAGGACATCACTTACATGATAACGTCACAAAAGATTGTGAATTTTGATTTGCTAGCAGATTCTATCTTGCTGGATTTGATGAAGTAAGCTATCGTGTTGGAGAGGTCCAAGACAAAAAACTGAGAGTGACCTCTGGCTAACAGCCAGCAAGGAACTGATTTCTCAGCCTAATAACTCTTAAGGAACTGAATCCTGCCGCTGACCATGTGGGTGAGCTTGAATGTGTATCCTTCTCCAGTTGAGCCTCCAGATGAGACCCCCGCTTCAGTGATACCTTGATCATGGCTTTGTGAAAGTCTGAGCAGAGAACTCAGCTAAGGTGTGCCTAGATTCTTGACCCCCAAAATCTTTGAGATTGCAGATGTGTATGGTTTAAGCTGCTAAGATTGAAATACTTTATTACATAGCAATAGGTAACTAATACAATTACAGAGTGTCTCATTTATAGTTTAGTAGCATTTTTGCTAACATTTTCTTATTAAAAATCTCCTGTGTTATTAAAAATTACCGAAAATGTGATTTCTTTTCCAGGTGGAAAATAATCACATGGTAAGGATATGTCAAATTTTAATTATTCTTATCTAATGGATATTTAGATTATTTCTAATTACTGGCTACTATGACTACCACTAAAGTGAATATCCTCATGCATCCATCTTTCACTACAATGACTACGTATCTTATTATCCCAACAAAATTCATTGCCATTAGATAAATAATCCAAAGGGTATGCATAATTTTAAGGAATTACGAATATTGCTAAGTTACCTTCCAGAAAGGTTAGGCTATTAAAATGCCTCTGAATATTTCAGTGTACCTTGGCCACCACTGAATGGTTAAACAAATTAGTCAACTTGAGAAAGAGTATCTCTTTGTAATTTTAATTTTTATTTATTCTATTATATCTTAATATGATTATTAGTTAAAGCTTATTAAGCATTTAAATAAAAATAATTACCGACCTGGGCAACATAGGGAGACCCCATTGCTACAAAAAATAAAAAATTCAGCTGGGCATGGTGGTGCACACCTGCAGTCCCAAACCTTTAGGAGCCTGGGAGACAGAGTGAGACCCTGTCTCACACACACCCCCCCCCCCCCAACACACACACACAAAGCCAAGCACATAGCTTAAACCACTCGATCCAAAGTAAATATACACATAGCA
The DNA here is from genome assembly GCF_009764315.1 of Trachypithecus francoisi. Classification (NCBI taxonomy): domain Eukaryota; kingdom Metazoa; phylum Chordata; class Mammalia; order Primates; family Cercopithecidae; genus Trachypithecus; species Trachypithecus francoisi. The sequence goes on from NW_022681471.1 coordinate 123,875,779, forward strand.
GAATGCTTTTCAGTGAACATTTATCAAGTGCTTCTTATTTGTTTTACTTATATTAACTTATTTGAGCCTCACTACTCTGAGTCAGGCACCACTATAAATGCTATTTTACAGAAAATAGGCAAAAAGCAACTTACTGAGAGCAGCACAGCTAGCACAGAGCTGGAAGCTGGAGACAGGCATGCCCTTGACTGATATGTAATAGACACCCCCATTTCAAACAAAAAGCTACATCCACTCACCAAATTCCAAAGGAGGCATCAATTCCTTCATTATAGATCAGAAAAATGAAAATGCATCCTGTCTAGTGAATGGTTCAAGATTGTGCAGCTTGTCAGTACTGTGATTTAGAACTCAAATGCTAGTCTGTCCAGTCGCCTTCCAATTCCACATTTCCTATGAGGAATAAGCACACAAAGCAGGTGCTCAGGAAATATAGGTTGGTTGAACTCCAACAGGCTACATGCAATATGAGAGGGTGATGGAATGTCAGTGAATTGGGAACAGTGGGTATAGTGGGGTGATGCTAAGAATGACCCATCATGGCAGGTCACAGGAGGTCTCCCAGTGGCTCAGCCCTTGCAAAGAACGTATGGAGAAGTAATGGGGGAGGTAGAGAGAAACAAAAGGCAAGTTTAAAGAGATCCTACTCATAGGTGAGTTTATGACTGTTTCTGCAAAGGCGTTCATGGCACTGGGACAGGGAGGGTGTATTGGCACACAACCAATACTATAAGGGAAAAGATAAAACAAAAACCAAGGCATGTTTTTCCAGGTAGCCATAGCTGGCATTAGACAATTGCATATGTTTTAGGTTGTGTTCTCCATAAAGCAGACAGAGTCAAGGGTTTGAGTGCTAGTGATTTATAGGAAAGAGCTTTAGAAAGAAGCCAGAATGGTAGTAGAATAGGAAGGGGAAGAAGCCAAGCAAGGGTGTAGTTTTGGGCGGAGTCCCAGGGTCAGCCTAGATCCCACGGGGTGCTTGGGAGGGTAAATTATACCTCAGAGTTTGTTCCACCATGAGTCAAAGGCTCTGGGCATTGATACACACCAGTCAATGGCTGAGTGTCTCAGGCACTTCTGGCATGCATGAGCTGGCTTCAGCACCAAGGGGACAGGTGCCAGTCACTAGCAGCAAAGCCCACAAAAGCCAAGAGATGGGCACACAAAGTTAGTAAAAGAGATCTTAGAAGATGTGGTGGCTACCAGCAGTGCCCATTACAGCATGTTTTAAACTACATATGGCAGTGCATCCACTTAAATACATGTATTTGTGAGAACTGGAAATGTCTAATTTGGCAGTTCTAATTTCCTCAGTTCCTGCTGGGTCTTAATGTACCAGACAGAAGTAGAAATTATATTAAGTTCTTTACACTGTGACCATTCATGCAGAATCTGTGGGAGTTATAGTTAGGTCAATTACAACTGCAATTTGCTAAAGGAAAATAAAGAATAGAACAAATAATTCCAAGTCTCTAACTTAGAGGGTTAGTGTTCAAATCAAACTGGAGCTTTGCAAATGTTAATAGTAAAGCTATGGTTAGGGTATTTCAATTCTCTACCCATAAAGGCAGGTTTTAATAGTCACATAAATGGTAACCCCAAAGGCTTTCTACCAGCAGGATGGCAAGTCGTTATGTATTATTGGGAATGAAGTATATTTAATACCTTTCCAATTGTCATCACTCTGAAACACACTTCAACAATTGATTAAGCTGAAACCAGAAGAAAATTATTTCCCCTTACTTTTGTTTTCTTAATCTAATATCTTTTCTAGAAAATGTAGATATTGGCTAATCTGTGTCTGGCAGCAAATACCTGCATGTTTTAAGTATTCACAAATTTCACTAATAGAGTAGCTTGACAATAGTTCTTCATTTCTAGGTAAAATATAAAATGTATTTCTTAATTCTTACTGTCAGATTAGAACATTTACATCATATTTAAGGCAAATATTCCTGAGTCATTAAAACACTCTAGCCGGCTATTTAAAAACCACCTGCTGTAGACCAAGGGTCAGTAAACTATGGCCCATGGGCCCAATTCAGCCTTTCATACATGCATTTTTGTACATCCTGTGAGCAAAGAATGGTTTTTATATTTTTTAACGGTGGAAAAAATCAAAACAATATTTTATGACATGAAATTCAAATTTCAAGGTCCAAATAAAGCTTTATTGGAACATAGCTACACCCATTATTTACATATTGTCTGTGGCCGCTTTGGTGCTTTTATAGCAGATTTGAGTAGTTGTGACAGAGACTGGGTGGCTCTCAAAGCCTAAAATAATTTTTATTTGATCCTTTGCAGAAAATGTTTGCTGCTCCCTGCCCTAGACTTCTGCGCCTCCCTTTGCCTATAGTTTGTGATCTCTTAAAATAACATTAGAACACTTAGAACTTGGAGAATCATGCTATGGAGACACTGGAAATGAAGTCCATTTAACTTTTTTTTTTTTTTTTGAGATGGAATTTTGCTCTTGTTGTCCAGGCTGGAGTGCAATGGCGTGATCTTGGCTCAATGCAACCTCCACCCCCCGGGTTCAAGCGATTCTCCTGCCTCAGCCTCCCAAGTAACTGGAATTACAGGCGCCCGCCACCATACCTGGCTAATTTTTTGTATTTTTAGTAAAGATGAGGTTTCACCATGTTGGGCAGGCTGGTCTTGAACTCCAGACCTCAGGTGATCCACCCACCTCGGCCTCCCAAAGTGCTTGGATTACAGACTTGAGCCACTGCGCCCAGCGCATTTTACCTTTTTGAGGGAAGAGTTGATTATCTTGATGAGCATTTTACTTAAAGACATATGGCTACAACACAGACATTGCACAATATCTTTTATCTATGCATATTTGAAGTGACTGTAGATTTCCAGGGGCCTGAATTATCTGACCTATTATCTCTGTTCCATTTACATGAGTGACATGTCCTTTGGCATAGAGACAATCATCAACTCTCTTCAATTTACCTTGTCCCAGCATTTTAGAAAAACAGTGCCTAGTTAGGCAGCCCAGCAGCCGCTTTCATTGTTATTCCATTCCATCCTCTCAATAACCCTACAAATAAATTTTATTTTTCAATTTTAGAGATGAGGAAATGGGACAAAAAAGGTGATGCTATTCACATCAACATTGCATACCTAATCAAAGGTCGCTTCAGGATCCACACTTTGATTCATCTAACTTCAAAGCTTTGCTCAGAGTATTTTGTCTTATTGCTAGTCAAAGGAAGGATGTCATTAACATTGGTCAGAAATCTTCTCCTAAATCATTGATTATTCTCTACCCCAACTCATTCTCCACCTGTCCAGGTAACTATATGCATTCATCTGCTTTTCTATCTGTCCATGCATCCATCCATCCTTTCATTCATCATTAACTTAAACATGAAATATTTATTGAGTACATGCCAGCCATCTTGCTAACTGCACTAGGCAGTAGACATACATTTGTGAACAGAAGAGACATGGTCCCTCCCGTCAGAGTGTCTTTTTTACTTGGCAGAGCTGCACGGAGGATGGATTTTATTTGTCCACAGATTTGTAGGGCCCAGGCATCTATATCATAAGTGGAGTTTGATGTCTATATGTTTCATAATCTGCCCTTTTGGATATCATTTGACTTGGAACTCTTGGATGTCTTGCTTTTACAAGTAGTCTAAATAGTGTACTGAAGAGGTTATAATCAGATTTTTAAATTGAAGCGTGAAAAATATATGGCACTGCATCTTTTCTTTTTAAGTGAATATAACATTTTACATAAACATTTCCCTCAGAGATACTAACCACATGCCAAATTCTACTAACAACTCTGCATCTATCTATCTATCATGTATATATATTTGGTAATACATTTTTGTTGATCCTATCCCAAAAGCTTTCCACCCATTGCTTGTCACTTTGAGAGAACAGAAACTGGCAGGAGGTAATTAATAGACTTGACCTGTAGGGTGAACACACACACACACACACACACACACACACACACACACACTAGTTGGAGGAGCTTTAATTCTTTTCAAAGGTCTTTGCTGGTGAGATTTGAAAGTGCCATATGCCTGCTGGGAGAAGTTTTGTTTTGGTAGTAGTTACTGGTTAGGCTTTGGAAATTTTTCTTTTGGAAATCTGGCTGGTTCTCAAAAATTGCCTTTAAGAATTGTATTTGTAAGTTAGGAGCAGAAGCTATTATTAGCTGTGTGTTTGTGGTTGAAACATGAGGTCAGGTTTGGCAGGGAACTCTTAAGGGTGTGTGAATGCGAGCCTCAGCCCAGCCATCTTGTGGCCACTCAGTGCCTTGGGGAGCGGCTTATTCCTGAGTACAGAAGCAATGCCTTTGTCTTACAATTTGTGGGAGTATGTGCTTTAATAATGGAATGCTTCCTTTGGGATTTAGGAGTGACTTGTAGTAAATTTTTATTAAGGATTCAATGTCCTATTGAGAATATATATATGAATATATATAATTATATTCATAATTGCTTTATTAGATCAGGGATCATGTTTTTCTTGTTTATCATTTTATTCCATGTTCCAAGTGCAGTGCTTGGCATACATTATAAATATCAATATTTGTTGAATGAATGAATGCATAAATGAGTGAGTGAAAAATGACCACAAAGAGCACATGTAGAAAGATTAAGGACATATGTTAAATTGAAGAATAGAAGTTGGTAGTCAGAGAGCATTTGTAGGTCAAGTACTTCCAAGTGATGGCAGATATTTAAGATGGGGTGACCACACTCATGAATTGCAACATTGGAATAAATACAGAATTCTCTGAACCTGAGAAAACTGTGGAACTGTGAGGTAATAGTATGCTCTGATGTTGAAGCCACTAAAAGGTAATGGCAGAAGGTGGTGGAGATGGAGGAAAGTTGGCAGGTTCCCTCCTTTCCTAGCTGTCTCTTGTAATGAACTAAATACTTTTGTATAGATGTATAAAGGTAGAAGATCTGCAAGACTCGAGTTCTAGCTCGTGTATACACACACGTACACACACACACACACACGTATCTGAAGCATGGAGATGATCATGTGGCAGTAATAATAATTAAACACTTACTGTAAGCAGATGACCAAAATAGCTGGGTTTGGATGTTATGGAATGATTAGTACACATAATTATTTTCTGCTAATAACAAGGCAGGAAGTATTTATACCCACCTGAAATATTTAAGCAGGGAGAAAACAATTCTGGTTTTGCCAAACGTTTATTATATCCATTTTGTGGAAAAGACTCCATACTAGGGAAGAGGAGTTGATCTGTTCATTGCTCACTTGCTTTCATGTAGCAGATTTTTAGCGACACTTAGATGGTGAGCTCTGGAGGAAATGGCTATCATTATTCTAGTTCACAGCAGTACCTAAAATTGTGAATGGTTAGAATCTCTTCACACTCTGGTGACCCAACTAGCTGTAGAGTATCACAGAAAGAAACATTGTCTTGCTACCATTTGCATGTATGCAAAATATACAGAGAATATAGCTGTTTTAAAAAGAAAGCTTTGTAAAAAGAAACTAGTAAGCTTTCTAAGAAATCCTTTAAATCCTCAGCATTACACAATAATACAATTCCCTCTTTACGGATTCACTTATACCTTTACTGAATCAGAAGATGATGTTGGGGGGAAAGTTGCTTTTCAAATGTAACCATAATAGAATTTTCCCTGTAGCTTTCAAATAATTGTGAAATCACTTTGTGATGTTTATTTCAGAAGCTTAGCCATGACAGCACAATCATAAATATTTTCCCCTATGTCAACCATTTTAGATGATAGACAGATCTATCTAGTACATTTTGTTTTCTTCTAAAATCTCAAATACTACCCAAGTCAGCTCTTTTTAAAGCCGTGGCCTAATAAGCAATTGGATATTTAATTGCTTTATTGCAAATAAAATGCCTCATCTTTGTTTCAACTTTTTCTCAAATTACCAGTGACATTCAGTACACTTTTATGTTACATTGTTAATGAAAGTTTACCTGTGGGTCTAAAAATAGAGACAAAAGGCAATGAATTGACTGGAAAACTAACCATTAGGGATATTAATTTTTTGGAAACAGTAGTTTTATTCTGAATAGTGTACACTACCTGAAGGCTTGAAGGTTGCATTTACCACAGTGTCTGAACTCCATAGTGGAAATGTCTACAATAGCAATCATCACTTAATGAGAAATTACTACTTATTACACCAGGTACTGAGTGAATTAGATTAGTAATTGCATTTTATCTCTCATTAATCTCATGTAAATAATGTTAATTCTCCACTTTACAGATGAGGAAACTGATGACCAGAGATTAGATAAGATGCTCAAAATCACACAATAAGGGCAAAGCCAAGATTTGAAGCCAGATGTGTGTTCCTAATCACTTTGACCTAATTACTGGGAGAAGCATAATAATAAAGACAATTTATTGTGACCTGTATATTATGTATTAATGACTAAACAGCATTTTTGCATATTCAGAAAAATCTCTGTAAGTGCTATTATTTGATAGGTATTATTCTGCAACATATTTTCTTACTCAGCATAGTTCTAATTATCCATTTTGTTATATAATATTACATTGTATGAGTATAATATCAATTATTTTATCTTTTCCTATTGATGAACAGAGTATTCTTCAAAATTTTCTTGGCTATTCTTCAGCACCTCTTCATTTACATAAGTTTTATGGTATGTTTATCAAGTTCCTGATTAATCATGTTGGAATATTTTGTGGAATTGTTTTGCATTTGTATATTAATTTAGCAAAATTGGCATATATATGATATTGAGCCTTCATGTCATGAAATGGTATATCTCTGCATTTACTAAAGTAATATTGTATGTTATTAGTAATATTTTAAAACTTTTTCAACATGCCCTGTACGAATTTTCTTGCATGTATTCCTAGGAACCTTAGGGTTATCATTGATTTTTTTTTTTTTGTATGGTATATTTACTTTCTAATTTGTTATTACTCTTATGTGACAAGGGTATTGATTGAGTGTTGATCTTGATTAAACAATCTTGCTGAATTCTCTAACTTGTTCTAATAGTTTTTCTATGAATTTCTGAGATTTTCTTTGGAATATTATATTTTTACCAGTATGGGCTGTTTTATCTCTTTCTTTCTAGTTCTTAGACATCTTAACTCCTTTATTTTTGTTTTGTTTTATTTACATTGATTGTGGCCTTCAGAAAAGTTTGGAGGGAAAGTGGTGATCTAACATCTTGTCTTAGATTTTTAAAATAATGTCTATCAAGTTAAAAATTGGGAGTTCTTTAATTTTTGTTGAGAGTTTTAATAATAATGAATAATGAATTTTATGGATTTTTTGGTAAATACAATGAGATGCAGATAATAGGTTTTCATCTTTAAGTTACTAATGTGGTGTATTCATTTTTAGATTTTCTTTTCCATTGAACCATCCTTGCATTCCTGATGTACATTATATGATGCATTAAGAAATACCTGCTATATTTTCTTCCAGACTTTAACATCTATGTTCATTGTCAGGTAGATCTCGTATTTTAATTTTTTATACAACCCTTATCAAATTACTACAAAGAACATTTTAGCTTCTTTCAGAGAATTGGGTAATTTTTTTTTCCATTTTCTGAAATAGTTTGTAGAAATCATAAAACCCTCTGAGCCTGGATATCATTTTCAAGCAGACTTCAAATTGACAATTGAATTTCTCTGATGGTTATTTATTTGTTCTGGTTTTATGTTTTCTCTTGAGTAGTTTTTGTAATTTATGTTTCTTGAAAATTATCCATTTTACCCAAGTTTCAAAATTTACTGTATTACATTCATATTATTCTGATTTAAGATTTTATTGTATCTTTGTTTTTTGAATTCTTAATATTGTGTATATGTATATTTTATTTTGGCATATCTGACTTATAGGTTGCCATTTTACTAGTTTGTCAGTAAAAAACTAGCTTTTGGTTTTATGTATATTTTATTACATATTGTTTTGTATTTCATCAATTTCTGCTTTTCTCTTATTCCGTTTTTTCATGGTATTTAATTTTACTTATTTGTGAAAATGTGTTGAGAATGTATTATAGACCAGGCACAGTTTAGAGATTTGGCATACACTTAGTACAAAATTTCAGTAGCTATTAGAAACTTAATGACTCTTTTGTAATTTTTTTCATTTTTCATTTTCATGGATACATCACAGTTGTATATATTTATGGAGTACATGTGATATTTTGTTACAAGCATACAATGTGTAATGATCAACTTTGGGTAATTGGGATATCCATCACTTCAAACATTTATCATTTATTTGTGTTGGGAACATTTCAAATCTTCTCTTTTACCTATTTTGAAATTTATAACAAATTACTATTAACTATATTTGTCCTATTGTGCTACAGAATACCTGATCTTATTCTATCTATTTTTGTACTTATTAGCTGAGCCCTGTTCATTCCTCCCCACTACCCTTCTCAATCTCTGGTAACCACCATTCTATTCACTATCTCTATGAGATACACTTTTTAGCTCCCACATATGAGTGAGAATGTGAAGTATTTGTCTTTCTGTACTTGACTTACTTCACTGACATAATGTCCTCCAGTTATATCTGTATAGCTTCAAATGACAAGATTTCAATCATTTTTATGACTGAATGATATTCCATTCATTACACACGCACACACGTAAACATATATACGTATACACAGACACACACACACACACACACTCCACATTTTCTTTATCCATTAATCCATTGATGGATACTTTATTATGGCTACTGTGAATAGTGCTGTAAAAAACATGGGAATGCAGATATTTCTTTGACAGATGCATTTTCTTTCTTTTGGGTGTATATCTAGCAATAGAATTGCTGAATCATATGATGTTACAGTTCTATTTTTAGTTTTTTGAGGAGCCTTCATATTGTTTTCCATAATGGCCATACTAATTTACATTACCACCAACCAGTATACTAGCATTGCCCTTTCTCCACCTTCCTACCAGCATTTGTTATTTTCTGTCTTTTGGATATAAGCCATTTTAATTCGGGTGATACGATATCATATGGTGGTTTTGATTTGCATTTCCCTGATGATTAGTGATGTTGAGTATTTTTTCATATACCTGTTGGCCAATTTTATGTATCCTTTTGAGAAATTCAGATCTTTTGCCCATTTAAAAATTGGATTATTATTATTATTTGCTATTGAGTTGTTTGAGTTCCTTATATATTCAGGTTGTTAACTTCTTGTCAGATAAATAGTTGACAAATATTTTCTTCCATTCTGTATGTTTTCTCGCTACTTTCTTGATTGTTTCCTTTCCATTGCAGAAGCTTTTTAGCTTGATGTAATCTGATTTGTCAATTTTTGCTTTGGTTGCCTGTGTTTTTGAGGTCTTACTCAAGAAATCTTTGCCCAGACCAGTGTCCTGAAGCATTTGACCTGATGTTTTCTTCTAGTAGTTTCATACTTTCGGGTCATAGGTTTAAGTCTTTAATTCATTTTGATTTTATTTTTGCATATGATGAGAGATAGGGGTCTAGTTTCATTCTTCTGCATATGGATATTGAGTTTTTCTAGCACCATTTGTTGAAAAGACTGTCCTTTCCCCATTGTATGTTTTTATGCCTTTGTGTAAAGTGAGTAGGCTATAAAGTGTGGGTTTATTTCAGCGCTCTCTATTTTGTTCCATTGGTCTGTGTCTATTTTTATGCCAGTACCATGCTTTTTGGTTGCTATAGCTTTGCAGTATATTTTGACATCAAGTAGTGTGATGCCTCTAGATTTATATTTTTTGGTCAGGATTGCTTTGGCTAGTCTGTTTTCTTTTGTGATTGCATACAAATTTTAGGATTTCCTATTTCTGTGAAGAATGTCATTGGTATTTTGACAGGGATTGCATTGAATCTGTGAATTGCTTTGAGTAAGATGGGCATTTTTACAATCTTAATTATTGCAATTTATGAACATAGGATATCTTTCCAATATTTTATGTCCTCTTCAATTTTTTAAAATCAGTGTTTCATGGTTTTTATTGCACAGATCTTTTACTTTCTTGGTTAAGTTTATTCCTAGGTATTTTTGGATAGCTATTATAAATAGCTTTCTTGATCTTCTTTTTTGAGATTGTTTGCTGTTGGCATCTAAAAATGCTACTGATTTTTGTATGTGGATTTTGTATACTACAACTTTACTGAATCTGTTTATCAACGCTAACATTTTCCTGGCAGAGTCTTTAGGATTTTTTTAAGAGTCTTTAGGTTTTTCTAAATACATGATTATATTGTCTGCAAACAAGGACAACTGGACTTACTCCTTTCCAATACAGATGTCCTTTATTTATTTTCCTCGTCTCATTGCTCTGGCTAGGACATCCAGCACTATGTCAAATAAAAGTGCTGAAAGTGGGCATCCTTCTTTTTCCAGATCTCATCTTTTGCAATTTTATCAGCAAATGGTAAAGGTAACATAGAACATGGTTCTTTGACTTATAAATATTAACATTTACTTAGGTTGTTGATAATTACATTTTTGTTCCATGGTCTTTATTGAATATATACTACTAAAAACTTGGCATAGAACCATTGGAAAAATACAAAATGTTTTCTTGGAAACAGCAAAATTTCTAATCCATATACATATTTCAAGGTAAATATTTTATACCTGTGACTACAAGATCATTTTTGCTAAATAGTACAGCTTAAAGATACCATAATGATAACCTTTAGATTAACCAACATCTTTGATCTAGGATCAAGGAAATTTGATTTCCCTCAATCCCTTATTTTTCATATTGAGCAGTTGAAGTAATCAGTCATTTTTGTGACACAGCAGCATCCAGGTTACAATAGTTCTCCCGTTTTTTATGGTTCTAGACACTTCTCCTACCTATCTTCCCCCAACCCTCTGGTTTGGTAACTATTTCTCTGAAGAGTCTTTGTTTCTTTGGTACATTTTTTTTCCATGTATAATTGATTTATTCTGGTCATTTAAAATTCCTATTAAATTTTCTAAATGCTTTTCCTTGCCCAAATTTATTTTTCATCTCATTACTTGAAAGTATAATTTTCTCTCATAGTGAAATTAAAAGCAATATATTAAAGTGGGAAGTATGAGGTAAAATATTAAAACAACCAAACTCAAGGGCATTTGGCATTTCTGAGAGTGAAGCAGCTTAAATACCACAGCAATGTCACTTGTTTTTCATTGATGAGAAGCACAAAATTATTTCCTTTGTCCCATGCCTTTCCCTTGAATTCACATATCTTTTTGCTGAAATGAATCCTTTCATAGTTCTTTTAATGAGTGCCTGTGGTTGTTAAACAGTCTTAATGTTTTATATTTTGTAATATCATCATTTTATCTTCAACATTGCATGATGGTTTCTCTGGGAGTAAAATTTTATATTGGCAGTTATTTTTCCTCATCACTTTAAAGGGCATTGCTTCAGGTTCTTCTACCATTTATTGTTGATGATCAGAAATCTTCTGTATATGTGATAGTAACTTCTTTACAGGTCAGACTATCTTTTGTCTCTGCTAAATTTTAAGATTGATATTTTGAAGTTTGACTAAAATGTCTAGGTGTAGGACTTACTTGTATTTATGTTTCTGAATACTCATAGGGTACTTTCAACTGAGGATTCTCATTTTTTTCTGATTCTGGAAAACTCTTGGATATTAATGTTCAAATACAATTATTCATTTAAAAAAATCTCTAAGCATAGGTTCTGAATTTTAAGTAGGCCTTTGAAGCTAGAGGCTCTCAAACCATCTGCCCTGATTCTTAAATGCTCCTTTACTAGTTTTGATTACTTTTTCTCTTTTTGCTGGCTTCTGGGTAAATATTTTGGTATCAAAATCTAATTCACTAAAACATTTTCCAACTGCCTCAAATCTAAAGTTTATCCTATCCTTTGAATTTTTCATTTTAAAACACTAATTTTTTTAAATATTAGTTTATTTTTATATTCACCTGTTCTTTTCTCCGTTCTGCCTGATTTTGTGTCATGATTTGTTTGATTTTTATACATGTGATTTCATCTATCTTCCTGAATATTTTAAACATGTTTGTTTTGAAGTCTTTGTCAAACTATTTTATAAAATTAATTTCACCACAGTAAACTCATTCTGGATATTGATATGTTGGCTGTCTTCTCAGTGTTATATTTATTCACATGTTTTGGAATTTTGATTCACAGGCTAATTTTGAGTGAATTTTTTGTTTGTGTTTTTCTGTCTCTTACTCTCTGTTCATGTATGTTCATTCTCTCTTACTCACTTTCTCTCTCTGTATGAGCTTCTTTTTGTGGCTGGTATTTTTCAGTTGATGTCCACCAGGGCTCCCAGGACAAAACCACATTTTAGGTGATGGTTTGGAGCTCCTGCCCTATAGTAAAATAATGCAGAGCCAGTCTCCAGGCCAGTAGCAGCTTATTTCAGATCTTTGTCTAGACAGAGGCTGTGTGTGATGTCTCTTAAATCTGTAGGTTTTTAGCTTCATATAACCAGGTTTTCTCAGTAGGGCACTGTTGACATTTTGGACCAGATGATTCTTTGTTGTGTAGAGCTGTCCTTTGCATTGTAGAATGTTTAGCAACATCCCTAGCCTCTACTCACTAAACGCAAGTAGTGCCAACTTCCCTCCAGTTATGACAACCAAAAATGTCTCCAGACATTGGCCAAATGTCCTCTGGGGAACAAAGTCACTGACTCCCCTTGATAACCAATGGTAAAACCTCTAAACCCTGGAGTCAGTTGGCAATGTCTGATTTTATCTTCCTTTATCAAGGAAAGGGTGCCAAATCCAGTCCAGCTTCAAGCCTAAAGCCTGGCTTCAGCCTTTCATAGTAAGTAGAGGACTTTTCATCTCCCATTGGAAAGAAATTTCTCTGTCTCACTGCCTGATTTGGGGCTCAGCACCCATCAGGCTGTGGCTTCAATCACACTCACTATTACTAGTCCCTGAGGATGTATATCTTAATTTATATTCTGGCATTTTCTTTTCAGTATTCTTTTGTTATATTTCACTTATCACAACTGCATGTTTCAAGCAGTGGGGACACCATATAGCATGAACTTAAAATTCTTTCTTAACCAGAAGTCATAGAAGAAAGTTTTTCAAAAAATGTTTGTGTTTTTTTAATTGCACTTCTTGATAGTTCAATATTTTAGATGCCTTATTACCTTACTGCCCTGACTTGATTATGCTTTTGCTTCTTCTTTGTGATTAACAAAAGTCTCCATAAACCTGCTTTATTTGTAGTCAAATTCTATATTTGGAGTATTGATGAGACTAATAAAAATTAGATATTTTTGAATGATTTCTACAGACATCTCTATGACTTTGTGTATGACCTCATCAGAATTGAGCACAGGCATTGCATTTGGGAAAGTAAGACAATTAGGAGGTTGTCCTACAAAGTCAGAGCGAAGGAAGACTGTAGTTAGTTATAATACAGAGGGACAGTGAAGACTGTGAGGGAGAGGAGGGCAGCAGGAGGCTTAGACCTTGCTGGAAAATCCTCAGGAATGAAGTGAAATGTAGCCAAGTTGGAACCTACCCCAGCCCTTTCCCTCCATGTTAAAGTTAGTTAAATCAATTCCAGTGCCTATTTATAGTTAAGCCTTGGTTTTGATTAATGATGTTGGAGAGAGATAGGAAAGTGGGGAGGAAGACTGTTAGGAGGAAGGGAGGAGGCAAAGCTGCTGAGACTGATATGCTCATCTGTTGTTTGAATCCTACTCTTTGTCACACACAGATTTCTGGCCAAATATGATAAAAAATTATTTTTATTAGAGGGCAGTAATCCATGTCAACATTTTCACTGTATGCCAAGTGAAGAAATCAAATACCTAAACACTGAATTAACCATACGATAAATCATGGTTCCCTTTTTCATTGAGTCATCCAGCATGCATCGTCATGGACACAACCTAAGATTTAAATGTCTTTAGAAGTTATGCTTTTATACGTTAACATAAATGAAATTATTAAAACAAACCCGCATTAATGGTTAAGCATAGATTGCTTTTGAGCCACAAAGAGCTTTACAGACACACAACTGGTCCAACATTTAATATTGTCTGGAGAAAAACAAGATTTGAGAGTCATAAGGACTTGCTTAAAGGTGCACAATATCTTGGTTGCAGAGCAGGGACTAGATCCCTTGTCTTCCCTCCAATCCAAAGATCTTGTTACTTCTGCCCAAAAGATAATCAATTTTAATTTTGGTAGCTAGCCATAAATACTTTTCTGGTTGACTTATTCTCTGCTTTTAACGTTGGAAATAGATTAAAGTTTATAGTTCTCATAAATTAGCTTCAGTTACTAAGGAGATTAGTGTATTATTAATCCCTCCTATTTTTTAAAAAATCTTTTACTAAAACCCACTTTCCTTGAAAAGTGATATTTTCTAAAGATTTAACTCTCCAGCTATGCACTCAAACACAGAGGATTGTGAATAGGGATTGTCAGCATTAAAAAAAACCTTTTCTTTCCTGGTAATCATGAATTTAAATATTATAGACAGGTAGAGGGACACACAGTGACTATGCTCCTACTTCCACTTAGGTGGTTATGTAAAACGTCTTTTCCTTGATATATGTAATTGTTGTTGACTCACAGTAATTTTATTTTATGTCAGAATCACAACAGCATGGGTTGGGTAATGACTACCCATTTGTTTATCCACAGGAAAATGGTACTATGTACGAAGCAAGTTCATTTTATAGGACAACTGAATTTTTATTTCATAACTTCATCTTCTTTTTCTCTTTAGTGATTTCTCTTTGTGACCCCATGCATATTGTGCAGATTAATTAATCATGCATGAGCTCGGTACAATCTACAATGATTCACTGGGTAAGGTAGTTTTAGGAAATGCATTGTATTATAAATGTGGAGATGGGATAGACACCTAGAATAGATCAGCTATCAGTGAATGTCCTTAATCATAGTCATATAGATTTCTGCTTACTAAAATGGAGTCATATATTTTGGTAGGATCCTTCATTTTGAAGGAAAGCTGTCATGCAATGTAGTCTATCTGTGTATGTGTATAAAGCTGTATTAATTTTCTGTTGTTGCTGTTACAAATTACTACAAACTTAGTGGCTTGGAAAAGCACAAATTTGTTATCTTACAGTTCTGGAAGTTAGATGTCTGAAATGGATTTCACTGAGCTAAAGCTAAGGTGTTTGCAGTACTTTGTTTATTCTGGACGGTCTAGGGAAGAAGTTGTTCCACTGTGTATTCCAGCTTCTATTATAGAATCTGCCTGCATTCCTTAGTTTGTGGCCCCTTCCTCCATTTTCAAAGCCAGCAGTATACCTTCTTCTATTTTCTCTCTGACAATGCTTCTGTTATCACATTTCCTTCTTGCTCTCCTGCCTTCCTCTTTCCCTTATAAAGACTCTTGTGATTATTGTGAAGCCCTAAGGAGTTAAAAGAAAATTGGAAAATGGGCTTACCTGGCAGGAACAGAAATAGGTAAGGGGTGCAAATGTTTTGAGAAACGGGGTCAACCACAGAAGGCTCACTGGCACCCATAGCATCCTGTTACAAGCATTCAGCTCATAGCCCACCTGCATTCAAGCATTCTGTCTGCAAGCATTCAGTTCAAGCAGCATGACCTTATAAAACTCCCCTTCCAGCCCCTGACTCTGCAGATAGCAGACAGCCTTCTTTCTGCTGTCTTGCAATGTATCTCCCCTTTTCCTCTAAATAAATCTGCCTTTCTAAACTCATTACTATCTTGGTAAATTCCTTTACCACCCATGCACTGGCTTCAGATAGTCATTAACCATGACAATTATATTGAGCCTACCTAGATAATCCAGGATTATCCCTCATCTCAAGGTCCTTAACTTAATCACATCTTCAGAGTCCCTTTTGCCATGTAAAGTAACACAATCAAAGGTTCAGTGGAAATCTTTGGCAGGAGGTTATTTTGCCTATCACAAAGGTATATGAAATTGGGAGACTATTTTGAAATAGCCTGTACTCGTGCAACTTTGCATGATGAATATGACACATACTATTTATGTATTTTCTATAGCAGCAATCTCTATAGCACCAATGGTCAATGTAAGCTACAAATGCAAGCCACATCTAGAAATTCAAATTTTCTAGCAGCCATATTTAAAACATAGGTGAAATTCATGTTAATTATATATTTTATTCAGTAGATCCAGAATATTATATCAACATGTAGTCAATATAAAAATATCAATGAGATATCGATATGCTTTATTTTATAATGTCTTCAAAACCCGGAATGTATTTTAAACCTACAGCATATCTCCATATGGATTAGACACATTTCATGTGCTCAATAGCTGCATGTGGCTCATGGCTCTTACTTTGGGAAGTACAACTCTGTAGCCAAGGTTTTTATAGCTCCACACCCATTTAAGAGTTATATTGTCTACTCAAAGGAATGTGATATGATGGCTAAGACATTGAATAAGACCAGGGTTTCTCAACACTGACAGTACTGACATTCTAGATCAGGTAGTTTTCGGTTGTGGGAAGCTGTCCTTTGTATTGTGGGATGCTTAGCAATATCTCTGGCCTCTACCACTAGATTCCAGGAGCAGACCTCCAGTTGTGACAACCAAAAAGTCTCCAAATATTGCCAAATGTCCCCTGGGTGGCAAAATTGTGCCTAGCTGAGAACTACTAGGCTAAACATAGAAAGTGTGTTCGTCTGTTTTGTGTTGCTATGAAGGAATGCCTGAGACTTGGTAGTTTATTAAGAAAAGAGGTTGGCTGGGCGTAGTGACTCACACCTGTAATCCTAGCACTTTGCGAGGCTGAGGTAGGCAGATCACTTGAGGTCAGGAGTTCGAAACTAGCCTGGCCAACATGGCAAAAACCCGTCTGTACTAAAAATACAAAAAATTTAGCTGGGCATGGTGGTAGGTACCTGTAATCCCAGCTACTTGGGAGGCTGAGGCAGAAGAATTGCTTGAACAGGGAGGTAGAGGTTGCAATGAGCTGAGATCATGCCATTGCACCTCAGCCTGGGCAACAGAACAAGACTCCATCTCAAGAAAAAAAGAAAAAGAAAAGAGGTTTATTTGGCTCATGGTTCTGCAGGCTGTACAAGAAGCATGGCACTGGCATCTGCTTGGTTACTGGCAAGGGCTTTTGTGCTGTGCCAAAACATTTTGGAGAGAGTCAAAGGGGGAATCAGTCACTTGGGAAGGGGGACCAAACCCGGGGTGTACTTGTTATAACAACCCATTCTTGCCAGAACTAATCCATTCCCTTGAAAACTAATCTGCTGTCACTAGAGTGAGAACAGCACCAAGCCATTCATGAGGAATCTGCCCCTATGTCCCAAGCACCTCTCCCTAGGCTTCGCCTCCAACACTGCTACACTGTGGGCCAAATTTCAACATGAGATTTGGCGAGGATGAATAAACTATCCAAGCCATAGCAGAAGGGTTGGATTTGAATTCTGTTCTCCATACATTACTGTGACCTTGAAAGAAGAACCACTTTAAATTGTTAACATAGTTTCGTCCTCTTTAAAATGTGAAAAGTATTATCTAGGCTGCTTGAGCCTCAAAAGAGACAGTGTAGATAAAACAGCTCTGTAAACTGTAGATACTCTATAAGATAAACTCAGCATTGTTTTTATTTATTTATGTTCAGCACTTGAATGTAAATACAGCTATTTCGGTACTGATGTATTTTCTCATAATATTTAACTTATTTTTAATGCCCTATTTATAACAATTGGACTACAGTGTAGACAAGATGTTTTATTTTCCTGTCTATGGGTGCTCATGGGAGTACAGAAATAAGTAGAAATGGGTCTTTTCAATGGGTTGATCAAATTTGAAATAACTGGGAGTTGTTCTGTGGCCTTCTCAGCTCTCACAGGGTACACCTGCCTAAGGAACTTGCAGAGATATTCTGTAAATTACTTTGACCCAACAATTATTGAACACCCATTCCTGTTAGGAATAGTGCTAGGTCCTGGGAGTAGAAAAAAGAATGAGACAAGGTTCTATCCCTCAGAGTGCTTGCAAGACTAGTAGGAGAAAAGGCATAGACATTAATGGAAAGTATTTGGATGGAAGTGGTACTTGGAAAAGAGTCAGGAGAATGCAAAGAGGAGGTTGCAAAACAATGTTTACGGGAAGGTCAGAGAAAGGCCTGAGAAAGGTACAGAATGAAAAAGTGCGTGGACTGGTTTGACATTTTGGGAAATGGAGCATAGCATGAAGGAAAGAGAGAGAAAAGGAGAACATAGGAGCATAGCCTCCCTAAGAAAGGCGGGTCCCCTTTTGCAAAGGCCAATTCTTGGGAGGAGTAAGCTAGGAGTTCTTAGCAACTGGGAATGGGTCCACCAGCAGTAAGAGGCTGTGGCAGCACCACAGCATCCACTACAGGCTCTAACGTGTCTCTACCTTTTTTTTTTTTTTTCATTATTGCCCCCTCAAGGAAGCTTTTTAAAACATGTTTTCTCAATGTTCCCAGCCCCCACCCATGAAATTTAAATAGCACAGATATCCTATTTATCTACCTGTGTATTTCTGTGCTTTGTACATAAAAATAATATGCTTTTTTCACCTCTTCCAATAATCAATTTTCACTCCCTTGGTGGTGATATTGCCTAGTTGAGAATATATGTGCTACACTTGTTACTCATGAGTTGTGTTCTTGGCTTTGGTTCCCTTGACTCAAAAGGTTTTAATAATCATTCTGCGTTTCAGGGTGATATGGTTTAGCTCTGTGTCTACACTGAAATCTCTTGTTGAATTGTTAATTTCCAATGTTGGAGGAGGGGCCTGGTGGAAAGTAATTGAATCATTGGGGTGGATTTCCCCCTTGCTGTTCTCGTGATAGTGAGTGAGTTCTCATGAGATCTGGTTGTTTGAAAGTGTGTAGCAGTTCCCCCCTTGGTTCTCTTTCTCCTGCTCTCGCCATGTAGGACGTACCTCTTCCTCTTCACCTTCCTCCATGATCGTAAGTTTCCTGAGGCCTCCCCAGCCTTGCTTCCTGTACAGCCTGTGGAACTGTGAGCTAATTAAACCTCTTTTCTCTATAAATTACCCAGTCTCAGGTAGTTCTTTATAGCAATGTGAGAATGGACTAATACAAAGGGGCCACACTGAAACAATCCCTTTCTCAACATTTGGGGAAGAAGGCTGAAGTAAGAGTTTCTGAGAGGTATGGGGGTGTGATCCTGCTTGTGTGCCACATGTTTGCCCAGAAGGTCCTTGAGGATAGAGTTGGGGTGGAGGTGGCTAGGTGGGCCATGGAAAAAGTCCTATTTACTGAATTTGCCATATAGAGAAGTGGGTGGTGCCCGCACAGGGACCATATGTGCCAGTGGTCTGGGAGCCCTGGATGTGGTGCCATGATGGTCTGCAGACCAAAACCCTTCCTGGTTCCTGCCAAGGGTTCTTGGCCTCATCTGGGGTTATTAGGCGAAGGCCCAGCTAAAAGTAATGTAGAAACTTGTTTTCTGTTTTGCTGTTTTTCTTGGTATATGTAACTCTCCCAGGAACCTGTGGGCAGGGTACGGAGGGTGAATACAGTCAGGATTTAGCCCAAAGCTATCAAACAGCACCAACCATTGACTCTTCCTAAGAGTGTGATTCCATTTTCTCTTTTTCAAAGAATGACAGCCTGGTCACAAACTACATTGCCAGAAGAATGATGGGATTGATGCTCAAAAGAGTTATATTTGAATTATAGACAGGGAATGCCAAGGAAGAAATGCTGTGAGAAACCTCCGCATTTGTCCTTTATCATTTACTCTTTAAAAAGCTCTGTCAGAGCTTCCCAGAACCTTCTATATTAGATAGGGCTCTGGTCGGTAGTAATCTAAGCTGATTGAACTAGCTAAAGGACATTTTGTGAAAGTGTGTAGGAATGTCTGTGGGTCTCAAAAGCAGGGATGGAGCCAGATCTCAGAAAAGGCTGAAACCTAAAGTTAGAATTATATATGCATTATTCCAGAATCTCTGATTGCTATGTATTTGCTTTATTCATCTTTCTCTGTTCACTGTCCTCAGGTTATACCAAATGAGCCCTGCTCCTCACAGAGCCTGCTAACAGTTCTTCAGCCTTGCAGTCTTAATTCCCAGATGCAAGAGTGTGATCAACCCTGCTTGGGTCAGGTTAACACTTGAGTTTGGTCACACATAATGGAACAAATATGGTTGCTGTAGGCCAACCTTTGGAATAGGGATGCAGTGAGTAGATTAGTAGATGGAAGGTCCCAGAGAAAATAATATCGTATTGTTGGCTTCTGAAGCTATCTGCTACAGGCAGTGGTCACTGATTTTTTTCAGCCGGAATAAACCATTCAATTTCAATAAATTATGGGCATTTTAGAGAATGGAAACTTTAGTGTTTAAACAATGTTCTTTCCTTTTTCTAAGTTTACAGCTAGTAGGCTCAGTTGGATGGTATGTAAACAAGAAGTGATAACTTAAGAGTGAGAATGTAGAAGGACTAGCTGGATCATAGTGCCACTTACTGAAAGAACACTGAAGAACACTGAAAGAACACTGGAGTTGCATCACTATGGATGCTGAGTTATTGTAGACCTCTCCTCTATGACAAGTGTTATTTCTTCCCGTCTTAGTCAGTTCAGGCTGCCATATAACAAATGTCTTTGACTGGGTGGCTTATAAACAATAGAAATTTATTTATTATGGTTCTGGAGGCTGGAAGTCCAAGATCAGGGTGTCAGCATGGTTGGGATCTGGTGAGGGTCTACTTCCTGGTTCATAGATGGACAACTGTCTTCTTGCTGTGCCCTCACATGGCAGAAGGGGCAAATGAACTATCTAGGGCCTTCCAAAGGCTCCACCTCAAAATAGCACCACATCGGGGACTGGGTTTTAACATGTGAATTTAAGGGGTACACAAACATTCCGTTTATAGTATCTCCCATCCCAAGTAACAGCTGTTTAGATCAGAAGTGGATACCTGACCCAAATGACAACCTGGTTTTTCTCTTCTGAAATTTAGAATTGAGATTGGAAGACCTTAGTCAGTTTGGACATCTACAATGTACCAGAAGCTAGCAGTTGGGTGTACAGTATTTAAAAAGAGAGAAGTTGTTGCTCACATAAAACATGCATTTCAGCTTTATATTCAGCTATGTGCAGGCAAACAGACACGTGGAATTATGATGATTTTCACTTCCTCCTGAAGTCAACCGTACATGTGGCTCTTCCAGGTCTGTGAGATTGAGATCACATTATCAGTGATCACACTAGGAAGATTAAGCTAATTTGAGGTGAATTTTTATTACTTACAACCAAGAATGTATGTGTATCTCTGTATATGAAATGTTTTTGATAATTTATTTGGTTGGTTGATTAGTCTCCATGTTCTTAAAAAGAGGGTAAGTTCTTTGAGGCCTTTATTTTTTCTTGTACTTTTCTGTCCACAGGGTGTACCACCCACTATGCTTGGCATATTATAGTCACTCAGTTGTCACTGGGTGTCGTCTGGTGCCCCTGAGCACTCAGTGATATGAAGTGAGAGAAAGAATGGTTATAAGTTGAGGGAACTCCAAGGAAACTTGATGGAGTGAGTAGCCTTGAAGGATGAAAAACTTTTAAGTGGAAATGGAAGGGCAAGAAGCAAGAAGGGCTATTGTAAAGAGGGGATTTACTGCTTGTTGGTTTGAATTGAAAAAATTCATTGTGCATTTCCTTTGGAACGTTTTTGAAGAAGATTTTTTCTCAGCTGCAGAGTGAATATTAGACAGGGACATATAAATTATTAGATCTTCACTAGATCCCAACTAGTGATTCATTCCTTGGAAAGATAAGCTTTAGCAACTACATCTTTTGCCCTAACGGGAATAATCCTATTTGTTCCTCGTCATGCACTAAGTCAAGGGGAAAGAATGCTGGATAACTTTTTCTCATTGTTTTGTTCAGAAATGTAGTTACACTCCGTTTTAACAAGCACATTACGCCCTGGCTTCTTGCGATTTTTCTTAAAGGTGTGTTTCATTCCCTAGAAGGTCTTCTGTTTTCTTGTAAAGCGTCTTTTATTATGGGTTCTTAGTAATTGTTCCCTTCAATAGTTAGAAAAGTTATCTTTTAGAACCCTAGCTGTAGAGCTCTTTCCTCTTTATGCTAAGATGGATTATATGAAAACAGTCTGATTAAAACTAATGCATATTTAGAATTAAAACACAAAAAGTTGCACACAAATGTTTATAGTAGCAATACCCATACTAGTCAAATAAGAGAAACAACTCAAGTGTCTGTTAACTCGTGAATGGATTAATAAAATATGGTACATCCATAAAATGCAATATAATATAGCAATAAAAATGAAGTACTGGTATATACTACAACATAGATGAACTTTGAAAACATTATACTAAGTGAAAGAAGCCAGACACAAAAGACCACATGTTCTATGGTCCCATTTATATGAAATGTCTAGGACAGGCAAATCCATAAAGATAGAAAGTAGGTTATTGGTTGTCAGGGCCTGGGGAGAGGTTGGAGGAGGGGATGGGGCAGGACTGCTAATGAACATAGATGGGATTTCTTTGTGTGGCGAACAAATATTCTAAAATTAAGTGTGACTATGGTGGCACAACCCCGTGAATATACTAAAAACCTCTGAATTTTATCATATATATCATGTGATTATATCATATGTAAATTACACCTTCATAAATCTGTTTACAAAATAAAAGACATTTCTGTGTGTATATGTATGTATGTTTCTGTGTGCATATATTTACATATATTTATGATGTTTCAGATTTTGGCAACTGCAGCGAGCATCATTACCATGGGCACTTCCTCCATATGACCACTGGAGGAATTTAGAGTGCATATAACAATCCAGGGCTCTGCCATTGGCTGTGTGAATTTGGATGGGTCAATTCATCTTTCTCAACCTCAGTTCCTCACCTGAAAAATGGGGATAAGAAGCCACCTTTGCACGGTCCCTATAAGAATTAAATGAAATAGTATATGTGAGGTGAGGTGACTCACTCATTAGGCACAGCAGGCACAGTGCCTGGGGCTCATAGTACTTCAAGGGCCCGTGAAGATGTTTTAATTTCTTTTAAACGCAGAAGAAAGAAAGATGTCCTTTTAGGTCCAATAAAAAGTTTTAATGTATAATACTAATTTATTTGTCTTTACACCAATGTGGTCAAATAACATATTTTGTAATTTTTTTTTCTGGAGGAAGAGACCCATGAAACAAAGGTACCTCAGGCCCATGGAAGGCATCATTGGCACTTGAACGTGGGAGCTCAATGACGCAGGCTGGGTTTCTCTTATTGCTCTGCAAATTCAACAAAAACCTCCTCTAAAATCATACCAACAATTTAGCAACAGTGCAAGCAAAAATCATACCAGCAATTTAGCAACAGTGCAAGCAGTCTGTGTTGAGCAGCTCACCTGCACACACCTGGAGGCATACACCTAGAGGAGAGGAGGAACACTGGGTTGGCCAGCCTGGGTTACTGGCAGTTTCTTCCATTTAGTAGTGCCCAGCCTCCTCTTCTAGGGCATCTTTGCCACCATTGCTCCCATTTGTTGCATCCCTGTTATGGACCAGACACTTCATATTCCTTATCTCTGATCCTCACAATCTCCTGTAAAGGTGAGTAGTGTCCTGAATGTAGCAGATGCTGTTGATGCCCTTTCCACTTTTCTTCTGCCTGATATTCCCCTCAGCTTTACAGTGTGCAGTTTTTGGTATGCTGATAGGTTGCCACTGCAAGGTCCTGCCATTGTCTTCTTTGCCATAGCTGCCTCTCCTCCTTCTCTTCCTTCTTAAAGTCTGCCTGAGGGCTTCCTCTGGCACCCCAGGAGCTTGCTTCATTGTATATAGAGGCAACCTGAAAGTGTCAAGGGGGGTTGACACCTCAGAGAACAGTCAAGTAATAGTGGATAGAAGTAAGTAGAAAAATGCCATAGCCCCCTCCCATCTAGTGAGTGATTCTAAGCTGTGTTCCTTGTGGTTTCTCAGAGAGTGCTTGACAAGATTGAGCCCCACCTGTCCACAGCAGGAACCTGCTCATCTATGTACTTTTTAACTTTTTTTTCTTCTTTTCACATTTCACTTCCTCCCTTGGCCTCTTGAGATCACTTCCTACATAAACTCCCTGCATCCCCATACTTCTTCAGGGTCTTCTCTTGGTGGAACCCAAATTTAAGATAATGAGTTTGTAAATGTAAAAACTAAGGCTAGGGAGAAGTTGGGGAACTTGTCCCAGGACCACTGCCCCTAAGCAATGGAGCCAGGTTTGCAACCTACATCTATCTAGTCGCAGGGCATTCTGTCGTTCAGCCATTGCAGTAACTACTATTGCAAGCCAGGAGTTGCTTTTTTAATTATGATGGAATCTGCCATTCCTGGTGCCCCATAAGTGGTTAGCCATGCCTTAGGTGGGTGTATTAGTCCGTTTTCACACTGCTGATAAAGACATACCCAAGAATGGGAAGAAAAATAGGTTTAATTGGACTTACATTTCCACATAGCTGCGGAGGCCTCAGAATCATGGCGGGAAATGAAAGGTACTTCCTACATGGCAGCAGCAAGAGAAAATGAGGAAGATGCAAAAGCAGAACCCCCTGATAAAACCATCAGATCTCGTGAGACTTATTCACTACCACGAGAACAGTATGGGGGAAACCACCTCCGTGATTCAAATTATCTCCCATGGGTTCCCTCCCACAACACGTGGGAATTATGGGAGTACAATTCAAAATGAGATTTGGGTGGGGGCACAGAGCCAAACCATATCAGTGGGCAGAGACCACACAGCTGAAAGGACACAGAGTCATGATGTCTCATGGCCGGACTTGTCCAGCTTCAAAGTCTGGGTTTCTTCTCCAAAAGCCTCATGCTTCATGGTGGTTATGATGGTAGTGATGATGGTGGTGATGATGATAACATTGATGATGGTGGCCGACAGATTTGGTTGTCAAAGTTTACTAGGCACCAATTTTGAGCCTGGAAATGTGCAGTGTACCATAACCATGTCCTCAGATTTAATAATCCAATTTTGCAGAAAAAAATATTTTTACATTTTGAACACTAAAATGTACCAGAATCATTTTCTCACTGATACTATTGTTCTGTTACTTAAATTTATTTATACTTGAAGGAAAAGTATCATTTCAGTCACTGTGCTCATGCAATCCTGCCATGTTTGCCGGGTTACCTTAGGGTTACTTACTCTAGAGTTGTAGCTGTGAATTATCACTTTGTAAAACTGAAATATATTTATGCAATGGTAGTAAATGGAAGATTAATGAAAACCAGGCTTTATCTATTTTTGTCAAGTAAGGACAAAACATTCTTAAATAATAATCTGCTGTATCCACAAGATATAATTGCATACAGATTGCAGACTTAATTCTTAAATCAGTGTTTTTGAAGAATATACCCAAAGAAGAACCAAATGTGATTATTTCCCTTTGTTTTTCATTGAAGACTGTAGTATCAGATGTGTTGTTAGGCTTTTGCACTGGTTCACTCAAAACTTTCTTGAAAGAAGCCAGAGGATGACAAGTTATTTGTTGCCCCAGCTTTTTGGTTACAATCAAACATAAATTTAAGTAGACTGTAAAGTCACTGTCACAAGCTATACTTTTATAAATGGCCTAACTTAACAGTAACCAAGCCAACAATAAGTTGATTACATTCCTTCATGGCTATTTTAAAAATACATATTTATAAAGGAAGATGGAGATTTTAGATGCTGAACATAACCTCAGATTCTCAGTTACTTTGCCTATAATTCTGTTAGCTTCATGAATTTTTCTTCTGAGTAACTCAAACATCATCTAACCCATCTCTGAACACTAAATAATGGTGGAAATACCTTCTCAGCTTGCTTTTTATTAGGGAAAGAAGTATGGAATCAACTATTGTGCTGTAATCATCACCAGGGATCTGTCCTTTTATATCCATTCATTTCTGGATCTGACCTTTTCGGGGTACTTCAGAAACAAAATCCTGCCTCTAGAGAAGCTCCATCATTTGTACATTGTCACTGTTCAACATCTCTTTGGACCTCTGTTGATATCATTGCTTGAGATGACAGACTATGATAAGAGAAACAAGGTTCTCTATAAGGCAGCATTGACTGCAGGAAGAGGTGAGAATTGTAAGTTGTCAAAATGCAAAGGGCAAAAAGTATAGTCTGCCAGCAATATGTTCATACAGATTATTATATACACTTACTGTCTGTAACAGCTAAGCATTCAAAGATTACAATGAAGATGTTTCCAATATTTTTAAATGAGAACTATGAATTAGTTCATGAGTTGGCAACTGTAAGAACAAAATACTACTTCATCAAATTAATACTGACTGAGGCAGAAGGATTTGAGCATCTTCTTGTGAGAAATTCGGCCGGGCGCGGTGGCTCAAGCCTGTAATCCCAGCACTTTGGGAGGCCGAGACGGGCGGATCACAAGGTCAGGAGATCGAGACCATCCTGGCTAACACGGTGAAACCCCGTCTCTACTAAAAATATAAAAAACTAGCCGGGCGAGGTGGCGGGCGCCTGTAGTCCAGCTACTCGGGAGGCTGAGGCAGGAGAATGGCGTGAACCCGGGAGGCGGAGCTTGCAGTGAGCTGAGATCCGGCCACTGCACTCCAGCCTGGGTGACAGAGCGAGACTCCATCTCAAAAAAAAAAAAAAAAAAAGAATGAAACAAATAAGAAACAGACTGTAGAGAATGAAGTATTGAATGAAGTGGTTTTGCAATGTGGAATTGTAATCACTACATTTTGAGCAACATTTATGTTTTGCTAAGTGGTCTTCCTAATGTATTTAAGCGTTAAATTACTCCTCATATATAGCTTTCATTCGAAAGTGAAAGTGGTACCTAAATTAATCAATGACTAAACTTTCTATTGGGTCCAGATGAAGTTTTAAGATTTTAAAGAGTAAAACTGAGCCTCAAGAGACATAAAAGTAATTTAAGAAATGGTATCCTCACACTAATAAGATGCTCCCACTGTACTTTCCCCTATGTGTTCCCTGGACTATGTCTAAGGGAGATCCTGGTCATTGATTTCATTTTCACTCTAGTGATGTGACCTCATCAGGATCTATTCATTCACTCTCACAGGCTTCATTGATCCTGTTTGCTACAAGGACTGCTAAGACCCTTGGATCTACATGGACAAACCTTGCCTTCAGAGAGATCATAAAGCATGTACATGCTATCAATAAGTGGAAACTGCAACAAGAGTGCCTTCTTGGGGTTCTCAGAAGTGAATAACATAGCAAAGAGTTTAATAAAAATGCAAGACAACCTTTGGAGAACCATTACAAAGAATTCCACTAAGTGTAGCAGCTCTATCCTGGCAAATGTTTATTAATTCCCTCAGTTCATTAGTATAACTTCGATAAAGCTAAGCCACTTCCTATACAGTCCAAGTGGGTGTCACATTCAAATCAACACAAATTCAATAAACTGAATCTTTGTTGCTATCTTCCTTATGATGAAATTAAATTGCATAACACAGAGAAAATCATCCTGAAAATCTTCAACAATCTAAACTCCCAAATCCAAATCCTATTCATCACAGAGAACTGCCTTTGCATAATTTCTGTCCTTCCTGCTCTCCTCTTCCCACCCTTCTCTTCCTTTTCCATTCCCCACTCAGCTTCCTCTCTCACAGCACTCCATGCCCCACAACTTAATTTCTGGATCTATTCTTTTCTTCCTGGGATGGGGTTGCTCTTGGCTCTCGTATAGCTCATACTCTCTTCTCTGGGCTTTTTTTCAGTTCACGTTTCTTACCCATTACTCAGATCATACAAATAAAGGCCAGACCCTGTACTCTCAATAAAAAAAAGGTCTCCATCTTTTTGGGGGGCTGATGGGAGGCTGTGAATATTCAATTGTTGTTATTAGGATTTTCCTCTGTCACATCAGCTTCATGGAGTATTTCTGGGAGAAATAGTCTTATATTTCTCAGCCCTCCTGGGATATCTAGATTAGAGGAAAAGCTCTTTAAATTCAAAATTACAATGAGACATTTAAAAGAAAGCGTCAGGCCCCCAAATGCCTGCCTACTTGCCTTCCTCACATGGCAATAGAGTCTGAACAGTGTCCTTATTATTTGGGGGACTATCCGGAGAACTCTTGTACAAGTAACACAGACTAGTTAGCTGCCATGCCCACTGCCACTCCCCCCATTCTTCTCCTGCCCCATCTCCAAAGCCACTTGGTGAAGCTTCACCCAAACACCTGCCCTATAGCAGAATACCAGTGTATCTATCACCAGGCACTCCAAAATTCCCAGTCCTCTGTATGCCAGCTTGCTGCTGGCTTCCATGTAGAAGTGAGGAAGAGTGGACACCTCCCCAGCTCTTAGGCTTTGTCATTTTGACCTGAAGCTTGGGT
Source organism: Trachypithecus francoisi (assembly GCF_009764315.1). Classification (NCBI taxonomy): domain Eukaryota; kingdom Metazoa; phylum Chordata; class Mammalia; order Primates; family Cercopithecidae; genus Trachypithecus; species Trachypithecus francoisi. The sequence continues at coordinate 123,904,147 of NW_022681471.1, forward strand.
ACTGAGTCTCCCATGGAAATCTGAGAGCCTTAACCAGAGAACTCAAACCCAAACTTAGGGACCAAATGGAGAACATTGCGTCCATTCTCCCCCTCCCTCCTCCTGTCCCTTGTGCACAACCACCAACTCTCATCTCCTCCCTCTGTTACCTAGCATGGCTTCCCAAACAGATCAGTAGATACCAACTGTAGTGGATGCTGTGAGGCTCCATCCAGGTCTCTCTTCAGGGACAGCTCATTCAATCCTGGCTTCTGGGAATGGTATGTACTGAAGGCTCACAGCTGTCCCCTGACCAGAGTTGTCCTTGGCCCCAGGGAACTGGCTGTCCAAAGATTACACTTCTTCTGAAAGGGCAATCCATTACCATTGACTGGCTGATTTAGGGATATGAAGGTCTAGCTTCCTTGCCTCTGAAGGGTCACCACAGCTCCAGAGCTCCTTGTTGGGTCAGCTGAGGCCTCCACTGCAATTGTATTGCAAGTCAACTCTTCTTTCTGCCTGATCCTTCCTTGCTCACTGTCTCATAGGTTTAGAGGATTTTCTAATAAACCTTCTGCATGCAACTCCCTGGCTCAGTCTTTTTCTAGAGAACTTAATCTAAGACCCCACAATACTTCTATTTGGAGAGGGTGGGGACTTGGGAGAGGCCCCAGATAGGCTAGGTTTGAGCCCAGTTACACAATAAATAGCAGCTATTTATGCATGAATTATGTAGATTTCACGTGGACACTGGGAATTTCTAGATGTCTGTAGAACTCAGCCTCCAAATTCACTCATGAAACTTGAGCCACTTTGTGACTTATGTGGCAGTTTCCCACTGTTGATAAACTCAGTGACTAAATCACTTATGTCTGTCTTCTACACAAAACTATTCATCAAAATGTGTTTAGGGCACTTGATCTGGGCCCTTTTTGGGTCATAATGATGGGATTCTTGTACAGTGTGATAACTTGGTTGTGTTTTTAGTGCTTCATTCTCTCTAAGGCAGTATGATTTTCCAGTGCACTAGAGTGGGTTGAGTATGTTTTTGCACCAATAATTGGTGTTGGGGACCATATGACTTGCTTTAGCCAGTGGAATGCTAGTAGCTATGATGCAAGTGGAGGTTTTACATATGCTTCCTTGGTTAGACTTGTCCTCTGGTCTCCCAATATTGCTGTGATTAGAGCATGCTCCAGGTACTTATTACTCTTTCATCCTGGGCTTCACGAAACAGATGAGCCTGAGCCAAACCAAGCTGACTGCAGTCTGAAACAGAGACACTGAATAGGATTGGATGAGACTTGTTACTGCTGGACACAGAACAGTAACTCATCAGTTTGGTTTAGCATTTTTGATAGTTTCACCCATAAGATATTGTGAATTTTTCATTTCCATTTTGATGTATTATACTCTTTTATCTTGTTAAATCAGAGACATCATGCATACAGACCATAAAAGTGCACCTTTAAGAAATTGTGTTCTTTATGTGTAAACCTAGGTCTTCTCTATACACAATCCTGTTTCCTTCTTTAAGTATAAATTGCATTATTTTTCTTGATAAATTGTATTCTAACATATAATCTCATCCCTCTTTCCTCACTATATGGATAAGGCAAAAGCTTCCTGTTAGTAAATCACAAGTAATATCTAATATCAGAGTCACAGAAACCACAGACCCTTTGATGTCTCAAAACTGATGTATTTAAAGCATCCCCCTCTACACATACATATACACAAATGAGGTCTGTAAACATTGCACATACACACCCACCCATGCATTTGTAAGTCAAAGCAGCAATTGACTGAGGGTAAAACACTTTCTACAGCATTATTTTGCACCTTGTTTTGTGTGAAAAGCAAAACAGTTTTCACATTGAAGCTCTGTTAATTTTTAAAAAAATTATAAAAACAGGACTGAAATGCTCACATCTATAGATCCTCTTCATCAGGTAGCATTTGCTATTTCCCAGGATATAAATTATACTCTCAGTGGATTAAGTGGCCTGAAAACCAATTTAGGAATTTCACAGTTTTGGCTCAGGGCTTAAATGCTGCTTAAGAGCCACTACCAGTGGGATGGAATGATCAACTTTAGTGCTAGTTTCCAGGGCAGAAATTCCACTCTGCTTTTCAGAGTGAAGATCATGTTCATGGCCCTTTCTGGAGCACATAACCTCAATCAGTGCCATGCTGATGAAAATGTGTATCACAATCTCTGTGACTTAAGAATAATCATAAAGTCAGGCGGGCCAGTTTAGTGGTTTTCAGTCTTTCGGGATTTTCTAATGTCCTGTCACTCAGACACATCTGGTGTTTTGGGCAAAGCATGAGTCCATAAGCACTCAGATGAGCTGAGCTTACCTCCTCAGTGGGGATCCTACTGCTAATGCTTGCATGTAAGTGCCCTGATTTCCAGTGTCCTCCAGTGTCAATTAGGGATAATGGTAATTGACCACATAGAGGTTTAGTAAAGAACTCCAGCGTGGGTCTGGCAGATAAGCCAGAGGTTGTGGACAGTTGGCAGTGCCACATTAGCACCCCTTTCCTCGACTGGACAATACCCACTGTGTGAATTGGGATGGGAAGCATATCCCTACCTCCTCCTGCAAGAGGTTGAGGGGGAAGATAATCCCTCTCCCATGCCCAGGTGGGCAGAGCAAGGGCTTATAACATAGACTCAAACAATCAGTTATTTCTTCCTGAACTTGTAGCCTGGAGGTAAGTGGCAGGGTAGTGTGGCCACTGGGTCCCATGACAGTGGCACTGCACAGGCACTGAGAAAGTGTCAGGTATCCACTAGAGACACTTATGTAGCCTCCCTTGATTCCTGTGCATTTTCCAAGCCTGAATCTTGAGAAAATGCTAATATTCTTCCAATATATTGCAATATAACCGTTTGCTTTTTTTTTTATTATTATACTTTAAGTTCTAGGGTACATGTGCATAACGTTTATATCATGTATAACTCCCCAGCCGGCATTGCCAAGACAATCCTAAGTCAAAAGGACAAAGCTGGAGGCGTCACGCTACCTGACTTCAAACTATACTACAAGGCTACAGTAACCAAAACAGCATGGTACTGGTACCACAACAGAGAAATAGACCAATGGAACAGAACAGAGTCCTCAGAAATAATACCACACAGCTACAGCCATCTGATCTTTGACAAACCTGAGAGAAACAAGAAATGGGGAAAGGATTCCCTATTTAATAAATGGTGCTGGGAAAATTGGCTAGCCATAAGTAGAAAGCTGAAACTGGATCCTTTCCTTACCCCTTATACGAAAATTAATTCAAGATGGATTCGAGACTTAAATGTTAGACCTAATACCATAAAAACCCTAGAAGAAAATCTAGGTAGTACCATTCAGGACATAGGCATGGGCAAGGACTTCATGTCTAAAACACCGTTTGCTTTTTTAAGTTAGATTTAAATTTCTGTTACTTGCAACCAAGAATCCTAGCAGATACCCAGACAAATGTTTTGTTTGATAAACTTTAAAGCATTTTACTGATGGGAGGTGTTGCTTTTTTTTATTAAGATATGTCATGATCTAAAGAACAAATTATATATATTTATGAAGCGTCAAAATAAGACTTAAAAAAGTTATCAGTTACATTTTACTATCTAGTGGTAGAGAATATTTGTGCTATCTACAGTTACAATATAAATATCCCTATTTCTTTTCTCATCCTCAACTCTTGAACTCACTCCATTTTTGCTAAGCAACCCCCTCTCACCTCCATACACACAGCACCACTATGACTAGTAAAACTGCACTGTAATTCTAGGTTCTTTCAGGCTTTGTCTTACTTTTTTTTGTGCTTACTGGCCATTTATTCTTAGCTTCTTTTAAGTGTTTTCTTTGCTGTGGTTGTCCTTCAGATGTTGGAGTTGCTCAGAGTTCTGTTTTTAATGTCCATGCTCTCCCTGGGCATCTTCTCAGGCGCCATGGTTACTGCCAACATGGTTGTGCTCTAAGCTTCAAGAAGGAAAGGACTTCTTACTTCATATTCACCATTTCATATCTCTAGAAGCTGACACATTGGCCGGCACATAGTAGACATTTTTAAAAATCTCTGTTGAATCAGTTTTATCTTATATTGGATGCTATGAAATATTTGTCTTCAGCACAGACTGCTTCTAGGTTCCTTACCAGTAATGTCCATAGCATGCTTTTATTTGGATACCCCATAGGCCTCAAACTAAACATGTTAAAAACTAACTCGTGATGCTCACTCTGAGGCATAAATAAATGGTCTGTCCCTCTGTGTCCCTGGTACCACGAATGGTGCAGCCATCTGGTGTCTGGAGGCAGACATCTGAGAATCTCCTCCTTTCTGTGATTCTTTACCCTCCCACCATTCACCACATCCTCTTGATTCCATCCCCTCTCTCCAGCTCTACCTCCTCTCCCTGCCACCAGGCAGGCGCCACTGCTCTTTTGGATAAGTTCACCAGCCTCCCACCTAATAGGCCTCCCTTCATGATGGCTCCCTTCCCATACACTGCTGCTGTCCCTCTCCCACACCCCTCTCTCAAGCCCTACTAGCTCCTACTAGTCCTTAGGACTTATCCCAATCAGTCACTTGGAACTGCTTGCTGGTACCCTCTTTCCTGGTTTGTGCCTCTCTGTGCTTAACATTCACTGTTCCTGTATGGTCTGACTGTTGACTTCCGTCTACCAGCCCATGCCACTCTCTGGACATGCCTCTGTGGATGCTGCAGTCTTTCTAGTCTCTGCACAGCACAGGCTGGAAGTGCCAAGCAGTCACATCTGCCAGGATCAACCCTTAGCACATGTCCAGTATGTTTCCTTAGCTTTGCTATGAATCTCTGAGACATGTTCCACCCAGGCTCACAAAGGTCCCCAGCAGAACTGAACCCCAGTGGCCCACAGGGGGAAGCTGTGCTACTGGCTTTCTTCTCCTGCCAATCTCACTTCACACTCCCCTACTGGTGTTTCCTGGGAACATCAGCAAAATAAACTCCATACACTGACATGCTTGCCCACTGGGCTCAATCCTGCCAGAACACTTTGGGAGATAGTATGGAACACCTCTCAGAGTTATCCCAACTGGGGACCAGGGAGGTTGATGTATTTGCCCACCAACACTTCATTTGTCATTGGTAAGGGCTTCTTCCAAGGACATTAACTTTCTGGTATTTCCATTTAGCCCTGCATAGGAGGTCTTGCTCCTTCAGCCAGAAGAAAAGCCCTCAGGCAGAGATTTACAGGTGTTCCCAGTAGGCAGGCTTCAGCAAGCAGAGGTAGAGGTCAAGGGTGGGGCATCAGTGATATCTGTTTCACAAGTTCAAATTTTATAAAAGACTTTGTTATTCTGCTGCAGTGCTGAGATTTTTCCTATTTGTTTCTGGGCTTGGAGCTTATGAAATAGAACGCCAGAGTGTTTCTTCCCCTACATTCAACACTGAAAGCATCTGGTCCTTGACAGTCTGGTTAATCTGGTGTGTTACCATCCAGATATACTCTGGGATTCTTGTATAGTCAAAATTACAACTGTCCTTCTGGATACTGTTTTCCTTTGGCTTACTTTGGATTCCCAGGAATTCATGTATGGGCAGCATGCTGCGCCTGTATTCTGGTCAAATGGCTTTTGAGAGTGGTGCATGGTATCTTGGCTATCACTGCAGTGCCAGCCAACTATGAGAGTTTCCAGAAAAAAAGAGCTTCCCTAGAACATAGGGTATTATATCACTGAAAGCCCAGACTTATTACAAATTGACATCTCTGTTCCATTTACTCTCTGCATTCTTTATTTTGCACAAGTAGAAACATTTGTTTTGAAACCACACATTTCATTGTTCTGCTGTGTTTCCTTTTGTGTATGTTCTTAAGGTATACAACTTTGTGATTTGATATACATATGCATTGTGAAATAATCACTACAGTCAAATTTATGATCATATCCGCACCTCACATAGTTACCGGTTTGTGTGTGTATGGTAAGAACACTTAGGATCTATCCCCTTAGCAAATTTCAAGTATACACTATTGTTACCTGTAGTCACCATGCTATCCGCCAGAGCCCCAGAATTTATTAATCTGGCATAACTGAAACTTGTACTTCTTGAGCAACATCTCTCCATTCCCCTGTTCCCGCAGCCCCTGAAAACTACCATCTACTCTCTGCTTCTATGAGTTCGACTATTTTATATTCCACATATAAGTGATATTATGTAGTGTTTGTCTTATTTCATTTACCATAATGTCCAAAAACACATGGAGACTCTTCAAAGATTTGAAAATAGATTTTGAGTATTGTTACTATAAAGAAATTATAAGTGTTTAAAATGATGGATATAAAACTACCCCAATTTGATCATTATACTATGTATACATGCACTAAAACATCACATTGTGCCTCATAAATATGTACAATTATTATGGAGCAATTACAAATTTAAAAAATAAAAAATAGAACTATCATGTGACCCAGAGATTCTACTTCTAGATATTTACCCAAAGGAATTAAAATCAGGATCTCAGAGAGATACCTGCACTCCCATGTTCCTTGCAGTATTATTCACAATAGCCAAGACATGGAAACAACCTTAATAATTCCCATAGATAGATGAAGGGATCAAGAAGATGAGGTACACACACACACACACAAACACACACACACACACGGTTTATTACTCAGCTTGAAAATAAATCGCTTTCTTTTTCTTTTCTTTTCTTTTTCTTTTTCTTTTTTTTTTTTTGAGACAAGGTCTCGCTCTGTTGCCCAGGCTAGACTACAGTGTCATGATCACGACTTACTGCAACCTTGACCCCCCAGGCTCAAGCAGTTGTCCCATGTCAGCCTCCCAAGTATCTGGAAACACATCCATGCCCCACTATGCTGGGCTAATTTAAAAATGTTTTTGTAGAGATGGGGGTCTTACCATGTTACCCAGACTGGTCTCAAACTCCTGTATTCAAGCAATCCTCCCACCTCAGCCTCCCAGAGTGCTGGGATTACAGGTGTGAACCACCATGCCTGGCCATGGCTGTGTTTCTTAAATGGAAACTATGGATTTAGAATATAAAAATGTGGTACATATACATCGTGGAATACTGTGCAGCCATAAAAAGAATGAAGTCACGTCCTTTGCAGCAATATGGATGGAGCTAGAGGCCATAATTCTAAGTGAATTAATACAGGAACAGAAAACTAAACACTGCATGTTTTCACTTAGAAGTTGGAGCTAAATATTGAGCACATATGGATATAAATGTGGAAAGAATAGACACTGTGGACTACTAGAGTGGGGAGGAAAGGAGGGGGTATGGATTGAAAAACTACCTGTTGGGTACTTTGCTCACTGCCTGGGCACAATATACCCACATAGCAAGCCTGCTATATGTACCACCATATCTAAAATAAAAGTTGAAATTTAAAAAGAAAAAATAATAAAAGTATGTATATGTTTAAAGAAAGTGGTATTGTAAGCTGGTGTTCTTTGTAGGTTTTTGTCAACTTAAGGGTCAGTGTATAAAACAGCTGAATTCATCATCTCCCCATCCTCTCTCATCCTCTTCCAGAGTTTCCATCCCTGTGAAGGACACCAGGTCCACTGATTGCTGAAGCCAGGTACTTGAACGTCAGTTTCTGCCCTTCTGTCCTCCCATGTCCCCACCCTACATCCAATCAGTTATCAAGTGGTATGTCTTCCATTTTCTAAACATCTCTCCAGTTTCCCTCTCTCCAGTGTCCCATGTGAGATCACACCACGACCTGTGACAGTCATAGGACTGGACTCTCTGCCTCCAATTTGACCCATCAACAATGCACTCTTTCCTTTTGTTATTTGAGTGATTTTTTGAAAATAAATATCTAACATCTACTTCCCTGCAAAAATGTTTTGATGGTTCCGCATTGCTCTTAGAATCAAGTCTAAACTCTGAATTCACTTCTCTACTTTTTCATCCTTAGCCCCAACTCTATCCTCTCCTCAATTTTTTTGCAAACAAAATACACTTTTAGCTTCTTGAATATGCCTCATGGTCCCTCACTTGTAAGTCCTTACTCACGCTCTTCTCTCTGCCTGGAACATTATTGCTTAGTCTTGATTGCTTGTGTTTCTCAAAAGCCAAGTTCAAGCCCTGACCTGCTGTCAGTTTCTGAGTAAAAATGTTGATTTTGGCTTTGCTTTTTATATTAACAGTGATAAACTCTATAATTCCTTATAGCTTACAGAATGATATTTGCTTCTCCCATGGGGATTCAAAGTAATTTTTAATGCAACATATTTGACAAGGAAAAAAGGGCAGATTCAATACTCTACGATCACTACCAACAAAAAAGATGGTAGAATAGATGCTAATCAGCTATATTAAATTTGCCATAAACTTCACTCCTACTGAAATATTTCTCAGTGGTCACAGATAAGATGTAGACTTAGTTAACAAGGATTTTCCTAGCTGTGCTGTATTTTTTTTAAAAGCTATTAACATTTTTGGCTTTGAACTTTCCCTTTTCTCTTTAGGTTGCCAGGAATTGGCAGACCATTTTGTCTAATTATAACAGTACTTGGACCTTATGATAAATTCACAGAAAACCACTATTTTGGAAATGGATGCTTAAAAATGCAGCAACAAAAATGCATGCAATTGAAATTAATCACAAATATTTCTGAGTAAATGTTATGCTTAAAGCCCTGTGTTAAGCCTGTGAAAAACACAGATAAGCTTATAATTTAAATCAAAGGGTATGGGGTGACCAACCGTTCCAGTTTGCCTGGGATTCAGTGGGGGAAGGAGTCCTGAGAAATGGAATTTTCAAAGAGAAAAAACAAAAGGTCCCAAGAAAACTGGTACGAGTTGATCACCCTAGCTACATATCAAAATAATAGCATGAGTTGTTTTATGAAAAGTGCCACACATTAGTTTTAACAAAAAATAATTTATTACATGCTTGGATCAGGTGGGCAAAGAAGAGATATCAAGACACTCACAAGCCAGGAAAATAGCTATGATCAAAGACAATGTGCTTTGAAACCTTTGAGTATCAAAGATAAGTGTGAGTCATGAGACCAGAGAATTTAGAAGAGGCTGAATTTGAACACCTTTCAAATTCCAAGCCTGGGGGCCAGACCTTGTTCTCTAAGGACTTGGGTGCTAATTTTGGAGAACTTGGGGCAAGTTGGACCAAAAATTACAATATTATAAAAGCAATTTTTATGGAGGAGTAGTCTAAGTGCTTTTTTATTTTTAACATACTTTAAGTTCTGGGGTACATGTACAGAACGTGCAGTTTTGTTACATACATATACATGTGCCATGGTGGTTTGCTGCACCTATCAACCCATCACCTATATTAGGTATTTCTCCTAATATTATCCCTCCCCTACTTCCCCACACACCAACAGGTCTTGGTGTATAATGTTCCCCTTCCTATGTCCATGTGTTCTCATAGTTCAACTCACACTTATGAGTGAGAATATGCGATGTTTGGTTTTCTGTTATTGTGATAGTTTGCTGAGAATGATGGCTTCCAGCTTCATCCATGTCCCTGCAAAGGACATGAGCTCATCCTTTTTTATGGCTGCATAGTATTCCATGGGGTATATGTGCCACATTTTCTTTATCCAGTGTATTATTGATGGACATTTGGGTTGGTTCCAAGTCTTTGCTATTGTGAATAGTGCCACAATAAACATACATATGCATGTGTCTTTATAGTAGAATAATTTATAATCCTTTGGGTACATACCCTGTAATGGGATTGTTGGGTCAAATGGTATTTCTAGTTCTAGATCCTTGAGGAATTGCCACACTGTCTTCCACAATAGTTGAACTAATTTACATTCCCACCAACAGTGTAAAAGTGTCCCTATTTCTCCACATCCTTTCCAGCATCTGTTGTTTCCTGACTTTTTAATGATTGCCATTCTAACTGGTGTGAGATGGTATCTCATTGTGGTTTTGATTTGCATTTCTCTAATGACCATCGATGATGAGCATTTTTTCATATGTCTGTTGGCTGCATAAATGTCTTATTTTGAGAAGTGTCTGTTCATATCCTTTGCTCACTTTTTGATGTTTTCTTTTTTCCTTGTAAAATTGTTTAAGTTCTTTGTAGATCCTGGATATTAGCCCTTTGTCAGATGGATAGATTGCACAAGTTTTCTCCCATTCTGTAGGTTGCCTGTTCACTCTGATGATATTTTCTTTTGCCATGCAGATGCTCTTTAGTTTAATTAGATCCCATTTGTCAATTTTGGCTTTTGTTGCCATTGCTTTTGGTGTTTTTAGATATGAAGTCTTTGCCCATGCCTATGTCCTGATAGTATTGCGCAGGTTTTCTTCTAGGATTTTTATGGTCCTAGGTCTTATGTTTAAGTATTCGATCCATCTTGAGTTGATTTTTGTATAAGGTGTAAGGAAGGGGTCCAGTTTCAGTTTTCTGCATATGGCTAGCCAGTTTTCCCAACACCATTTATTAAACAGGGAATCTTTTTTTTGATTCTTCTTTTTTTTTTTTTTTAAGACAGAGTCTCACCCTGTCACCCAGGCTGGAGTGCAATGGCACGATCTTGGCTCACTGCAACCTCTGCCTCTCGCGTTCAAGTGATTCTCCTGTCTCAGCCTCCCCAGTAGCTGGGATTACAGGCGTACGCCACCGCGCTCAGTTAATTTTTTGTACCTTTAGTAGAGATGGGGTTTTACCATGTTGGCCAGGCTGGTCTCAAACTCCTGACCTCGTGATCTGCCCGGTTTGGCCTCCCAAAGTGTTGGGATTACAGGCGTGAGCCACTGCGCCCAACTGATCATTCATTTTTAAGAGAATGAAGAAATCTCCAGAAAGTTGTGTTTAACAAGAAGACTGCATCATCTCAGGCTTTGTTTTCCATTGTGTAAACAAGAGCAAGTGTTCAGAACCTTGTGCTTCTTAAACAACTAGCAACATGACAAGCAATATTGAAAATTACAAGTGTGCCTTATTTTATATAAAACTGCTTTGCGAAATACAGATTTTTATGTATGAAGGAATTAGAACAGTATCCCCAACCTTTTTGGCACCAGGAATTGGTTTCATGGAAGACAATTTTTCCATAGGTGGTGCGTGGTGGGTGATTTCAAGATGAAACTGTTCCTCAAATCATCAGGCATTAGATTCTCGTAAGAGTATGAAACTTAGATCCCTTGAATGTGCAGTTCAGAATAGAGTCCATGGTCCTATGAGAATCTAATGCCACTGATCTGACAGAAGGCAGAGCTCAGGTGGTAATGTTCACTCACGCAATGCTCACCTCCTGCTGTTGAGGCCTGGTTCCTAACAGGCCATGTACCAGTACCGGTCTGTGGTAGGGTAGTTGACGACCCCTGAATTAGGTTATTTATTGCATGAGGAAGTTATTTTTCTTTTCTAAATTCTATAGCATTTTAAAATAGTGTTAAATATATTTAAAATAGTATTTAATATATAATGTAAGCATTGATTTACTTAGCTGTGACTTCTCTGCTGAACTGAAACCTGTAGGATCAATAGCAGAGTGATGAAAAATTGGAGGAATTGTATTCCAGGTAAGGGAAATACATACAAAGGCCTTGAGGCAAAGGGAGCATGGAAAATTTTAGAAAGTAAAGGAAGCTCTGGGTGACAAGAGCATAGAGAGTAGGTGGGGCTAAGAGAAATAAAGCTGAAGGGGGAATGGGACTGGGATATCATGAAGGGCATGTCAAATTAGTTAAGGACTTCCAATTTCCTCACTGTTTACAGGGGGCTTTGAAGGGTTTTAAACAGGGAACCGTATGTCAAGGCCAGAGCCAACTTCATCAGCATGTGATGAACGCCCATTGTTTAGAGGGCCCCATGCCTGATTTAATGCTGTTTCCACCATTTTGGAATTTTAAATTTTTTGACCAAGTGACTCTGCATTTTTATTTTGCGCTGGGCCCTGCCAGTTACCTAGCTGACCCTGGCCAAGGCTCTAGGTCATTGGGTATAGTGAATTAATACCTTCTGAGAGGACCATGTTTTTCTCCTCACTGCTTTTTTTTTCTTTTAAATCGACTTTATTTTTAGAGCAGTTTCAGTTCACAGCAAAAATTGAGATGAAGGTACAGAGTTCCCATACATCCCCTGTCCACCCACTGCAACAGCTTCTCCACTATCCAGAGGTTTGCACCAAAGTGATACCTTTGTTACAATTGGTAAACCTACATGACATATCTTTATCACCCAAAGTCTATAGTTCACGTTAGGGTTCACTCTTGGTGTGTACATTCTGTGAATTTGGAGAAATGTATAACACATGTATCCACCATTATAGTATCATACAGAATAGTTTCATTATCCTAAAAATCCTCTATACTCCACCTGCTCATCCTCTGTAAAGTCTGGTAACCAATGATCTTTTACTGTCATTATGGTTTGGTCTTTTCTAGAATGTTATAGAACTGGAATCATACGGTATGTAGTCTACTTGGATAGGCTTCTTTTCACTGCTTTTTCCCCTGCTAGTTTCAGATAATTCTGCTGGCTACTCTGTGAGAGCCAAAGGTCACATTTCCACTTCTCCTGGAATAATCACGAGAATAGGAGGTTTTGCAGGAGCAATTGACTTTAGAGGATTAGAGGACAAGTAAACACTGAAGTGTTATTCTTCAGGATTTTTGTATTTCTAGAATAGTTCAAAGTACATACAGAGTTGACCGATCTTTTCAACTGACTGGTCATTTGTTGCAAATTCCAAAGAAATAAACTGTTTAGGAAACAACTAACTGATGAGATACATTCAATATCCTTTCTTTGATTCCAGACACTAAAGTTATTTTGCATGCCCAATTTTGTACACAGAGACATTACTTCTGGGGTCTGTCTAGAATTAAAGGTGCAAATATGTTCTGATAGAATGCTGCCAGGTAGTGAGGGTCATCTTCTGGCAAGAAATTCACCAGAGGCTCTTCAAACCTTGCTTTTCCCAAATGCAGCCCCCACCACCAACAGTTTCCTCTGAGCTAACAGACAACTCCTTGTTTCTGTGACATTTTGGATTTTAATTCTCATTTCTTCGAAGAAAAGGTCAAGCACATCTTCTCTTTTGGGCTTTTCTAAAATTTTATATACTGTCTCAGAAGTAGTGTTCAACCTTTATTATTATGTACATGTGGATTATATCACTAGTATATACTAAATATTAGAGATATAACCACTAATACTATAATACCATATAATGATATAATACTATATTTTTGTATATATATATACCAGGAATATACTTTTTTCCCTATTTTGTCTTCTCCTGCTTTATAATGAAAACATGCTTGTTGAAGATGCTGCCAGAGCTTCATCTGTGTTCTCATGCCTCCTTGTATGATTTATCGTGCACATCAGTTCCTGGGTACTTTCACTCCCAATAGCCAAGTACTTGTATCTCTTTCTTGGAGGATCAGCCTAGGCTGTGGCACACAAAGAACCACAAGTTTCTGTGAATTTACTATTCCAGGCAGGGGTGGAGGTAGGGGTGTCAGCCAATGGCTGATTGGTGTTGTGTGTTTTATGTTTGTATGGGTGGTATTATAAATACTCCAGCTTCCTGAGCAGATGACTTTGAGTGGGACCCACACTGTCTCATCAACTTCCCCTTCCCCCATCTTCCTCCTGTGCAGGATGGAGCCATAGTTAACCCTCTCAGGCTCTTTGTCTGATGTCACATGTTTGCTCACCATTCTTACCTACTTAGCCTCCCTTTCTCATGCTTCTGTTTTTTCCTGGACTACTTCTTATGAATCACTTTCACACAGTTCTTCATCTCAGGACTACTTTTGGGGAACGTAGTGTAAGAATTTGTTGAGGTAGAAAAGTTGCAAATCATTGTGAAGTGTAAAAAAAGAACAGGAAATGAATCATACTATTTCCCTACCCCCCAAGAAACCTGCTGTCAGTCTTCTTCTATGAATTTTTAGAAACTTTATTGAGGTATACTTTGCATATCATTTGATTTATTCTTTCAAGTATACATTTCAATGATATATGTAGTAAATTTGCTAATGATTCATTTTCATCATCCCAAGAAGACCCATCATGCCCATGTAAATGACATTAATTTTCATTTTCCTCCACCCTAGCCCCTGGCAACTGCCAATACACTTTATGCCTCTATAGATTTGCCCATTATGGTCAATTTGTATAAATGGTGTCATAAAATATGTGATATTTTTTATGTGCCTTAATTTAGCACCCGTGTTGTAGTATGTAGAGTTCTTCATTTCTTTTTATGGCTAGTATTTCATTGTATGGATTGAGCACCTTTGTTTCTGTTCTTTCCTTGATGTAAATTTGGGGTGTTTCTACTTTTTGGAATATTATTAATTATTGATTATTGAGGCTTTTAAATTAATAATTATATAATTAATAAATAATTATATAATTTAATTAAATAATTACAAATTAAAAACTTTTAAACATATTTTAAATTTAAGGCTGTTGTTAAAAAGTAATCCTGTATTCTATTGTTTGTCTGTAATTCTATTATCAGTATCTGTATGTGGATAACAATACATTACTGTGCTGGAATTTTTTTTTGTTTTTCTGAGACGAGTCTCGCTCTGTCACCCAGAATGCAGTGCAGTGGTGCAATCTCGGCTCACTGCAACCTCCACCTTCCTGGTTCAAGTGATTCTCCTGCCTCAGCCTCACAAGCAGCTGGGACTACAGACGCATGCCACCATGCCCGACTAATTTTGTGTATTTTTGGTAAAGACGAGGTTTCACCATCTTGGCTAGGATTACAGGGGTGAGCAACTGAGCCTGGCCCCCTCAATCTTTTAAATCAAATGATTCTTCTTTTCTTTTATTTTCTTTTCTTTTCCTTTCCTTTCCTTTCCTTTCTTTCTCTCCTTTCTCTCCTTCTTTCCTTTCCTTCCTTCCTTCCCTCCTTCCCTCCTTCCCTCCTTCCTTCCCTCCTTCCCTCCCTCCTTCCTTCCTTCCCTCCTTCCTTCTTTCCCTCCTTACCTTCCTTCCTTCCTTCCCTCCTTCCTTCCTTCCGTCCTTCCTTCTTTCCCTCCTTCCTTCCTTCCTTCCCTCCTTGCTTCCTTCTGTCCTTCCTTCTTTCCCTCCTTCCTTCCTTCCTTCCTTCCCTCCTTCCTTCCTTCCGTCCTTCCTTCTTTCCTTCCTTCCTCCTTCCTTCCTTCCTTCTGCTTCCTGTCCTTCCTTCTTTCCCTCCTTCCTTCCTTCCTTCCTTCCCTCCTTCCTTCCTTCCGTCCTTCCTTTCTTCCGTCCTTCCTTCCTTCCCTTCTTGCTTCCTTCTGTCCTTCCTTCTTTCCCTCCTTCCCTTCCTTCCTTCCTTCCCTCCTTCCTTCCTTCCGTCCTTTCTTCTCTCCCCTTCCTTCCTTCCCTCCTTCCTTCCTTCCCTCCTTCCCTCCTTCCCTCCTTCCTTCCCTCCTTCCCTCCTTCCTTCCCTCCTTCCTCCTTCCTTCCTTCCTCCCTCCTCCTTCCTTCCTTCCCTCCCTCCTTCCTTCCCTCCCTCCTTCCTTCCTTCCTTCCTTTCTTTTTTTTTTTTTTTTTTTTTGAGATGGAGTCTTACTCTGTCACCCAGGCTGGAGTGCATTGGTGCGATCTCAGCTCACTGCAACCTCTGCCTCCTGGGTTCAAGTGATTCTTATGTCTCAGTCTTCCAAGTGGCTGGGACTACAGGCGTGCGCCACCATGCCTGGCTAATTTTTGTGTTTTTAGTAGAGATGGGGTTTCACTTGTTCGTCAGGCTGGTCTTGAATACTAACCTCAAGTGATTTCAGCCACCTTGGTCTTCCAAAGTGCTGGGATTACAGGTGTGAGCCACTGCGCTCAGCTGATTCCATTTTCTTTAAGTTATTTGTATTCATTCATTTTGTTTGTTTGTTTAATAATTCAACAATTTTTAAAAGTATTATGCCAGGCATTGTGTTTGATACTGGAAATACATGGTTATGTTTTTGAAACCAAATTTCAAGGCATGATTTGACAACTGCATATGTATTATTGGAGATGATAAAACAGCTTTGGAAATCAAGATTGGCGAGAAATAATTTAGATAAAAAAGGGAGATACAAAGAATTATAATATAGTAATTAACCTTTGGGACACTCTACCTTTG
Organism: Trachypithecus francoisi; assembly: GCF_009764315.1. Lineage (NCBI taxonomy): Eukaryota > Metazoa > Chordata > Mammalia > Primates > Cercopithecidae > Trachypithecus > Trachypithecus francoisi. The sequence continues at coordinate 123,920,219 of NW_022681471.1, forward strand.
TAGAGTTATGATCTAAATCGTTCTCAAATCTGAATGGATTTTTAAAATCTCCACATACACGCCATTGCTGTGTATTTTTAAGATATCAGATTCCGATTCAGGACCATAGAAATCTCAGAACACAGAGAGCCAGTATAAGCTGTGTTTTCCCTTATTCTCCCTCTCTTCACCCTGCCCTTCTCATAATCACTTCTGTCTCAAGTTTTCTGTGTCTTCAACTATAGGGCTGGTACTTAAAGGCATGCCTCATTAGTCTTAACTGTTTCTTTCTCATCAAAGGCTGTATAATTGCCTTGTAGATTCCAATGGGAGCGTGAGTGAGTTTGTCTCATTGCTGAACTTCAGGGTTCTCTTAAGCTAGCGATAAGGTAACAGTTCACACAGATGAAGGGGGACTGGAGAAGTGTGGGTAGAAGTTTTTGCAATGAGGTAAATTTTCTTCTGCAAGGCTCGTAATGAGACATCACCACATGAGTGGGCTGGTCTGGATTTTGTCACTCTCCTGTATCAGCCTTTCCCCTCCAAACCAGCCTATCAGGCTCCCTATTAGATAATTTTGTTTGGACTCAGCATTTCAGCAGATAGTAACTAAACACCTTCTTTCCTTCAGTCAGAAAAGTATCCTGTTTTATGGAAAATAAGAAGAGCTTGCTGAAATCCTTCTCAGAGGCAAGCTCTCCAAGCGAGTATATTTTCTCAGGCTTTTTATAGTTTAATCTACTTACAAACATCCAGAAGCATAGTATGTCTCTTTCCATGCAGTCTTCTGCTTGATATCCATGCATGAGAAACTGCAAAAAAAAAAAAAAAGGTTATATTTGAGTTATACAAGTTCTTCATTATTTAAAAGTGTAGTAGAACAAGCCAGTATAAATTCCAGCGCAGGTTGGTGCAGTGGCTCATGCCTGTAATCCCAGCACTTTGAGAGGCCGAGGCGGGAGGATTACTTGAGGTCAGGAGTTAGAGACCAGCCTGGCCAAGATGGTGAAACCCCATCTCCACTAAAAATACAAAAATTAGCCGGGCATGGTGGCATGCGCCTGTAGTCCCAGCTACTCAGGAGGCTGAGGCAGGAGAACCACTTGAACCCGGAAGGCAGAGGTTGCAGTGAGCCAAGATCACACCACTGCACTCCGGCCCGGGTGACAGAGCAAGACTCATCTCAAAAACAAAAAATTCCAGCGGAGGAGACGAATGTATCTTGTTATCCCACATACAGATACTGACAATAGAATTACAGACAAACAATAGAATACAGGATTACTTTTTAACAACACCGTTTTTGGAGATATAATCCACATAGCATAAAATTCACCCTTTTAAAGCATGCAATTCAGGGGATTTGAGTATATTCACGAGGTTGTGCAACTATCATCATTATCTAATTTTAGAATATTTTCATTATCTCAAAAGAAATCCTGTGTCCTTTAGCAGCCACCCCTCATTCCGTTCTCCTCAGCCCTAAGAAACCAAAAATCTACTTTTTATCTCTATGGATTGGTCTGTTCTAGACATTTCATAGAAATGCAGTCATACAATATGTGGTCTTTTGTGACTGACTTCTTTCATTTAAAATGGTGTTTTCAAGATTTATTCATGTTGTAGCATGTATCAGTAGTTAATTTCCTTTTGTTGCTGAATAATTTATTGTATGGATAGATCACATTTTGTTTACTCATTTATCAGGTGATCCATAGTTGGGTTGTTTCTACCTTTGTGAATAATGCTGCTATGAACATTTATGTATAAGTTTTTGGGTAGGCAGATGTTTTCAGTTATCTTGGGTATATATCTAGGAATGAAATTGCTGGATCATGCAGTAATATTATGTTTCTAAGCTTTGGAGGAATTGGCAAACCATTTTGCAAAGCTGCCACACCCTCCTATACTGACAGCAATCATGGGAGGTGATGATTATCTACATTTGTAGACCAGAAAGTGGTGGCCCAGAGAGCTTAAAAAGTTGTCAAAGTCAATAAGATAAACCTATATTACTTTTCAAAATGTTGGATCACCCCTGAAATGAAGCCCTCTCAGATTCCTTTAAGAATGTCCAGTGACAGAGATGGAAGCCAGGAGCTTGGGACCTGAGTAATGGATGTGTCTACCTCAAACTCTGAACATCTCAAGGGCAATTCCATAAATGGCAAACACATCTGTAAAAAGCATATTTCTCTTTTTAACAGAAAATGTTAATTCTTATTAAAATGAACACATATCACTGTGTTCAGGGAGAAGGCAGAGGGGTTAAATATATAGAAAACATCATGCCACTGAAACCATCATACTCTAAGAATTTATTCTATTGTAAGGTTAACTCTTCTCCCTTTGCTTTCTTTATGTGAAGGCGAAGAATCCTATGGCCCATAGATTTTTACAGTGTTCTCCATCTTGCAGCACATTAAGGAGTTAATTCCTTTCAGGAAATCCATTTCTGCTGAAAGGCCCACTTTTCCAGCCCCTGAATAGCATATGTGACCTGCAGTGGTTATTCCTAGCAAACTTCTTCCCAGGGCTGACCCAATGGGAGCAGCATAGCTCAGTCTTTTCGTGAAGAGAGAAAAACATCTCAGATTCTTTTCCTGTTTTAAATTATTGGGAACTGATGGCTTAGAACTATACCAGTTACCCTTATAACTAACTGCATGATCATCTTCCATCCTTCTATACCAGTCTCGCTAGTCTTTCTTGCTGGCTGTAGTTCTTGGAACTCTTTAATCAGTCTTGACTTAGGGTCTTCTTTCAGATTGCTCTCTCTGTCTGTGATTATCTCCCAAATTCTTATATAGAAAGAATCTTTTTCTTCCTTGGCATACAATGTATTCCTCATATGTATTACCAAACACATTGCTTTCAAATTTATATAGATACCTAAAAATAATAACAGCCATCTATGACACACCCACAGCCAACTTCATACTAAATGGGCAAAAGTTGAAAGCATTCCTCTTGAAAACCAGCACAAGACAAGGATGCCCTCTCTCACCACTCCTATTCAACATAGTATTGCAAATCCTAGCCAGAGCAATCAGGCAAGAGAAAGAAATAAAGGGGATCCAAATAGAGAGAGAGGAAGTCCAACTATCCCTGTTTGTAGACAACATGATCCTATATCTAGAAAACCCCATAGTCCCAGCCCCAAAGCTCCTTACTCTGGTAAACAACGTCAGCAAAGTCTCAGGATACAAAATCAATATATAAAAATCACTAGCATTCCTATACACTAACAACAGTCAAGTCAAGAGCCAAATCAGTAACGAACTACCATTCACAATTGCCACAAAAAGAATAAAATACATAGGAATACAGCGAACTAGGGAGGTGAAAGATCTCTGCAAGAAGAACTATAAACCATTGATCCAATAAATCAGAGATGATATAAACAAATGTAAAAACATTCTATGCTCATGGATAAGAAGAATCAATATCGTGAAAATGGCCATACTACCCAAGCAATTTATAGAGTCAGTGCTATTCCTATCAAACTACCAATGACATTCTTCACAGACCAGAAAAAAACTGTTTTAACATTCATATGGAGCCAAAAAAAAGCCTGAATAGCCAAGAAAATCCTAAGCAAAAAGAACAAAACTGGAGGCATCACATTAACCAACTTCAAACTATACTATGGGGCTACAGTAACCAAAACAGCATGGTACTGGTACAAAAACAGACACATAGACCAATGGGACAGAATAGAGAGCCCAGAAATAAGATTGCACACCTACAACCATCTGATCTTTGACAAACCTGACAAAAACAAGCAATGGGGAAAGGAATCCCTATTCAATAAATGGTGGTGGGATAACTGGCTAGCCATATGCAGAAGATTGAAACTGTACCCCTTCCTATCACCATATACAAAAATCAATTCAAGATGAATGAAAGACATAGATGTAAAACTTAAAACTGTAAAAGTCCTGGAAGACAACCTAGGCAATACCATTCTGGACATAGGAATGGGCAAATATTTCATGACAAAGATACCAAAAGCAATCACAACAAAAGCAAAAATTGACAAATGGGATCTAATTAAACTAAAGAGCTTCTGCACAGCAAAAGAAACTATCAACAGAGTAAACAGACAGCCTGCAGAATGGGTGACATGGTTTGGATCTGTGACCCTGCCCAAATCTCATGTTGAGTTTTAATCCCCAGTGTTGGATGTGGTGCCTGCTGGGAGGTGATTAGATCATGGGGGCAGTTTCTCATGGTTTACCATGACCTCCTTGGAGCTGTCATCATAATAGTGAGTTCTCACACAATCTGGATGTATAAAAGTGTGTAGTATCTTCTTCCCACTTCCTCTTGTCTGGACATATAGGCTCTGACAATATAGGCAGAAGGCTTTCCCCTTCATCTTCTGCCATGATTATAGGTTTCCTGAGGCCTCCTCAGCCATGCTTCCTGTACAGTCTGTGGAAGTGTGAGCCAATTAAGCCTGTTTTCTTCATAAATTACCCAGTCTCAGGTATTTCTTTATAGAAATATGGAATGGACTAATACAATGGGAGAAAATATTTGCAAACTATACATTTGACAAAGGTCTAATATCCAACATCTATAAGGAACTTAAATTTCCAAGAAAAAGAACAGAACACCATTAAAAGTGGGCAAAGGACATGAACAGAAACCTTTCAAAAGACACATACATGTGGCCAAGAAGCATATGAAGAAAAAGCTCAACATCACTGATCTTTAGAGAAATGCAAATCAAAACCACAATTAGATACTATCTCACACCAGTTAGAATGGCTATTACTAAAAAGTCAAAAATAACAAGCACTGTCAAGGTTGTAGAGAAAAAGAAACACTTATACACTGCTGGTGGGAATGTACATTAGTTCAACCACTGCAGAAAACATGGCACTTCCTCAAAGACGTAAAAACAGAACTACCATTTGATGTAGCAATCCCAGTACTGGATGTATACCCAAAGGAATATAAATTGTTTTATTATAAAGACACATACAAGCATATGTTCATTGCAGCACTATTCACAATAGCAAAGATGTGGAATCAACCTAAATGACCATAAATGATAGACTGGATAAAGAAAATGTGGTACATATACACCATGGAATACTATGTGGCCATAAAAGAGAAGGAGATCTTTGCAGGAACGTGGATGGAGCTGGAGGCCATTATCCTTAGCAAACTAATGCAGGAGCAGAAAACCAAATACCACGTGTTCTCACTTACAAGTGGAAGCTAAATGATGTGAACACATGGACACATAGAGGGGAACAACAGGCACTGGAGCCTTTCTGAGGGTGGAGGGTGGAGCATGGAGGGTGGGGCTTGTTGTACAACAAGCCTCCATAACACTAATTTTCCTATGTAATGAACTTGCACATGTATCCTTAACTTAAAAATTAAAAAAGAAAATGTTTGTTGAGTTTTATGCTGTTACACATCTGCAGTTATTATAGTCATAACACTTTAGAGCTGCACAGACTCAAACGATCAGCACTGCCAAACAATTTTGACAGCAAAATTATCTGAATAGATAAGAGACTCAGGTGGGATTTTGCTCAATAAATGGGTTGTTTATATTTGAAATAGTATGGCAATTCATAATACTCCAACACATGACTGCCTGTGGGAAGACCCTCCTGTTCAAGGTACTGTGTGGGGTATCACAGAATGCTGTCCAGGAAGATATCATTGGGGCCTTCTACTCTCGAAGGGGTTGATAAACACTTGAGAGCATGAGGATAAATACCAAAGGGATTAGGTGTGCTTTGGGCTCTGAAGCTGGCCACATCAGTAAAATATCACTTACTTGGCAAATTGGATCTGAGTAGTCAAAGAGAATAATTCAGCATCTCTCCCCCATAGACTTTTAGTGGCTGATGTTAGTTTTCATCTGATGATAATTATTGATCACAGTAATCCTCACAACTAACAGTTTTTCACTTCTGTAACTGTGTTATATAGATCTGGCACATTTCTTGTTAATTTTATTCTTTAGTAGTTTACAGATTTATTTTTTGTTTGTTTCTTGGTTGTGTTTACTTATCTGGGTGAAATATATTTTTCCTCTGTGTTCTCAGTTTGGTTATTTATGACTCATAGGAAATCGATTAACTTGTAAGTTGGTCTTGTATCTAGTGACATTATTGCTTTCATATTAGTTCCAATAAACTTTAAATTGACAAGTTGGATTTGTAGACAGAAAGTCATTTATTTGTTAATAATAACACTTTGGCATAGTCCTTTTCCATATTTAAGGCTCTTAAAAAATCTTCTTTTCGTACATATTACTGAAGACTTCTGGTACAATATCAAATTTAGGCATCTTTGCCTTGCTCCTGAGTTTAATGAGACCACTTTTTAACTTAAGCAAGATAAATCAGTTTCTTTCCATCTTGACTTATTGATAGTTATATTTTTCTTTCAACCTGGAAAGCCTGTGAAATTTTGTAAAATATATCTTAGCATTACTTGAGATGATCATGTTTTTTTCTCCATCTTTAATATAATACATAGAGAATTCCATAATAGTTTTCCTAAAGTTGAACCTTCTTGAATTCCTGGGATAAGCCTGGTTGATCATGATTTATTGTTGTGGAGTTCTTTATTTGCTTAGCTTTGTAATCATTCTCCATTAAAAAACACTTATTGGCTAAGTAAACCAAAATATCTAATGAACCATGAAGTTTGAAATTATAGCAAGGAATACAAATAGACTAATTGGCTATGCTGTTCCCTTTTAAAAATAATTTCATTCCATGCTGACATGAGCAATAGGATTTGATCGTAACAGAGAGATGACTTCTTGGCTGTATAGGCCATATTTTTCCTAATAAAATATCTAGTGTGTAATATTGAACAGCCCTTATGGCTTATTTTGTGTGTTTAAACAATCTAGTCCAGTTCTCCTAAGTGACAACAAGCATCACTTATTGTCAAAACTCTTTTCTGAGCCTGCAGAAATTACTACAACTGTGGGATGTACTTGAAAATGTGATTCATTAATGTTTGCCCAGTAATTTCTAGTTGCAGAGGCTATAGCTTGTTCTTCCACCAATCATCCTGGAGAGCAGTTAGTAAGGTATAGCAGTTGAGAGTGTAAACTAGCTGGTTTCACTTCACAGCTCTGCCATTAACTGGCTGTGAAAACCTTAAATTCCTCAGTTTTATTATTTTAAAAATGAGATTATTTAAGGTACCTTTGAGCTATTGTGAATATTTAATGAGTAAATATAAAGACTTAAAATGTACCCGGTGCATAGTAAGTGTTACATATGTGCCAGCTATGATTTATTTTTTGTTTCAATGTAATTTTTTCCTTTTTTTAATTTAAAACATTTCTAGCTTTATTGAGGTATAATTCACAAATAAATATTGCATATGTGTATATATTGTATGAAATGTGATGTTTTGACACGTATACACTCTGAAATGATGATTACAATCAAACTAATTATCATGTCTATTACTTCACAGTTATATTTAATATTAATATTTAGATTATTCTCTTAGCAATTTTCAAGTATACATGATTAACTATAAGCTATGACTTTAAATAATCAAGTTAGAACGATCAATTTGCCAGGGTTTTTGTTACAGATAATGAGAGTCCTATGATCACACATGAAAGATTTGCTTTTTTTTCCTTATATGTAACCCATGGAAACATACCCCTTGTGGAATTTGACTAGTCCTTTACTCATTCAAGGAATTTCTGAAAATAGGCAGATTTGTTTGACTAATGTTTTTCCAATAAAAAAGGGGCTGGCTGTTTTTCTCACAATATTTTACATTTTGAAAAATTCAAATAGATGAAATTGAAGCTGATTATCAGAATCTGTCTACTGATACAAGGGCAAATCATTAAACATTGGCCAGCCATAGTGAATAGCAATGGAATGGTGTTTTACACCTCTCATTGCTCTAGAGGAGGCTCTTCTATCACCTCTGTGTTGACCAGTTCACAGTTAGCAAAAGTATCTTGTAGGGGGACTCCAAAGACAGCGAGATTGTGTGCAGCTTCTGCTCCCAGAGTCCCTGGGTCAAATCTGAGCTTTGCTACTGGTCATCAGCCAGTTGACCTTGGGTGTGTTTCTACTGCTCCAGTTTCCTCATTTGTAAAATGGTGATAATAATAATAATATCTCGCAGGGCTGTGGGGAGAATTACAAGAGAAAACCCCTGTGTAGGACCAACATAGGACCCTGCACATACGAAGTGCTCAATAAGTAATGTGTCATTTAGTACAAAGCATTTGTTATTTGGAAGTTTATTTTTGTTGTTCTAAGGTGTAAGTCATCATATCTCCAGCTAGGCAGTATGCCATACATGAAAGTTTGGGAGAATGGGGTTCATTTAAAAAAAAATTCAGTGTTTTTAGTGTAGTCACCGATATGTGCAACCATCACCACAGTCAATTTTAGAACATTCTGATGACCCCCAAAAGGAACCTCATACCCAGTAACTCTCATTTCCCCTTTCCCCCGTCCACCTAGCTGGCCCTAAGCAACCACTAATCTACTTTCTGTCTCCATAGATGTGCCTATTCTGGACATTTCACACAAATTAAATTGTACTATGTTTAGTCTTTTGTGACTGGCTTCTTTCATGTAGCTTAATGTTTTCAAGGTTTATCCATGTTGTAGCAAGTACCAGTACTTCATTTCTTTGCGTGGCAGAATAATCTTCCAGGGTATGGATAGACCACACTTTGTTTATCCATTTATTAATTGATGGACATTTGAGTTGTTTCTACCTTTTGACTATAGGGAATAATGCTGCAGTGAACACTCATGTACACATTTTTGTATGGATGTATGTTTTTATTTTCTTAAGTATATGTCTGAAAGTGGAATCGTTAGGTTATATTCCATTTGAGGAACTGTCAGACTGTTTTCCAAAGCTGCTGCACCATTTTACATCCCCACCAGCAGTGTATGTTTGAAGGTTCCCATTTCTCCACACTTTCACCAATACTTCTTATTATGCTTTTGTTTATAGCCATCCTAGTAGGTATGAAGTGATATTTCATTGTGATTTTAATTTGCATGTCCCTGATAACTAGTGATGTAGACCATCTTTTTATGTGTTTACTGGCCATTTGTACATCTTCTTTGGGAAAATATCTATTCAAATCTGTTGCCCATTTTTTAATTGGGTTGTATTTTCAATTATTAAGTTGTAACACTGGTAATTTTTATTGAGCTATTAATTGCTGTTCACACTTGACCTTGCACACAAATCCCTGGGGACTTGGTTAAAATGCAGACTCTGCTTCACTTAGGTCCCTTTTTAAGATGCTTCATGATTGGCTTTTTATGTATTACTCAGAAAAGCCATTTGAAGAGAGAAACACAAAACCTACATTTTATTTATTCTTTCCTATATTCACTTCCACAAATGGAAATATTAGAAAATATAAAATATAATATATTCTATTTTAAAGAGAGCTAACATTATATTAGTGTCTGAAAATAAAGATATAGTTAGAATAGTTTAACTTTTTTCTTGAATACTTGTATTATAATTTAAAGCATTTAGAAGCAGTATTTGCCAAGTAACTAGATTTACTTTCCGTTTTTAAAATGGTTTTGTCTACAGATGTAGCTGTAAGTTTGGACTTTCTAGTACTTATTTATTATCTTTTGCCTTTAAAAAACAGTTTGAGGCACAGTCTCCTTCTAATGAAAGATTATTCATCATCCTCTTTGGTCATGCTTCGTTGGGAGGAACTTGCATTGATGTAGGACAGGAAGAAAGGGGACTGACCCTGGCTGAACCAGCCAGATTTGTAGAATTAGTGGCCAACACGTGTCTCATAGATTTATGTGCCTACAGTCTTGGCAGCATCCCAATATAAAGGTATATTATTTCCAGGGACTTAATTCCCCTCACAGTGTGAAGGAGCAATGAAAAGCACAAGTTTGGAAAAGAAACTGCAAATGAAAAAATCAATGTAATGAAATCAATTGTGAACACTAGAGTTTGTTCAAATTAGTTTTTTGTTTGATTGTTTGTTTAGTTTTGGTAGCTATCATCCTTATAGGTACCTCACCTACCCTACAGGACATATGATTTCACTTTCAAGGGGATTTTCTGGCCTTTAATGAGTCATAGCAGTAGTTGACACTGGTTGCAGTGGCTGGTGGTATAATTGGAGGCGCTTCCTGTGGGTTCTGTTGTGACATTAAAATGGAAAATATGAGCCCAGAAAATGATTTCTCTAGGGATGCACATACATGGTTACAGCTCATTATGGACCTGTCAACATCTTCTCCTCTGCCCTTCCTTGGGGGAGATTTTGTCTCCTGATGCAGTTTTGAATGAGAGTTTAACAAGTACTGAGTCTCGTACCTTTTACAGTAAAATATTTGCCCAGATGAAGTCATCTCCTTCGGAATTTGAAATTTCCCTCTGAAAATATGGCTAAACCCACAAGCTATAAAGAATCATAATATTCATTTAGAGATACCTTTTTGGCAGCGGGAACCACTAGAAATTTTCTGGAGTATAGATTTCAGTAAGTTAGGCAGGCTAAAGAGCTCTGCCTCCAGATAAGTGGCCCTTAGGGAATTTTCCATATCTGAAGGTAAGAAGGACTATGGGAAATCGGTTTATTGATAGAGTTAGTTAATCAAGATGTTATTTCTGGCACGTTTTAATAATTAACATTTATTATACACACATTGATAAAGTTAGAAAATACTCTGAAATAATGGGACTGTAATTTTTAAAATTTAACTTAAATAATAAAGCTATCATTTGTAACATTATACTACAGTAATACTATAGTATCACCACGCAGATAACACTATGAGGTTGATTTGTTATCTTCTCTTTACTTCTTAGCTCAGAAGGCAAGTAGAGATGTTTCATAATCTGTCGTTAAAATCGTTTTCTTTTCCTCACTGGGCCCATGATTGTCCAAATGTTTCTCTAAAGAAAGTCCCCTTGAATAAAAGTGGCTTTTAAAAATTATTATTATTATACTTTAAGTTCTAGGGTACATGTACACAATGTACAGGTTTATTACATATGTATACATGTGCCATGTTGGTTTGCTGCACTCATTAATTTGTCGTTTGCATTAGGTATTTCTCCTAATGCTATCCATCCCCCATCACCCCACCCCACAACAGGCCCTGGTTTGTCATGTTCCCTGCCCTGTGTCCAAGTGTTCTCGTTGTTCACTTCCCATCTATGAGTGAAAACATGCATTGTTTGGTTTTCTGTCCTTGTGACAGTTTGCTCAGAATTATGGTTTCCAGCTTCATCCATGTCCCTACAAAGGACATGAACTCATCCTTTTTTATGGCTGCATAGTATTCCATGGTGTATATGTGCCACAGTTTCTTAATCCAGTCTATCATTGATGGACATTTGGGTTGGTTCCAAGTCTTTCCTATTGTGAATAGTGCTGCAATAACATATGTGTGCATGTGTCTTTATAGTAGCATGATTTATGATCCTTTGAGTATATACCCAATAATGGGATCACTGGATTAAATAGTATTTCTAGTTCTAGATTCTTGAGGACTTGCCACACTGTCTTCCACAATGATCGAACTGGTTTACACTCCCACCAGCAGTGTAAAAGTGTTCCTAAATCTCCACATCCTCTCCAGCACCTGTTGTTTCCTGACTTTTTAATGATTGCCATTCTAACTGGTGTGAGATGGTATCTCATTGTGGTTTTGATTTGCATTTTTCTGATGACCAGTGATGATGAGCATTTTTTCATGTGCTGAATAAATGTCTTCTTTTGAAAAGTGTCTGTTCATATCCTTTGCCCAAAAAGTGGCTTTTTTCTTTTTCTTTTTCTTTTTCTTTTTTTTTTAATCATGAAAGCAAAAGAGATCCTCCATGTGCAGAGTGGAAGTGATAACCCTTCATTAGTGAGATAATATCCCATTATTTAGATGGGGCAATCTTCACATTGTTACACATTGAACTTAGAGTATAGAGGGTGGGGGATGCCTATGCCTGTCTGCAGGGGCCCTGGGACCTCATTTCTTCTGAATGCAGCAGTGCTGCCTTTATATCTTTTCTACTCTAGACCTCCATTTTAAGCCACTGAGTAAAGAGTATAAAAATATCTTCTTTTCTTTCCTTTCTTCCCCCTTCCTTCCTTTTCTTCCTTCCTTTTTTCCTTCAAAATTTAAGTAGTACACTCATGCATGCTGGAGAGTATGCTAGGTATGAGGATAGAAGTGGTCCCTCAAGACGATGACTATGATGTGGCCCCTGAGACAGTCATAGGCTGGGGACCAGAAAGGAGGCAATATAGGTATAGGCAGAAAGATTATGAGTTTCATTTTGGCTGTGTTGAGTTTTAAGAACTGGGAGCATGTGTCCAGCTACTGGTACAGTGCCTAACACATAGTAGCCTGAGACACTGGATGGAAGCCACCATCAGTGCTCTTCTTTGGTCATGTGACCTTGGGTAATCCTCCTCCCCCCGCCCACCACCACCACCATTCTGAGCCTCTAGTTGCTCTTCTGAAAAAAGATATCATTGGATTAGATGACCTAGAAGTTTCTTCCTTCACAAGAAGCTGTTGGTACCCTCTATATATTTCCTAGACACACACCCGATGGCAAGTACCTGGTTAAAACACCTGCAGCTCTCTTTCTAGTGCTCTCTTTCTAGTACTCTCTTTCTGGTCATGGGAACATACTCTGCCATGACAGGGCAGGTTTCAGAAGTGACAGAGAGTTAATGATCCTAGGAGCAGCCCTCAACTGGTGATGGATGAGGAGTTAGTGGGTTATTCTAGGTTAACTCTTTCAGGGTAACTCTGAAGCATATCCACTCTGTCTCGCAGAGTCTCCCTGCAGGACTGAGTCCCAGTTTCCCTCGATGATAACTGTATTGTTAACTCATGTTTTATTGACTTCTTTCCTTTCCTACCTCACTTCCTCTCACTCCCCTACCACTGTTTCCTGGTGTTACCTCCTGTGGTCAGCAGAATAAATACCCTGAGAGATGTTCACATCCTAATCCTGGGACTTGTGAATCTGCTCTCTTAGATGGCCAAAGAGAGTTTGCAGATGCAGATTAAATTAAGGCTCTTGAGATGGGGAGATTGCCCTAGGTTATTTGGGTGTGCCCACTGTAATCGCAAGGGCTCTCATAGGTGAAAGAGGGAGGCAAGGGAGTCAGATTCAGAGAAGGAAGTGTGATGACAACAATAGAGTTAGAGAGAAATTGGAAGATGATACACTGCTGGCTTTGAAGGAGGAAGGTGCCACAAGCCTAGAATTGCAGCTGGCTTCTAGAAGCTGGACGATGACAAAAAAAGGGGGGTGGGGGGATCCTCCCCGAGAGTCTCCAGAAGGAATGCAACTCTGCCAACATCTTGGTTTGAGCCCAGTGAGATCCATTTTGGACTTCTGACCTCCAGAACTGAAAGAAAATAGATGTTTGTTCATTTAAACCACTAAATTTGCAGTAATTTGTTACAGCAGTGACACGAAATTAATACCCCTCCTAAATAAACCATTGTTCAGGAATTGTTGCTTCAGCATCTGCTTCTGGCAGAACCCAAATTAAGACACTTCCCAATCTGATATTGTATGTTTTTACCTTAGTTAAACTATCAGTGTTTTTCAGTTGTTCAATAACGATTAGTTACTGTGCCCTTTTATATCCTTGATGTTTCTGTAACGCAAGTCACAAAGATGAAATTAACTCAGCCCTTCCCTGCATGGAGCTTACATTCTAACAGTGGAAATAGAAAATGCCACAAAAGTTGTAGCATGTGTCTTGTACTATTGAGCACTTTTTTCTTTACTAGTCAAATAACTGTAAGTGTTTATAATGCATCTAATGTGAACCTTGAGCAAAGCATCAAGTATATAAATATATGCCATACACAATGGTGTATAAAATAATATAGTCACTGCCAACAAGAAAACACATTCTCAAATCTAATTTTTAATAACGTGACAATAAAAGAGGCCAATCTTATTTTGTCAGTAGAAGAAAAGGAAGAAGGACAAGGAGTTCTCAGTGTAAACAATGCAGGGATCCCATTTTAGGGAAACTGAAACACTGATTTCACCTTTTAGATTCCCATAAAAAGCATGGAAAGTTTATTTTGTTCCCAAGGAAATTTACTGTTGTTTAGCTTCTGAACCATCAGCACATTAAAAAACGATAATTTACTGCAGCATTTTAGTTGTGAATATACGGAAAGAAAGTTGAAGTCAGATTCACAAGATATGAGTTCGAATCCTTGGATCTGTCACTTCACAAAATCATGAGCTCTCAGGCAGTAATTTAACTGTTCTGAACTGCAGCTGTTAAATAACAACAGTTATGGGTGGAGGTCAGCACACGCTAATGTCCCAGCTCTTTCTCTGTTTTATATGGTTGGGCATGTAGTAGAGTAAGCTTTTTCAATGCTTTAAGCTGAAATTCTGGAATCCTTGTTGTTTTCATTTCTGCTTTCAAAATGGCCAAATTCTGTCCCATCTCTCCCCCACCCACTTTCCTTTTAATCCCTTGTCAGACACAGTCAAGAGTAACCAACATATGCTAACATTTTAATTCTAAAGGTGCTGGCTTTGAAGGCATGTGGTCACCCTTCCAGGTTATCACAGGTAAAAGTTGTAGCAAGATTTTTTTGTTTATTGTTTGTTTTTTGTTTTTTTTTTTTTTTTTGCTGTCATCTGTCTTTCTAACCTCTGGTATCTACTTCCTCTTTGTCTGTTACCTGAGGACTAAGCCAGTTCTAATTCATTATTAGGTCTTGGTTATGGCAGTACCTCACTTTAAGGTTCAAATGTCTCAAGTAGGGTAGTCCTGTTGCTGCATCAAAAAGCTAATTGCTGGAAAAAACAAACTGAACATTTTTGCTACTTTACACAAATTTAGTTTTTGTTTGCGTTGGAATTAGGCATTTGGAGGGCAGGCTTCCACGTGGGGATTCAAGGCTTCTTCTGTCTTGCGGCACCCCCATGTTCAATCTGTGTGCTCCATGGAATGGCATGAGAAAATGGCAGATCCCATGAGCCTGACCTGGAAGTGACACACATCACTCCTGCCTTTGACCAGAACTCTGGTCATTCCATTGACCATTACTTGATCACATGGCTCCATCCTAGCTACAAGGGAGGTAAGGAAATGTGAACACTGGCTTAGCACAATCCCTTAGTCATCAGCAAGCCATCTCTGTCCTCTTGTGCTTACTTCAAAATGTTGCTATGTGGGTGAAAAATGCAAAATTGATCTGAGAGTTCCTTTTAGAGTAAAACATATGGTACAGATGAGAGGGATTGTTTTTTTCAAAGAAACCTCATTACCCATTATGATTTGATTATCCTGATAGTGCAAATAGTTCAGCACCTAATAGGTTAATCAATTTAATGGACTTGAGCCCTAATCAACAGGTGTTAACATTGGTTTTTGGGAAAATGCCTGTTTCCTTGCTGGCTGTTGACAGCAGGTCTATCTCAGCTTTGAGAGGCTGTCAGCATTTCTTGTCTCATGGTACCTCAGTCTTGAAAGCCAGCAATGGTATGTCAGATTCTTGTTATGCTTCCAATCTCTTTGATTTCTTCCTTTTTAATTTTTTTGTTTTTGAGACGGCCTCTGTCTCCTAGGCTGGAGTACAGTGATGCAATCATGGCTTACTGCAGCCTCAACCTCAAAGGCTCAAGTGATCCTCCCATCTAAGCCTCCAGAGTAGCTAGGACCACAGGCACGCAGCACTATACTCAGCTAATTATTATTATTATTTTTAATATACAAGGTCTCGCTAAGTTGCCCAAGCTGGTCTTAAGCTCTGGGGTCAAACTGTCCTCCTGTGTTGGCCTTCCAAAATGCTGAGGTTACAAGTTTACACCTGAAAAACCACCATGCCCAGCCTTTGACTTCTTCCTTTTAAAGGGCTAATGTGATTAGAGCAGGCCCACCCAGATAATCTCCACATGTGAGGGTAAGTGATTTGGGACTTTAGTTACATTTTCAAAATCCCTTTGTAGCAGTACTTAGATTAGTATTTAATTTAGTAACCATGGGATGGGAATCTTGGGAGGCTATCCTTAGAATTCTACCTACTATAGTTAAGTGAGTTGCCTGAATTCATATGACTAGAGAGTAGTGAGTGAAGCAAGGATTTAAACCCCAGCCTATCTGGCATCAGAGTCTGTGCCTTTTCTACCTATCAGGTGACCCCTCTATGAAAATCAGTGATGGACAATCCCAAAAGAATTTTCTAGAAGGAAAGCCCAACCCTAATTCTTAACCTAGAGGAATGTCTTAGTTCATTTGTGCTGCTATAGCAAAATACCACAGACTGAGTAATTTATAAAGAACAGAATTTTATTTCTCACTGTTCTAGAGGCTGGGAAGTCCAAGATCAAGACCCCAGCAGTGTAATTTTCTGATGAGGCTGCTGTCTGCATAAAAATGATGCTGTCTGCATCCTCCAGAGGGGAAGAATGCTGTGTCCTCACATGGCGGAAGGGACAGGAGGGCAAAAGGGGGCCTAAGCTGGTTACCTCTGGCCCTTTTACAAGGCACAAATACACTTAATTAGAACTGAGCCCTCATGATTTAACCATTTCTCCAAAAGGCCCCTACCTCCCAATACCACCACAATAGGGATTAACTTTCATCATAATTTTTGGAGGGGACAAAAATATTCAAACCTTAGCAAGACATATAACTCAAATAATAGTTACATTTAAAATTGTAGATTTAGTGTTTAAAAATTAGGCACCAAAGTAATACTGGATCTTTCTAAAATGCCACCACCAAAGAGATAGTATGATGGTGGGCTATGTAGACAGATCTGGATAAAGTCTAAGGACCACCACTTACTTGCCCTGATTCCCCATGCTTCAGCTTCTGTACCTTAAGTGGGGGATAATAATGATGGTATCTTCTGGTTGTGTTGAGAGATTGAAATTGTAACACTTATCATAGTTCCTAGGACACTGTAAGCACTCAATAATTTCTAACCACCACCATTACTATCATTATCACCATCATCATCATCATCTTATTATTGTTATCACCAACCTTCAGCCTAGATGGTTGATACCTGTTAAACATATTATCAAATATTTATAATTTCATATCAATAGCATATAAAATAAATCATGTTCATTCTTCAGATGAACAGAAAAACTATCATCCCATGATCTCATTTTTAACTTGCATTTGCTTCTGAAATCTCAGCTGTAGATTAGTAAGTGTAATACTTGGTAATTTTTTGATCTGATGTTTTCTCTGCTTTTCCTGTAATTTAGAGTTTGTATACTTGATTCTAATTCTGTCAATGACTTAAATAGATATAAATTTAATGTCATAGCTCATGAGACTTAGTGTCACTTTCAAAACCATCCTCTCAACCTACCCTTCTCCTTTTGCCTCTTGATCCAAGACCCATTATTCTAAGGTTTCTAACACGTTTCTTTTTATACTCCTGACTTGAGCTTGCTGTAAACAAGAAATTTATTTTTAGATCTTTTTGCTCTGCATTTTACTCAGAGCCTTTCTCTTTTTGCATTTTCACAACATTCCTAGGCTTCTGCTCAGCCAACATTTTAAATATGACAAAAATAAATGCCATGGAGGGAAGATTGTGGTGGCAACAGAAATGCCTGTTGAGTCCTCTGTGGAATGAAGCCTAGACCGCTGGGTGGTTTAAGCAGAAATTTAAGCGAAGAAATGTGAAGGACAGAGGTGTCAAAAGAATATTCAAGAGTGTTTATAACAGTATATGCTACAGAAGGTACAGGGCTACTGAGCCCTCAATTAGGATGGGGGGTGTGGTTAGGAGAGGCCACTGTGGTGCAGACATCCACCCATCCCAATTTCCATAGAAGTCAGCGATGGAAATGCACAGTGGTCCAATAATGTTCCCATTGGTGCTAGAGTCAGAGCTTAGGTTTTTATCACCTTACATGGATTTTACACATTATTAAGACATAAGCTAGAGGAGAGAAATTTCTTATTAACAAAACCTGAAATCCTGCTAGCACTGATACCTTCCCCCAACACCTGCACTAACCACCCATGACATCCTCTACAGATTAGTGTGCCTCCTTTGATTTACATGTTAACCTTTTAGCATCCATACGATTCTCCTTATTTAAAACAGGGCTTCTCAACTGTGACACCATTGACATTTGGGGCCAGACAATTCTTTGTGGTGGGGGCTGTCCTGTGCATTGTGGGATATTTAGTGGCATCTCTGACTTCTACCCACTAGATGTCAGAAACCCCTCCCCAAGTTACTACAACCAGAAATGTCTCCAGACACTGCCACATGCCCCCTAGGAGTCACAATTGTCTGCACTTAAGAACGACTAGTGTAGAACCCCCTCTTTCTTCTGCTCTACTCGTCCTTCCTTGTTTTCCTTTATAACTCTGCTCAAAGCTCACCTGTACAAAACAATTCATTAATTAATCCCACCTAGCTCTGAGCTTTTCCATCACTAAGTACCTTCTGTCCTGCTGGGCCTAGACATAGATTTTACCAATTATGTTTTTGCCATAGCCTCCATTTGTAATAAATCAGTTTTTGTTACTCCTGTATGTAAGAAAAGAACAAGTTAATGACTTCATTTTAAAACGTATCTCTAAAGTTCCTGCTAGCATATTCTGCATAAAATGGCCTCAGTAAAACTTTGATTTTGTGAGCAGAACTACAATTTTTTTTTTTTTTTTTGAGACAGTGTCTCACTCTGTCACCTACGCTGGAGTGCAGTGACACAATCTCAGCTCACTGCAACCTCTACCCTTAGCGTTCAAGAGATTCTCGTGTCTTGGCCTCCCGAGTAGCTGGGATACAGGTGCCCGCCATCACAGCCGGCTAATTTTTGTACTTTTAGTACAGACGGGGTTTTGCCATGTTGGCCAGGCTGGTTTCGAACTCCTGACCTCAAGTGATCTGTCCGCTGCTGGGATTACAGGCGTGAGCCACTGCGTTTGGCCAGAACTACAATTTTCTATTACTACCAGTTGCATTGCTTGATTTTTATTTATTTAGCAATTTTATCATTACTGAATTGCTTCAGGATTGAAGAGAATGAATCTTTAGAATCTCTACTGAAATAAGGAATTAAAGAACTGTGATTTGTTTTATTCTGCTGAGAACTTCCAGTATACTCACTTGGTGAAGAATACATTTTTAAAGTGAATATTCCCAACATACTTTGGACCACTATAGCTTTCAGCTGTATGGCATGTACCTGGGTATGCTGATGCCACACTATTTTTATTGTAGATTCAGCAGTTATTTTGTGTGCAGTTGATAGAATTTTTTTTTCCACGTCCTCCCTGGGACTTAATTTGTAATACTCTCAGTGTTTTCTCATGTCCCCTTAGCATTTCCTCTATGCATGGAAGGCTGCTTATTGGAACACCTAAAACTCTGCCACCTGAGGGTATTTTTTTCTAACTATGAGAATTGGCTGGGTGTTAATGGCCATGAAAGCAATTCTCTCAGCATGGTGACTCATGACACCTGTAATCCCAGCACTTTGGGAGGCTGAGGCAGAATTGCTTGGACCCAGGAGCTCGAGACCAGCCTGGGCAACGTGGCTAGACCCTTTCTCTACAATAACAATAATAACAACACAACAACAACAATAATAATCTGGATGTGGTGGTACATGCCTGTAGCCCTAGCTACTCGGGAGGCTGAGAAGGGAGGATCACTTGAGTCCAGGAATTCAAGGCTACAGTGAGTCATGATTGCAGCACTGCACTCCAGACTCCAGCCTGGGCCACAGAGCAAGACCCTGTCAAAAAAAGAAAAGAGAAACAAAGAAAAGAAAACAAGCAGCTGGATGGATGGGATTTGGCAAATAGCTGCCCCAGCTTCCTAGTCTCCCAGTTAGGAAAACTCTGAGGCATATTCTTTTTTTTTTTTTTTTTTTTTTGAGGCAGAGTCTCGCTCTGTCTCCCAGGCTGGAGTGCAGTGGCGCAATCTTGGCTCACTACAAGCTTCACCTCCCAGGTTCATGCCATTCTCCTGCCTCAGCCTCCCAAGTAGCTGGGACTACAGGCGCCTGACACCACGCCCGGCTAATTTTTTTTTTTTTTTTTTTTTTTTTTTGTATTTTTAGTAGAGACAGGGTCTCTGAGGCATATTCTATACTGTCTCTCAGTATTACCTAGTAGGATTGATCAAATTGCTCACAGAAGTAACTTGTGTGATAACACACCTCTGTTGGTTTCTTTCCCTTCTCTGTCTCACCTTCCAAATAAACTACTTACAGTCAAATCCTTGTTTCTGACTCCACTTGTGGGAGAACCCAAACCAAGAATCCATGTTATAAACATGATGATTCAACATGTTTAGAGAAATCTTGAACTAATTCACAAAGGCTTGTTCATGAAATGCTGTTGATCAGTGTTGTCACCAAATGTTCTAAGGTCTACATTCTGGGTGGGCCAGACTGCATCAGGGATTGCTGTGCACTGATGTGTATGTCTGCGATGATGTGGGCATTGTTATTTTTATTGGGTTTGTTGTGAGTAGAGCTTTTGGAAATTATGTTTTCCCACAAGTTCCACAAATGTTTTCACATTTTAGAAATTGTTTGAGCATGCTCTAAGCCATAACTTTGAAAGTTAAGCAGTTTGGCTGGTGATATTATTTTTAAAGAAAAAAAAGTCTTGTTTTGTTTTCAATTTTGGCTTTTGTTATGCTTTGCAATCCTTTTTTTGCTCTCATGGCCTTAACTTACTTTGTCTTGTACATGGTTTTGCATAATACTCATGGAGATATTTCATAGACATTTTTGTATGGATATGATTGCAATAAATCTTACTGGTAATACTTCACGTTCTAAAGCTCTTATACATATATTTCATTTAATTCTCACAAACCCCCTAAACAATAGGATTATAATCTCAGTTTAATGATAAAGAAAACCAAGTTCCAGAACAGTTTAATTGAGTTTCTGTTCAGCACTTTTGTTTTGTCATGAATTAACATAAACATTTTATTCATGTGATCAGCAATTCTGCAAAGACAACAGAGTGAGAATGTAATCTCCAAGGGAAGCAGAGTGTGTATTAGCAAAGATGTAGGGTAGGGGAACTTGGGGATGAATGGATACAGACCTCAGCAATCGTCCTAAGTCTGGTCTTCTTTTAGATTTGTTAATTCACCACATTCTCATGTAATGGAAAGAGTAAACATTCTCTATATGCTAGCATTCTTTTACAAAATGAACACCAGTGAACCAGACATGAAAGCAGCATTTTCCCAGTGCTTTCTCACCTTCCAGGAAACCTCCTTCCCTATTGCTGTCAGCCTCTGGTGGATTATCAGCGCCATGAACACTATAGTCCATATTTTCTGCATCACCAACCAGGACACCATGAGTACCATGTGTTGGTTTACACAGAGTCTTTATCATACTTGCACTAAATTCGTATCTGAGATGAAGAGGATGTGCATCACTATCTCAAATGTGAACACTGAATTTTGAAGTCAGCTCTAAAGCTAATAGATGCTGTTTCTTCCAGGAGCTAGAATATTGCCTTTGATAGCCAGCTCTGAATAGGTCCCCCCTTGACAATTGCCATCCCTTATGTTGGACTCAGTCTGATTTCTTGAACCTTTGCTTGTTATCTGCTGTTGGTAACTGAGCTGCTTCTATGGAGGCCAGTTAACCCCCTTTGGCCCTTCCACCAACAGTGCACCTGAGTTATGACTGAGCCATTCTGCGCTGGCAAGGATTCAGTTGGGAAAACAGAAAACCTATAGATATTTCAAGAATAAAGATTTATTACAGGAGTGAGAGGCTTACTAAAGAATTGAAAAGGACTTCAACTAGCATTCAAGAAATTAGGAAGATAATAACAGCAGGCAAGCACCATTGATGGTCTCAGATACCTACTGTACCTGGAAGCATCTAGCAACACCTCCCATTGGCCATTGGCCCAAGCCTATTCATCTGCCTGCCATCACCATATTGAACTTTGGCTTCTCTTAGGCCTGTGAATGTATCTCATTTGTGTGACCTCACCCTGAACTGTATGGCAAGGAGTCTGGAAAATGTAATTCCCAAACTTCTAGCTGCTGGGATCCAGAGAATAACATAAAGGAAAGAATATAGTTCTGAGTAGCCTACTGATAGTTCAGGCCATATTGTGTTTCTGGGGATTTTCTGAAACTGATCTGTGAGCCTGGGGTGCCCAAAGAAGGAGATGTTGTTCCTCCAAAACTGAAAGTGCTGAGAAAAACATTTCTGATCTGGGGCAGGGTAATAGAATCAGGGAGAAATAGCAACTGGAGATGTAATGACCCTCAAAATTAAGATTCAGTGATAGTTGTTGATGTGAAATAGGAAAAGACTGGTACCTATGCTTCACACAGAGCTACCAGGAAAATTGGGCAACTCCCTAACCATATCCTTACTATACATAGTAGAATAGTACTCTGAGATTTCCCTGCTTTCTGGTAAAATATGTTGTGCACTTTAATCAGCTGGCTGAGTGTCTTCTCTACTCCTGTATGTCAAGGTCAGAGTCTTTGGATAAGTTTTCTCCTTCAGAGACAAACCTTGGAAAAAGTCTCCAGGAGGCAATGAAATTTGTCCAGGAGGTTATCCTTGCACAGGTGCTCCATCCAACCAGTCCTGTAGGGAATGAGACCTGGCCAGGAGTGGTAGAACAACTTTTGGGGTTGTTTTTAGTGGCATATTCTCCTTGTCATCTGATTCATAACATTTGCTTCCAGAAACCCATGCTTTTGGCCTAGATACAAGACTGAAAGGCTGAGGCATCCATGAAATTGACCTAATGCTGTATAAAAATGTTACTACATGTTAGAAGTCATAAAGTCTGGTTTATTCCTCATAGAATGCTAGCAGTCAGTTTTCTTTTCATCATGATGTGAAATAGTCTTTGTATATTCATTATTAGATTTTGTAAAGAAATTTTACTGTATTTAGGTGAATTAATATTAAATATCAAATAATGATATATTTTTTCCCCTCAAGAATATATTATAAAACCAGAACTCTGTAAAAAAAAAAAAAATGTTCTCTTGGATAAGTCAAATAAAAAGTACTATACCTAAGCACTTATGGGCCCTTAATTTAACCAAACTGAGATACTAAACTTCAAATTTCCTTAATACCTTATTAATATTTTCAATCTTTTTTTAAGGAAATGTGTATGAAAGTTGTAATCAATAGTGTTCTGAAGGTTTTAAAAAATTCTAGTTGGAAAAATACTTCACAGATACTATACCTAATATTGAAATTTTGTTTCTTTTATAATAATTAACATGCAAAGAGAAAGGCATAATAACCTCCAGTTAATTAATTGGAAGTTGAATTATTTAACCTGTATATATTGGAAATCTCCCTAGTTGCACTGAATGCCGATTTATCTATTCTTGCTATCATTTTATTGTCTTTCATTGGAATAAAGGCACTTTTTAGAGCTTATGTGAATTTTTTTGTTGACAATGATAAGCTAACAAGTCAACAAAATGTTTTATAAATGAGTAGTTTTAGAGGCTGCCTCTCTTTGTGACCTTTAACATGCGATGCTTTAGAGCTCTGGACTCAAAAATGTAACAAGTCAAAACTAAGAATACTCGGAGACATGTTACTGAAAATAAGGCCTGCAAGAAATTATTTTAAGTTAACCAACAGTAACTTATCAAAGAGTATTATGTTTCACATTGCAGGAGAAACTAAGAATACTGGTATTTGTTCCAGAATTTAACTTCACTTTGATTTTAAATATAAACAAGTGTGAATTTCTGCCAGTTTCTTCTAGACTTAGGTTGTGATGTGAAATTAGGAACTTGATTGTAGCTGCAGTAAAGTTCTTAATTGTTATGAATGATGAATGTTTGCAAAGTTTCCAATCTTTGCAGAGATGTCCTATTCTGGCTCACAGGAGTGTCTTTCTAATTAGTAGGTGGATATGTACTTATATGCATGTGCACGCATGTGAGAGAGAAATACTTTTCTCAGTTAATGTGCCTCTGATGATATACATCTTGTGAGATTTCATACAGTTGAAAATTAGCTAGAAAGAACAATAATACTGAGTTTTCTTCATAACACATTTCCATAATGCCTGCTCCATTACTTTTGTTACTTATATATTTGAACTTCTTTATTGTTATTAAATTGGATTATCTTATGATTTTTTAATAAGTGGGTATTCCAACTCTTGGCTCACAAAATTACAGTTGGTAAATAATTTCTTCAAGGATTTTAATATTGATAAATTACTTATTTCAAATGAATTCACTTAATATCATTTTCATTTTCTTATGAATTTTCTAATAAAAACATATTTTTCCTTTCTTCCTCTCTTTTTTTCAACTCAATGTCTTTTTAAAAAATGACATTAATGTGTGGTCATAATTATGCATTTTTTCCAGGTGCTCAATAGCCCTTATGTCTCTTTTAAAAATAACTTTTATGTATTGTGGATTTTCTCCCCAAAGCAGTAGTCCAATACACATGGCATAGAAATTTCACAATTAGGCAATTAAACTAGAAATATAACAGCTGACATGTGTTCAGAGTAATAAAGTTCCAGAATTAGAAGGTGAATCAAATTAACATAAAGGCATTATTAACTTTTTCTAGGAGGCGTGAGTTTGCAAAAATCTTGGGTAATTTGATTTGCTTATTCTCAAAATAGCCAGTGAACCTTGAGTGACATTGCATTTCAAAGGTGGGAGCCAGAGGGAAGGTCACTGTTAGTGCTGGAGTGGCAAAGAGGAGGTTTAACTTTGAAATCATCTAGGGTAATGCCTGCTACTCTATTCTGAGATTTTTAGCTAGATGGTATGAAATTTTTTTTTTTTTCTTAGTGGGAATCAGAAAGTTAAATAATTCCTGAATTTGGAACTTAAGGTGGTTTTAAAACTTCTCCTTGTTTTATAGTTTTCTCTGTTGTTTATGTCTTCCTAACATTCAAATAATAAAGTTATTTTCATTTTTGAAAGAAACAAATCCAATAATAATCTCATTGTGTGGGATTGTTGACTCTAAGCATTGTGTTTCCTTATATACCAATTACATGCTAATAGGCTTTTAAAAAAATCTATACAGGAACATTTTAAGATTGTGTGAATGAATGAGCATGCCATTTCCATTACAAGCTGCTAGATTGCAGTTTCACAGACCACTGATGTGGATCTGAGGGCAGTTCCCCAAATTAATATGGTAGATCCACTGTTTTGAAAGACAATTTTCATTTTATATAACTTCTGGCATGTTCTTAAAAAGAATTACACACACTCCTTTTAAGTAGTTCCCCCAGTGTGGCAGCTATTCATTTTGTTGTCATCCTTGGTATTCAGGTCTGGCCTAGTCCCTTCATAACGTATTACCCCTGTTGCTTTTGCTTTCTTGCCCTTCCTATGAGCTTCTGTTCTCTTTTCTGGTGCTTAGGTGGGGCAGCACTTTTCTTGTTGCATATAGATAGAGTCAGACCTGCCTCTGGCCCCGCCCAAAGGACATGCTGTATCACCTGCCCCAGCAGCTTCAGTGGTAGGCCCACAGTGCTTCCATTTTGTGATTGTTGCCACTGGCCTCCATCTGAATTTCTTTCACTGCCCTAGCCATGTGTGGACATCCAGATGTTGCATCTTTGGTGTTCATGTGGAACAACCAATGCTTCCTGATACCAAGGAAGCCAGAGCTTTCTGCAGCTTCCCTTCTTTGACATGAAAAAAGGAGGTGGATAGGGAAACTTGAAATCACTAGTCCATTTTTGTCCAGAGCTGGTAGAAAATTTGGGTTGGCCAGATATAACTTTATTTCCTTTGGGGTCATAGCCAAACTTGATTTTCTTTAATGCATCAATTTTCAAAACATGTTATTTTTATATACGTATTAATGTTGAAGAGTTCATGTATACATATGGATAAAAAATTTGAATGGTCTTAAACAATATGCGCTTTTATTAAAGGTCTCATTATCATCTCTAGTCCTGAGTCTACCATTTTACTTACCCAGAGACAAGTGATACCAATGTCTTGCATACATTTCCATTCTTCCTGTGTTATTGTATGCATTTATAAGCATGCACATTTCTGAATCTATCCCTATGTATACCACTTTTGTACAAATTATACTACACAATTTTTACACAATTTCCTATACTTAACATTCCTTGGAGATAGTTTTATATCTCTGGGTGTACATATGCTTCCTTTGTGTTAGCTTTTATTTTTAAGGGTTTTATAGTATTCCATTACATGGAGATTAATTATCAAATAGTGATCCCTTAATTTGTTTAACCTGTCCTCTACTGATGGCTATTTCTGTTGCTTAGGATCTTTGCTTTGGATCAAGGGCTGGCAAACATCTTCTGTAAAGGATAAATAGTAAATATTTTAGACTTTGCAGGCCATGTGGTCTCTGTTGAAACTGCTTCACTCTGTATTACCAGAACAGCCATAGACTATATGTGGCTATGTTCCAATTAAACTTTGTTTATAAAAACAGGCTGCAGTCCAGGTGTGGCCCCCGCTCTAGATGTTCAGTTTTGAGAGACTGTCATAGCACCTAGCACTGTGACTGGCCTGCAGAAAGTGTTTAACAAATAGCTGTTATTTGAGTGATGAGTAATTTGTCTGGAAATTTGTCATTAGAATAAGGAGAATGCTAAACAGTAAAAGATTTGAAAAATACACTTGTATCAAAAAAGAGGTATGGAAAATAGAAAATGCATGACTTTAAGAGCATTTGACTTCCTTGCGTTTCAAAAAATTGTTTAAGATGACGTTTTGACTTCTTTTCAAAGTGTAGTAAACAGGAATAAGAAAATGATATAATGGAGGAAGGATTATCTACCTCTTTGTAGCACAACTATCCTTTGAAATTTTGCTTCCTGCCCCATGGGCCATCAGTCTGACTAGTAAACTCAGATTCACCCACAAAACAGGGTATGGTAACATAGCTCATGGTTATTAAAGTCATTTGGTTTTGCATGATGAGTGGATTTTCTTGAAAATGCATGTCATCCTTATGATATCCACATACAAATGTCCTACATAGGCTTTTCCCTCCTTCTGGGGTTCTAGAGAACACATGAAAGTACTTCCCTTTTCATTAAACACTAAAGTTGATGCTTTTAAATTCTTTGACGTTCGATATTAGGAATGAGTAAACTAGGGCCTGCAGGGCAAATTCAACCTGCTGCTTATTTTTGAAAATAAAGTTTTATGGGAACACAGTCATATGCATTTGTTTACACATTACCTATGGCTTCCTTCATGTTACAACAGACAACTTGAGTAACTGAAATAGAGAATGTAGAACTCATGATAATGAACATTTACTGACCCTTTATGGAAAAAAAGCTTGCCAACCTGTCTTTTTGATTGCACTATTTTCCCCCCAACTTTGAGAATCGGGTGCTCTTTTCTGTGAAGTTGTAGGGGATCTATTATTTTTTTTTTAGGATGGAGAACTTGCAATCAGCATGTTTCTTATCTTTTAAAGAACAGTCATGGTTGTTTCGTTGATTTATCATTTTAATATAGTGAATTCTTACTTTTTTATTGTTTTTTTTGAGATGGAGTCTCGTTCTGTCACTCAGGCTGGAGTGCAGTGGCACGATCTTGGCTCACTGCAAGCTCCGCCTCCCGTGTTCACGCCATTCTCCTGCCTCAGCCTCCCGAGTACCTGGGACTACAGGCACCTGCCACCACACCCGGCTAATTTTTTGTATTTTTAGTAGAGATGGGGTTTCACCGTGTTAGCCAGAATGGTCTTGATCTCCTGACCTCGTGATCTGCCCACCTTGGCCTCCTAAAGTGCTGGGATTACAGGCGTGAGCCACCGTGTCTGGCCCTCCTACTTTGTTGAGCAGACAGTTATTAAACTGTCTCTTAAATAGTTATTAAACCTCTTATGTTCAAGCCTGGGAATACAAAGCAAATTATATTGATTTCCTGTTTGGGAAAAAACTTGGGGGCCAATGGTTGACATAGATACATAAATCAGTGATTATAAGGGTAACAGAGGTGTGAAGGAACTGTTATGGGAGGAGGAGCCCTCCATGTTATCCCAAAGGACAACGAAGGCTTGCTAGTGCAGAAAGGTGACATTTTGAAGGATAACAAGGAATTGGACAAACAAGAAGAACATATTCCAGGCAGGCAGAAAGTACACTAAGCATGTACAAAGATGCTGAGATCTTAAACAGCTTTAAACAGCTTGAGGTAGTGGAAAAAGCAGTGACAGAAAAAGAAACGGGCCTCATCATGAAAGACCAAGTGCATTGATGATATAAGAGGTGAAAGTGGCATTACTTCTCCCTTCCATATCACCGCCAGCCACCAGGGGGCCATCACCTAGAGATTGCTGGAACATGAAGGACTCTGATGTTCTGGAGGAGCTGTTGCCATCTCTGATCCCTTTAAAGGAAGGGCTAATACAGATCTGTCACTATAGCTGAAAAATAGCTGTGGACAGGGTAGACAAGTGGACAAGCAGAAGCGGAACAAAAGTTCCCAATAAATTCTCAAAGCAGTTAACTGTAGTAGAGGGAATTTATGTGACTTAGCCGTAGAATTCTCCAGAAGGGGAGCTGCTTTATGCAACTGCGTAAAATTTCTCCTTTTTTTTTTTTTTTTTTTAAAGACGGAATCTTGCTCTCGTCGTCTAGGCTGGAGTGCAATGGCATGATCTTGGCTCAC
Source organism: Trachypithecus francoisi (assembly GCF_009764315.1). Classification (NCBI taxonomy): domain Eukaryota; kingdom Metazoa; phylum Chordata; class Mammalia; order Primates; family Cercopithecidae; genus Trachypithecus; species Trachypithecus francoisi. The sequence continues at coordinate 123,948,853 of NW_022681471.1, forward strand.
TGCAACCTCTGCCTCCCGGGTTCAAGCAATTCTCCTGCCTCAGCCTCTCAAGTAGCTGGGATTACAGGCCCCACCACCACTCCCAGCTAATTTTTGTATTTTTAGTAGAGATGGGGTTTCACCATATTGGCCAGGCAGGTCTCGAACTCCTGACCTCGTGATCCGCCCACCTGGGCCTACCAAAGTGCTGGGATTACAGGGGTGAGCCACCGCACCCGACAAAATTTCTCCTTTTTAAACTGTAGCTACAGCTCTTTATCTTAGTGCAACTAAAGTTGATAAAGTCATCATGATCCTCTGCAGCCTAGTTCAAGTTAAAACCAAGAGAGAAGAAAACAAAAGCAAATTAAGCCCATTCCTTTGCCAAGAAGAAGTGTTACTTGATTTTTATTTGCATCCTGAATGTTCCTTGGAAAAGAACATGATGTTTGGCAATGTCCAAATGCCTGTTGACAATCCTCCGACATCATTTTCTGTTTCCATTGCCTCACTCAGCACGAGGGCTCTCATAAGTTTTCCAGTCAACGATGAAGCCCAGATGTTATGGATAAGCCACAGACTTTGGGGGGAAAGTTAGCAAACACCAATAATAAATAATGCCTTGAGGACATACTACGACTCTCCTCTAAGTATCACGATGGTCAGGCTTCATCGTTTCCCAAGCAGATTGCTTGGATTTTAATTTTGGCAGTAAATAACACGGAGCATATGGGTTTGTAAATGGTAGCTCTGTCCCAATAATTCCAGATGATAGGCCCATTCCAGCTTTCTTTAACTTAGAGATTTGAGCGTGCATTGTGGTAGGTCTACTCACCGTATCTGTCTAGAATGATTCACAGAGGCCACTCCCGGGCTGAGTTATTTCTCATATATACATATAATTGGAGGCCACATTAGCCTGCAGTATAACTTTGGAATTAAGATTTGCTCAAAACCGAGGCTGAGTTTGATGAATAGGTTGTAAGTTAGAAACTTCCTTTCTTGTGTTCTGATCCCAAATTCCCACTTTATATTGTGGCACCTATGAAATTTTCCTAGCTAAGGATGACTTGATGATACCTAATGTGAGAATGGTTTATGGATGAAGTTCTTTGTGCTTACAGGGTTTTTTTCCTGATAACTAACACTGGGATGAATTGCAAGGCGCATCTTTGCAAAAGGCAGTTCTTTTCTTATTTTTAGAGGATTATTCCTGAAATGATTTTGTTCATGTTTTGGCTCATGTAATATCTCTATTCATTTTTTTCATGGAATTTTTTCTTTGGGTCTTTTTTCATAATTTTTTTTTTTTTGCCTTTCAGAAAACAAAAACAAAACAAAACAAAAAAACCCCAGAAACAAATGGTTAAAATTCAAGGGATTGTTGTAGCTCTGAGGGTAATACTTGCAGCCTGTTGGTGTCATTTTTACCCGTACAGGCTCTTAGTATTTTATTTCTGTTGCAGCATTGCGGTTGCTATCTTTCTCATCATGAGTAATCTAACATTCATGCCACATTCTATTCATAGCTGTCATACTGTCTCTGACAGGGTGTTTTCAAAACTTTGATCTGCTTCCAGAAAAGACTTTTACATGGGTGATAGGATTTATGGGGAAACTTTCAACTGAATACCAGGTATTACCTTATTGGAAAGAGCAAAGCATCACACCTGAATATCTCCTTTTTCTTCTTCCTCTCCTCTTCTTCCTCTTCATTTTTATATTATCGAAGCTCGATTTTTAGTAACTTTATGTTTCCTTTTTATTACAGTATCTTTGTACTCTCCAATAGCAGTGTCCAAGGGGTAGAAATTTGATTGTTGTTGTAGGGAAAGAAGCAGGAAAAAACTACATATTTCAATGAAGGTTTATCTGACTCTGAGCAAGTTATTGGGGTACAGACATGGATAAGACATAGTCTCTGTCCTTGGAAATTTCAGAACCTAGTAGGGAGACAGTTACATAAACAGAAAATTTTAATATAACATAGGAAGGAATGAACAGGATATTCTAGAAATATCAAAGGCTCTGAAAGTAGGTGATTTCTATTTTTAAAGAAGTAGTTGAGGTTCTGAAATTAAATTCCTGAAAATAAGGGCCACCCTAGAACCATACCATAACAAAATTAGCTACAGTTAGTTATGCTAATAGTAACCTCTTTCCTGTCCTGAGGAACTCCTTTTCTTTAGTCCACAAAGAGCCTCACCTTCATGGGAGATCCAAAACAAGAAACTGTAAGTCTCATTTTGACTATTTGTCTTTTAAAGAAACTCTGTAATCCACAAAGAATGGGTCCGTTGCAGGAAGTTGTCCAACTGGATGTTAACTAGTCAGATAGCAGCCTTGCTGTGGTATAGCACAAGTTGGCCAATTCGCACTGGCACATAGCCTGGCCTCTTGGGTCTTCCTTGTAACTCAAATCACTTTGCAAGCCCTGGTAGCTTCACAAAAGTCAGATGTACCCTTAACTCTCACCCAATGCACTCGTCTATCCTGGAAAGAAAAAGATGTTGGATCTTGGCCCACTACTCAGGAAAGTGTATTGACCACTGGTTGTATAGTTAAGTAACAGCATTTTGAGGAGGTTGATAATGATAGTGATGATGGTGATGATGATGATAATGGCATTGATGGTGCTGCTGGTGCTGGTGTGCTTAATGATAAGGATATATGATGATAATAATAATAGTAGTGTAGGAACTATACCTTATTCTTTTATACCTAGTATTTGGTGCAGAGTAGGAATTCCAGAAAGTTTGTTGTGGATGGAGTGAGCAGTTAGAGTTTCCCACTTAAAACCTGATGCAGAGCATGCCATCCTACTTATTCAACACCCTCCAGTGGACTTCCATTTCATCAGCATCACCCCGTATTATTTCTTTTGTTGACCTATGTATTCTGGCTCTCCTCTGATGTTACTCTGGTCTCATTTCTTATCACTCCCCAGAGACTGGTTTCTTTGTTTTTCTTCAAACACATGCACATTGCCATCTGGAGGTCTCTGCATATACTCTTCCCTCTGCCTGGAATGCTTTCCCCCAAATATCAATGTGGCTCACTTTTTGTTGTTGTCGTTTTTGAGACGGAGTCTTGCTCTGTTGCCCAGGCTGGAGTGCAGTGGCATGATCTTGGCTCACTGCAACCTCTGCCTCCCAGGTTCAAGTGATTCTCCCACCTCAGCCTCCCCAGTAACTGGGGGCCCACTACCACTCCTGGCTAATTGTTTTGTATTTTTAGTAGAATAGGGGTTTCACCGTGTTGGCCGGCTGGTCTCAAACTCCTGAATTTAAGTGATTTGCCCACCTTGGCCTCCCAAAGTGCTGGGATTACATGTGTGAGCCATGACGCCTGGCCCCAATGTGGCTCACTTTTTAGTTTTCTCAGTTCTCTGCTTAAATGTCCCCTTCTCAGAGAAGTCTCCCCTGACCACTGTGCACCCCTCTCTCCCTCCCATGTCCCTTTATCCAGCTTTATTTTTCTTTGCAATATTTACATATTAAATATTATTTGTGTATTTGTAGCCTATCTCTGCTCACTCCATCTCGACTGAACCTAAGCTACATGAGGACTAACTTCTTTGTTTTCATCATAGGCATTTCCCCAGAACCTAGAACAATGCATGGCATATAGGCATACTTCTGTAAATATTGTTGAATTAATTTGAAATGAGTTAATGAATTGCTTATACCATCAGAAGACACATTTCATGAACTGGCATATATTTCAAGTATCTTTCTAGGTTTGTCTTTCTTTTTTTTTTTTTTTTTTTTTTTTTTTTTTTTTGAGATGGAGTCTCGCTCTTTCACCCAGGCTGGAGTGCAGTGTCCGGATCTCAGCTCACTGCAAGCTCCGCCTCTTAGGTTTACACCATTCTCCTGCCTCAGCCTCCTGAGTAGCTGGGACTACAGGCGCCCGCCACCTCTCCCAGCTAGTTTTTTTGTATTTTTTAGTAGAGATGGGATTTCACCGTGTTAGCCAGGGTTTGTCTTTCTTATCACCCTCTTGGTTGTATGAGCCCCTTCAGAACGGAGATCCTATCAGATGTGTTTTGTTGTCCCAAATGGAGCCCAGCACAAACCCATTCACACAGTAGTTGTTCAGTAAATGCTTCTTAATTGGTAGATTGTCTCAAAGGTGCCCACTTAGGAGTATTGCTTTTCTTTTTTGCTCTGCTTCCCCACATTTTTCAGTCGCCTTGTTTTCCTTCCTGTGTTTTGACACGTTATCAAACTGTATTTTTTCACTGTAGACATCTATGGGAGGGAGAGATTATACAAAAGTATTTATATTTCCACTCTCAAATACATGTGGTGGATTCAGGTTTAATTTTATATTATTCATACCACTGCACCAAAGACCAACTACCAAGAAAGCTGTAAAAGCCAGAGAATATGTTTTCTATTCTTGATGAAATGCAGGTTCTGTATGATAACCAAATTTCTAACTTCAAAAGATTAATAGGATGATTTTTTTTAATTGACACATAGTATTTGTTCATATTTAGGAGGTACATGTGATATTTTTTTACATGCATAGAGTGAGCAATGATTTAGTCAAGGTATTTAGGGTATCCATCACCTCGAGCATTTATGATCTCTCTGTGTTGGGAACATTTCTAAACTTTTCTTCTAGCAACTTGGAAATATACAATACATTGTGGTTAACTACGGTCACCGTACTCTGCTATCGAACCTTAGAACTTATTCTTTCTATCTAGCTGTATGTTTGCACACATTAATCAACCTTTCTTCATCTCACCCCCGCCCACCCTTCCTAGGCTCTGGTTACTATTATTCTACTCTCTGCCTCCATAAAATACACTTTCTAAGCTCCCACATGTGAGTGAGAACATGTGGTATTTCTCTTTCTGTGCGTGACATATTTCACTTAACACAGTGACCTCCAGTTCTATCCATGTTTCTGCAAATGATGGGATTTTCTTTTTTTTTTATTTTTTATGGTGGAATGATATTCCATTGTGTATATTACATACAGCACATTTTCTCTATCCGTTCATTGAACAGGGTGATTCTTAAAAGCAACTTCTAGCTGATTACATTTAGGCACTATTCACATTAGCAAAGACTTGGAATCAACCCAAATGTCCATCAGTGACAGACTAGATTAAGAAAATGTGGCACATATACACCATGGAATACTATGCAGCCATAAAAAAAGGATGAGTTCGTGTCCTTTGTAGGGACATGGATGCAGCTGGAAACCATCATTCTCAGCAAACTATCGCAAGAGCAGAAAACCAAACATTGCATGTTCTCACTCATAGGTGGGAATTGAACAATGAGATCACTTGGACACAGGAAGGGGATCATCACACACTGGGTCCTATTGTGGGGGAGGAGGGATAGCATTAGGAGATATACCTAATGTAATGATGAGTTAATGGGTGCAGCACACCAACATGGCACATGTATACATATGTAACAAACCTGCACGTTGTGCACATGTCCTGTAGAACTTAAAGTATAAAAAAAAAAAAAAAAAAAGATTATGAGACCCTCTGCCTCTGTGCATTTGGCTAAAAATATATATTTATCCGTATGGGTTGAATATATGTTATTTCTTAGGTAAGAAAAATAAAACATAAAATCTTTGACATATGAAAAAAAGAAGAAAAAAAAAGAAAGGACTGTTTCGTGTATTCTTGGGGATCTCATTCTGTCATAGCTCTTCTTTAAAAAGTTCTGGCCAGGTGCAAGCACTCATGCCTGTAATCCCAGCACTTTGGAAGGCCGAGGCAGGCAGATTGCTTGAGTCCAGAAGTTTGAGACAAGTGTGGGCAACATGGGGAGACCTTCTCTCTACACAAAATACAAAAATTAGCGGCCGGGCGCAGTGGCTCAAGCCTGTAATCCCAGCACTTTGGGAGGCGGAGACCAGCGGATCACGAGGTCAGGAGATCGAGACCATCCTGGCTAACACGGTGAAACCTTGTCTCTACTAAAAAATACAAAAAACTAGCCGGGCGAGGTGGCGGGCGCCTGTAGTCCCAGCTACTCGGGAGGCTGAGGCAGGAGAATGGCGTAAACCCGGGAGGCAGAGCTTGCAGTGAGCTGAGATCCGGCCACTGCACTCCAGCCTGGGCGACAGAGTGAGACTCTGTCTCAAAAAAAAAAAAAAAAAAAAAAAAAATTAGCTGGGCATGGTGGTGCATGCCTGCAGTCCCGGCTGCTCAGGAGGCTGAGGTAAGAGCACCGCTTGAGCCCAGGAGGTTGAGGCTACAGTGAGACATGATTGCACTACTGCATTCCAGCCTGGTGATGGAGTGACACCCTGTCTCAAAAAAAAAAAAAAAAGAAAGAAAGAAAAAAATGTTCCAAGCAATGATTTTGTTTATTTGTTCAAGATTGAATTTTCTACCTATTTAAGCCTGATTTATCACAAATAAAGCACTTTCTCACATCCTTTCTCACAAAATATATTCTCAACTAATTGTTGTTTTCATTAGTAGCACTGTCCTAATTTTATAACAGATAAACTTCCTTGGTCTTATTTTTAATGTCTTGACATATGTATACATTTTGAAATGACTAAATCAAGCTAATTAACATATACATTACCTCACATACTTATCTTTTTTTGTGGTAAGAACACTTAATATCTACTTTCTTAGCTATTTTCAAGTATACAATACATTGTTATTAACTGTGGTCACCATGTTGTACCATAGAGCTCTTGAACTTACTCCTGCTAACTGAAATTTTGTATCCTTTGACCAACATCTTCCAATCCTCACTCCCCATCCCCAGCCCCTATCAACCACCATTCTACTCTCTGCTTCTATGAGTTCGCCTTTTTTAGATTTCACATATAAATTGATATCATGTGGCATTTGTCTTTCTGTGCCTGGTTTGTTTCACTAACCATGATGAATTCCAGGTTCATCTGCATTGTTGCAAATGGTAGGATTTCTTTCTTTTTTAAGGCTGAACAGTATGCCATTGTATATATATATAGCACATTTTCTTTATCAGTTCATCCACTGATGGAACTTTAGGTTGATTCCATATCTTGGCTCTTGTGAATACTACCACAGTGAACATGGGAGTGCAGATATTTCTTTGACATACTGATTTCATTTCCTTTGGATATATACTCAGTAGTGCGATTGCTGGATTATATGGTAGTTCTGTTTCTAATTTATTGAGGAACTCTCATACTGTTTTCCATATTGGCTGTTCAAAGTTACATTCTCACCAACAATGTACAAGGGTTCCTTTGTCTTCACAACCTCTCCAGCACTTCTTATGTTTCATATTTTTGATAACCATTCTAACAGGTATGAGGTGATATCTCATTGTAGTTTTGATTTGCATTTCTCTGATGATTAGTTATACTGAGCATATTTTTCATATATTGAAAAAATATTGGCCATTTGATGTCGTCTTTTGAGAAATGCCAATTCAGGTATTTTGCCCACATTTTAAATGGGTTATTTTCTTACTGTTGAGTTGTTTTAGTTGCTTATACCTTTTCCAGGTTTTAATTTCATCTATGCTATCTTCTCTTACAGCTCATTGTATTAGTTTGCTAAGGCTGCTGTAATGAAGTGGCACAAATGGAGTGGCTTAAACAACAGAAATATATCGATCCACAGTTCTGGAGGTTAGAAGTCTTACATCAAGGTGTCAGCAAGGTTGGTTCCTTCTGAAGGCTATGAGGGAGAATCTATTCTCTCTCCTAGTTTTAATGATTTGCTGGCAATCTTTGGCATCATTTAGCTTGTAGATGCATCACCCTAACCTCTACCTTCATCTTCACATGGCATTCTTTCTACGTGCATATCTCTCTGTCTGTCCAAACTTCCCTATTTCACAAGGACAACCAGACATATTGGATTAGGACCCACTCTAATGACATCATTTTAACTTGATTACTTCTGTTTATTCCCTATCTCCACATAAGGTCACATTTTGAAGTAGTAGGAGTAAGAACTCCAACATATCTTTTTTTGGAGACACAATTCATCCCATAACACTCATCTTCTGAAATGTGAAACTCCGGAGTTAGTAAAACCAACAAAAGTGTTCGTTGCAGCATTATTAACATGGGTTAATATTGGACTCTCTGGTTTATCAAATGTTTAACTTTGACTCTTTAGATATAGTAAAACTTTAACTGAGTAGGGTGAGAGGTTCTAACAGATGGAATTTTCTAATTTGCTGGCAATTAGCCTGTAGATGACTATGTGAGATGTCAGCTCTGGTTTCTTCAGTAGAATATACATAATAGAAATTTTGATGATTAACAATCCTTCTATTTAGTATTCATCCTGACTTTGGACTCTTCATTTCATTTCATAAGCCTGCCTGCCCATTATGGCAAAGTCAAGACACTGTGATGTTGTCCATGACATTTATCTTGGTCCCAAGTCATCCTTGTGTTGTCTATGACTTTTATCTCAGTCCTTTCTTCCTTGTTCTAACCACTCCTCCAGCTCCTGAATCTTGCTTCTCTCCCCTACTTTTGTACATTTGTATTTGTTCTCTAGATTTTTTTTGCTCAATGGCCCCTAAAGAATTTATCTTAGATATGCTCTACTGGCTGTCCCTGCTTGAAATCAAATTGTTGGATGGGCCATCCTAACTAGTCCTTTTGACATCAGTCACCACTGCCAATGAGTCCACTCACCAGCACACAGACTGGGCCCCCTTAGTTTCTCCACAAAGTGGAGAATTTGACAAGATAATATACTGTCCTCTCATGATATGTATTGTGTGATGCCCTCTTAAGAGACTTTCCAAGTGGCTAGTCTCTACCTCATCTCATTACATTAACATGCAGTTATTCCAATGATCTTCCTAATGTGTAATTCTGAAAAGCAATTTGCATTCAAAATCCAAGGCCCCTCCATCCATTGCCTATTCAATGAATGCATTCTTCAGACTGACATCTTAACTTCACATAACTACTTACTAGAGCTCCAAACAAGTAGTTCTCAGTCTTAGTTGCACATTGAATCACCTCAGGAGATTTAGAAACTAAAGATGCCTGGGCTACACCCAAGATAATCTGATTTAATTGGTCTGGAGTGTGGTCTATGCATCAGGATTTTTAAAAGTTCCAATATTCAGTCAAGGTTGAGAACTACTTATTTAGAGCAACATGTCTCCAATCTTAATGTGTGCAGTAATTGTCTTGTTGAAATACAGATTCTTATTCAGCAGGTCTGGGGCCAGCCACGGTTCTGTATTTTTAATAACCAGTGATGTTTTTGGTCCACACTTTGTATAACAGGGTGATGAATGGAGGTCTCTCAGGTCCAGGACCACATTTTTCTCATCTTTCTGTCTCCGAAGTATAGTGTAGAAGCTCTTAGCAAATGTTTGAAATCAAGTTAAATTACAACCTTTCCCCAACTTTCCAACCTTTTTTTCTGCATATTGAAGGCCATATAAGCTTAGGCTTATCTCTTTTTGAAGCCTATCCCTAGCCACAACCAGATGGCTAATGTTTTTTACTTATTCATTCAACCAACATTTTCTAAGTGCCCTTTATGGCCTGTTACCAAGCATTCTATAGATAATAAAATGTAATTTCCGCCTCAAGTTTCCATGCCCAAACAGGACATCCTCTAGGTATGTGCTTCACAGATTACCAGTGCTAAACAACCAGGTATTTTGTTGTAATATGCTTTAGCTTTATAAAATACAAAGTTCAACACTTGGGTGTCTCTGCAATGTCAAGTTGCTATAAATGTTTCTAAACAGTGCTCTCAAATTCTCTCCTCATGAAATGGCAGTAAGCAATTTTCAGATCACGTTGGTTCATGGACCACACTTTGAGTACTGCTGTTTCAGGGCCTTTCCAGACAAAGTGGAGTCTGTAGACTAGCAGTATCACAGCATCCTTGAAAGCTTCTGAGAAATGCAGAAGCTTGGAGCTCATCACAGGCCTACTGAATCAGAATCTGCATTTCTAGGTGATTTGTGTGCCCATTACAGACTGAGAAGCACAGCTGCAGGGCAGTGGCTCTCAACCTTGGCTGCGTATTAGATTCACCCATGGAGCTTCTAAAAATTCTGCTTCCCTTCTTTTGAGAATTGTCTACACAGATCCTATTTGTTTTTGTTGCTGTTGAGTTGAGTTCTTTTTATATCCTGGATGTTAGTCCTTCATTGGATGAATAGTTTTCAAGTATTTTATCCCATTCTACAGATTGTCTTTTCACTCTATTGATTGTTTCCTTTGCTGTGAAGAAGCTTTTTAGTTTAATATAGTTCCCTTAGCCTATTTTTCTTTTTGTTGTCTCTGTTTTTGACGTCTTAGCCATACAGTTTTTATGGAATTACTTAAGTCTAATAGAATTAGCTGAAAGTAGTTTCCAAATGTGCATCTCTACCCCTTGCTTTGCAACCTTCTGAAAACCAGACAATACTCTGATGGAATTTGGGAAAGAAGATATATAAGGTTAGGCCTAATGTCTTAATGTCCTGAAGACCTTCCCTGTGTTTTCTTCTAGTAGTTTTATGGTTTTGGATCTTATGTTTAACTATTCAGTGCATTTTGAGTTTATTTTTGTGTATGGTGATGAATAGGGGTCTAGTTTTATTCTTCTACATATGTAGTACATATACACAATAAAATACTTTTCAGTCAGCCAGGCACAGTGGCTCATGTCTGTAATCCCAGCACTTTGGGAGGCCGAGACGGGTGGATTACCTGAGGTCAGAAGTTTGAGACCAGCCTGGTTAACATCGTGAAACCCTGTCTCCACTAAAAATACAAAAATTAGCTGGGTGTGGTGGTGCACGCCTGTAATCCCAGCTACTTGGGAGGCTAAGGCAGGAGGATCACTTGAACCTGGGAGGCAGAGGTTGCAGTGGGCCGAGATCACGTCACTGCACTACAGCCTAGAGTGAGACTCTATCTCAAAAAAAAAAAAGGAAAAAAAAAGAAAAAGAAAAGAAATACTTTTCAGCCATAAGAAAGTGAAATTCTCTTTATGGATGAGCCTGGTGGACATTATGTTAAGCAAGATAAGTCAGGCACAGCAAGGTAAATACTGGATGTTCTCAGTCAGATGTGGCAGCTAAAAAAAATTTGAGCCAAAGGAAGTGAAGAGTAGAATTGTGGGTATTAGAGGTAGAGAAGGTCAGAAGGGAGGGGAGGATGGGGAGAGATTGGTTAATAAATACAAACTTACATCTAGGTAGGAGGAATTAGTTCTGGTGTTCTGTAGCACTGTAGGGTGAACATGGTTGACTATAACTTATTGTATATATCAGAAAACTAGGAGAGAGGATTTTGAATGTTCACAGAACAAATGATAAATGTTTGAGGCAATAGATATGCTAATTACCTTGATTTGATCATTACACATTGTATATATTATAAAAATATTTTGTATCCCATAGATATGTAGAATTATTACATGTCAACTAAACATAAAAGAAAAAATAATTCTGCTGCACAAGCTATGTTCCAGTGAATTAAACTAAAAATCTCTGGGGGTGGCCCCCAGTCATTAATATTTTTTTTTACAGCTTCCCAGGTGACTCTAGCATGCAGCCCAGAGTGGGAACCAGCACTAAGTCAGCCCAGTGTCCATAAAGTCCCAGAAGGTGGCCAGCCATTGCTCTAACCTTCAAATCAGCTCGGGTTCTCAGATGCTCATTTATTACTCCATTCCCTTCACTTAGGAAACTCAGGTATTCCTTTGTGGGTATTTAAAGAGGACTGCTTAGATCAGTGGTTCCTCACCTTTTGTTGCACAGCAGTTCCTGAAAATGAATGGGTGCATCTTTAAAGTGCAATTGCAGGGCCTTTGTCTTTTTTATTGAGGTGGAGCAATTATTGTGACCCTGTTCTGCTCAGTAAGACATAAAGAAAATATGCTGGTGGCTTTCTCCCTGATAAAAAGAGGAGCACAGAAATAGAAATATTATTAGAAACAGAATTAGAAATAGATAGAGGTCCACTCTCATAATTGCTCAACTGGACTTTTTAGTGTCTCAATTTCTACTCGTGTAAGCTCAGATTTCTCAGTGGACCAACTGGCAAATCCCAGAGGAGGGACTAGAGAACAGACCTCATTTGGAAATACTCTATTATCTTATTTCAAATGTGGGCCACGGACCAGCAACATCAGCACCATCTAGGAGATCATTAGAAATGCAGAATCTCAGGCCTCAGCCAGATCTGTGACATCAACAGTATGCCCAAGTGATTGCTATGCACATTCAAATTTAAGAAGTGGTGGTCTGTAAAAGGCAGAATTTTTTTTTCTCAAACTACTTTTCAATTCCCCTGTTTTCCTTCTGCTGTCATGGAAGATGAGCTTGCCACAAAGGAAGCTATGAAGAATCTAGCACATTCTTCCCTTGGAAATTCAAACACCTATTTCCACACTGCAGTGGAAGTGTTGTGACATGTTCTATTGGAAAACCACTACCTACATGCCATCATATGGAGCCATAAACTATTTTCAGGTTTTCTGGACAGGCCAAAGATTCTGCTGCCCAAATGACTCCAAAGAACGTGAGGCTGATGTGTCTCAGATTTTCTTGTAACTCTTGCATTTCTAAAAATATCTTGGGTGTTTGATGTTGAGTTCAGCCCTGTTTTACTAACAAACAAAACCTTTGTATTTACTGTGTCTCATTTGGTAGGTTATTTTCTCCCTTTTTATTTCCAATGACAAGTCATGTTTCCTGATACTGATTTATCAGAGAAGTAGAACAAGAAATTGATTCAATATGCATAATATTTTATTGAATGACCATCTCCATCTAAAATTTTTCTTGGAGTTTGAAGTGGGGAGGAACGTTGGATGTAGACCTGGAAAAGAGAAAGTGTGGTAGAAGTTCAAGTTTCCTCATTTTTGTTAGAGGAGTTTGAAACCTGCCAGCAAGTGTTTAACAAATAAGAAAGCAGCCACCTGAGATAGTCTATTGAGATAGAAAGAGTGATTGCAAAATCCAAACAGCAACACATGGTCCTTCAAAGAAAAAAATGACATGGGCAGGAATTACTTAAATCTAATAGAATTAGCTGAAAGTAGTTTCCAAATGTGCATCTTTACCCCTTACTTTACAACCTTCTGAAAACCAGCCAACACTCTGATGGAATTTGGGAAATAAGATATGTGAGTTTAGAGTTAATATTTTCCTAGTCTTTATTATTATATTTTATAGGAATTTCATAATATAGATTTTAAAGATTCTTACTACCATAATTAAATTCTGCCCAGTATGATGATCAAAAGAAAGACATTTGTGTAACAGCTAGCAGTCATTTATTGCTAACAGTCATTTATTGCAAAGCCAATAAGTGCCAGGCATTAGGGATATAGATATAAATAATGTCCCAGCATAAAAGGCAAATATATATTTATTTGCCAAGTATATATATCTATATATATTTCTCTCTCTCTCTATATATATATATATGTGTGTGTGTGTGTGTGTGTGTGTGTGGTGTGTGTGTGTGTGTGTGTGTGTTTTATACATATTTTTCGGGAGTTCACAGAAAACAATGAAATAATCCTTAAATCATAGTTCATTTCTTAATTTTCCCAGTAGGAGAAGGCTCACTTTTCATGTTTTTCTTTATTATTTTGAAGGCAGGACTTCAAAAAGGAATAAAAACAGAAGGTCAATTGCAGGGCAAATCACAGCAGCTCCATTCTTGCATATCCAGATGGGCGTCACCCTCGTTTACCTTCCTAAATTGGAAATCTTTACATCCTTTCACAAAAACATGATCCATAATTATTTTGTTCCAGTTCACTTTTTTAAACTGGTAGAAAGCATGCTGTTAATGTGATAGTAAGAACTTACTCTGTGAATAATAAAATTATTAACATTTCAAGCCTGCATTTTGGGGAGTTACCTTGAGCCCACATTGTGCCACTCTTAAACACATCAGCTCATGCAGTCTTTGGGGCAGCTCCCTGAACTAACTCTCTTATTGTCATTTTAGAGATGTTGAGATTAAGGTTTAGGGTATACTTTTCTCCAAATCTCAGCTATAAATAAAGGATAGAGTGAGGATGTCTGACTGACTTCTATGCTTAAGCTTCTAAATGTTGCCTTGCACACTGTCTGTTTTGTAATCTGAGAGTGATAGTTTATCTGCTATTTTGAAGCACAAATTAGTTTTTTTAAGAAAACCTGATAGCTTTATGTGAGATGATTAGCTCCTACTATGCAAAACTTTGAAGGGAATAAACTATACAGCTACCTGAATGTATTTTAGATTTCAAGGTTATTGAAAGTACTAGAGATGTACTTCAATCTAATGTTTGCAAATAAGAAGCACAATGTCTCCTTGAAGTCAAGGTTTTTAAAAGGCGTTATTACTTGGTGAATTAAACATTGGCTTGCCAAATAGGTTTTTTCTTATTCTGGAGAATTATGTAATAGAATCGTGGGTCTTTTGTACTTGCCAAGAATCACTTCTTGTACCATGTAGAACACTCCTGACTCCCTGCTCCCCGCCCCCCTTCATTGTATAGCTGAAAAAATCAGAGAAGGAAAGGCATATGCCCCAGGTCACACAACTTGCTGGTGTCTGAAATGAGTGAAACCTGAGAGGTTGTCTAGTTCACTCTGCAGTGGATCTCCAGCTGAATGTTAAGCATAATTATGAACTATCTACATCTTTTTTGTAGGGAGTTTCAGAGTGATGAGATCATTTCTTCAAAGGTTTTGTTTGTTTGAGATAATGTTTTAATTTCTGCCAATAGCATTGGCCCTATTGGAAGACTTGCATTATGTAAGTCTAGCATAAAATATTCATCATATCCTTCATTTGCTAAAATGTTTGATCTTCTTACCACTGCATCAAAACAGGCTGGTTCTGAAAGGCTGATGGAGAATCAATTTATTCACAAGAAAGAAATCACACGATTCAAGTGACCCAAGATATCAGTGTGAAATTAAATTCCACCAGAGAACTGATGATACTGAGATTGACCCTTGCTTGAAACAAATAAACAAGATGAACCATGAAGTGAACCTCATTCCAAACATGGCATTAACAAACATAAATGAAGTCCTAAAAAGTGACTTGTTTTGGGTGCCAGATTTTTCAACCTCAAAACTGAAGTGGTTGTGAAGCCAATTTCAAAATGACAGGCATAACCCAAACTTTAGGGTTTGTTGGAAATTTGATTATGTTCTTAAGGTCACTCAGATTTTTGGCATGGTTTAAACATTTGCCACTCTGCCCTACATATGATAAATCTGTGGCTTTTGGCTAAAGTCTGGCCTGTGGAACTTTACCCATATGTGGATCTCAAGCTTTCAAACATATTGCATTCTTTTAAATAAACATTTGGCCACTAGGCATCTGCTGTTAATGTAGATCTTGTAGCCATGCATTATTTTTTATCATTTCATTTATTGTTTCTCTTCATCTCTTACTCAGCATTATCCATTACATGGCCAACACACCTTTCACATATTCTGTGTTTCGCTTTGCGTGCGTCATGATTATTCCAAGTGCCTAAAACAATTGACCGGCTCTAGATACAAGAAAGGGGCTGTAGGGAGCCTTAAGAGTGAAGGTACCTTGTAAATAATCAAAATTGAATTACACTTGATATGGCTTTAGCATTAAGTCAATTTCCTTGTGCACTTGTGCTTACAAAATTGGGTAATCAATCTATAACAAGTATCTGTTCTTAATGCATTGCTCTGTTCCTCAGAAAATCTTGACTTTAACAAAATATTTCAAAAATTGAGCAAATTAACAAAATAAGCACTAGAATATAAAACTCCTTCTGTCCCTCTTTCTACACACACATACATACACATTTGCAATTGTTTACAAGGTTTCTGGGCTATGCACATAGCTTGCTGTTTAGGAATATAGGCTTTAGATTCAGACAGTCTCAGGTCCAAACTCAGCTTTGTCTAGTGGCAGTGTCACTTGTTGCCACTGGCAGGTTCCCATCCTCATGAAAGCAACCAAGAGGGGAGGATAATACTTACCTTTTGGAGTTTTTATGGTCTCAGCTAATTTCAGCAAAATGCCTTTGCATTGTCTAAACTGGGGTCTCTGAACTTCAGCACTATTGACATTAGGAACTGGATAATTCTTTGTGGTGGTGGCTGTTGCATGCATTGAAGATGTTTAGCAGCACCCATGGCCTCCAACCACTAGATGCCGGTAGCTTGCTCCTCACCTCTGAATTGTGACAACTAAAAATGTCCCGCGACATTGCCGAATGTCCCCTGTGGGGCAAAATTGCCCCTGGTTGAGAACTACTGTTCTAAAATTATACAAAATAACCTCCTTTTGCTAAAGCAAAATAACCTTTAGACATTCTAAGACTCAGAAGAGAAGGAAACTTGAAATGAATCAAGCCACTAAGGACATTTGAACTGAGAGGTTACATAGAACAGAAGCTGTAAGGAGACCCCAAGGGTCCCCCATCTATATTTCCTGCTCTCCTAAAGTTCCATTAGTATCTGCAATAAATCAACATTTTTTTTTTGTAAAATCCCCTGGCTCCATTTCTCAAATCATTGCTTCATCTCTCATTTGTGAAAGCTATTGTTTTTGATTACTCTCAAATATGATATTTTTTTTCCTTCCCAAAGGAGACCCTTCCCACTCTGCATCCTAAAGTGTCTGTGTGTTGACTCATGGTCAGTAAGGTGGTTGCTATGTAGACTAATGTGCGCTAGCTGATCTTTTGGTTTGCTCTCCTGGCCTATTTGTCAAGCTTGGAGGGTTTTCTAACTTTGCAACTTGGACTCACAGACTCCTAGCCTCAAAGAAATATTTTCACACCAGCCTTAAGTTCACATCCAAGACATGACATATTGTGTGTTCTTGGGGTGAAAGTGAGAGGGAAGGGGACTAAATAAACCCATTTTTGGAAGTACAGTCAGCACTTATACCCTTCCATCATGCCTTTCTGAAGGCATTGCCCCAAACCCAGACTTGAAGTTGAGCAGACTGCTTGAATTAGGGGATCGGGGCAGGGGCATGGGCATGATCTACCCATAAACCATAGATGGTTTCTTTCATCCTTGCATTCTCCCTCTTCTGACTCTATTGACCACTCCTTCTCCCCACCAATTCTCTCTTTTGATTTTCTTGGCACCAGAAAATCTTTTTTCTTTCTTTTTATTGAGATGGTGTCTCGCTTTATTGCCCAGGCTGGAGTGCAGTGGCACAATCTCGGCTCACTGCCAACCTCTGCCGCCTGAGATCAAGCAATTCTCCTGCCTCAGCCTCCTGAGTAGCTGTTATTACAGGTGCCTGCCACCACACCTGGCTAATTGTTTTGTATTTTTAGTAGAGATGGGGTTTCGCCATGTTGGCCAGGCTGTTTTTGAACTCCTGACCTCAGGTAATCTGCCTGCCTCAGCTGGCCTCCCAAAGTGCTGGGATTACAGGTGTGAGCCACTGCACCCAGCCAGAAATCTTAAGATGTAATTGTTTTCCAGTGAATGAGCTGAGAGAAATAGGATTCATTTAAGCAGAGTTGTCTTCTCCCTTTGGGAGTGAGAAAAAAAAAAATAAAGATTTGCCTAACCATTATTTATAGCTCTAGAAAACCAAATGCACAGTCTAAATCTAAGCAAGGAAAAACACAAACACAACCTTAGAAGATAGAAATCATTCACAAAAAGCGCTGCGTTTGTATTCCAGTATGTGATGTCATATGCTTTCAGTCCAGTTCTACTGACATTTTGAAAACCAAACACTTATATATACAGTGTTTGCAGTGATTTTAAAATATTAACCAATGTTATCCTCATATCAATCCTATGTAGTTGGTAGTATTACTATTATTATTATTATCCCCATTTCACAGATAAGGAAAGTGAGGCATAGAGAGGTTAAGTTGCCTAAGTTATGCAGCTAGTAGTGGTGGCTCTAGGATTTCAAATTTATTGAGCAATTAGTAGATGTGCTAAGTCATGGGCAACAAAGACAAGTAAAAAGCCAGCAGTTTTGTGGGGAAGACCTCTGAATGGTTAATCCTGTGATGGAGTGGTGAGTGTTACGTTAACTGCTGGATTAATTAAGCCTTTTTAATTTCTGTATTTCTGATCATTTGATATCCGGAGCCTTGCTGATCCTGAAGGGACTGCCCCTCCCCTGGGAGAGCTAGCTAATTCCTAGGGATAGTAAACAACTCAGTTGGAATTATACCTTTCCTATGTGAACCAACCAATCCAGAGCCCATACCCCAACCACTTCATTTATTGGGCTCTCACAGGGCTCTGAAACTCTGGGCCACTATTTCCTTGCCCTAATCACCCCAGGCCAGGTACCAGACACTAGAGATGGCCCCTACACCCCAGAGTCCACTTAAATTATTCAAGCTAGCCAATCCTAAGCCTGCTAGCCCTGCCTCACCCATTCCTTTCCACACAAACCACAATAAAGACTCTTGCCCATGTTTTCTCCTTGCTCCCTCTTTCTCCTGACCAGCCCTGGTCCTTCCCCATGTGGCCCTATGTGGTGTGGCATGCCTCTCCTCTTGGGAACTGTGAATAACAAGCTGTTTTTTCAAAGGCAATTGTCTACTGATCTGTTAGCCTCACTATACCTGAATAATAACAAAAGTTGCATTTAGAAACATTTGCATGCCTATGGAGCCCCATGCAGCACTCAGGAGACAAGTACAGCTGGACGCTGTTTTCAAGCTGCTCACAGCTGTGCTGCGCTGTGCCACAAAATGCAATTCTTCTGCCATGGTTGGTGCACAACAGCTGTTTGGCTCCCCACTGGCCTGGTTTGTGCAAGTGTAACAGATGACTTCCACACTGTTCTTAAATTACAGCCCAGAGAGATCGGTTGGTTTAAATAGTCTCACTTATGGACTACTTCCAGCACCCTATGATTGCTTTGTCCCTTCTTTATTTGAAGGTTCACCATGTTCTTCTTTACAGAAGTATATTATGTTCTTCTGTAGAATTTTCTGTGTATTCTCTCAAGCCTTCTTGGTGCCACTAAGCCATCTTCAACAATGAAAGCCACTGGTGGCTGCTGGGTAGGAGTTGGTTACTTTTGGAGATCCCAAAGAGGGATCTAAGACTCTCTCAAGCTGGGGGGACATCCAAATGACTAGCTATTTGGCCAAGGAAAGACAGTTATCTGTCACATGGGTAATTTTGCTTGTGGAACTCTGCTCTCTACCCCAAAGGTGACCATTTGCCATGATTATTGAAAAGAGGATTTTAGAACTGGGTGAACAAATGAAATTTGAGGTCTCTTATAGCATAGGACCCCTTCCTCCTCCTATTAGCTGCTCTGTAAAGTTGAAGTATTACTCCTCATGGTAACTTTTCATATTTAAAACTTTTCAATATTGCACTTGCACTTGTTGAGTTGTTGGTTTTTTTTTTTTTTCTTTTGAGACAGTTTTGCACTGTCATCCAGGCTAGAGTGCAGTGGCACCATCTCGGCTCACTGCAACATCCACCTTCCGAGTTCAAACGATTCTCCTGCCTCAGACTCCTGAGTAGCTGGGATTACAGGTGCCTGCCACCACGCCCAGCTAATTTTTGTATTTTTAGTAGAGATGGGGTTTCACCATATTGGCCAGGCTGATCTTGAACTCCTGACCTCATGATGCACCCACCTCAGCCTTCCAAAGTGCTGGGATTACAGGCGTGAGTCACCGTACCCAGCCTGAGTTTTTTGTTTTTGTTTTTGTTTTTTCATTTTTTGTCTCTGGATAACCAATGAGATTAAGGGCTTATTAATCTCCTCTGGCTAGTTATCTCCATTAAGCTTACTGATTTTCATTCTAAACAGGTTCAAAAGCGCTGTTTACAGACTTAACTAAAGGCTAAGTGGCTGGTGATTTGGAGGTCTGTATTTCTTTGCCAGAGTGAGGATAAAGTCACATTCCTTTTTCTATCCCCAACCCCTCCTAAAACAGTGGAAGGCCATGGTTAGGCACTCCACTAACATTTATGGAATGTGGTTATTTTCTGATGTTGGATCGCTTAGGCTAGTTCAGAAGTGGGAGCTGTGGTCTGGGTCTCTGAAACATCTCCTGAGAGGGTGAG
Organism: Trachypithecus francoisi; assembly: GCF_009764315.1. Taxonomy (NCBI): domain Eukaryota; kingdom Metazoa; phylum Chordata; class Mammalia; order Primates; family Cercopithecidae; genus Trachypithecus; species Trachypithecus francoisi. The sequence continues at coordinate 123,968,835 of NW_022681471.1, forward strand.
AAAAAGCTGTTTACTCTCGAGTGTCTGAATTTATGCCCACGTGGATGGTTAGGGGGTCTGTCATTTGTTCAGCAGGGTAGGCAACTCTGCAGAATGCCATGGAAATTACCTTTCTTGGAATTCATGGAACAATTTTAAGTTGAAATCATAGTAATGAAACAAAGCTGTTATGGGGATGGTGCCAAGAAAGTTCAGTCATATTCCGAAGTCCTCTAAATTTGCATGCGAAGGGTGATGTGTTAATTGTCTCAGTGGCTCATTTCTCAGACAGTTGAATGATAAATTGATAGGCCTGTAGCAGTGGTTCTCAACCAAGAAAGATTTTGCATTGTCTGGAGATATTTTTTATTGTCACAACTTGGGGAATGTTACTAGCACGTAGTGGGTAGAGGCCAGGGATGCTGCTAAACATTTTAAAAGGCACACAGTGGGCCAGGTGCAGTGGCTCATGCCTGTAATCACATCACTTTGGGAGGCCAAGGCGGGTGGATTGCTTGAGGCCAGGAGTTCCAGACCAGCCTGGCCAATATGGAGAAACCCCATCTCTACTAAAAAATACAAAAAAAAATTAGCCACGCCAGCAAAAGCCAAAATTGACAAATGGGATCTAATTAAACTAAAGAGCTTCTGCACAGCAAAAGAAACTACCATCAGAGTGAACAGGCAACCTACAGAATGGGAGAAAATTTTTGCAATCTACTCATCTGACAAAGGGCTAATATCCAGAATCTACAAAGAATTCAAACAAATTTACAAGAAAAAAACAACCCCATCAAAAAGTGGGCAAAGGATATGAACAGACATTTCTCAAAAGAAGACATTCATATAGCCAACAGACACATGAAAAAATGCTCATCATCACTGGCCGTCAGAGAAATGCAAATCAAAACCACAATGAGATACCATCTCACACCAGTTAGAATGGCAATCATTAAAAAATCAGGAAACAACAGGTGTTGGAGAGGATGTGGAGAAATAGGAACACTTTTACACTGTTGGTGGGATTGTAAACTAGTTCAACCATTATGGAAAACAGTGTGGCGATTCCTCAAGGATCTAGAACTAGATGTACCGTATGACCCAGCCATCCCATTACTGGGTATATACCCAAAGGATTATAAATCATGCTGCTATAAAGACACATGCACACGTATGTTTATTGCGGCACTATTCACAATAGCAAAGACTTGGAATCAACCCAAATGTCCATCTGTGACAGACTGGATTAAGAAAATGTGGCACATATACACCATGGAATATTATGCAGCCATAGAAAAGGATGAGTTTGCGTCCTTTGTAGGGACATGGATGCAGCTGGAAACCATCATTCTTAGCAAACTATCACAAGAACAGAAAACCAAACACCGCATGTTCTCACTCATAGGTGGGAACTGAACAATGACATCACTTGGTCTCGGGAAGGGGAACATCACACATCAGGGCCTATCATGGGGAGGGGGGAGGGGGGAGGGATTGCTTTGGGAGTTATACCTGATATAAATGACGAATTGATGGGTGCTGACGAGTTGATGGGTGCAGCACACCAACATGGCACAAGTATACATATGTAACAAACCTGCACGTTATGCACATGTACCCTAGACCTTAAAGTATAATAATAAAAAAAAAAATTAGCCACGCATGGTGGCAGACACCTGTGATCCTAGCTACTTGGGTGGCTGAGACATGAAAATCCCTTGAACCCAGGAGGCGGAGGTTGCAGTGAATTGAGATCACACCACTGCAGCTGCACTCCAGCCTAGGTGACCGAACAAGACTGTCTCAAAAAAAAAAAACACACAGTGCTCCCCACAATAAAATGTTTTCTTGCCCCAAATGTCAATAGTGCCAAGGCTGAGAAATCTTGATCTTTATTAATCTAACATCTGGATTAGTTTCAATTAATCTATGCTGAAAAAAACAAGTGTTCAGAATACTAAATGGAGAAAATGATTATTTAAAAATGAAGTACCTTAATATTTTTAAAATTAGAAGCATTTAGATATTCAGTATTTGGTTATTATTGTACACATTCTAGGAGTTAATTCTTTATCAAATTGAGAAAAAATTATAAAAATATTGAGTTCTTCCTGAAATCTGCATAAAGAAAAGAGCCATTCTGGGTCTTCTCTGTGGGTAATTGAATTTTTGGGGTACAGCTTGTGTTAGTTACTCTTCTCCTAAAGATACATTTTATTGACAGGTGCTCAGCTATAAACGGGTAGGAAAAGCAAAGAAAATATAATTCAAGATCTTAAAGTCCCTTTTTATTTCCAGATTGCACTGGATGTGGGCACATGAAACATAAGACCATGATCTTCTAATAGTTTCAGATGTCTCAGATTAGAAGATGAAAATGGCTGATTGTTTTTCTCAAATGATCTCTAAGATCAGTGAGCCAGTCCAATGTACATATTCAATATTTAAAAAGATCAAAAGTTGCTGTTATCATGATATAGTTGATTTTTGTTTCTCTTGTTTGTATACTTTGGGCCATAGAAAAGCTGTAAGAGACAATTCTCTGTATCTTTTAGAAATGAGCATATATTTACAAGGAGAAAAGCCCTTTCATGTCACAAAGGATACTAGAATATTTATCAATTTCTGGGCCTTTAAAGTGATGTTCTTTAGTCCTGCAGTTTTCAAAGTATGGTCTGAGGAACTATTGGGTTTTTTTTATTCCCAGGAGTTCCTTGAGGTCAAAACTACTTTAATAATAATATGAAGATATTATTTGTGTTTTTTAATTCTCATTCTCTCAAGAGTGTGCAGTAAGAGTTTTTCAGAGACCACATCATGTGCGATGAATATCATGCTGATAGCTAATAGAATGTGTTCTTGTGTTTTAAAACTTTCTCAGTTTTAATTCCTAATTCGATAAATAGCAATAGATAAAACTCACATAAACACAAGCTTTTGGAGCTTCCAATAATTTACAAGCATAATGGGGTCCTGAGACCAGAAACTTATGAGAACTACTGCTTTAGTGATTGACAGAGAAAATGAATCAAGTTGAACAAAAGTTCAGGACTTGGAATATTTCAAATACCATGGCTAATAACATAAGCCAGCATCATCTTTTATTGCTTCGTAGACATCAGAGATGCAAAAAACCCTTGGATTCTGTGCCAGAGCTTAAAAGAACTAGAAGCAATTGTTTCTGAGTTCTTGTTTCAAATCCAGTGTCTAATTTGGAGTTCTGTAATCTCTGCACCACTGACATTTTGGGCAGGGTAATTCTTTGTTGAGAGGAGCTGTCCTGTGCCTTGTAGAATGTTTAGCAAAAACCTTGGTCTCTGCCCACTTGATAACAGTAGGAACCTCAGTTGCGACAACTAAAAATGTCTCAAGACATTGCCACATTTTCCCTGGCTGGCAAATCACCCAGTTGAGAACCACTATCTCTTAAGGCAAATTATCTGTTATTGCAACAGGACGTTTCTGCTTCCCTCTCATTGTTTAGAATTTATTCACCTAGCCATTCCTAATTGTAAACAGGCTGGGTTATCTAATATTTGTTGTAGATGGGTATATGCCAGCTAAAATTGGATGTTGTATTACTGTGACAGAAGAAGAGAACACGTATTGGGGGATAGCCCCCAGTTTTCATCGTGTGTGGAAAGAGAATCTATGCTTGAAATATTTGTGATGGTGATAGCACATTCTATCAACTCTAGGAAAACAAGTCACTGGATTTTACTGAAGTATTTAGGTATAAAAAATTGAAGGCCTTTCCGTGAAAAAGTTCCAATTGGTAATTTCATTTTATTCAAACTCCTATTATGTTATTATTTGAGAGAGTTCAAGCATACCTTTTATCCTTGGCAAATATTACACAGTAAAAAGTTCAAATATCAGAGACAATACAAAAATAATTGTACAGGCTCTTTGCTTTCTTTGGTTACGTTTTTGTCCAGAAATATGTTTTTTGTGCATATTTTCATACCACAATTTAAATTATTTTTCAACTTTCATTAAGGTTTTATCATCTCTCTTGATGGTGATTATTCACAAAGAAACAAAATATTTATCTATTAAACAAAGTGTGATTTGTGTGAGGTTCTCCCAGAAGTAGCACCTGAGTCAAGGATTCACATTCAAGGAGTTTATTTGGGGAATAAAAGTAGAGGAGTGGATGTTTGAGACAGAGAAGGAAGGAATCCAATAACGGGTGTGCTATTGAGCACATTTCCACTTTAGGAGATGGACTGAAATCCCATTAGGGAACCCTATAAGCCAGTATAGAACATAACTCAGAGTTATCCCACCCAATGGACAAGGACACTGAGGTATTTATCCTCCAACTCTCGTATGCTGTTGGCTCAGGGCTACATCCAGGGGCATTAGCTCCCTGGTACTTCTGGCTTTCCTTTTGTTCCCTCGTCAAGAGAAAGCTCATAGGCAGAGAGCTGCTTATGTGTGAAGCTGGATGTCATGGAATGTCCTGAAGCAGCAAGTGCTGAGAGGACATGACAGGGTACCGACAGCATCTATTCCACCCTCTACACTGGTTGGTTGGCTTGGCTCACTCACCAGCCTCTGCCCCACCAGCCTTGCTCTATGTTATGTTGTGGGCTTAGTAAGGTCAGATAGGCAAAGGAAAATGGGTTGAAGCAGGACCTCAAAAGGATGCTGACAAAAATCCTTGCATGATTAATAAATGGTGAATGAACTTCATCAACTTGATGGTCAGGAAAACATAAACATTAACAAAAATATGAAGTTAGTTTTCAGGAGCCGTAGCAATACAGTTTTAAATTCCAACCCGAAGGATATCTGCAGAGCAACAACGGGAAATGGAACTTTTTGCTGTTGTTTGCCTTGAACATATCACAGATTCCTCTTCTCTAGGATGTTAATCAGGGCCATCTTTGGATCGTACTTACTGTCAGATGTAAGCCAGACCACTGTTAATGAGAGCCTGGAATGCAGCCCCAGAATCAGCATCTGCTTCAACCCAGATGGGCATGGGGATGAGAGATGCTGGGTGGTTTGTAGAATATGGGGAAACAATATGGTGACTTAAAGAAGGACAGAGGCCCTTAAAACTTCCTTTTATAGTACATCAAAGCTGTTGACCATTGAGGAGAAAAAGCTTAAGGTAGGCTACCGGACCTGCTGCTTTCAGCAAGAAGGCTCATTATTTTGAGGATAAATAAAACAAATAGCCTCATGTAAGGACCAACCACTCTTCAGCAGATGTCGGTTGAGTCCATATGGCTTGCAGAACATCACATTAAAGTTTGCTGACTCATTCCATACAAGATTTAAGCAATTTTCCCAAGGAGACAATATGGCTGTCTCCATATAAATGGGAATAATTCTAGAAGGTAAATGTTAGTCAGCACAGAGAAGGATTTGATGAAGAGATAGAGACTTCTATGGGCAATGGGGGTGGACATATCACAGATATATGGAAAGCAGGGTGGCAAAATGCAAGTGTGTTTTAAGTCAACAAAGGTAGCAGTGGCCATGGTGGAGGAACTGGAGAGAGGGGCCACTTGTTGATAATTTATTCCTACCAGCCCTTCTTGCAATAAAAAGGAAGTATGTAATACCATATGTGGTTAAAAATATGAAACTAATAAGATAAAGGAGGATGACGGTGAAATAGGGGGGAAGAAAATAAGATGATGTCAGTATATAAAAATGCACGCTATGAGATACTGTCTGCACTGTTCAGTATAGTAGCCCTTAACCCCATGGAGCTGTTGAGCCCTTGTAAAGTGCTGAGTCCACATTGAGATGTGCTGTTAGGGTTAGGTATGCACACTGAATTTCAAAGACTAATATGAAAAAATATAAACTATATCATTGATAATTTTTATGTAGGTTACATGTTAAAATTATGATACCTTGGCTATACTGGTTAAATAGAATATAGTTTAAAATTGGTTTCACCCGTTTCTTTTCCCTTTTTAAATGTTGCTACTAGAAAGTTATAAATTACATAGTGGCTCTCATTTGTGGTTCACATTATATTTCTGTTGGACAGGGCTGTTTGCTACCATGTCCTGTACCAGTGGTTCTCAAAGTGGGATGATTTTTGCCCCCGAGAAGACAGTTGATAGTGTCTGAAAGCATTTTTGGTTGCCACTGCTGGAGGGGAGGGATGCTTCTAGAAGCCCTCTAGTGGGTAGAGGCCAGGGATGCTGTCAAACATTCAGTGATGCACAGGAAAGCCTCTGCCATAAAGTTTTATCCAAATGTCAATATTTCCAAGGCTGAGAAACCCCACTTTATACCACAGATATAGGGTACTGAGAGCCCAATATGGAGGTACAGTATCAACATAAGTGTGAGGGTGTAAGCATCTTCTCTAGAGTGTAGACAGTGGAACCCATAATAACACCCTTCATTGCTGAACTGCATGTCAACAGGTAGTACAGCAAGCACCTGATATTGATGTTATTTTATTTAATTCCCATGAGAGAGCTATTGAGGTGGGCAGCATCTCCATTTTGAATCTAAGTCAGTTGATTCCAGCTTATGGGCTTTATCATCCACAGAGATAAGAACTGTAACTGCTTCAAGTTCAAGTCTCTTGAGTCCATTTATTTCTTCCCATTATAGGGACCCGCTACCCTAGATAAGGCCACCTAACTAGTCTCTAGTCTTGATCACTTCAGTCCTCCAGTTCTTTCTCCATGTCACAGTGTTCTTTCCAAAAATCCAAAACCTTTTGATATTTCTATAATTACTCTCAGGATGTAGCCCGCATTCTTTATCACAGTCTAGAAACTATTATTTGGATTCAACACATTGTTGTCAAGGATGCACAATGTATTTTGGACTAAATATGGTAAGAATCACAAAATGACTGCAAGATGATGCACGTTAATGGCTGTCACTAATAGAAATGCATCTTGAAGACAGGATTGGTGACCTTTCTCTCTGTAAACAAAGACTTTTAGGGCAATATTTTGCTTATGTGGGACCCGTGACCATTTAGGTAAGACGTGTTTATGCAATTTAAATGATTATCAAACAAACAGTAAGTGTATTGAAATGAGAAGATTTTAATTTGGGAATTTGATAGGAAGATACATGTTGTTTGTTTTACTTTAAATCTACAAATGATCAATTCTTTGGAGGGAGAGTTTCTGATTTGTATCTTTTTCTGTGTCTCCAGCAATAACAAGTATAAAGTAGGTTTTGATAGTTCCACCTTAATTAAATTACAAACTTTGTGATGATCCTGAAGTGTGTATTTTGAATAAGGGATCTTAAGTGCCACCTAGTGGCAATGAGGGGATATATTACACATTGCATTACAAAATGTATTAGTTTTGAAAGTATAAAGGATCTTAAGTGCCACCTAGTGGGAGTAAAGGATTATATTACACAATATACTACAAAATAGAGCCGTTTTGAAAATGTAAAAGGTCTTAAGTGCCACCTAGTGGAAATGAGGGGATATATTACACTTATTTTAAAATACGTTACTGAAAAATTGTCCCCTTCTCAGTGGTAGCCCCAGTATGACTTAAACGCTGTGACTACAAAGCACAAAAATAGTATCTCCTTAAAATCATGCATTCTCATCTTCTTTATTCAGTTTACCTGTCGCACTGCCCTCTGGACATCTAAATTTTTAATAAAAAACTTTTTGTATTGGTTGAAACAGATAAATCCTCAAATCTGAGTGAAATTTTAAAATAAACGTTATGCACATGTACCCTAGAACTTAAAGTATAATAAAAAAAAAAAAAGAACACATTAGAATGCAAATGAGGAGGGATGACATTGTCATAAGGCTAACCTTGGTTATGCTCTAACTTATATAATTTTAACCCAAATGATTTGAAATATCAGTGCTTTGTTGTAAGCCTATAATTACATTGCCAGGCTTTTCCCAACTGTTTCTGACCCACAAGGTTGTCTAGACACTGGATCAAAGCCACGGCTGTAATGAGCTCAAAAGGAGACAGCACAGGCTTCACATCTGTGTAAGGAACTATAAGTAAATGGCATTTAATAAAAAAAAAAAAAAAAAAAAAAAAAAACTGAAAGTTTATTTCTCTCTTATGTAAGAGTCCAATGAGGATATTTGGTGCACAGCCTTCCTTGTAGTGATTTGGGGATCCATGCTCCTCCCATCTTGTAGTTCAGCGAGACTTTAGGGCAGGGATCAGCAAACTGTTTCTGTTAATGGCCAGATGGGAAATATTTTAGGCTTTGTGGACTTTCTGGTCTGTGTCAAAACTACTCAGCTTTGCCTTTGTAGTATCAAAGCAGCTGTACACAATATGTAAATGAACGAATGTGGCTGTATTCCAATAAAACTTTATCTTTGGATGGTGAGATTGGAATTTCATATGTTTTTCATGAAATAGTCTTCTTTTATATTTTCCTTCAACCTTAGAAATGTAAAATACATGATTAGCCCACAGGCAGTGCAAAACCAGTTTGTTAACACTTGCCCTAAGGCTTCGGAATCCTTACTTCCAGCCAGAGGCTGGAGAAAGGATCTTGCATGGGAAGTTTTTTTCTAGGCCAGCCTGGAATCAGTCAAGCACCATCCCATTGGCCAGAACTCAGTCACATGATCACAGACAGGCTGGAGAAGGAATAGGTTTTGGTGAATACATAGCAGTGTACCCGCAATCTCTAACACAGTCCACCCTGTTACTTTAAAAATATAATTTCGTTATTCATTCATTTATTATCAGTTGATGCCATTTCTTAGCCAAGTTCCCTTGGTATTTATCATTACACACACATGTTGCTGAACATATCCACTTTAAGACCTTGTCTTTAAACTCAATACATACATATAAAGGGATTATGATGAACATAAGAAATGGCATCAATTAATAATGAATGAATGGAATTGTATTTTTAAAGAAATACTGTGAACTATATTAGAGATTGTGGCTACACTGCTGTGTGTTCAACAAATCTTTCTCTAACCTCCACCCACATAGTTAAAAACAAAGGAGCCTTCGAACCCCAGCTCAGTGTAGCACCAATGCCTTGATGGCATCTTTGGAGCAGAGCTCCTCAAATGAGAATGTGCATGCCATTGTCTGGTAAATATTACCAGCACAATGGGACCTGAGCTTCAGAATTTTTCATATTGATTATGCTGATGTTGCTGGACTGTGGAACACACTTTGAGTTGTAAGAGTAAGTGTACTGAGCTAATAAGAGAAACCATGTTTCTTCATCTCTGTAATCACCAATAGTTTTGACTGTAATACCTGGGAACCCAGGCAGCTGCGTGGATTTTGGGGAAAATGAGGATATAAAAGGAATGTGAACTGAAGCTCAAAGCTTGGGATAGCTATGGATTATAATAAATTTTAAAGCAACAACTTGCAAACAAATGGGTATTATGTATCTAATGTAGTTCAGGTTTTTAAAATAAATCTTACAGAAAGAAAGGAAGCCCTTGTCATTAATCTAGTTGACAAGCATGAATGAAAAGTGTATCTAGGAAAGAAAGGAAACAGAGAGATGGGGAAGAGGGGTAAGGTGGTTGGGTGGGTGGAGGAATGTCTTAGATTGACTAGAGAAATGAGTTTGCTTCATGTGATTTTTTCATATTGCCAGTAGAGGGCAGCCAGTCCCCACTCTAAAAACAATGTAAATTTTTATAATTGCATCTACCATTTTCAGAAAGTATTGTGGTATGCAGTGATTTTTTTTAAAAAACTTACTTCTACTGTCCATTCTATTACCATAATTGGAAACTCAATGTATATGAAGGGCATTAACTAAGAGTCAAACATCTGAATTTGGAAGGTCCTTTGTCCTAGATCTTAGCAATTCTGTGTCTGCAGGCAAGTTGATGAACATCCTGGATTTCTTTATCTGTAAATTAGATGCAGTAAGATTAGATCTGCCTCCTGAAAGGATGGCAGATAATTAATGCCATCCTTTGTGAAAGCCCTATATGAATACATTAATTAATTCATCTAGCCATTCACTTGTTCAGTCACACATTTAAGCATTAATGTGTTGCCGTGCTGGATGTCGAAATACAAAATGACCATCACACAGATTCTGCCTTGAAACAACTCATTGCTAACTGAAGAAAAATAGGATGATTATGCTATAATTGAACAGCAAAGTGACAGTCTAATAAGGCTTGGTATGAGCACCCTCTACTGACAACCCTGACCTGCTGTCCTTTTCTCCCAGTACTTGGCACTTCACTTATTCCATTCCAATTACACAGGCCTCCCCCAGCTGTTCCTCAGACTCAACAAGTTCTCTATGTTTTGGGGAATTTGAATTTCAGTTTCTTGCCTAAAGTGTTTTTCCCTTAGTTATCCACATGGCTTATACTCAAGGATTTTTTTAAAAAGATCTCTGCTCCCTTGTACAATTCTTACAGAGGCCACTCAGTGTACATTATCTAAAATAGCACCTCAGTTACTCTCTATTTCACCCTCTCTCAATCTGAAAATTAAGACGTCATTCCCTAAAGCATCCATTGTATGCAATGAATTAACTTCTCTCTCATATGTATCGAGAATGGTAATAGCTGTGCATCATCCTTGGGAAAATTGAGAATGTAGTCTGTCAAAGCACTTTCGGTGTTCTGTGGTTTAGATGAAGATAGCAAGTTGAGTCCATGTTTTACTTTGCTTCATAACAATTTTCACTTACCAAACACAATATTATGAATATATTTAATTTTTCTCTCCTTTCTCCCCATTAGAACACAAATTCTAGAAGGTAGGAACCATAGTTTGTTCAATGTTGTATCTCAAGCACCTACCCTACCATGTGCCATCTCCAGCTTGGCATATTGTAGGGTAGGCAATATGCTTTTGTTGGATGGATGAGTGTGTGAATGATGAATGAAATGAATGAATGTTGAGAATGCACTCAAGAGGTAACTCTTGATCTGGGTCTTGTAAGATCAGCAGAATTTTCCTTGGTAGATGGGGATGGGAAAGGTATTCAGACACAGTATGGTTTAATGCCACAGTCTTGTAAACTTGAGAGTGCCATATCCAGGTAAGGCAGTGGCTTTCTGAGTGGCAAATCCATACCTATTGTAGCTTTTCTGATTTTTATCTTTCTTTGGAGAGTATTATATACTGCATATACATTGTATTATCCACAATACATTTTTGACAGAAATAAGTTGTATTCCTGAGCAGACACCTCCACTTGTTGATGGCCTGTGTACTAAGGAAAATACAGATTTTAACATTAGCCTAAATACCACATAATTAGAAGTTCAATCTACTGGGGAAATATTATTAAATTTTCATACTCCATATATTACTTTGACTTATCAGAGTTATTCTTCTCTGATTAATAAAACAGCAAGATGTCAATTTACTTACTGATTAAAATTATCATATTCCATTTCAAGAGCCTATATTTTCAATAGTGAAATGCATGTTTGATGATCATTAGATCCATGCTACTCAAAGTGTGGTCCCCGGACCAGTGCCAATTCTTAGATAGTCCTTGCAGGTCTATAAGGATATAAGCAAATCAAGCAAGAGTAATTTTATATCTATTGAATCTAATTTTTTTTTTTTTTCTTTTTTCTTTTTTCTTTTTTATTTTTTATCATACTTTAAGTTCTAGGGTACATGTGCATAACGTTTATATCATGTATAACTCCCCAAAGCAATCCCTCCCTCCTCCCCCCTCCCCATGATAGGCCCCAGTGTGTGTTGTTCCCCTCCCTATGTCCATGTGTTCTCATTGTTCAGCTCCTACTTATAAGTGAGAACATACAGTATTTGGTTTTCTGTTTCTGCATTAGTTTGCTGAGGATAATGACTTCCAGCTCCAGTTCCATCCATGTCCCTGCAAAGGACATGATCCATTTATCACAAACCTACAGCCAATATCATGCTGCTTGACGAGTTTAAACCAAACTCATAGGATTAAAGTTCAGGAGAGAGATGAGAGCTAGAGATAACCATTTTAACATTATCTTGATAGACATGACAGTTGAACCTATGGAAGTGGAAAGGATTCATGATAGAGAACAGTGTGCACGAGAAGATAAGATTAAAAGCAGAAATTGGTAATGCCAGTTGTTTTATTGGCCCTGATTCCTCGCCTACCATTGCATCCATACCCTTGTAGAATTTGAAGTTCCATGCACAAAAGGGGGAGAGTATATAATACCCTGCCCCCTGATGTTTAGTTCTTTGACTTCCTTTGGCCAATAGATAAGGCAATAGTGACAGTTTGTCAGTTCCTAGCCTAAGCTTAAGATGTTTTGCATGTTTCTGTTTGTTGTCTTGAGCCTCTGCCAATAAGGACATGCTTGGGCTAACCAGTTTGTCTTAGGTAAAGGATGAATGACATGTGAAGCAGAGCCCAGCCTACATTAGCCAGCCTCAGCCTACCTAGACACTCATGAGCTACATCAATGCCTCTTGTCTTATTGTTATGGGCCTCTGAGATTTCATTATTTTTGTGATTATTATTGTTATGCAGCATGGATTTTGAGTTCTGGAGAGGACTGCAGATAGACATAGAGGATTATTTTCCAAGAAATGGTAGCGGAAGCTGTGAAAGCAAATAGGGGCCTTGACGGAGAATACAACCTGAGAATGCCTACATTTACAGTTCTGGAGGAAGTGTGAAGAAGATGACAGAGAAAGAGGCTGGAGTCTAGAAGGAGAAGACAAGGATAGCATAGCCTTGGGACTTGGAAAATCTCTGCACAATCATATCTTTACCATTTACTAGCAATGTGACCTTGAGCAAAATACGTTTTAAAAACACACAAAATATGTTTCAAGAGAAAAATCAATAAAAGTGAAACATTAAACTCCCAAGGCCTCAGTTTTTTCGTCTGCAAAATGGAGGAATGAGGACCTATGTTGAGTGTTGCTACAACAAATAAGTAAACTTATCAGGGTATGTGTTAAATCTAATAGAATGCTCAGTAAATGTTAGCTATTTTCTAAGAAACTCAATAGTTATGATAGCTAAAATATTGCATACATACTTGGCAAGATATTGAAAATATCTTTTTAGGAGAAAAAGGATGCATCTCAGAAAAATAAAATGAAACAAAAGGCTGGGAGAGGAGGAGTTGGGAGTTGTTGTTTAATGGAAATAGAGTTTCAGTTTAGGAAGATGAAAAAGTTCTGGAGATAGACGATGATGATGGTTGCACAACAATGTGAAAGTACTTAATGCTACTGAACTGTATACTTAAAAATGGTTAAAATGGCAAATTTTATATTATGTATATGTTACCACAATAAAATAAAAGAGAAAGAAAACATTTGAATGAAAGGAAACTTACAAAATATAACTTGACAAAAATACTTAGTAGACTAACTTTTCGACTGACAAGTATTAGATCAGAGATATAGTAAGTGCTCAATAGCTGTTTTTGTAAATAAAAACATGGTTGCAGAGAGAGTTCCCCCAGAAACAAGGTTAGGAATAGTCACGTTAGATTGATAGGAGACCTTGATGGCCTATGTCTACTCATAGACAATTAACTTTAATAGGAAAATTGTTGATTTTCATTGGAGATTTCATGTTTGGGGGTGAAACACCCCTGGGGGATGGTCTGGCAATGCAGAGCTTCATGGGGGCTTTTGACTCCATTTCAGTAATTTAGTCTTCATTTTTTGTTTTAGAAATACCAATAACATTTCATAAATCATGTGAGGTTTTGAGATAAAGCTCAACTAAATTTTAGAGAATGTTTTGTGCAAATTGTTTACTGCTTCTGAAAAGGACAGATTTCTTTCATTACTAATTTGTATGAATCATTTTGTAATAAACAAGATGATTTTGTGCCCACGACAATGACAGATCTAGTTCTTTTAATAAAAAATATATTTTAGAAGAAAAATAAATAAAAGTGAAACATTAAGGAGGCAGATGTCCAAAAACATATTTTAAATGGTATGAATTTCCATGGCAAGCGCAGAAATTTGTCCAAGATTTTTGAGGGAAGATTTGGTTGTTAAAAAACGGGGAGGTGTAGTTATGTGCTCCAGTAAGTATATAATGTATAGCTGCTACTCAAACTGATAATTTTGATGAAACCAAAATAATGTTCCCTAACGTGACACTGTGATTGACACAGAGCCTAGGGAATGATTGCATCAGGATGCAACTTTTCCTTCTTGATAAATGTATTAGGAAAATGTTTAGGAATGATTTCACAAACTTATGTGTACCTTAGTGACTTACATACTGACATTTTACTTTCCAAGAAAGTTCTTCCTTCTGCATGAAACACATATCCTACTTTTAAGGAAATTATACTAGGACTGGGAAAAGTCAACAGAGAGCAATGTAAGACAATCTATCTTGGATGGCATGGCTACCACCATTCTACTTCAGGTCCATGACAGACGTTATTAATTGATCACAACATACTGTTGCTGAGCCTGTATACACCCTCGCTTTTTCAATGTTGTGCTCCAAGCAGCCATTGTCAGTTATGGTTTTTCTGTGAAATGGAACCCATTGTTCATCCCGTATTAGACAATATGGCTATGAGAATTACGGATAGGAGAAACCAGTGAGGATGGAATTGAAAGCCTCATGGGAATGGATAGTAGGATCAAACACACAGAAGTAGAAATGTGTGGATGAGTGTGTGTGTGTGTGTGTGTGTGTGCGCAATGCATAGACAAAGGTGAAGAGGGCAATATTAGGGAAATTCAGTTGATTTGTTGTACAGTAATTATCAAGAACTTTGGAAAGTAAAAGTGGGTCAAATCAAGAAGATATTGAAAATCTGAAAATCACATAGAAGACTTTGGATTTCCAATTACAGAAATAGAGAATTGTTTGATAACTAGACGAGTGAAACCTGTGCATACCAAATAGATGAGAAATGGGATATAGTAGGCATAAGAGGCCATTGGGTCTCAAGAGGAGGCAATTTGTCTTCCCAGGGGACATTTGGCAACATCTGAAGAGATTTTGGTTGTCACAGCTGGCAGGGTCGGGGGAGGGGGGGCTGGTGGCATGCGGTTCTACTGATGCCATGGCCAGGAATACTGCTGAACATCCTATGTTCAGAATAGGATATCCTGATAGGATATTCCCCCATGACAATGAATTATCCAGGCCAAAATATCATTAGTGCTAAATTGAGCAATTCTGCTATGGGCTAATTGCTGTAATCTGTAACCCCACATCTCAGTGATTTAATTCAACAAAATCCATCTTGCTCACGAAAAGACCAAAGCAAGTATTTTAGGTGAGGTAGAAATTCTGGGAGTTCTCCTTCAAGAAGTCCTTCAGGAATTCAGGCACTTTCCATTATGTAAAACCACTATTTTTTTTCTTTTTTCTTTTTTTTTCTTTGAGACAGGGTTTCACTCCCATCACCCAGGCTAGAGTACAATGGCACAATCTTAGCTCACTGCAACCTCCACTTTCTGGGCTCAAGCGATTCTCCTGCTTCAGCCTCCCGAGCAGCTGGGACTATAGGCATGTGCCACCACACCTGGCTAATTTTTGTATTTTTAGTAGAGATGGGGTTTTGCCATGTTGTCCAGGCTGGTCTTGAACTCCTGAGCTCAAGTGATCTGCCCTTCTTGGCCTCCCAAAATGCTGGGATTATGGGCATAAGCCATGATGCCTGGTCTAAGCCACTGTCTTTAATATGTAGTACCAAGGTAGACGTGGAAGGGGAAGGAGAGTGTGTTCCTAGAGAAGTCATCCTTGCTCTTACCTGCCTTAGACCAGAAGTGACCTATCAATCCACTCACATTCCTTTGGAAATAATTTGTCACATGGTTCCACCTAGATGCAAGGTACCTAGGAAATGTGGTTTATTTCTGTGCCCAAGGAGAAAAAGAACTGGGTCTCATACGTTTCAGTTTCTCCCACACTGGGAGAGACTGGACAAAGAACTCAGCTAGAAAACCGTTACAGATTCAGTGCCAAGTTGTAAGCACCTGGGCAAGTGGTGGCATGAGGACAGAGGGCTTAGCAAGAGACTCCATTTAACAGGTAAAACAGTGCAAGTGTCCAAAGTAAGTCAACAATGGCAAGTCTGGGATGTTACGTCTTCTCACTAAACTATAATCTCTGTAAACGTGGTCTTGAGTCTTACTGCTCTTTGAAGTCTCAACTTGTTTGGGCACAGGTTTATGGCCCACAGTCCATGCAAGAAAGTATTGATATGTAGAAGTAAAGTAGGAAATAACAAAATCTTGTGGGTTTTTTTGTTGGTGGTGGTTTGTTTTTGCTGGGGGTTCTTGGAGGAGAGAATGATTACTTAAGATTTTGAACATGATGAGTTTTCAGTAATGGTAGACTATTCTAAGAGCTGGGCCCTAAACCATTAGATAAGAGGGCAGCATTGCAGATGTAGTTTTGGAGGCAATCATCAGTTGAGTGGATTTCACTGCTATATCCCTGGAGTCCATTTCAGAGCCTGACACAGGATATATGGTTAATAACGTTTTGTTAAATCCATAGATCAACAGGTATTTGACTACATATATAAGGAAAAGGATACTTTTCCCTTCATTAAAATGAAAATAAACCTGATGCTTATATATCTTTGTTTCAGTTAGCTATTGATGTGTAACAAACCATCCCAAACCTCAGAGGCTTCAAACAATAGACATTGATTATTTGCCATGTATTTATGAATCAGCCAGATGATCTTTCTGGTCTTGGCTGGGCTTTCTTATGCGTATGCAACCAGCTGTAGGTCATGGAGAAGGCTCTGCTGATCTTGGGTACCTCTTTCATATGTTTGGAAGTCAGCAGGTCTAGGGTGGTCATGCCTGAGAAAACTGGGTTCTTTTCCATATCGTTTCTAATCTTCCATCAGATTCTCCTGGTTTTTCTTATGGTGTGGCAAGGATCTGTGAGAAAAAGTGGAAACACACAAGATCTCTTAAGGTCTAGGCTCAAAACTGAAGTACCATCTCTTATGCCACCATCTGTTAACTAAAGCAACACAGGAGGCCTGCTCAGATTCATAGGTGGAGAAATAGACCCAACTCTTAATGAGAGTAGGTGCAAAGTCACATTTCAAAGGTGGTATATATGGAGAAACTATTAATAGGCTCCATCAATAAGATAAACTCACCACCGTCTGGAGGAGGTTGCTACATAGTATGGAAAGAGAGAACACTAAGCTTGATTTATTCACTTCTGAGCATCCTGATCTCCGTGGTAATTAATGAGATTTCTAGAATAATTTCCAGGTTGTGTTTTTATTACTCTTGATCAGTGAAGAATTAATTTGAAAGGCCTAAGGTTTACCCTGCATTTTAAAAGTAATAGCCATCACACAAAACTAATTTCCTTATAGGTTAAATCCTGACTCAACTTGCCCCAAATCCATTTTCATGTCATGGCACATAAAGAAAGCATGTGGTGACTCACGCCTATAATCTCAGCACTTTGGGAGGCCGAGGCGGATGGATCACGAGGTCAGGAGATCAAGACCATCCTGGCTAACACAGTGAAACCCCATCTCTACTAAAAATACAAAAAAATTAGCCGGGCATGATGGTGGGTACCTGTAGTCCCAGCTACTCTGGAGGCTGAGGCAGGAGAATGGTGTGAACCCGGGAGGCGGAGCTTGCAGTGAGCCAAGATCCAGCCACTGCACTTCAGCCTGGGTGACAGAGCATGACTCCGTCTCAAAAAAAAAAAAAAAAAAAATCATAATTTTGTGATTTTTGTGGCACACTAGAGTAAAAGGACAAGGCTGCTTGTGATTGGCGGGGGTGGGGCGGTGGGGCAGGTAGTCTCAGGGGCTCTGGCTTCCCCAGGTCTGGTTCACCTGGCTGGTTCAAGGGATAAGTTGATTACCACCTCCACACACCTGTAATCCACCAGCCAAGTAAGCCAGGTAGGATGTTCTGCATGGACCAAAATATCAATGGGTCCAGGAAATCCTATGACTTAGTTGCAGGATCAGGCAAAGAAGCCAGGTCTCTAGACCTTCAGTCCCATGTCTTTATGGAAATATGTTGTCTTCAGAGATACGTCTCTAATCAGCACATGTTTCTCAGTTATCTTCTGTTAGCCTTGAAATGTGCAAGACACCTGAGGGGAATGTATACACTGTACAAGGCATGGCTACTGTCCTCCCAGGGGTTCAGAAAGAAACTCTCCTACACCCATTTTGATTTCCTGTCTGGGTGCAGTATCAGTCAGTATCAAGTCTAATGCAAGGTAAGCATTTCTTCTGGAGTTGCCAGCATTGCAAAAATGTCTCCTTCCTCTATTTTAATCACTGTATTTAGATGCAAAATAATCCATCATAGCATGGGAAATATAATAAATTTACTCAAGAATCCCTGGCAGTATGATACACTAGGAGGCTTGTATAACCTATTCAGGAACCAGTAGATTCTCTGATTCTTCTACATTTGTGTTATTTTAATTATGCTCATTTCCTGTAATACAATTACTAATAATTATTTACCGCTCTATTGTAGGGGAAAATCACTTACATATTGCTGCATAGTAAACCACTTCAAAACTTGGTGGCTTCAAGGAGAATCAAAAAGCTCTTTTTGGAAAGAACTAGATAGTAAATATTTTCAGGTTTGCAGGTCATATGTTCTTTGTCCCGACTACTCAACTCTACTATTGTAGGGCTAAAGCAGCCATAAGCAATACATAAATAAGAATGGCTGTGTTTTAATAAAACTTTATATATAGATACTGTGAATTGAATTTCATAAAATTTTTTAGATGCCACAAAATCTTCTTCTGGTGTGTTTTCTACCCTTTAAAAATGGAAGATCCACGAATGGTTTGCTGATAGAAGCTTGATTTGGCTCGAAGGCCTTAATTTTCCATCTCCTGGCTTACACCGGACATCATTATCACTGAGTAGTCTTCAGATTCGTTGGGAGTATACAATGCAAGCTTGGGCCGTGTGACTCTGATTCAGGTTCTAGATCCACGTGACCTTGGATTCTTACTGAAGTGGGAATAACTTTTATCCTTGTGTGTTCATTCTGGGACCCAGGCTGGGTGGCAGCAGCTTTCTTCATGGCTATGACATGGAAAAGAGTACAAGCTCAACCATCCAAGTACATCTGTGGCCTCAAGCTGGCTACCATGTCATTGGCCATTCCATACTATTGCATGGCCAAATCCAAAATCAGCAGGCAGGGAAATATCCTCTTTAGTGATAGCAACTACATAAGGTATGAATTCAGGGGGCCATGAAGAATTGGGGCCACTAGTGCCGCCTATCACACTCACCTTCCCCTTTCTTTATTGAAAAATATAATGATCTCCTTATTTTTCTTCCAACTTTCTTCTAGACAGAAAAGAAGGGCATATGTAATCTATTTTAGATCCTTTCCGGAGGGAATAACTTCCTATGAGTACTTCTCTTAGTCATCTGCAGGAAAATGCTGTTTATAATTTTGCCCTGATCTGATATCTATCATACAGGAAAGTACCCATTACATATCTTTGGATATTCCACAGCTTGATCTGATACACCAAAGGTCAACTGAGTGTTTTCCTTGAGAGAATTTTGAACCACCAACTGCTATCTGTGAATATTCTTTGGCATCTAAAGGTCCTCTAGAGGTACCCTAGAGGTCCTCTCATTCTGAACACAGGGAGGTGAGAGGAGTTATTCCTGGAAGTGGAGCCTATGAAACCACTGGACCTTTTCCTGACAATGGCTATACCCATGTCACTGAGCGAGGACTGTTTAACGTAGCTTTTCTTGCCTTTAGCCACATTCCTTCCCCTCACCATTTGTTGATGCAACTTTTAACACAGGACAAAGCGTCTTATGTTTTCTAACCTTCACTTTCTGGATTTTCTTTTCTGATAACCTTCTAGATTTTAGACTTATGATTTCAAATTCCTGAATAGAACATTTCTCAAAACAAAAACCACTTTTTAAAAATATGTACCCTGAATTTAAAAAGTAATAAATTAGTGAACAGAATGTAGCAAAATATCAGGGAGGACTGAGAATGTGAAGGTCCACCTGATAGGCTAGGAGGGTCACTTAGTTTGGCAGAGCCTCAGTGTTTGCATATGAAAAGAAAAGTCACTCCCAACTTGGATATAATTTGATTCTGAGGTTCCATAAAATGCATATCATCAGAATTCTGTATAGTATTTGAGATACAACTTAAAGAAGACATCTCTATCCTCTGTGTATAGGCTGTATATTGGGACCAAAACATTATTTTTCATCTCCCTAGCTATCCCCCTTCTTTTCTACTTCCATCCTTTCCTGGACCCTAGGTACAGAAATCTCAAATTTTATTTTGTTTATCTGAATAATATTAGTCGTGGAGATGCTCTTAAATATATGATGAATGGCAAATAAACAATTTGGGGGACTTTCCCCAGTATGGTGAACTCTGTTAACTATCATTGTAGGGATGAGATATTTTGATCAAAAGATCTTCCCATGGGATTATGATCAACACTGTAAGTAGATCAATCACTTGTTTGCAGAGGTTTAGAATCAATAGCATAACTTAGCACCCAAACTCAGATGGGTGTAACTTGAAGTTTTCCTTAATGATTCCAATATCAAGGTTGTGACTGTGTTGATGAGGGATGGTAAATAAAGAAACCTAAATGATAAAATGCCAATACCATATAGATTGCATGTGTGATGCATGGTGTGTGTGTGTGTGTGTGTGTGTGTGTGTGCGTGTAATAATGAGTTGGCTAAGGCATGAGGCACATTTTGGGATTTCATCAGCATTTGAAGTAGTGAAGAGGCAAGGAAGCTGAGATTCTAAAGGGTTGGGGGCTGAGGAATGATGATTGAAGAGATATCTTAGACTCCAGAGACTATGCCAAGCATAGGAGGCATACAGTGGAAGACTGGAGAAGAGAGCATACTGCAGAAGGACTCCAGTCCCTGGGAGTTCAAAGGCAGCTAGAGTCAGTCCTTAGGAGCAATGAAATTGTCAGGCTAGGAATACCCCAGCCAAGTTGACTGGCATGCGGCTTAGAAGGAAATGGAGAGACGGACTTAGTGGCATGAAGTTAGGAGTTGGAGTTACAGTCGGGGTCAGGGAAAACCTGCATCTCTGAAGCTACAGCCATTTCTTTTCTCCCTAGGGTTGCCAGGTAAAATACAGGATGCTCAGGTAAATTTGAATTTCAGATAAATAATGAATAATATTGCCAATATGAATCTGTCCCAAGTGTAGCATGGGACATACTTACGTTAAAACTTAGCCAGGTGATGTGGCTCACTCCTATAATCCCAGCTACTTGGGAGGCTGAGGTGGGAGGATCACTTGAGCCCAGGAGTTCAAGGCTGCAGTGAGCTATGATCGTACCACTGTATCATAGCAACAGAGCAAGAATCTGACTCTTAAAAAAATACTTGTTTTTATGTAAAATTCTAATTTAGCTGGATGTCCTGTACCTTATTTACTAAATCTGGCAACCATACCTACCCACATCCATGCTAGGTGAACACCCCGTACTTTTCTCTCCTTGTACCTTTCCATTATTTGGGTGATTTCTTCATTTAACAATTGTCTCCCTCTTGAGATACCAAGCTCCATGAGGGTGTTTTGACTTTCAACAAATTTTGTGCAAAAACATAGGTGGGGTTCAAGAAACATGTGTTGAATGAGTGCATACTACTTTATTAGCAGTGGGACTACTTTACAAGTACCACTAAAAGTCTCTCTGAGGCTGCTGGTCAAAGTTCTACTCTATAATAGGGCTTTAGGATTTTTTCAGTAGAGGCAGCTGCAAGGAGCTGGGGGCAAAGTGGCCCAGACAGGAATGACAGTCCCCTAGCTTTATCATTCTCATATTTAAATACACGTGTCTGCCTGGGGGCACGATTGCCTCTGTTGAAACCCAAGGCTCTAGATGGAAAATCAGATGACTTGCCCTGTCATTAATGGTACAATGGCTTTAGGAAGGTCCCTCAACCTTTGTAAGCCTTAGTTTGTCTCTACAAAATAGAAGTCGATCTCCTGGCTCATGGGTACTCATCGGGATTGAGAACTCATGACATGAAAGTGTGTATTGGAAAAATTATGCTGTTTTTTAAAAAAAGATACAAATGTACATTTTATTCTACAGAAACAGTAGAGACCCCTGAGATAAATTTCCCTGTCAGCTGAGCAAATATCCCTTGTTTTAAAGATATGGAGACTGAGATGTGGAATCTTTCTTATTCAAGCACACCTTCAGTCACTGTTAAAAGCTGTGCTGCCATGTCCATCCCAAGTGCCACTGGAAGGTCACATCCTGGAGATTGTAGGGAAAGGAGTCCCCCTGCAAAGAGCTGATAACTGCCCTTATTTCTGAAGGGTCACAGAGTCACAAACCTCTAGATATTAGGAATTACTCTCCCCTTTAGAATGAGGCTTTTATGACTCAACTTTCTCTACTGAATAATCAGTAGGGATTCAAGAGTATATAATAGATCAGGCTCAATTAAACAAACATTTTTGGAGTTCTACAAGGCTCTGTGCTTAGGGAAAACAGTGGCGAAAACAAAGATGATTAAGACACTATGTACTATGAAAAAATGCTCACCATCACTGGTCATTAGAGAAATGCAAATCAAAACCACAATGAGATACCATCTCACGCCAGTTAGAAGGGCAATCATTAAAAACTCAGGAAACAACAGATGCTGGAGAGGATGTGGAGAAGTAGGGACACTTTTACACTGTTGGTGGGAGCATAAATTAGTCCAACTATTGTGGAAGACAGTGTGGCGATTCCTCAAGGATCTAGAACTAGAAATACCATTTGACACAGCAATCCTATTACTGGGTATATACCAAAGGATTATAAATCATTCTGCTATAAAGACACATGCACACGTATGTTTATTGCGGCACTATTCACAATAGCAAAGACTTGGAACCAACCCAAATGCCCATCAATGATAGACTGGATAAAGGAAATGTGGCACATATACCCCATGGAATACTATGCAGCCATGAAAAAGGATGAGTTCATGTCCTTTGCAGGGACATGGATGAAGCTGAAATCCATCATTCTCAGCAAACTATGGCAAGAACAGAAAACCAAACACCACATGTTCTCACTCATGAGTGGGAGTTGAACAGTGAGAACACATGGACATAGGGAGGGGAACATCACATACCGGACCTCTCAGGGGTGGGAGGCTAGGGGAGGGATAACATTAGGTGAAATACCTAATATAGGTGATGGGTTGTTGGGTGCAGCAAACCACCATGGTACGTGTATACCTATGTATCAAAACTGCACGTTGTACACATGTACTCTAGAACTTAAAGTATATATACAAAAGGACACTATGTACTAGATTAGGAGGAAAAAGCCCCCACTCAGATAACGCTAATGAAAGAGCAAGGAAAGGCTGAAGAGAAGAAGCAAATGCTTCTGACTGAGAGTTGGGGAGAATCATGGGAGACTTCAGAGAGGAGGGTCTTGTAGGTTGCATAGAATTGATGTAATCCCTGTTCAAGCTCTTCTGTGTTCTTTTTTTTAACCTTTATTTTAGGTTCAGGGGTATATGTGCAGGTTTGCTATATAGGTAAACTTGTGTCATAGCAGTTTGTTGTACAGATTATTCCATTACCCAGGTAATAAGCATAATACCCTCTAGTTATTTTTTTCTGGTCCTGTACCCTCCATCCTCAAGTAGGCCCCAATGTCTGTTCTCTTCTTTGTCTCCATGAGTTCTCATCATTTGGCTCTCACTTATAAGTGAAAGCATGTGGTATTTGGTTTTCTGTTCCTGCATTAGTTTGCTAAGGAAAATGGCCTCCAGCTTCATCCATGTCCCGGCAAAGGACATGACCTCGTTCTTTTTGTGTCTGCGTAGTCTTCCATGAGTATATGTACCACACTTTCTTTATCCAGTCTGTCATGGATGGGCATTTAGGTTGATTCCATGTCTTTGTTATTGTGACTAGTGCTGCAGTGGACATTCACGTACATGTGTCTTTATGGTAGAATGATTTATATTCCTCTGGGTATATACCCAGTAATGGGATTGCTGGGTTGAATGTTGGTTGTGTTTTTAGCTCTTGGAGGAATTACCACACTGCTGTCCACAATGGTTGAACTAATTTACACTCCTGCCGATAGTGTATAAGCATTCCTTTTTCTCCACAACCTCACCAGCATCTTGTTATTTTTTGACTTTTTAATAGTAGCCATTCTGACTGATGTGAGATCGTATCTCGTTGTGGTTTTGATTTGCAGTTCTCTAATGATCAGTGATATTGAAGCTCTTCTGTGTTGTAACACTCAATAATAGTATGAAACCTCAAGTTCACGAATATGTGCCATTTACATGTTTGACTAACCCAAGTATAAAACAAGGGGAGCACAACCTGCCTAGGCTGCCACAGAGAGCCAAACGGGAGCTCATAGGTGAAAGGATAATGCACTACATTGGTGGGAGGTGGGTCTTATTTACTGGCTTGTCACCTGCCTAGTTTGGAGTCTGTTGCTCCTTCCCTCATTATGTTGGTCTTTACAGGGAAAATTTCAGGGAAGCTCCCAAGTTTGTTCAAGAAAAGCCACCCAGACTTCTCAGTCATTTTTTACTTTGAAAAAAACAAATCCAATCTTCTTCCAGATGTTATCATTTACCAGGGCTAGGGAGGAGAAGTACAAAAAGGAACACATGCTAACTTTTGGGTTTACTCTTCCCATTAAAACTTCTCCAATGTGGCATTGAAATGTCTGTCTAGCATTGTTGGTGGCTGTTAACCATTTTTGTTCATTTTATCCCCATGTGTTTACCTCCAGGAAAGGCATGAAACCACCATCGTCCATTCCCTGACTTTAACTGTGTGTCTCTTCAGTCTCAGTCTTCTGGCTCAGTAAGCCGGTGGGTGTGTATGTGTTTTCCTCATTCAGCTAAAGACCTGCTTATTTGCACTTAATGTGGGTAAAAAGATAGTTGGGGTTTTAATCAATAATTTTCATCGCATCCTCTTTAATAGCTTCTTGGTGAGCAAGTTTAGATATGAGGGCTTAAAAGGGTTCTACAATATTATTTTTATAGTTAAGACGCTGATTCTTAACGAGGGGTAATTTTATCCACCAGAGGACATTTGGCAAGATCTGAAGACATTTTTGGCTGTCACAACTGGGGAGTGGTGGTGGTGACACTGCTGGCACCTGGTGGGAGGAGGTCAGGGATATTGCTAAACTGTTACAATGTGCAGCACAGTCTGATGACAAAAAATTGTCTAGTCTAGAATGTCAATAGTACAGAGGTAGAAAAACCCTGATTTAAGATATGTACTCTACCTGCTTTCCAAGGAAGCTTAACAAATTAAACATTATAACAAAAAGTAATTACAAATGAAAGTGGAACTGAAACAGAATAGAAGGAGCCAGAAGCAAGGATTTCACTGGAGTACTGAAATGACTTAATCATTAGGGTTGAACATTTGATTGAGTTCTGTATTTCCTAACAAATGAGTAAAAAAGAAACAGTTCTTGGGTCGCCCCCCCAAAAAAATTGATACACAAATTTATCATCCAAGACCACTTTTTTTTCCTGCCATTGATTTTAAAGAGAAATATATCTTGTAGGGCATTATATGTGGGACATTAAGGAAATAGACAATTTTTTAACCATGGTTTTGCAAAAGACACAGATGTGTGTGTGCATGTGTTTGTGTGTGTGTGTGTATGTGTGCAAATGGATATTTCTGGTCTAAAGTCTCTACTAAAACAGTAGCAGAGGGTATAACATTAGGTTTTGTGAGATGAAATGCATTTCTTTGAGTTGCAGAACTAATACATTCTGGGTATTGTCTTTGCTTGTGATCAAATGAATAAGGAGTCATGTCTCTGAAGATCCAAGAGAGAGAGAAAGAACATTTCCATCGAACTTTGGGAATCTCTCCCTGGATTATCAGATGACTGCAATGAGTCTTTGGCAAGGGCTAAAGAGTAATCAGTTCACAGCAGCATTTTCCACTGATCATCCAAAGTGCTTGAAATCATTTGATAGTGTTTTTTCCTAGTCTGCTTTGGATCAGTCTATTTGTTAGGCTTTGGGGACAAAAAGATTATTTAAATGTAGTCCCTGTTTTCAGGTAGCAGGAGTCTAACCCTGGCAAGAACATATATAAATAATCATGAATTAATACACACAGTAGAGGAATGTGCTGTGTGCCATGGGAACCCAATGGAGGAAGCGAAATTTCACTGAGGAAACAGGATTTGAACTGTGTGAGCTATTGAAGAAGTCTTCACAAGTTTTATTTGTAAATATGGCTGATCCTTGAACAATGAGGGATTAGGGGTTCCTACCCTCTGTGCAATAGAAAATCTGCATATGGCTGGGCGCAGTTGCTCACACCTGTAATCCCAGCACTTTGGGAGGCCGAGGTGGGTGGATCACTTGAGGTCAGGAGTTCAAGACCAGCCTGGCCAATATGGTGAAACCCTGTCTCTACTAAAAATACAAAAATTAGCCAGACTTGGTGGTGCATGTCTGTAATCCCAGCTACTTGGGAGGCTGAGGCAAGAGAATTGCTTGCAACCGGGAGGTGGAGTTTGCAGTGAGTCAAGATTGCATCACTGTACTCTAGCCTGGGTGACAGAGCAAGACTCCATCTGAAAAGAAAAGAAAAGAAAACCTGCATATAACTTCTGACTCCCCAAAAACGTAACTACTAGTAGCCTACTGTTGACCAGAGGCCTTACAGATAACATAAACAGTTGATTAACATGAATTTTGTATATTACATGAATTATACCCTGTATTCTTCCAATAAAGTAAGCTAGAGAAAAGAAAATGTTATTAAGAAAATTATAAGACAAAATACATTTAGTATTCATTAAGTAGAAGGAAGCAGATCATCATAAGGTTATCATCCTCATGTCTTCCTTTTGAGTGGGCTGAGGAAAAGGAGGTCAAGGAGGGCTTGGTCTTGCTGTCTCAGAGGTGGCAGAGGCAGGAGAAAATCAGCATATAAATTGACTTGCATATTTCAAATGCGTGTTGTTAGAGTCAAGTGTATTTTATTTATTGATGTATGAAATGGATGCAGAAAAGTATGCAAATCATAATACACACCTCACTTTGTTTTCACAAAGTGGACTCACCCATGTGACTACCATCAGATCAAGAAATAGAGCATCATGAGAAATAGAACTCCAGAAACTTCTCAGGCCTCCTTTTCCAGGCATGATATGCCCCTGTCTGCCAAAGGTAACCATTATCCCAACTTGTAACTCCATAGATTAGTTTTGTATTTTATACAAATGTAATCACATGTTATATATTATTTTGTGTCTGGGTTTAACATTTTTGTGACATTTATCTAGGTTGTCACATGTAGTTGTAATTAATGTACTTTTCATTGCCATGTAGTATTGCATTGCATAAATATACAACAATTTATTCTGTTGATGAACATATGAGTTATTTCCAGGTTTTGGCTGTTGCAAGTCATGCATTGTTGTACACGTTTTTAAATTAACACACTTGTGTATTGCATGTGTCTATACCCAGAAATGAAATTGCTGAGGCTTCATTTGTATATAAGCACACACACATGTGCACACATACACAGTTGATCTTTCAACAACACAAGTTTGAACTGTGTGGGTCCACTTATATGTAGATTTTCTTCTGCCTCTGCCACCCTTGAGACAACAAAACCCTTCCCTCCTCTTCCTGCTCCTTCTCTACCTACTCAACATGAAGATAATGAGGATGAAGAACTTTATGACTATCCACTCCTACTTAATGAATAGTAAATATATTTTCTCTTCCTTATGATTTTCTTAACAATATTACTTTTTCTAGCCTACTTGATTGTAAGAATATAGTATAATACATGATATACAAAATAAGTGTTAATCAACTGTTTATGCTATTGATAAGGCTTCTGGTCAACAGCAGGCCATTAAAAGTAAAGTTTTTGGGGAGTCCAAAAGTTATACACAGATTTTGGACTGCATGGGAGTTTGACACCCCTACTCCTCTCATGTTGTTCAAATGTCAGTTGTAATTTAGTTTTAGTTTT
This sequence comes from Trachypithecus francoisi, assembly GCF_009764315.1. Lineage (NCBI taxonomy): Eukaryota > Metazoa > Chordata > Mammalia > Primates > Cercopithecidae > Trachypithecus > Trachypithecus francoisi. The sequence continues at coordinate 123,996,752 of NW_022681471.1, forward strand.
CCAACCTGCTTGTACAAATTTACATTCTAACCAACAATGTATTAGAGCAGTAACTGGCAAACTATGGCTAGAAGACCTGTTTTGTTTTGTAAGATAACAACTCACTGTAGCCTCAAACTCCTGGGCTCAAGTGATCCTCCCACCTCAGCCTCCCAAGTGGCTAGGACTACTGGTGTGCACTATCACACCCAGGTAATTCTGTAACTTTTTGTAGAGTCGGGATCTTGCTATGAGAGAAGGGTGGTCTCAATTTCCTGGCCTGAAGCAATCCTCCCTTCTCAGCTTCCCAGAGTGCTGGGATTACAGGCGTGAGTCACTGTGCCAGCTTGTAAGTAAAATTTTATTGGAACACAATCTCAGTTTTTTTTTTTTTTTTTAATGTATCGTCTATGTCAGTTTTCTTGTGGCAAGGGCAGAGTTGAGTAGTTGTGAAAGCAATTGTGTGGCCCACAAAGCCAAACATATTTACTATCTGACCCTTTACAGAACCAATTTGCCAGCCTCTATATTAGAGTTCTGAGGGTTTCAAAACCTTGCCAACAACCACGCTGTTGACTGTTTCATGTCAGCTCTTCTAGTTTGTGTTCTGGTGGGTGTTTCATGAATCATGTTATGGCATTAATGTCCATGATCTTACTGAAATCTTCATATACGTTATAAATAGAGCTTACAAGAAAGAGTTGTCATTATGGTTAAATGCTGAGCTCAACTTGAGATTCTATAACCTTCCCTCCCAAAAGATTTATTTTGTATGATTTTTCTAAATGGTATACTAGTAATTTCATTTTGAAAAAAAGATTTCTCTTTGCTTTTTTTTTTTTTTTTTTCACAGAGTCTGGCTCTGTTGCCTGGGGTGGAGTGCAGTGGTGCCATCTTGGCTCACTGCAACATTCACCTCCCAGGTTCAAGCAATTCTCCTGCCTCAGCCTCCTGAGTAGCTGGGAATACAGGCATGCATCACCATGCCTCGGTAATTTTTGTATTTTTAGTGGAGACAGGGTTTCACCATGTTGGCCAGACTGGTCTTGAACTCCTGACCTCAAGTGATCCACCCACCTCGGCCTCACAAAATGCTGGATTACAGGCATGAGCCACCACGCCTGGCCTTCTCTTTGCTTCTGAAACTTAAGTTGTGGACTTAATGAAAAGTTATTAAAATGTACTTTGGAAAAGGGCATTTTATTCTCAGTGGAGTACAGCATAGTAGGCAAGTCAGTAAGGAGAGGGAACCCCCATGGATGAAGCAGGTAGATGACCAAGTGACTTGGAAAGTACCTTCCAAAGAAAAGAAGGGTCCATAAATATTTATTGATGGAATAAAAACAAGAAAAAGTAGTTCAGGTGGCTCAATGCCCTTTCAAGTACTTTCATTTTATAAAATCATAGAAAAGTTTCTACATGTGACTAAACAATTTTCTCCCTTCTTCAGATATCCTCCTATTCTAAAGACTTTGTTAGAAAATAGTATTACTCTTCCAGTAAGAAAATTAAGCAAATATAAAAAAAACCCATAAGACCTAGGTATCTGAATCAGTCTTTGAAAAGAAAGCTGATGTGCACACTAATTAAACTGCAGAATATGGCAATTTTTCTGCCTCAAGATTGTTGTCTTTCTGCCTCAAGATTGTTTCCAGCTGAAGTCACACTTGGCAAGTCTGGATGCCTTAGAATGTAAAGATGGCCCTTGTCCAGGGGCAGACCTCCATGCCACTTCTTCCTCTTCCCATTTGCATCCAGCAGTGCCTGGGAGAGGCAGGATCAGAGTCCCTTCAGGCAGTAAGGATGAAATAGATGAAAAATGAGAACATTAACACTGGGAATCAGAAGTCAGGGAACCTAGAGCCAAGATAGCAAAAAGATGTGAGAAAACAGTCATTATATAAATACCTAAAAGTCGGAGAAACCTTGTTCTTTGGAGAGGAATTACTGCAAGAAGACTATTCAGAGGATCTTTAAGTCTTGGAGGCCCCAGAGGGGCATGGAGAGGGAGAATGAGGAGACACCATTTTGTTTAAGAAAGCAAAGGAGTGGAGACTACTATTTTGAAGATAAACAAATTAATAGAAAAAAAGTCCTGTGGTGTGTTTAGAAGGGGAGAGAAAGCTGCTTGCCTGAAGTTGAGAAAATATTTTCATAAATGTAAACTTCACAAATATCTTCACATCAAGCATATGACTGACTAAAGAGGAATGACTCCCAATTCCGCAATAAACATTAGGGTTCATCTACACACAAAAGTCAGCTTGACTGAATGTATTAGAAGGAGAAAAGGTCAAGTCAATGAAACAACCAGTTCTTCCAGTGCCAAGTACCTTATTTGCCTGCGTGTTTTAATTTTCACTTGTTTTGGCATTCTTAGACATAGCCAGAAAAAATTCCAGGATGTTATTTTAGTTACTGGGACAGGGAAGGGGAGAAGTGCTTTTCTAGATATAACTTAGTTAATAGGTACCCTGGTTCTTAAAATCTGTAATGGAAGTTACCAGAGACCCTGACCAAATGCAGCATAGCATGTTCATGCCAAAATGCCTCCTCATAAATATGTACAATTATTATATGTCAAATAAGCAAAAGAAAAAAATGAAATAAAATGCTTCCAGATACTACTCTTTTACCAAATGGTTTCAAAACCTGGACAAGATTATTGAGGTCACCTCTTCTACCTGTATATAATTGTTTTGTTTCAACAACAACAAAAAAGTATTTGAGAATTGGGACATTATTTTGTGTTTTTAAAAATTCCCCCTAGCCCACAGATGCTTCGATATAATCAAACTTTGGTTTACTTTTTACTATTTACTCCGTGAGGTAAATGTTACCCCACTTTAATTAAAATGAGACCAAAGTTCAGGGAGCTGAAATAAGTAGCCTAAAATCTTATGGTAGGGAGGGCACAGACAGGTTTTCCTACTCTGACACCCCCACTGGACTGAGCACATAGTGGGCCCTTTATCAATGTCTTTTGAAGGAGTGACTGATTCAATGTACAGATAGATAGTGAGAGTGGAATGAGGTGGAGCTGAGTTTGTGATATAGATACTCCTCCTTCTTTAGTCGTCTGGCAACAGGCACAGATAAATTTTTGGAGTTAACGAAAGTGAAAGAAAATGAGGATATGTATGAAGTTCTCATTCATTGCATGTAAACATGAAAGCCTATAAATTGTACCACCTCTATGGAGAGCAATATAGTGGTGTCTATTAAAGTGGAAGATTCCAGGCTCTTGAATCATCAGCGTCACTTCTAAATACATACTCTAGGAAAATTCTTATATACATGCGTGAGACTGTTTAATGCAACATTATTTGTGATGGGAAAAAATCGGAAAGAACATACCCTTATGAGAATAGATAATTAATTATGGGATAATAGTTCAGTAAAAGTAAGTGAAATGGGCAATATGTGTCAAGATGGATAAATCTCAAATTTTGACAAAATATAATTTATATATTGAAATTCAATCAAATTCAAGGTTACAACAACAATAATGATACGCTGTCTTATATTCTAGTATCCTTTGCTGATTGCAAGATAAAGAGGTTGCAGCCAATTGTGCACAACTTTGGGAATAATTCCGTCATGGAAGAATGTCATGCATGTGAGCATCATTGTTTTGTGTGTTAAAGTGAAAACAAAAAAGAAGATTGAGAACCATTACTCTAGAATTTTGTTGTTCAAGCAGTGATCAATTAGGAAGAAAAATTTTCATGAACTCTGTCTTAGCTCAGGCTGCTATAACAAAATACCACAGACTGGGTGGCTTAAACAATGGGAATTTATTTCTCACAGTTCTGGAGACTGGGAAATTAAAGATCAAGTGCTGACAGATTCAGTTCCTGGTGAGGCCTCTTTACCTGGATTGCAATGGTCACTTTTTCATTGTGTCCTCACATGGCAGAGAGAGAGAGACAGAGAAAGAGGGGTGGGGAGGGGAGGCACACTCTGGTCTGTCTTTCTCTTCTTATAAGTGTACTAATCCCATCATGGGGTCCCACCTTCATGACCTCATGTGGACCTAATTACCTTCCAAAGACCTTGCCTTCACATCCCATCACATTGGGGGTTAGGGCTTCAACATATGAATTTTTGGGGGATATTGCAGTCCAGAACTGATTTCCAGTGTTGACTTACTCTAATTTTACTGAAATAGAGCTATAGTTATTATGTAAGACTATGAATAAACTTCTTATGTTCAGAAATCTTATCTATATAATCCAACTAAGTTATTAGTATCACACAAACATGGCTGGATGTATTACATTAGAAATTTATGTTTCTGATGATCTTACTTAAAATACAGGCTTCGTAGCATTCAGTAAATTCACTTTGATGGCCCTCAGGGAACCAGAAAATTAAGTCCTCCTCCTCAGAGCAGTTGAAGTCAAAGCAGAAGAAAGAAGATCTGGTGATCACTAAACCAATAAAAGATGTATCCATAGCAGACAAAATAAATAGAATTTCAAATATGGGCCCCAAAAGAAAGTCACCAAATAGTCATCACAACTTGTAGGGCTGATGTGTGATACAGCTTCCTACTAAGCAGCTCTTTGGTGCTACAAAATAAGGGGCAGGAGGATTTATATATTTTATGGATAATGATTTTCTGGGATGTTCCTCTACTGCATTGAAACCACCTACTGCTAAATCTATTAATCAAAACAAATATTTTATATGTAACAATCAGTAAGTTTCACAGTAGCAATATTAATTTAATTTGACAGATGATTTGGCTTTGTTAAAATCCAGCAATGGATGTATGGTTAAAAAAAAATGAAGACTTAGGTCCAACTCCATGCTTTTATTTCAATAACACAAATGTAAAAAATGTCTGTTTGCATAAGAATGCTTTAAAATGTTACAAATAAGCACACTAATTCTTTTTTTTGGTAGTTAAAAATAATCAGAATACATTTAACTGAAATGTATCACTCAAATGTCAACTGTAATGAGGAACACTTGATAATTTTGTGAATACCCCTCATTATTTGAATATAAAGGTAACACATAGCTTTTTAAAGAATCTTATAATAGCAGATATATAAGACAATACATTTGGTAATAAGCGGTAGCTCATTTTTGTGCTAATAAAATATTACAAGCACAAAAAGGTAGGATAGACACAAGAAATCTCCCTGTGTGTCAGCTAGGCTACTTTTGGCTGCACTAACAGAGTACATGATTGAAAGTTGCGGCCGGGCGCGGTGGCTCAAGCCTGTAATCCCAGCACTTTGGGAGGCCGAGACGGGCGGATCACGAGGTCAGGAGATCGAGACCATCCTGGCTAATACGGCGAAACCCCGTCTCTACTAAAAAATACAAAAAACTAGCCGGGCGACGAGGCGGGCGCCTGTAGTCCCAGCTACTCGGGAGGCTGAGACAGGAGAATGGCGTGAACCCGGGAGGCGGAGCTTGCAGTGAGCTGAGAGCCGGCCACTGCACTCCAGCCTGGGCGGCAGAGCAAGACTCCGTCTCAAACAAAAAAAAAAAAAAAAAAAAAAAAAGAAAAGAAAGTTGCTTAAATAGTAAGAACACTTTTTATCTCACATAACCATTGCATTAGTTATTACTGTGTAACAAATTATCACTAACTTAGTGGCTTAAGATAATACATATTTATTATCTCACAGTTTCTGTGGGTCAGTTTAGCTGATTATTTGCTTCAGGAGTTATATGAGGCTGCAGTTAAGGTGGCAGCCTGAGCTGGGGTCTTACCTGAAGGCTCAACTGGTGAAGGAAGGCCCTATTTACCTGCTCACTCTGGTTGTTTGCAGAATCTCCTTAAAGTTGTTTGACCAATGGCCTCACCTTCTCATTGGCAGTTGACTGGAGGCCACCCTCCTCTACTCCTTGCCTCATGGGTCTCTCAAACATGGCAGCTTACTTTATGAATGCATGCAAGTCAAGAAGGCAACAGCAGAATCAGCTATCAAGACAAAAGTTACAATTCTGGCAGTGACGTCCCATCACCCTTACCATATTCTATTTGTTAGAAGATGCTGTGGAGTCTATTTGTTACAGCACCTTTGCCGTATTTGGGTAGACTAGCTCACACTCAAAGGGAAGAGATTGGGTAAGGGAATAAATACCAGGAAGGGAAAGAGGGGAATCCTTAGGACCACCCTTAGAGTCAGCATGCCACAGACATAAACCTGGAGCATGGTTCCAGGATTAGCTCAGGGACTCAGTGACTACAATTACCCAGATACTGTTCATCTCTCTTCCCTGGCTCAGAGATGTCTCTCTCCGTGTAGATAGGCCAAATTACAATATGCCAAACTACAATTCTATTATATACAAGAAATAAAGAACAAATTTTGGTGGATAGCGACCTAATCATCTACTTCATTCTTTCTCTCTTAACATAAATAGGACTACAGTATACAAGCACATTTCCTTACCTTCAACATTGTCCATGTTAGGACATATAAATATTCCTTTTTCCACAACTATATTAACTATATTATTCTTGACTCTTATGAGGCTCCCCCATCAGGTTTATCAAGTTGGTCTTTTGAGTACCTCTGTCTGTTTAGCTCTTCATTAAATGCTCAGTATATATACGACTTGGTCAGTAGATAGCAGTGCTCTTGGAATGGCTCGCTAGGGTTTTCTTTTTAAGCCATTCTTTTCTAGTATAGAAATTTGCATTCTGATATAGAATGTTTGGTTTCTAATTATTTAAAACCATATATTAAAGAATTGTTGATTTGTTCTGTTTATTATTGCACTGTTAAATAACAAGGGTCATTAAAATGATACGCTGCAAATTGCATTCTGTTTTCCAAGTCTAGAGACAAACTTGAACTCCCCCAAAGTCTGTTCTGGCTTACTTTTACACTGTTGACATTCCTCAAAAGAGGCAAGAATAGGCAAAGAATTATGTGATGCCCATTTCAATTCCAACCTCTTGACTGCTTCATTCTCACCCCTCGCTATTCACATTAGGCATTACAATTCCAACATTACATATCTTTTTGAAAAATGGTTTTTATCTGATGTTTCAATGGGGATATACTGTGATTGGGTCTTATTGTCCACAGTGAAGTCAAATTCGTGTTTAAGTAAAATGATTCTAGCATGGTTTCCTTCCACCTCCCACCCATTATTTGAAAAGTGACAAGAAAATGTATAAAACTGGTAATAATTGAGGCATTTCTAGGCTTGGGCCTTCCAAAGGCTGTGAATAGCCATAAACTGGTAAATAGAAGGAGACCTGGAAACCAGTTGCAGTCTGAAATCACAGCACCATCTGGGACACCATTTTCCTAATTGTATTAGTTTTCTATTGCTGCATAACAAATTGCCACAAACTTAGAGGCTTCCCATACACATTTATTATCTCGCAGTTTCCATAGGTCAGGAGTCCAGGCACAGCTTAACTGGGTCCTCTGCTCAGGGTCCCACAAGGCTGCAATCAGTGTGTCAGCTGAGCTGCATTTCTCTCTGGGGCTTCAGTTCAACTTCCAACTCATGTGGTTGTTAGCAGAATTCATTTCTTTGTGGTTGTAAGATCAAGGTCCCTGTTTTCTTGTTGACTGTTGGCACGGGGGCTACTCTCAGCTTTTGGAGTCCACCCTCATTCCTTGCCTCATGTCCCTTTCCCAGACCTCTCAACATGGCAGCTCACTTCCTCAAAGTCAGCAAGGGAGAGTCTCTTAGCCCAGCTTGCTAAGATGGAGTCTTATATAATGGAATATAATTATGGGAGTGGTATCGTATCACTTTTGCTATATTCAGTTGGTACAAAGTAAGTCACAGGTTCTGCCCACACTCAAGGGGAAGGGATTGTACAAGGGTGTGATTCCTTGGAGGGGGGTCACCTTAGGATATGTCTGCCACCCGTATTTCTGGTTTAACTCACTACCTTGTTTCCATTTCACCTTCAGTGCCCTTCTGATACCTGTCTGGTGCCTGGTTTCAAATTCCTACCTGTCTGGTCCTCACATTCTCATAGCTCTCACATACTTCCTGATTGCCTTTTACCTTACATTTCCAACACCTTCACAGAATGCATACTGCTACCTGTCTCTATGGCCGCCTTTTCTCTATGGTCGAGTACCAATCCCTTGGCTCTGCTAGCCCTCTGATTTTAGTGTTCAAGCACAGGATGGGTAAATGAAAATGATGCTGTTATGTTGAATACCTCTTCCTCCTGGCTTTTGTACTCATCTCAGTGGTGTGATCATTCTTCAAGTCACCCTAAGTCAAAACCATACAGTTATTCATATCTTGGACTTCTCTAAACCAGGGGTTGGCAAATTATGACCTGTGAGCCAAATTTGATCCACATGCCTGTTATTGTAAATAAAGTTTTATTGGTACAAAGCCATACCTATATCTTTAAGTATGATTTATGCCTGCTCTTGCACTACAATGGCAGAGTTGAGTTGTTGCTACAGAAACTGGCCTAAAAGCTGAAAATATTTAATATCTGGCTTTTTGCAGAAAGCATTTGCCAACCTGTGCTCTAAACTAAAGAAGACAAAGATTGTTTCTTTTGCATTTAAAATTCCAGTTGTGTTCTTTCCTTACCTTCTCTTCCTTCTGCCGTTGTTCACCTTGGTTAGTGCTTTTGTTGTCATACACCTGAATTGACTCAGCCATCTCCTAATTGGACCTCAGCAGCTATTCAGAGCTTCTGTTCTTTGAAGCCCTTGGTTCATTGCTGTTGTATGAGCATCTGAAGATCTTCCTTGTCTAGTTCTAAATTATTTCTCTTTATTTTTCTATGCTTTTTACAGAAACTCACCTCCCTGGGTGGGCTGAGAGCAAACACTGACTCAAAGACTTTACCCAGTTTTGCATGTATGATTCATTAGGAACTTCTCATAAACTATTTATGGATTTAATGGTTATGTCTTACCCTACATAAGCCCTAGATCCCCTATAGATTATTATAAAATCATTGCACACAAGAATTATGTCATACATGTTACATCTGATAAAATGCTTAACGTTGGGTTGAGCTGGACAGACAGGTATAGAAGGTGTAGACCAGCAGTCCCCAACCTTTTTGGCACCAGGAACCTGTTTTGTGGAAGACAATTTTCCCACAGACCAGGGTTGTGGGGGGGATGGTTTCAGGATGGAACTGTTCCACCTCAGATTATCAGGCACTACTTAGATTCTCATAAGGAGTGTGCAACCTAGATCCCTCGCATACACAGTTAACAATAGGGTTTGCACTCCTTTGAGAATATCATGCAGCCGCTGATCTGACAGGAGGTAGAGCTCAGTTGGTGATGCTCACGGGTCTGCTGCTCACCTCCTGCTGTGTGGTCCGGTTCCTAACCGTACCAGTACCAGGCCATGGACTGGTACTGATCCGCAGCCAGGGGTTGGGTACCCTTGGTATAGACTGTTGATAGGTCTCTGTGACAAGCTGCTTTACTATTTAAAAATGAAATAGAGCTTTGTTTCATTTTATGTCATTTTAATGGCAGTGATTAAAGATACTTTAAATAAATTTAAACTTACAAAAAGGTTGAAGTAATGGTATAAAGAATTTTTCTCTAAATCATTTGAGAGTAAGTTTCCAACATGATGCCCTGTCCCTCCTAATAATTTATTTTGTAATTCCTACAAAAAATAACCAAAATACTACCATCAAAATCAGTAAATGAGCATGGTACCTGATAGCCATTTAGTCCCCGTGCTCTAACAAGTTTAACTAATTGTCTAAGTAATCTCCTTTGTATCAAAAAGATCTAGTCCAGGATCATGAGTTGTACTTGCTTGTCATATCTTTTTACTGTCTTTATATTTGAAACAGTTCCTCAGCATTTTTTGACTTGCATGACCTTGGCTTTTTGAAGAGTACTGGAGAGCTGCTTTATAGAATGTAAAATTGTATTTGATGATTCATCATAATTAACTTCAAGTTATATGTTTTTGATATGAATATCACATTTGAGGAGGTATAAATATCCCATTTATCATCAAACTTTCACTTACTAGTTTTAGTGGTGTTTCTTGGCTAAATTAATTATTACTGTGATAGTTGACATTTGATGATTTTCGATTTCCATCACTCCTATAATTATTATTTGGCATTCCATTACAGGGAAAATAATTCTTCTCTTCCTATTTGTTCATTTCTATCACCATAGATTCATTGATTCCTATGCTCTTCGATGGGTTATAATCCATTACTTTCATTTATTTTGATGCTCAAAGGGTCCCACATTTAGCAGTGGGATAAGGTTGCCTGATAAGAATGTAGAACACCCAGTTAAATTTGCATCTCAGATAAACAATAATTGTTTTAGTAAAATATGTCCAAAATATTGCATATACATGTTTAATATTGCATGGACATACTTAAATTATTAGTTGTTTAACTGAAATTCAAGTTTAAGTGGGCATCTTCTATTTTTATTTGCTGAATCTAAAGCCCTGCAGTGGGAGGCCCTTCATTCTGTGTTCTTTCGATATGCCCCCATCATTCTTTGAATACTTCTTTGATTTCTGGCCCAACAAAATGCTCTAGCCTCACCTGGTACCTTTCTTGCTCCAGCTCTCAAATAAGCCACTTCCCCAAAGAAACCTGGGTCTGTTTATTATAAAATGGTATTTAGAAACCAAGATCTGTACACAGAATATACTCGTTACTATAGAATGTCACAACTCTTAAGACATTCTCAGTGGAGAGATCCAGGGCAATATATGTATTCATCTATTTACACATATACATATATTTACATATATCTACATATGCATTTACTTCTATATCACTATGTATTGAAAAATCATGACTTCACACCAATGCTTCTATTTCCAATCTAGTACCACATGAACATTGCTCATTTTCCTTTTCTACTTCTTTAACAGTGAGAAATTTGGTCCTCCCACGCTCCATACAACCATAATTGATCATTTACCCCCATGTGTACCCAATCTCCCGTTGCCACCACCAGCCTCCACACCCCTACACGGATGCTTTGCTCACCTTTCTTGGGCTCTGACACCACACCCTGTGCTTCCTCTCACTGCCTCAGTCTCCAAAATCCCATGCCAAGCCACTGCCAGTACCACGTCCCCCAACGTGACACATGGGCACCTTCTTCACCTGATTCAGGTTTCACCATCCCATGCCAGGGCAGCATCATCATTCCCCTATGTGGATGCCCTCCTCATGCCACTTGGGCTTGATCCCCAGCAACAGACCACCTTGAGCGAATGCCCTCCTCATCATACTTGATACACTGTGCTGGGTCACCACTCCTGCCCCACCTGATGTAGATACCTGTCCTGCAAGGCCTGACGTCATGGATCTTGGATTAATTGTTCAGGAAAGGAAGGAGGGAAAGGAGGAAGGTGTTTCTCACCATGTAACAGTATAACTTATTTATTATTTTTTATAATTGATTTATATTTTCATTCTCTGTTTTCCCCTCAACCTGGCTCATTCACTGGCAGATTACCTTATTACCAGAACAATGCTTACTTTATCATAAGCACTCAAAGATTGAATGAAAAAGTGAGTGAATTAATGAACAAATGAATATGTAGAGAGCTAAAGTTTCTGCACATCCAAAAAATAAGTTTTAATTCTCCTAAAAATTTCTTTTCTCTTGGCCCGTGAAGTTACTTAACATCTGATGTAGGATTCACCCATGGTAACCCAATGATTGTTTGGGGTTTCCTACCTGACCTAGCATGACATCTGGGCAAGTTTATTTTCAGGTCACTATAACCCAGACTTGTCTTGCAAGAGTATGGTCAAAACATCATTTTTCCTTATTAGGAGGTGGCTTGTGTGTTTGTGCTAGGCTCACATTTCATGCCTCCCAGGCTTCTCCTGCTCTTATCCCCTGTGCAGACTTAATCATATGCCTACCGGTGATTTCTGTATACTGAGATCAAAATCAGCTTCTGTTTCTTATGCTATCAAATAAAATATCTGCTCAGTAAAACTGCTTCTACATATAAAAGAAAGAATCGGGGACCAGCTCTTCAATTGTTATGAATGAGTTGGAGAGAAAAGGCAGTAAGGCACCCACCCATAGGTCGCCAGAGGTCAGGAAGCAATGGTCGGTATTTTCCTCCTCTCACCAGCTAGCTACATTCTTGTGGGAAAAACCCCTTCCTCACGAACCTGCAAATTGAAGAGATGTAGCAACTGGGCTCACTGATCCCACCCACCCCCATCCTGCCCCAAGTCATCACAGGGGGAATGAGCAATGTGTGTATGAATGGGTATGGCATATAAAATTATATTTTCATTTAGCATTTATTAGAGCTGATTCAAAAAATCACATGAAACAATTATAAATTGCTGAACAGTTTCAAAGTTTATTTTACTTATGTGTGTGGAAGAGAGACAAAAGTAGATGGGAACTTTAAAAATAATGTTTATTGCATGACTAAGAACTTGGGGACTGAGAAGGGAGACTAACATTATGTAAGCTCAGAATATTTTTGGAAGTTAAATGGCATTTCCTACAATTTTACTTCCAGTGCATTCAGCTGATCAACTCTCTGAAAACACCTTGTGCCTTGCATACCTTTTGGAAGCTTACTTCCCCCTCCCTCTTCTCTTCTACTACTCTTTCCTTGATAAATCCTCATTCATCCTGGAAGACTAGGCATTAAAAATATTTTCCCTATGAAACTTGCAGTGGCTCTCAAGTGAGTTCATTAGAACAGTGGTCATGCATTAAAACTACATATTTACACTTTGTCTCCACCATTGGCTGTGAACTTCTAGACAGGGGAATGTTACATTTCATTTTGTTTTCTTTTACTTATGTTAAGGATGTCAAATATACATAAGTGGGTAATTACACTGGCTAGCTCATGACACCTGAGTGATGTGTTATGTTTTGTTTTGTTTTTTAAAATTCTCAGTGAATGTCTTCAGCGGCATTTAGCACAAGAGTGGCTAAGAGTGGGGCTAAGGACTTAGGCACACCTGGTCTGAATCCCTGCTCACCCACTTAACTGTGTGACTTGGGGCAATTTATGTAACTTTTTGAGCTTCTGTTTTCTCAAATGTAAAGTAAGAAAAATAAAAGCCCCTATTTAATAGTTTTTCTTTTTTATTTTTGAGTGTTAAATGTAATATTGCAAACTAAATGCTAAACATGATTTCTATGACAGGAAGCAGCCAGTAAATTTTAGCTTTTTAATTTTTTAATGGAGTGGGGCGCAACAGATATTTGATGAATGATACATCCATGAAGCTTTTTGGAATCCCAATTATGTATACAATTAGTTTTATTTCTTTCCTTTTTCTGTTTTATTTTCTTCCTCTTCTTTTCCTCTTCTTCTTCTTTTCCTCCTCCTCCTCCTCCTCTGCCTCCTTCTTCCTTTTTTCTTCATTTTTTCTTCCTTTTTTCTCTTCCTTCTCCTCTGCTCTTTTCTTCCTCTTCATCTTCCTCCTCATCCTCCTCTTCCTCTTTCTTCTTTTTCTTCCTCTTCTTCATGCTCATCTTCCTTCTCTTTTTCTTCTTCCTCCTCCTTCTATTCTCCTTCCTCTTCTTCCTCCTCTTCCTTTTTTCCTCCTCCTCCTTCTACTTCATCTTCTCTAAAATTCTTCTCTCTCTCTCCTTTCTTTCCCCTTTCCCCTCCCCTGCCCTCCTCTCTTTTTTGGACATCTCTGAGCACAGCTGCTGCACATACCAGGGCAAAGCTGCATCAGATGCCAAAGTCTTTTCAAGGGAAGCCAGTTTTCAAGCTCGGGCACACTGACTTTTAGGATACAACCCAAATACTATTGAATAACAAACATTAAGCTTCTTTGCAGATAAGCCTGGAATACCTTATTCTCTAGGTTTTTAATTTAAGAGAAGTGGAACCAGGCACTTTACAATTTGAAATGTTATTTCAAATTATTCTCATAGCAGCCCTGCATAACAGAAATTATTATTCCACTTTACAGATAAGAGAGTTGAAGATGGTGTCACTATAAGAATTAACAGTATTATAGGAACAGTCTCTCGGCTCTGTTTCCCTCCCTGCTGGCTTTAATTTCTTCTACTACATATGTCTTTCTCCCTATAGTCATAAAAGATAATCACAATCCAACAGAGAAATCAATCCCTACAGCTCATGATCCCAAAGGAAGTGAGACCATTTCTATTACAGCATCCAATTTATTAACCAGTTTCATGGGAGGGCTATGATTGCCCTTCATCTCTGGATATTTTCATTGGTAAGCAGAAGAGTAATTAGCAGTGGCTTAAGTGAAAAGAAAAGAAAAGAAAAGAAAAAACCATTTGATTATCTCACAGAGCTAGAAGTTTGGAGGTAGGGGGCTCTTGGGTTGAGTCAGTGACTCAGTGATAGCGGGAGCTGAGCAGTGTCTTGTGACCCTCTTGAGTTCATGCTCATGGTTGCAGATGCTTGTTGCAGCTGCAAGCATCACTTCTTCAGCTCAGCATCATAGGGAGGAAGAAAGGATAGAAAAGAGGTTATTCCTCTGATAACACTCTTATTTTGAGGGGTAGAAGATCTCTAAAAACCCCAGTGGACTTCTCTTTATATCCCATTGGCCAGAAGTGGGGCACATGTCCACTCCAAGACCAATTATTGGCAAGAAACGATGGGGTTAACATGAGTGGTTTAGAGAAATCATGGCTTGGCCTCTGAGGCTAAGTGAAGGGACAGTTTTTCCTGAAATCAAAGGTTCCTGCCTCTTGAACACATTGCAGGTTCTGTGTGCATGGCAGGAGAGGGTGTGTGTACAGATGGTTGTTGGTAAGGCAGTGGTCAATATCTGCTGCAGCCCATTTTGGGTCATATGTCTATCCCTCAGATCTGCTGAGGACAGCATGATGAGTTCTGCCTTCGACTGTGTTCCCCTGGTGAAGTCTCTAAGACTAGGACTAACAGCAAAAGGATTGGTCAGGAAATACTCTTGGGAAAAAATGGTAGAGGAAGTGGGATGAAGAAGGGAGGGAGGCTCCACAGGGTTCAAGGTCTCATAAAATTCACCCCCCTAGAGGATAACTTAAGTGCAACTCCACAGAAAAGTACTGGGGACAGTGTAGACCCCACTCAGTGCTGTGTTCCCCATCAGAATTACCCCACCAACACTGTGGGGAGGAGATTGGTCAGGAAATACTCTTGGGAAAAAATGGTAGAGGAAGTGGGATGAAGAAGGGAGGGAGGCTCCACAGGGTTCAAGGTCTCATAAAATTCACCCCCCTAGAGGATAACTTAAGTGCAACTCCACAGAAAAGTACTGGGGACAGTGTAGACCGCACTCAGTGCTGTGTTCCCCATCAGAATTACCCCACCAACACTGTGGGGAGGAGATTGGTCAGGAAATACTCTTGGGAAAAAATGGTAGAGGAAGTGGGATGAAGAAGGGAGAGAGGCTCCACAGGGTTCAAGGTCTCATAAAATTCACCCCCCTAGAGGATAACTTAAGTGCAACTCCACAGAGAAGTACTGGGGACAGTGTAGACCCCACTCAGTGCTGTGTTCCCCATCAGGATTACCCCACCAACACAGGGAGGGAAACAGAGCCGAGAGACTGTTCCTATAATATTGTTAATTCTTATAGTGACACCATCTTCAACTCTCTTATCTGCATCCTGCACCTTTGCTGTAGTTCTCTTATCTAGCAAGAGCTCATCACTGCCCTCTCTGCCACAATGAATGTAAGGAAGATGACAAGCAACATTTATTTCCTTTATTTTTTAGTTTGTTTTATTCAAATAACTCATGAATCAGCTGATCTGTTAGGTAATTATAGTATTAATAATAAAAGTTTTTAGAAAAAAATCATCCTAAAATATGTACAATATATGAAAGGTTAATTGCAGCTTGTCTTAAAAATGCAAACTACTAGGATAAATTTCCGGGCACTCCTGGTTCTTCACATGTGCAGGCAAAAGACATTCTGGAAGTCTGTGTGTGATTCTCCAACCAGGAGACACATGGCTGGCCGTTTGGAGTAAGAACCCGTTAGAGCCACTAAGCATAACACTGGGGACATGGAGGGGATATGAGCTGAGCCCCAAGGACATTTGCCACAGGGTCCGTGAGAGTCAAGACCAGCATCAACTCTGCACCCCAGCGCCACAGTGTGGGTGGGCATTGCTTGATGGTTGCCAAGTGAACCAGGACAATATGAGCACAAGGAAAGTGGCCCCCTATGGAAAGAAAAATGCTGAGAGATCAACATCTCAGGACACCCACTCATCAGCCCTCTGCACATTCCCCAAACTCATTAGAGTGCCTCCAGGAGAGGTCTTACATGAGAACGGGAATGTTGGCTGCCCAGGTACTGTGTGGAATCTGCTGGGTTCTCTTTATCTCCAGCTGCTGGGGGTATACCAGCTGTCAGTAATGACTTCTAGTGCCATTCCTCTTTTCCCCATTTAGGCTCCTCTTACTTTTCAGCTGAGAGTAGAGTTTCTCCACCTCAAGTACTATTGACATTTGAGGCTGGATTATTCCTCATTGTGGGGGACTGTCCTGTGCACTGTAGAATATTTAGTAGCATCTCTGGCCCCTCTCTACTTGAAGCCAATTCCACCAGCATTCCCCCACCACAGTTGTGACAGATATCCCCCAGACCTTGTTAAAACCACTCCTGGTGGAGAACCACTGGCTTAGAACACTGGGCTCCTGCAACTGTGGCTTCCAGGTTTCACCTGCTAAATTGGGGAAAATGCCCTCTAAGCTGTGGAACTCTATGAACTTCATGGGAATTTGTCAGATTTAGTGTGACTTATGCTTAGTGAGTTAATTTGTCACTTGTCTCTTGTTTCCTCTGTGCTGGGGGGCTAAAGAATACTGGACCTATATTCAGAATTTCCTCTCCCTTCTCACATTTACCTGCCATTAGTGAGCTGAGACTTTCTTTCCTTAGAATTAAGATTGCCAGATTAAGCCAATAAAAATACAGGGCATCCAGTTAAATTGGAATCTCAGAAAACAAATAGCGTTTTAGTATAAGTATATCCTGTGCAATATTTGGAATATACTTATACTACAAAAGTATGTGTTCTTTATCCAAAACCAGGTTTAACTGGGTGTCTTGTAGTTTATTTGGCCACTGTACTTGGCATGCATTCTTTCTCTAAGGACTCCACTAGGAAATGCCTGCCATTACTGTATTCTGGTACACTCATCATATCCTTCAATAACGGAGTCACCACTCTGCCTGTTGATTAGCTTGTACTCCACTCACCATGGCACCACAACTTGGGCTGTTTTGATCTCAGCACTTTCAGCATTGTTACTACTTTCCATAGTGCCCTGTCCCTTCTTTTAACCTTTGTGTCTTTCTGCAAATTCATTATATGGAGTTGGATTAAGGCCTGCAGCAATTATGTGTGGGTGTGCCTGCATGTGAAAAAAAAAAATTTACTCTTAGCTTCCCTAAGAGAAGCTCATGGGAATCGAATCATTGAGTAATACAACCACAGAGGATCCTGGGGAAGGAATTCTCTAGCATTCCACAGTAGCCCCTATTCTGAAAGCCTCCAGTTAGTATCACTATGAAAATATTAGAGGGAGAGGAAAAAACATCCTCTGTAAATAATAGCACTCCAGGGGAGATCCTAGTAGTTTGCATTTTTAAGACAAGCTGCAATTAACCTTCATATATTGTGCATATTTTAGGATGGTTTTTTTCTAAAAACTTTTATTATTAATACTATAATTGCCCAACAGATCAGCTGATTCGTGAGTTATTTGAATAAAACAAACTAAAAAGTAAGGGAAATAAATGTTGCTTGTCATCTTCCTTACATTCATTGTGGCAGAGAGGGCAGTGATGAGCTCTTGCTAGATAAGAGAACTACAGCAGAGGTGCAGGATGCAGCATCATGGAAACCAGAATTCATGTGAGAGACTCGATAACTCTGGTGACTGTTTATTTAGTGACCCAGGGGAAATTTGGCTTGAGTTATACTGTGTGTATTGTTGAGTTCTTTCTGTGTGTCTTGGTTATTTCAACTAAAAAATATTGGGAGAGAAAAAGCAGCTAATATGCTAAAACTGTAATGATTACTTTACATTTTGGAAAAATGGCTTTACTGAAATATAATTCACTTATACAATTCATGCATTTGAACCACACAATTAAATGGCTTTTAGTATATTTACAGAGGTGTACCACCATAACCACAATCAATTCGAGCATTTTTATCACATCACAAAGAAACTCCACACCCATTAGCCAGCCATCACTCCCTGTTTCTCCCACTCCATACCCACTCATCCTCAGCCCTTAGCAACCACTAATCTACTTGATGTCTCTGTGGATTTGCCTATTCTGCGTATTTCATATAAATGGAATTATACAGTATGTGATATTTTTTTATTTCTGGCTTTTTTCATTTAGCATAATGTTTTTAAGGCTTATCCATGTTGTACCATATATCTATACTTTATTGTTTTTGTTGCCGAATAACATATCATTGTGTATATCACATTTTACATTCATCAATTGAAAGTCATTTGTGTTTTCAGTTTTGGGCTATTATGAATACTGCTGCTATGAACATTCACACACAAGTTTTTGTGTGGATAGGCAAGGACGGGCAGGGAAACAAACTAGAGAAAGAACAAACTGCAGAAATCCAAGTGAGAACAATTAAGAGCTCAGTTGTAGTACGTTTCCCTTTCCTTTCCTTCATTATTACCCTGACTTAATCCTTGCCCAGCCTTCCTTTCATTTTCACAGTATTCTGCTCCCACCGTAGCGTGTGTATTTCAAGGTAAGGCTTTTTGTGGAGTCAAATTGAAGGGGAATCACCTGGTCAGATTTGCAAATATAAAGGCACAGTGGTATATAGATTCTCCCTCCACGGTATACCCCCGACCCCCAGTGAATTTAAGAACCAATAAAATATATAGATTGGTTCTTGATTAAGAGCAGCGGGACCAAGATTCGCTTATAGTCTCAAAGTCCATGAGAGATGAGCTTTTGTAGCATCATCTGGGACTGGCAACATCATTGGCAGGACCCAGTACAAAATAAAACATGAGGCTCCTTTTGAAAAAATTATTAGAATTTCAAGATGGTAAGAGATGAGCCTTAAACCAAGTGCAGAGCCCTTCTGAGTGTGGGGCTGTGTGTACAGTTTGTGAACCCATGAAGGCAGCCCCGAGAAGAGTTCTAAGTTTCAAAATATCTAGATTCTATCTGCCGTAGAGTACTAGCCTGTAATCAGAATGTCACATTTGCAGATATTTCCTAAGAAGCTGAATGTACACTGTGACCTATTGATCAGAGGGATGCTACCCTCCAGAAGTGAGTATGTTACCAGGTGCCTCCAACATTAAATCTCTTTGGAGCTATGTTCTGGTGAGCTGAACCAGGATATTGCCCTTGCTGGTTGTACAGTCATACCGCTTCACATTTCAGGATAGCAACAATAAAACACCATGAAGATGTGTTGCTTCTTGTGCAGCAGGCACTGTTTGTCTTATGACCTGTGAGAAACCTTCCAAGACACAGCCCTTCAAACTCAGGACCCTGTAAGTCAGATTAACTGTGACCACAGACTACATGAGTTGTTATGAGTAACTCTGGGAGAAAGCTGCCTTTCGTTAAAGTGGGGACCAAGTGGATTCAAATGCATTTTAAGACATCTGCCATGGCCAGATTGCCATTTCAATAGCCCCACTGCCTGCCTGGAGGTTTTGCGTGCATGAGTATTTCTGCTAGGAAACAGAAAATGTTTGGTTTCTCAATTTAGAATTCCTTCTGTGAGTTCAAAGAGTTTGGGCTTACACTGCTCAGCAGTCTCCTGGTTTTGTTTCTTTGTGCTCTCATGAAACTAGAGCTCTGTGTCACTTTGCTCTAGGAAGAATTTTATTGTTGGTGAAGAATATTCTTGATAGTTAGCATCTGTGAAATCTCTATGAAAATGAGAAATTAAGCACAAATGAACACAGGCTCTTATGAATTCTCAACCCCCCAATCTTTCTGGCTTCAAATTTTATTTTTATGTTTTTTTTTCATGTTTTGTAAGGTACAATTTATATATAGTAAAATGCAGCAATATTAAAGTGTACATCTTGAAGAAATTTGAGAAATGCACATGGCTATTACACAGATTAAGACATAAAACATCTCCATCACCCCAGGAAGTTTCCTTATGCCTCTTCCAGTTACTTCCCCTGCTCAGAGGCAACTGTCATCCGAATTTCTATCCACATAGATTAGTGCTGCCTGTTTTTGAAATCCATATGAATGAAATAATACTGTATGAGTTAATGTGTCTTTCACTGTACACAATGCTTTTGAGACTAAGTTGTTGTGGACATCATTAGTTTGTTCCTTTATTGCCAGGTAGTTTTCCATGTATGAACACACCACAATTTGTTTACTCTCCTGTTGATAGATATTTGGGGAGTTTCCAGCCTTTGGCTACTACAAATAAAGCTTCTGTGAACATTATTTTACAAGCCTTTTTGGGGACATACATACTCATTTCTCTTGGATGTAAAGCTAGGAGTGGAATTGCTGGGTCATCGGGAAGCTGTTTATTTAACCTTAACTGCCAAAGAAGTTTTCCATACTGTACAGGAATTCTAATTATTTCATATCCTTGCCGACACTTGGTCTTGCAGTGTTTATAATTTTAGTCATACTGAAGGGTATGCAATTATATCTTTTTTTAAAAAAAAATCACTTTTATTGAAGTATGATTAGCGTACAATAAAATATGCCATCTTAAGTGTGTAGGTTGATTAAGTTTGGCAGGTATATATATCCATGCAACCACCACATCAAGATATCCAATATTTCCATCACCATAAAAGAACCTCTTCATGCCCCTTCCCAGTCAGTGCCTGGTACCAGGCAACCACTGATCTATTTTCTGACCCTACAGATTGGTTTTGTTTGTCTAGAATTTCTTAGCATTGGAATTATATTGTATGTGTATTTTCTGGTCTAGCTTCTTTATCTCAACATATTTTTGAGATTCATGCATGTCCTTGTGTATTCCAGTAGTTTATTTCTTTTTATTGTTGACTCATATTCCATTGTACAGACATATCACAATATGTTTACTTGTTCATCTGTGGATGAATATTTGAGTTGTTTTCTGTTTTGTGCTATTATGAAAACAACTGCAATAAGCATCTGTGGACAGTTCTTTTGGGGACATATCTTTTCCTTTCTGTTGAGTAAATAACTAGAAGTAAAATGGCCAGGATATATGGTAAACGTATGTTTAACTTTATAAGAAATTGCCCTATAGTTCTCTAAAGGGTTGTCACATTTTATGCTTCCATCAGCAAGGCATGAGAGTTCCAGTTGTTCCATATTCTTGCCAACATTTGTCATTCATACAGTAATCATACAGTATATTTTTAAATTCTAGCATGTTTAATGGTATCTCATGTTTTAATTCACATTTTCTTGACGAATAGTGCTGATAAATATGATATCTTATGTGCTTATCAGCCATTTATTATCTTATTTTGTTAAGTTTCCAAATCTTTTACCAGCTTGAAAAATCGTATCTTTTTTGGTCATATTTGAAGTTCTCATAACTGAAAAATTGTCAATTTTTGAGTTGTAAGATCTCTATACACTCTGGAAATAAATCATTTGTCCGATACAAGTATCATGGATATTTTTTCCTAGTCTATGTCTTGCCTTTTCATTTTTTAATGATATCTTTCAAAGAGCATGAATTTTAAATTTTGATGGAGTCCAATTTTTAATATTTTCATCTGTTCTTGTTGGGTTTTTCTTGTATCTTAAGAAATCTTTGTATACCACAAGATTACAGAGGTTTTCTTCTATATTATCTTGAAAACATTTTATAGTTTTAATAATTACATTTAGGTCTATTATTCATTTTGAATTCATTTTAATGTATGGTGTGAGGTAGAGGGACAGTTTAATTTTTTAAGAAAACATTGCTACACCATCATTTTTTGAAACTCTCTCCTTTCCCCATTAAATTACTTTTGACACCTTTGTTGAAATCAGTGACTATATTATGAGTCTGCTTGTGGATTCTCTGTTCTGTCCCATTGTTCTGTATGTCTTTATGCAAATATCACCCTGTCTTTCACTGTACACAATGTCTTGATTTTTGTAGCTTTATAGTAAATCTTGAAACCAGATACTATAAGTCCTATAATTTGGTTCTTCTTATTCAAAATGTGTTCGCTAATCTGGGTTCTTTGTATTTCAATACAATTTATAATGTTTTTCAATATCTGCAAGAACTGATGATGGATTTTGATTGAGATTACACTGAAATTATAGTTTGATTTATTTATCTTTTTTCTCAGTAATATTTTTAAATGTTCAGTTTTTACATTGTTGTATATATTTGGCTAAATTATTCCTGAGTGGTTTGTGTGCTTTGATTAAATTATAAGTTGTATTGTTTTTCTGGTTTCATCTTCCAATCCTTCATTGATTACAAATAGAAATTCAGTTGGTTTTGGATATTAACCTTGCATCCTGAGGTCGTGCTCAATCTACTTATAGCTCTAGTGGCTTTTTAAAGTAGATTTCTGGATTTTCTTCTTACATAATTAATACATGATTGTCTTTTCTGGGAAAAAAAAGCTTAGTGTTTCTCCTTTGTTTTCAATGTGTATGTCCTTTATATCTTTTGATTGCCTTGTAACACTGTCTCAGATATCTCAGATATCTTATTCAGTCTCTCTGTGGCTTGAATATGCATCTCCTTTCTGAGCACGTTTTCGTATTTATTGAACATTTGAGTATTTTGAGAATTTCCCATTCATGTCTTTTTTCCCATTCCTATTGTTTTGTTTATTTGCATTATTTATTTGTAGGAATTTTTTAAATCTCAATACAAGTCCTTTGTTAGACATGTGTTTTTAAAAATTTCTCCTAGTCTGTAGTGCTTTTTTTTTTTTTTTTACTTCAGCAATGGTGTATTTTCATGAGCAAGAGTTGTTTTTTTTTTAATTTGATGAAGTGTATAAAATTTTATATTCTAGGAAATGTTTTCCTACCTCAAAGTCGAAAAGATATTCTCCTATATATTTTTTTTGTTATCTAAAATATTTTGTGTGTGTGTGTGCACATGTGTATATTTTTATTATACTTTAAATTCTAGGGTACATGTGCACAACGTGCAGGTTTGTTACATATGTATACATGTGCCATGTTGGTGTGCCGCACCCATTAACTTGTCATTTACATCAGGTATATCTCCTAATGCTATCTCTCTCCCCTCCCCCGACCCCATGAAAGGCCCCAGTGTGTGATGTTCCACTTCATGTGTCCAAGTGTTCTCATTGTTCAATTCCCACCTATGAGTGAGAACATGCAGTGTTTGGTTTTCTGTTCTTGCAATAGTTTGCTGAGAATGATGGTTTCCAGCTTCATCCATGTCCTACAAAGGACATGAACTCATCCTTTTTTATGGCTGCATAGTATTCCATGGTGTATATGTGCCACATTTTCTTTTTTTTTTTTTTTTTTTTTTGAGACGGAGTCTCGCTCTGTCGCCCAGGCTGGAGTGCAGTGGCCGGATCTCAGCTCACTGCAAGCTCCGCCTCTTGAGTTTACGCCATTCTCCTGCCTCAGCCTCCCAAGTAGCTGCGACTACAGGCGCCCACCACCTCGCGGGGCTACTTTTTTTTTTTTGTATTTTTTAGTAGGGACAGTGTTGCACCATGTTAGCCAGGATGGTCTCAATCTCCTGACCTCGTGATCCGCCCGCCTCGGCCTCCCAAAGTGCTGGGATTACAGGCTTGAGCCACCGCGCCCGGCCTGTGCCACATTTTCTTAATCCAGTCTGTCATTGATGGACATTTGAGTTGGTTCCAAGTCTTTGCTATTGTGAATAGTGCTGCAATCAACATATGTGTGCTTGTGTCTTTATAGCAGCATGATTTATAATCCTTTGGGTATATCCCCAGTAATGGGATGACTGGGTCAAATGGTGTTTCTAGTTCTAGATCCTTGAGGAATCGCCACACTGTTTTCCACAATGGTTGAACTAGTTTACAGTCCCACCAACAGTGTAAAAGTGTTCCTATTTCTCCACATCCTCTCCAGCACCTGTTATTTCCTGACTTTTTAATGATTGCCATTCTAACTGGTGTGAGATGGTATATCATTGTGGTTTTGATTTGCATTTCTCTGATGGCGAGTGATGATGAGCATCTTTTCATGTGTCTGTTGGCTGTATGAATGTCTTCTTTTGAGAAGTGTCTGTTCATATCCTTTGTCCACTTTTTGATAGGGTTGTTTTTTTCTTGTAAACTTGTTTAATTCTTTGAAGATTCTAGATATTAGCACTTTGTCAGATGAGTAGATTGCAAAATTTTCTGCCATTCTGTAGGTTGCCTGTTCACTCTGATGGTAGTTTCTTTTGCTGTACAGAAGCTCAAGCTTTTAAGTTTTTAGATCAATGATTATTTTCTTGAAAGCTCTGTGTGTGTGTGTGTGTGTGTGTGTGTGTGTGTGTATAGTTTCTTTACTATTACACTCAAATGCTTTGTACCATTTTAATGGGTAACTTTGGCAAAGAGAAAATTATATAATATATAATGCTGGTAATTGGATTGGGAAAGAAATACTCAAGCTATGCTGCTGGAGGTACAAATGCATACAACATTTTTTGGCATGGGTAGGGAAAAATTCAGTAATAAGAATCAAAAGTTGTAAGAACCAAAATCCTTTAAGATGTTAATTCCTGAAAGTCTGTAAGTTCACATCAAGACATTTATCCTACAGAAATAATCCTGGGTGTGTGTTAAAATTTAGCTTCAATGATGTGTTATCACAGTATTTTTTTTAAAATAGGGCAAAGGAAGAATGGAAACAGTCTATAATAGTGGATTGATTAAATGATCTTATAGCACTATTATGGAATGCTGTTAAACCACTGAAGATAATACTGTAGAATATTAAATGCCTGTCTTTGTTTTGTGTTGTGATAAAGGAATATATGATGCTATGTAATTTACAAAGAAAAGAGATTTATTTAGTACATGGTTCTTCAGGCTATAAAAGTACCATGGTACCAGCATCTGCTTGGCTTCTGGTAAGGGCTTCTGTGCTGTGTCAAAACATGGCAGAGAAGGTCAAAAAGGAAATAGGCACATGCAAAGAGGGACCAAACCCAGGGGTATCCTGGATTTATGGCAACTCGTTTTTGGGAGACATAATTCATTCCCTTGAAAACTAATTCCATTTCACAAGAGCTAGAACTCACTACTACAAAAATGGCACCAAGTCATTCATGAGGGATCTGCCCCTATGACTCAAACATCTCCCACTAAGCCCCACCTCCCAACACCACCACACTGGGGATCAGATATCAACATGAGATTTAGTGAGGGCAAACAAACTATATCCAAACCATAGCAATGTCATAGAATGCCACACTTTAAAATGAAAGGCAAATTATTATTGCCATTTGTTCACTGCTTTATACTTTTAATTTGTCCCTTTGATTGCATATTTTTATTCTTCTGTATGACTAAGAAAAAGAGCTTCTTGTCCCCTGCCCAAGAGTTGAAAGCATGCCAGAGAAGTGCCACCATCCAAAACATTTCTCTTGCTGTCTAGCATTCTATCTTCTGAGTTATAATGCCTTGGTCCACTTATAATTTGGTGAGATTTATACATCCATTTAAATGTTCATTAGCTGGATATGGAGGTGGATATAAACAAGAAGCATTGATTAGATCTAGGAAAGGTGGTATGTGGACCCAAAGGAGCACCAATAGACAAGTCTATAGACAGACTTGGGGATGAAACTGTTGTGTACTCCCTGGAATGTTGCTGACTCAGGTGTGGTGTGGTGTGAGCGTGACACCTTTAGAAGACTGTCAAGTCTCTTTGGAGTAATGTGTACTTGTCAAGTTAACAGCTTGTGGGAAAGGGTAATCAGAACATGCAAAGGCTCAATCAACCTTTACTGAGGCTTCCTCAGCCATGGAACTCAGGCTTCAGAGCCCAGAGGATGCATATTGAATTTCACTTTGCAAAGAAACCAGCATTAGAGCCTGGACCCCAGGAGCTTGGGTCTAGTGGAACAGTTGAGCAGCCAAAAGGAGTGTTGAGAAAGCAGCTTTCACAGGGCATATGTGTACAATATCAACTGAATTCAGAAGGTCAAGCTGCTGGAGTTCTTCATCTGATTAACCTTCATCATTCAAATATTCTGTGCTACAGCTTTTCAACAGAAATTCACATGTACTTAAAATGTACTTTTTTTGGCCCTAACTGTCTAAATGTGCATTGTGTTAGTTTCCTAGGGCTGCCAAAACAAATGACTACAAACTGGGTGGTTTAAAACAAGGGAAATGTATTCTCTGTCAGTTCTGGAGGCCAGAAGTCCAAAATCAAAGTGTCAGCAGGGCCATGCTCCCTCTGAAGGTGCTAGGGGAGATTTCTTCCTTGCCTCTTCCTAGTTTCCAGTGGCTCCTGGCAGTCCTTGATGCTCCTTAGCATGCAGTTACATGACTCCAGTCTCTGCCTCCATTGTCACATGGACTTCTTTCCTGTGTGCTTGTGTCTGTATGTGTCCCCTCCTCTTTTTGTAAGGACATCCTTACAAATTTAGGGCCCACCAGAATCCAATGTGACCATCTTAACTAATCACATCTGCAAATATCCCATTTCTAAATAAGGTCACATGCACAGGTAACATGGGGTTAGGACTTGACCATATCTTTTTGGGGGACACAATTCAACCCATGGTTTCAATCACTGTTTATCCCTTTTGGGGTTACTATGTTGTACTGTACATTCCTCTTTCTTGCATTTTTGACCCCTGTATGTACCATGTCTTTTGTTCATAAGATGACTCTGAGAAAACCCCTAGGCTCTTCTCTGGAATTCATGATGAAGATCATTCTTGGGTTTCTGTATTCATAGAAACAGAATGTTCAGCTTTAGCTCCCAAGAGACTTGAAGTGCTGGCAATGTTTGGAGGGAAACCGGATGTGAGAAAATGGTAGGGAGGCTGAGGAAGATGAGGTTTCTGGCCATGGAGCTGACTAGGGCAGTGGTCAGGGGTGACCTATTAGAAGATGAGGGTACAGAATGGGGCCAAGAATTAGAGATTGAGGCCAAACAGGTATACAGCAAGTCTGGCCTAGTTGGAGGCGAGGGTGGATTTCCAGCAGAATATAGACAATGGGACCCATCTTGGCAGACACCTAAAGGGGAAGGGAAACTTGTTGTCCATGTCTAGCCTATTAGCAAGGCCTCTTAGCTCCACATCACCATATGACAGATCTGTTCAGTGACTCCCATTTCCTTCACTGAAACCCTATTTCTGCTCCCACCATCTTTCTCCTAGACTACCAATTTCCCCTTCTATTCGGGCTACCTCAAATTGTTCTCCAAAGAGCAACTGAATCGTCTTTTCAAGCATAAACCCTAAGTTGCTGTATGATCTGGCCCCTGCTCACTCATTCTGTGTCATCACACCTCAGTCACTCTGTTTTCTTTATGTTCCTTTTACCCACCAAGCTCCTTACTACCTCAGGAACTTTTCACTCACTGTTCCCACTGCCTAGAACTCTCTGCCCTCATATATCAATGCCTGATTTTTGGCCTTCTCCCCTTGAAACAACCTTCTGTGACCTTCCAGTCTAAAGTGGTACCTCTCCATCTCTATCCATCATCCAATTTTATTTTCTTCATATTACTTACCACTATGTGAAATTATTGAATTCATTTATTTCAGTGCTTCTTAACATAGAGTGATTTTGTCTCCCCGGGGCAAATTTGGCGATCTGGAGACTTTTTTGTTCTTACAACTGGGGTGGAGGGTGCTACTGACATCTAGTGTGTGGAGACCAGGGATGCTGCTAACATCCTACAGTGCACAGAACCACCCTCACAACAGGGAATCATTCTTCCCCCAGTGTCCATAGTGCCAAGGTGGAGAAAACTATTTATTTGTTGCTTTTGTGTTCTCTAATCTATGCTTAACCTTTTTGAATGTATATCCCAAGAAAGCAGGGAAGCAAACTCGTATGTGTCTTGTTTGTTGCTCATTCTCTCCCCCAGAACAATGCCCTGGTCAGAGTTGGTGATCAAAAAACGGTGGCTCAAGCCTGTAATCCCAGCACTTTGGGAGGCCGAGACGGGCGGATCACGAGGCCAGGAGATCGAGACCATCCTGGCTAACACGGTGAAACTCCGTCTCTACTAACAAATACAAAAAAACTAGCTGGGCGAGGTGGCGGGTGCCTGTAGTCCCAGCTACTTGGGAGGCTGAGGCAGGAGAATGGCATAAACCCGGGAGGTGGAGCTTGCAGTGAGCTGAGATCTGGCCACTGCACTCCAGCCTGGGCGACGGAGCGAGACTCCGTCTCAAAAAAAATAAAATAAAATAAAATAAAAAATAATTGATGGATGAATGAATGAGTTAATGACTGAATGAATGGCCTCAAGTCCTGAATCTGTCCTTTCCTAGCTTTTTGAGCCTGGGGACATGTTTTTAAATGAATTAAGCCATTGTTGACCTGGTTCAGCCTCAGTTTGAGGTAGGCCCGTATCCCTGGGTCTCAGGATTAGACTATTACATTGTCCTTCCCCCCAGGATGATTCCCTGCATCCCCCAGGAGTACAGAGATTTTTTTATTATCTTTTTCAGATTACAGAAAGAATTTTAAAAATGTGTTACTTTAGACAAGTCTGATATTTTTATGAAATTAATTATTTCCATCCAGCAATAGGATATGATTCATTTACTTGGGTCTTCGTTAGTAACATTTAGCAAATTTTATAATTTATTCACACACAAACACATACACGTATAGTTAATGCACATTTCTGAATAAAGGGGTTTTCATTTTTCCTATTGTTGTGGTCCAAAAGTAGACTATTGAGTTTTAAACATATTTTTGCTATATTTAAACAATTCTAATTAAATCCTTTAATGGTTATAAAAATAATAGTAATATATTCCCAAGTTTACAATTTCCATTTTTAATTTTCTTTGATCAAGTGATTTTTAAGAAGAATGTTGTTGTTTCTTTTTTATTTTTAACTTCAAGTGTGAGAGGCTTTTGTTATTGTGTTTCTGGTTATTTTACAATTGTCCCTTTATAATTACTACCTTCTTTTTAAATTGAAGATGAGCTGGTCTTTATATTTTAGAATAATTTTAGATTTACAGAAAAGTTGCAAAGATTGTACAGATAATCCCTGTATACCCTGTATCCAGTTTCCATTACTTCTAATGTTATCATTTTACTTTACTGTTCTCTCATCCTCTTTTTTATGCTTGTGGTGGGCCAAACCTTTCAGAGACTCAGCTACTAAGAGATATATTTTAAATTAATATGAATAGAGAAACCTGTATATGCAAACAAGAAGGAAAGTTGTCTAGGAAGGAGGTAGAAGTAAAGCCACATTGCTGTTTCCAGGATTGCAAGGCCCAGTGCAAAATGAGAATGCAGAGCCCCTTGTTCAAGAATTATTAAGAATGTCAAGATGGCAGCAGCAGAGCATTTAACTCAGCACAGAGTCCTTTGTACTGTGAAGCTCTGAGCCACTGCCTGGTTTCATGCCTGTGAAGCAACCCTTGCTCTTCCTACAGTTGAAATAAATCTTTCAACTTCTTCCATGATACAAATACTCAGTAAGTTAAGGGAAAGTGTCCTGCACGACCAAGCTAAATCTACTCATATTGAGTTTTTCTAGAACACTCAAAGTCACAAGATTTGCAGCTTGCCTGCCTTCTAAATCTAAGTTCAAAAGGCTTTGAATTGAGGACAATAGTGTTAGCTATCCTGAAATGGCAGTGAAGCTAATTCTAAAATAACATCCACATTAGCTCACACAGGCTGATATTTTCTTTGCTGAAGATCAGGCAAATGGAGTGTTTGTTTTGAGTGCCTTCCAATAATACTTACAAGTAGCCAAGAATGCTTGTGCTCTTGGAAACTGTACCTATGCCCAGAGGCTCTTGGTGAACATATTTTTTTAACCAGGTTTACTCATTTAACTTGTCCAAATGGGGCACTTTCACAAGGGAACCCATCAGTCAGTCATTTCTGATGAAATACCAAAAGGACCTGTGAGGAAATGAAACATGAGAGGTCTTGGTAAACTGAGATTTTGAAAGTATCTGGGAAATACATTGCTGGAAATTGATTTAGCTTCATCATTTATTTATCAATGTTCAACAGCATTATATCTTGAAATCTGAGGGTACAATGTCCACTTACAGTATTTGGTTAACTGTGCTAGCCAGATAGCAACACACTTACAACTTACAACATATACACCACATGTGCTACATAATTCCAGTTAGGCCCATCTTCCCTTCTGTGTCCCTTCTGCACCCATGTTCTATTCATCATGGTGTAAAAAAGGTATCCTGGATCTAAGGCTGCTCCTCTGTTTATACAACATAGCACTGACTCCACTATGGAACCGAATCCCGTTAGATAGAACAGATGTACCCACCTGTCTCTCCTGCCTCTTTTGACTCGCAAGTGTGCCCCTCTAATTTCTGGGAATTAACTCCCACTGAGAGCAAATGGACAGGTGACCTATGAGAATGACATTGGGCTAGGCTTTTCTTCTGCTATTATTCCCTTCTTTGTATGTAGGCATTGTGTGCAATTAGTATGAAAATCTAATACTTTACATCCTCCCACCCTTGGACCTTGAACCTTAGTTCCTGGGGTGTAAAGAGGTCCCAGCTTGGACCTTAGTTCCTGGGGTACAAAGAGGTAATTGTCACTTATAATTTGGGGCTGTACTTTAGTGGATTAGAGTTGTTAGAAGTCTGCAAGAGATTTCAAGTAAAAGAATCCTCAGGAGACTATGTCAGCACTCTGTGGGCATATATGCACGCACACATCTATGTAGGTATGCATATATTTGAGTATAGTATGGTACTTGTGTTTTTAAAAATCAAATTTGTTTAAAACAGTACAGAATAAGTCAGTTCAAAGAGCAAAATAGAAAAACAACTAATTAAGTTTCTAGAATTAGAAATAGAATTGCCTTAAAGATTGCTTTGAATCATTTATTTTTAATAACATCATCACATTTGTTTTCTAAGAAAGTCCTAATTTATGTGCAGATTATCTTCCTAGAATGCTGACATAGTTTCTTAAAAAGCATTATCATATTCTAAAACATGTAATTTTCATTGTGTCTTAGCCAGGTCAGGCTGCTCTAACAAATACCATAGACTGGGTGGTTTGAACAGTAAACATCTATTTCTCACAGTTCTGGAGGCTGGGAAGTCCAAGATCAGGGTGCTGGCAGATTCCGTGTCTAGTGAGGACTTTCTTCCTGATTTGCAGATGCCTCCCTTCACTCATGTCATCATGATCATCTCTCTCATGTTTCTTCTACATTAGTGTCTTTATAAGACATTAATTCCTTTAATGAAGGCTCCACCCTCATACCTTATTACCTCCCAAAGGTTCCACCTTCAAACACTGTCACATTACATATTAGGCTTTCAATATATCCACTTTGAAGGGATACAAACATTCATTGTGTAGTACCTTGATATAACTACATTTTTGTGGCTTTCCCTTTTTGTCATTTAGAAATTGCCACTTAGAATCAATTCTATGTTTGGGATTTTGTTAGGAGAAATTTTCTCAAACTGGAAAGCAAAAAACAGATTAGAAAATGTTTTCTAGAAGTCATTTCAGATATTTTAAGTACTTCTGCTACTAAACAGATACCACTTGACTAATATTTTTGCCAACAATGTCCATCTCAGATAAATGTTCTTTACATTTTAAAAATATTTCTTTTCATTAACTATTGAGAAGATTCAAAATAAAATTTGTGGTTAAGAAAAGAAGGAAGTGATGGCTAGAACACTAGAAGGTAGCAGGATTTGAGGAACAGAGGTGGAAGAGAAAAAGCCAATGAAAGAGAGAAGGCAGAAGATTTTAGAAAGATTACTGTGAAATGAAGGGGCAGGGGCTGAGCTGCATTCAGCATAATTTCTTTAAATGGGTCCTTAAGATTACTGATTCAGCTATGCTTAATCTACCTTTGAAACTGTTCATTGAGTTTCATTTTTGTTTCCATTTATTATTATACATAATTTCTTCAAATGTATCCTCCAGGTTATTGATTCAGCTATGCTTAATCTACCTTTGAAATTGTTCATTGAGTTTCATCTTTGTTTCCATTTATTATTATACATAATTTCTTCAAATGTATCCTCCAGGTTACTGATTCAGCTATGCTTAATCTACTTTGAAACTGTTCATTAAGTTTTATCTTTGTTTCCATTTATTATTATACTGAAACATATATACACAAAAGTATACAAATTATAAATGTACAGCTTCATGAATTTGCACCAAGTAGTAACAGTCATATAACTAGCACCCTGATCAAGAAATAGAATATCATTGGAATCCTACAAACCTCCCTTGTGCCCAATCATGATCTTCAACCCATCATCTCCAAAGGTTACTAATATTCTGACCTCTACCACCATCAATTAGCTTTGGCTATCTATCTGTCTGTCTATCTATCTATCTATCTATCTATCTATCTATATCTGTCTATCTGTCTGTCTGTCTATTTATTTATTTTTTTATTTGAGATAGAGTCTTGCTCTGTTGCCCAGGCTGGAGTGCAGTGGCACAATCTCAGCACACTGCAACCTCTGCCTCTCGGGCTCAAACGATTCTTCTGCCTCAGCCTCCCGAGTAGCTGGGACTACAGGTGCGTGCCACCAAGCCTGGCTAATTTTTGTATTTTTAATAGAGATGGGGTTTTGCCATGTTGGCCAAGCTGGTCTCAAATTCCTGGGCTCAAGTGATTCACCCATCTTGGCCTCCCAAATTGCTTGGATTACAGGCATGAGCCACTGTGTCTCACCAGTTTTGGCCATTTTTGTATTTTATATAAATGGAAATCTACAGTGTACCCTTTTATGTCTGATTCTTTGCTTATCGTTATATATGTGTTTCAATCTCAGTGTTGCATTCATCTGTAGTCCATTGCTCCTTGTTACTTTGTGGCATTTCATTTTGTGTATATACCACAGTATATCCATTGTACTGTGATTTGTGTTAAGAGTTGTTTTCACCTGCAAAGTTTGAGGTAGGAAATTTTCCTGCCTTTGATTGGAGAGAGGACTGTTCTCCCTTATCATCGAGATACATCCTTTTTAGAGACCCAGAGTGTTTTTTTGTTTTGTTTTTTGTTTTGAGACAGGGTCTTGCTCTGTTGCCCAGGCTGGAGGTGCAGTGAGCCATGATTGTGGTGAGTACCACCACATCCAGCCAATTTTTAAATATTTTGTAGAAATGGGGTCTCACTATATTGCCCAGGCTGGTCTCGAACTCCTGGGCTCAAGAAATCCTCCTGCCTAGGCTTCCCAAAGTGTTGGGGTTAGACACATGAGCCACCATGCCTGGCAGAGTCCCAGCTTTATGGGAAGGACTGTCCCATTCAACTTGTTACCATGGGCAAGCCTAGAATTTACATTTTGTCCCCTGAATCCTGTTAGGTCAGGAAAACAGAATTAGATTCACCAGGTTCAACAAATGATTTCAAGACAAACACTGGCTATAGGGCTGCAATGTTCTTCCTGATTATTTTGAGACATAACTGTTTCTTACTTTTTTGTCCACTCATGCGTATTTTAAATAGAGCTTTAAAATACGTTATCCAACATCCCTAGTTATTTTCTGTGGAAGGCTAGTGTGGGTATTCATTCTACCTTACTCCAAGAAACATATATAACATGTACTTTTAAAATGCCCCTTGTGTTTGGGTGTGGTGGCTCATGCCTGTAATATCAGAACTGCAGGAGGTTGTGGCAGGATGATCGCTTGAGGCCAGGGGTTCAAGATCAGTGTGGGCAACATAGAGAGACCTCGTCTCTACAAGAAACAAAAAATTAGCCTGGCGTAGTGGTATGTGCCCATAGTCCCAGCTACTCAGGAGGCTGAGGTGGGAGGACAGCTTGAGTCCAGGAGTTTGAGGTTACAATGAGCTATAATTGTGCCACTGCACTCCAGCCTGGGTGACAGAACAAGACTTTGTCTCTATAGAGAGAAACAAAAAGGTCCCTGAATTTGTGAAACCGATGTGTCTATTATAAAATTTAAAACAAGTGAAGTATGATAATAGTTTTTTTCATATTCTTTCTCAACCTATATAAGGATACCAAAAAGGTTATAATTTTTTACTGAAGTTTTCCTCTTCTGGTTTGTTGGTGGATAGTAAATAGTTTATTTCAAAGACTTAGACTTGTGTCGTTTTAATATTTCCCTCACAAATCATTTTGAGTGATTCATGCACAAAATATTTTTAGGAGCTCCTTTTTTACATTGTTTTGTGATAAGCCTTTATGGATTTCCAAAGATGATAGTACAAGAGCCAGGAGTGAAAGGAAATGTGTACTATACAAAGAGAAATATGATCATTGACATTCAAGAGGCCCAGAAAAAGTGCTCTGCAAGTTCAAAGGAGAAGCTTACTTCCTTTTGAGTGGATCAGGAAAGTCTCTGTGTGGGAAGAGACATCTGAACTGGGCCTTGGAAGATGGGCAGGGTTAACTATTCTCGTGGAGGAGGAGGAGGAGGAGACATACTCGTCGCATGAGTTCAGGTAGGAAAATATAGTTGAGTTTGTCTGGAAGGACGCATTCATAGATTTAGAACTGTGCTATCCAACATGGTAGCCACTGACTACCATGTGGCTCTTGAGCACCTGACATATGGGTCATGTGACTGATGAATTCATTTTAATTTAATATAATTGCAACGAAGTGAAATGTAAACTTTTAAAAAAGTGATGCTGTGTTTAGTTTTTGGAAAAGTTTTAAGTACATTTGGAATAACTTGGGTATGTGAGTCTATTCTTTCTATCATATATTTTATGAAGTCTAATTCCAGATCAAGTATTTCTAATGAAAATCCACTGTCCACATTGAGATGTGCTGTAACAATGTAAAATATCCTATTAATAATTATTTATTTACATCAATTCCATGTTGAAATACTATTTGGGATATTTGGGTTAAATGAGATATGTAGTTAAAAATCAGTTTCACCTACTTATTTTTACATTTTTTATCTGACTACTGAAACATTTTAAACTACATGTATGTCTTGCATGACATTTCTATTGGACAGTGCTACTCTACAGAGAAGGTTGAAGCATAAAATGAGAGTGTCTTGGGAACTTTAGCACGTTACTTATCTTCTCTGAGCCTGTTTCCTTATCTCCTATGGTTTTTGCTTCATACAAGTATTGAGAGGGCAAAATTAGAGTTGCACGCAAAGCCCATGTTAACACAGTAACAACTGGCTCAATAATTGGGTATCATTATTCTTTTATTTAAAGGGATAAAGGTAGACAAGTAAGTTCTGTAGAAAAGGGAAGGGACAGTGAAAGTATCTGATTTATAAAGTATGTAATGGCATGGGCAGTTATAAGGATCACAGACTTGATGATCAATGAGTAATGAGTGATGCCTGGCGACTTGGCAAACAAGATTAAGAAAGCTGAAAGATAACAGGTGAGCCGTGAGGGATGAAGGTGGTGCGGTCAGAAGATTGTTCTATGCTTGGAAGCCAGTTCTGACTTTGCTGTGGATAGATGGGGAAGCTAGCTCACTTACTCTGTCTCTTTGTAGCATTTGAAGAATGACATGGCCAGACCAGATGGCCACCCAGATTACTTTAGGGCCAGGTATTTAACTTGATGGAAGAAATGGAAGACAAATTTTTCATAAATATTGGTGTTTCTCCATACATGAAGCTCATTATAGTTAAGGAAACAGAAGCATTTTATCTAAAGGTAGGTCTAAGGAACTTGTGATGATGTATTGAAGAAAATGAGCATGAAAACAAAGAGGAATAAAGTCTTGAAAGAAGAGAGATTGGCACATTCTTTAGCTTTGCAGTTGAACTTGCTTGGCAATTACTGGAGATAAGGAAAAGAAGAAGGTTTTGGCCAAGGTTTGTTAATCTTTATAAACAGGCAAGAACATCCTGTGCCTTTCCCCTCTAATTACAGTTTATGAATATTTGTTGAGTGTTAGA
The DNA here is from genome assembly GCF_009764315.1 of Trachypithecus francoisi. Taxonomy (NCBI): domain Eukaryota; kingdom Metazoa; phylum Chordata; class Mammalia; order Primates; family Cercopithecidae; genus Trachypithecus; species Trachypithecus francoisi. Next base: position 124,032,692 of record NW_022681471.1, read on the forward strand.
ATACTTTCTTCTTTGCCTTTTGATACGTCCTTGTGTGTACTCCTTGTTTATCTGTGACTTAATTTCAGTTTTCATGTCTATGTGCTTCAGAAAGTCAGAAAAATTAATCACATGAGCTTAAAATGCTGATCAAGAAAAGCTCAGCAAGATACATTGTATTGAATGCAGTGATTTCTTTTAAAATAAAATAGTAAATAATTTCTGCTTACCTGGAGGTAAGGCAATAGCTCTGTAAAGATTCCTCTTTTGGAGAAACTTCCACTGTGGTTTATATTCAGCCACAAAGAGGTCATGCTTCTTATATTATATCTCAAGGTGGAATTCATTTTGCATTTAAGCAATGTGTAGATGAGGATGAGGTTTAGCCGCATCTATCCAAAAACTCAAAATAACCATAGCTGAAAAAGATAGGAAGTTATTATTTTCTGATTTACATGAGACTGGAATAGTGACTTCACATTTACCTGGGACCCAGGTTTCTTCAAGCTCCCTCCTCCATCTTCCTAGCACATGTCTTTCTTCTGAAGGGCATTTCATGATTTAAGATGGCTGTTGCTATGGCAGCCAACTATGAAGCAGTTGACTTATATTGAAGGCTATGTTGTATTTAAAGAATGTATGACTTCGAATACTAAATGCAGTTCATAGTTTAGCTTAGTCAGGTGCTGTCTGTGGGAAGCATGCAAAGACAGACACCAACTGAGCAGTCAGTTGTGATGGCTTTAAAGGAATCATATTTTCTAAGTTATATGCACTCCCAGGGGGACATACTCATGAGTCGAATGTAGCATGTAATCAAATATTTGAATTACAGGCTGGGTTCAGTGGCTCACACCTGCAATTCCAGCACTTTGAGAGGCCAATGCAAGAGGACTGCTTGAGTCCAGGAGTTCATGACATCAGCCTGGGTAAGATAATGAGACCCCATCTCTACAAAAAATCAAAAAGTAAGCCAGGTATAGTGGTTAGTGTCTGTAGTCCCAGCTACTTGGAAGGCTGAGGCAGGAGGATCACTTGAGCCCAGGAGTTCGAGGCTACAGTGAGCCATGATCGTGCCACTGCACTCCAGCCTTGGCGACAGAGTGAGACCCTGTATCAACAAACAAACAAAAGAACAACAACAACAACAACAACAACAACACAATAGTTGAATTATGTTTTTTCACAGGCATTCTCCCATTTTTCCCTCCATCCTCCTCCTCCACACGCCCCACCCACGCCTTTTCCAAAACACCCATAGTTGAATTCAGGGTAGGTATATTTGCATGTTACGTAACTTCACTGTATAGTGAGGTCTCCCTACTCCTCCAACACCACCTTCCACTCTGCTCAGGCGATCTGTGGATCCTGCAGTTCTGTACTGGACGCAGAAAGAAATCCACCAATGCTAATGGGAGGCACCTAAAAGGAATCATAAAGTAAAAAGATGGATACCTAGATTTCTGGCTGGGACAGACTGCATTTCTCAGGCATGGGGCGGACTGCAAGAGGAGAGATACAAGAATACTCTCAAGTGCTTTCAAGGGTCTCGCCACTACCATTTAAAAGCTGTTTCAATCAGCCATGCAGTTAGTGGAAACGCCTGTGACAGTCTAGCAAAGCGCTGGCAGAGGTCCAGTTTTTGCTGACACAGTGTCTTTTTAGCTTTCGTGGTGTCACCATAAGTATTTGAGTTTAAAAGTTGGGAGCAAATGCATCATACAGTCCTTACCATACAACATTATAAATTTGAATCCCATGCAGGTAAAGCCTTTATATTAGATTTCAGGGATGAAATGGCTGCTTTCTAAGATTTAGGGAATCAGAATGTCATCCCAAATCTCATTATAAAAATCAAATTAATCGATTTGGAATGAATTGTCAAACACAGCACGATGGTAATGTTTTCTTTCTTGATTGAGTCATTAAACTACAAAATCGCTGCTATGTTTCTATTCTGTTATTCCTTAACCACAGCTGAAATAAATTTGGAAAGTGTTTTCAGTTGGGATGGAGGAAACACAAGGATGCCATTACTACACTGTACAAACAATGCAAAGGTCGCTTTCCCACATCATCCCAAGGCTTGCTGTTAATCTGGGACAAACACAGTTAGATATTTTTTGATGGAGAGGGCATTGTTGTGGGTGGAGGAGAGATGAGGCAGTTCCCTTTGACCCAGCTGTGACTCTGCTCAGGTCACAACTTGTGGCCTTAATCTCAAAGAGAATTAGATGTGTGTGATTTTACAAGTTGGACTTTCATTTATTGAACCTATTTCTAAAGCACAAGAAGGAAATGTGCAGCCTACCACGCATTCAAAGGCCAGTAGACACTCTTACTATCTGTATCTCCTGGTTCCTTTTGTGTCTCATAAATAAAATATTTCTACAAAAATATGGAAAATATCATCACTCTAAATTAGGAAAGCAGCCTTGCTTTAATTTCCTTCTTTGCAAGTTGGCAGCTGGGTAAAAGAAAATATTTTGACTTCCAGAGATGCTATTGTCCCTCCTCCATCCTCCCTCCTAGCCCTGGGCTGCAGGCAGTCTGCAGGGTGTTCTTTCTGGCCAGTCTCTGGTCAGATCTGATATGTTTCTTCTTGGGAAAGGCTCCTGTTTCTCAGCCAGCGGAGGCTTCAGTGGGGAAGATTTGCTGCCTGCAGGAAGTCTAAAGTCCAGTCACATCTTTCAGCTCCATCCTTAGCCTACAAGATAGGAATGTGGTTTCCTTGATAATGTTCTGCTGAACTGTCTTGTACACAAGATAATTAGTTTGCTTCATCATCCCTGAAATATGTTTCCAAAGCTTCATTGTGATGGTTAAGAAGCAGTCCGTACCTTGGAGAGGCCTGGGGAATGAATTCAGAGAGACAAGTATGTCAACCCTACCACCTCATTCATGTATTCATTCAGTAACAAAGTGTCTGCGGTTCTACTGAGTGTCCAGCAAGTGTGTTAGGCACTTTGGGGATAGAAGTGACAAACACAGATAACTCCCACTTTTGTGTGGCTATGAGTCTAAGAGGTGACCCAGACAGCACTTTCTGTCTCTCTCACTCTTTTGCTTTTGCTCACTCTGTGTGATCTTGCCCCTCCCTATTTCTCCAACGATTTCTTCTATAACTCTTGTCCTTAGTCACCATACAGCTGTCACACTGAGCTTCTTACTCTTTTATGAACATGTCAGTCATTCCTTCCCCACAGCCTGTATATTGGCTCTTCTCTGTATATGAAAAGATTTCCACAGGTTGGGCTCCTTCTTTTGTTTGTCTCTTCCCAACCAGCTTGAGTTAGGTGAGATCACTTGACTGGTTTTGCAGCGTGGACTGTGAATAGAAGTAGCACGTATTACTTTCTGGCCAAGAAAGTAAATGACCCTCCAGCTCTGTCTAAGCAATCTGTTAAGATGGTGGCATCTCAGTTTGGAGGACCCTCACTCAGCTGGAGTCCATTAGTACTACAAGAAGTAGAGCCCCCTAAAACCCACAGCATCACTGAAATATATGTTTCCATTGCATTAAGCCAGTGAGGCTCCGTGGTTAATTTATTACCCCAGCATAACCTTACCTGACTAATAAATAAGCTCATTTGAGTGGAGTAGAAACCATTATTATTCTCACTTAACAAATGAGGAAACGGACACACAGAAGTAATAATCTACCCATAGTCACACAGCTAGTAAACAGTAGAACTGGGATTTGAACCCAGACAGTCTAGCTCCTAGGACTGTGGTAAATTGCACAACAATGCGGGAGGTGGCACTTAAATATAATTAGGTCCAACCAAGGGAAGTATGGTGGAAAATTCCAGCCTGGGGAAGCTACTCTGGAGTGGTACACACAGCAGGATCTCAATAAATGTTAAATGAATGAGTGGATCTTTTTAAGGAACAGTATATTCAGTTTTTGTGGCTGCATAACAAAGTACCACCTAGTGGCTTAAAATAGCACACATAGGTTATCTCACAATTTCTGTGGGTCAGGAGGCCAGGAATACCTAACTGGATCCTGCACTCAGGATCATACAGGGTCATACAATGACCCTAAGTGGTGGTATCAGCCAGGGTTGCTGTCTCGTCTTCAGCTCAGGATCCTCTTCCAAGCTCATATTGATGGCAAAATCTAGCTCCTTGCCATTGCAGAAATAAGATACCCTCTTCTTGCCAGCTGTCAGCCAGGGGTTGCACTGTGCTCTTAGAGGCCCCTTGAAGTTCCTTGCCATGTGACCATCTCACAGGCCTCTCACAACCTGGCAACTTACTTCTCAAAGGCCAGCAGGAGCATCTCTCTCCTGTAGGCTACTATGGAGTCTTACACAATGTAATATAATCATAGGAGCAACATCCATCACCTTTGCCGTATAAGGTAACCTAATCAAGGGGAAGACTGTTCCATTGTATTCCTAGGTCCTTCCTACACTCACATGGGAAGGGATTATACCAGGAGTATATACCAGGGGATGGGAATCTTGCAGGCCATCTTGGAATTCTGCCTGTCAAAAGCAGTGAACAAGGATAAACTATAACACTTTTTTTTAAACACTAATTGTTGGCTACTCACTATTAAATGTACAACCTAGTGCTGAAGTCTGTGAATGGTCACATATTAAATAGACCATATAAGTCACACCTCAAGGAAAAATAAGGGAGTTAAGACAAAATACATAAATCACACTTGGCCCATGAATTAGAAACTTGAGTAATTAAAGACAGATGTTCTGTAGGGTAATTAGGGTGAATGAAACTGGTGATTTCAGTATATGCAAGCTAATCTTTCCAGAACCCCTTTTCAAAGTTCATTTTATTGAGCAATAGTTTATGTTTAATAAACTGCATCCATTTCAAGTGTACAAATGGATGAATTTTGATAATTGTTGTGAAATGACCACCACAAAACAATAGCAAAACATTTCCATCACCCCAAAAATATATCTGATGCCCCTTCATAGTCCAGACACTTCTCTGTAACCCCAACTCCCACCAGGTAGCCTTTCCAGCACCCCTTTAACTGTCCTTTTAATTAAATAAAGTCATTATGGTATAGTGTTTTGGCACTCAATACTTGAGTCAGAATGTACTGTTTGGATCTTCCTTTCCCTACTTTCTTGCTGTGTGACCTTAAGCAGTTTACTAATTTCTGTCTGCTTCAGTTTTATCTCAAAAGTGGGATAGTGCTTCTCTCAAAGATAGTCATATCTCAAGGAATTCCTATGAGAATTGATTTAGTTGATAGATGAGAAATCTAAGTAGTTCTTGGCACATCATGAGCACTAAATAAATTTTTACCATGTTTTTTATTGTTATTGTCAATATTGTTCAATTCAATTAAAAAGCTACTATAAAGATGGCTACTAGAAGTTAATGTTCATTAAAATATATTTATGTCTTTTCCTGGAGCACTGTTCCCCCAGATATAAGTACTCCAACTCCCTCCACTTCTTTGAATATTTTCTCTAATCTCAAACTCTGATTGAAGCCTACCCTGACCACATTATCTAATACTACAAGCTTCCTCACCCCACCCCATCCCACTCCCTCTTTCCTGATGTTTCCCTACCCTGCTGTACTTTTTACTTCTCCTTGGAATTTATCACCATTAACATCCTAAATAATTTACTTGTATATTATATATACTTTTTATTGTGTATCTCTCCTTGTTAGAATGTAAACTCCATGAAGACAGAAATCTCTGCCTGTTTTGTTTGCTGATGTACCCCGGGATCTTAGAACAATGCCTAGCACATGAGCAGCACTCAGGAAATACATGCTAAATGAAAGAAATTGGAACCTGTTGCATAAGCTTATTTATATTATCATGTATAACTCTTACAGAACCATGAGATGTAGATATATCACTACCTTTGGATAAATGAAGAAAATAAATCTTAGAGAGATGTAGTAGCTTGTCAGAAGATACACAGTTTAGTTGGTGCTACTCCAAGACATACTCTTTTTGGCTGTAGTATACCATATGGAGGAGCTTGGAGGAACCCTAGGGTGGATGTGATGAGTCAGGCATTGTTTCCCAGCTCTAGTAACCCACAAGCAATTTGTATGTTTATATGCACTGGATTTTAGATCCACTGTCTTATGCCAAGCCAATTCCTTATTCCTGCCCTGCTGCTTTTCAAAGTACTGGAGTGGCAAGAGGCCGAGGCATATTTTTGAAGAATGAGTTCATTCCCTGGCCCACAGCCTTACTAAAGGCTTCAGTAAATCTGTTGAATCTATTGCAGGAGGTTCAGCTGCATCAAGTTTAGGATTATCTTGCTTTAATACAGCTAAGACTGCAGAATAATGAAGATTTGGACCATCATGTAACTCTGAATCAGGGACCATCTTAATACAGGAAAGATCTTTAAAGTATGACTTCCTTCCATTTTTTAGGCCATGTCTACACATCACAAAGTAAAGATGTCAGTTATGGACACTAACTGATATGGGTTTATTTCTTTGCTCTATCTGTCTTGTTATGGATTTTTCAAAACTAGACCCTGGGACCAGGAATTGAGTTCAGGTAGTTTATTCAGGAGGTAATTGCAGGAACACAGTGAGAAAGTATGGAGGTAGACAAGAAAAGGAGGAAAGCTAGTAGAAGCTATGTTAAGGAGTTGGTTACTACTGTGGGAAAGTGGGGCTCAATGCGGCTGAGGACCTGTGTAGAACACAATTTAGAAATGTCCCAGTGATGGGTGATGATGCAAAGGTATATATGCCATCATCTGTAAACTTTTCTGGGCCCTGACCACCCCTGTACTTCCAGCCTGCCCAGTGCAGGTGACCTAGTAGACTCCCATTGCCAGAGATCGCCCTGAAGCAGTTGAATTTAAGGGTGCTGTCTGCAGCTGATCTCTGTTGAAAGACAGTTCTCCATGTGTCGCTGGCATTTCTACCATCTTGTGAACAGAGGAACTCACACTTTTGGAATATCTTTTCAAAAATATTTGTTTAGTGAACAGACTCAAGAGAGATAGAGGTCATGTCTCCCTCTACAGAGAAGGGCAGGTTTGTTTTCTGTCCCTAAGGAAGAGAATGTCTTCCTTAGGGACAACGGTTAGGCAAACTTACCACCCATCACAAAAGATTTAGGTTCTCTAAGCTCAGGGATGATGTCCTGTAATGCAGTCCATAATGTGAGCAGGTGTCACCTGACTCCCTTAAGTCACCTTGTAGGGACTGGGGCTTGGAGGCACTGGAGCAAATGGTGATGCTCTGGCTATTACTATTGCTGTGAATAATATATTGTCCTTGGTCCTGGACTCAGGTGTCTCATGTCATCTAACAGCATCCATGAAACTGGCAGAATGACTCATTCGCTTGAAAGTAGAGTAAAATTTCAGACTATTACAGTTTTTGGGGACCTCCATGGTGGATCTAGGGGATATGGACAGGGTTCCAGCTGTGATTACCAAATGCTGTGCTTCTCTCTATTGATAGCAGTATTAACAGGATAGTACAAAATCTCTATTATGTCAAGCATGTTTGATTGAGCCTCAGACCTAAGCATTGTGTTCCTCTGAGTAGACCAACCCTCTTTTAAGGATAAAAATAATATTGGGGCAAAACCTATGAGTGTGTAAAAATATATTGCCTATTGAATACTCACTGTATATTTCATTTTTTCAAGGCAAGACACATTTTCTATTTTGTAATATTTGGAATAGAATAGATTCACTGATTAGTGAACATTGTAATTATTCTTTTTTGAACTAATTATGTTGAAAATGTTAGAAAATTGCTAGGATTGTCTTTTGTAATGGAGGTTTTATGTTGTTTCCATTTTCAAGGAGTTCTGTCATGTACTGTGGCATGCAGAGAAGGGTTGTCTTCTGCTGGGCCCAAGGAGGCATCAGTGGGCTTGCCCCACCTCTACCCCTTGCCACTGGTTAAGTTGGGTAATCGAAATTCTTTATTCTATGAGGCCAAGTCTGTCATATATCAAAATTTCACCAATATGATCTGGATCTGTAGCTAAATTCTGTTCCATTTCAAAGTTTTCTTTGTCTATTCTTTCACCCTTGTCACATTCTCTTAATGACATTGGGCAGGGCAGGTCTCTCTACCTGTTTTTTGTTTTCCTCGAAGAAAGTCTTGGACACTTTGACACTTTCCTTAGCAACTTCAATGGAAAATAATTAGTTTGGATTTTGATTGAAATTGTAAAAAATCTATTAAAAATTGGGAAGAATTAACATTATTATTGATATTTTGTCTTCATATTCATGAACACGTTATTTCTCTCGATTTACTTTAGACTTCTTTAATGGCTTACAATAGTTAAAATGTGTAATTTTCTACATAAAATATTGCATATTTTGATTATTGTATATTATATATTTGCAATTATAAATGGCACAGTTTTTAATATTACAGTTTACAACTGCTGGCTGAAAGTTTATAGAAATGCACTTTGCTTTTGTATATTGAAATTATTGCAGTCACCTTACTGAACTCTCTGTTAATTCTCATAATTTATCTGTGGAGTCTCTTGAGTTATCCATGCAGGAAGTTATGTCATCTGCAGATTATAACAACAGGTTAGAAATTTTCAAACATTTTCACATATATTATGACATCTGATTTTCCCAGAGCAAGTATTATCTCCATTTTTAGAAGTGAGAAAATAGATCAAAAGATTTTCAGTGACCTGCCATAGGTACCAGGTACCAAGTGATTGAAGTAGAAGAATCTAGTCTCTTGTCCTCTTATTTCAATCCAACACTGTGCCTCCTAAAATCACTCACCTTGAAAAGGAGATGAAAACTGCAATTGGAGAGAAGCCACAGATAGTGGGGGTAGATGGAAAAGAGGAAAATAATTTCAGTTACCATGTGAACATCAAAATATCATGAATTGGCTAAGTCTTGATTTATTGACCATAGGGCCTTACAGACTACTTTTTATTTTTTCCCATTTGCAAGGTTTAGTATTATTGGTATATCTATAAAAGTAAATATTTCAGTTTTGTCCCAATGCTACTGAAGTAATGAAGTCCCTGGCTGCAGTTACACAACTGTGGCAAGATCGAGCTACCGCAGTTTTAATGGTTGCCTCATAAGTGGTAGGAACTAGTATCAGTAACTATTCTGCCTCTCATAATGCTTTGTAGAATGACAAAGATGTCACCAAAGAGTCTAGCCATGTTTATGTCATCCTAACCATTATTGCAAACAGAAGGTCACAATTTCTTCTTTTGTCTTCACTCTGCAAAATCTGCAAAAGTGCTTTAGAGTTTGGATTCAGCAAGAGTATATCCCATTTCTTCCTGTGGTTATTTTCAAAAGAGGCCTGGAAAGCAAATAGAGGAATTTCCATTTAGTAAATATAGGAATTTCTTCCACTGCCTTGGAGATTATGTTTTCTCTCCAATGTCAAGTAGATATATTGGAATCTACCCGCTGGATAATAAGGAAATAGAGTCCAGGAAAACTCCTGAGCGATTAAGTGTTGGTTTCCATGTTTATATAAAGATCTGGCATCTCCCCAAGTTGTGCTTGAAAAAAATATGTTTTGTTGTAAAGCCAAACAGCTCCTATTCCCAGGTAGTTCAATATTGGTTCATAGTCTGCAGTGTTTCCAATCTTGAAACCAAACTGGACTGAGGTGTATATACTGAATAACAAATATTTTACACCATACATGTCCTGTGACATGAGATCCGTCTCATCCCAAATGCTATCTGAAATACCCAGTACACACCAAGAACCTCTTAAGTTCCCTTGCTGAACCATTTGTTTCATATGGAAGTGGAAATTATAGATTTTCAAGCAGGACTTCTGGTTGTCACTCACATGAGGCAGAGCTAGACTGGTTGTCCAATCAGTAAATGAAATGACATAAACCGAATCAACTCCAAGACCTGAAAACCACACTCTTTGATTCTTGCCAGTACAACCCCATATGGAAACTTACTATACAAAATACTCCAATGAATTCAAGTGCCAGATTGTTGGAAACCTTCCTTAAGAAAAAAGAAATCTCTTTTATTCAGGTAATTATTTTCTTTAACAAAGATACCCTCAGTTTTATTATAGGAGCTTAAAATTAGGTGTCCTTTCTCTTTTTCTTTACTCTGAATGCTTCAAGGAAAGTATTTTAGAGTGTGATTTTATAGAAAAGGAACTTCATCATGGAAGGTTCCATGCAAACCCACTAATGTTTGCAATGATCCTTTAAGAAACAGCTTTTGGCCGGGCGCTGTGGCTCACGCCTGTAATCCTAGCACTTCGGGAGGCCGAGGCGGGCAGATCACGAGGTCAGGAGATCGAAACCATCTCTGCTAACATGGTGAAACCCTGTCTCTACTAAAAATACAAAAAAAAAAAAAATTAGCCGGGCATGGTGGCAGGCACCTGTAGTCCCAGCTACTTGGGAAGCTCAGGCGGGAGAATGGCATGAACCCAGGAGGTGGAGCTTGCAGTGAGCCAAGATCATGCCACTGCACTCCAGCCTGGGCAACAGAGTGAGACTCCATCTCAAAAAAAAAAAAAAAAAAAACAGCTTTTTTTGGTTTTTGGGACAGCATGAGACAAAGCCAAGGAAAGAAGATGAGAAAACAGCTGAAGTGCAAAACCACAAGAGATTTTTCAGGAAGAGACATTACTAATGCATCTTAAAATGTAATCATTACCAAGACCGAGAGTTGACATGTATGCTCTGCACGCTACTTTGCTTACTCCTCTTTTGGAAATACTAAACAAAACAGAAGCAAGTGGATTGATAGGCTTTTTTATGAGCCTTGCTGAGCAACAGTATACCTTCAGAGGGCGGGGGATATATCATGTAACTCATGGTGTGGCTTAGTTTTAGAAGAGTCAAGAGAATACTATTGGTACAACCAGAAGTAATTTTAAAACAAGTCATTTACTTGAACTTCTTGGAAACAACTAAATATTAGTAGCCAGAAATAGTGCTTATAGTGTCTTCTTTCCTCTCCCATTCACCATCCTTAAACATTACAACCAGATTTGTACCTCTTTCAAGTGCTCAAAAATCTCAAGAACAAGTTTTGTGAGGGTCCCCCTTGGAGACCAGGGCGGGTGCATACTGAAGCTGGACAAGCCAGAAGATCTTTAACTTTCTGGAGAAGGGAGTATCTAGGAACATTCTTAATAATTAAAAATATATATATATGTATATGTATATATATATATCTCCAATTCCACATAAAACTGTAGAAAATAAATGTAATAAATTCCAAATGAAATTGTAGCTTGACCACTTCTAATTTCTGAGTTGACAAAGTGTAGCTAATTATTTCTGAGTTTTCCAAATCCACACTAGTGTTTCCTTATTTTGAATAGGGGCTTTTAATAAATGCCCATGTAAGGATGCCTCTAAGTCAGTCTTTCAGCATATACTAGTGAGGAGTAGATTTGGAAAACTTGACTTGCCACAACTTTGCAAGGCTGAGAAAAATTGTAGAATTCATTTAGATTCTGTTTGGCTTCCCTTTATTATTTATCTTAATAACTAAGTGAGCTTTCTGCCCTTGGACAAAGCCCAGGGGACCAGTCACAGAGAGAGATTCTTATGTGCAAATGCCTGCCTCTATGAAAAAATCTCCGTAGAGTAAAATTCATTAGCTGTCATGGTATGTGAGCAGAATATTGAAGTTTTGAAGGTTGAAAAATTCAATTATTTGCTTGTTGAGAAGCATGCAATTCTTCAGAGGTATCATTCTGAATGGAAGTTTTTGTAAAAAGAACACTAAGCATAGCATCAGTCAGAAGAGCCAGATTTCTCACTTTTCTGTGATCTTAGGAAATGCAACCACTCAGTGTGTTTCTGGATATTCCTCTGATTAGGTTCTGTGGATAAAACTGTTACATGGACTGTAAAACATTATAGAAATATAAAACATGGCCTGGTATGTGGCTCACGCCTGTAATCCTAGCACTTTGGGAGGCTGAGGCAGGCGCATCACCTGAGGTCAGGAGTTTGAGACCAATCTGGCCAACATGGTGAAACCCCATCTCTACTAAAAATACAAAAAGTAGCTGGGCGTGATGGCACATGCCTGTAATTTTCAGCTACTCAGGAGACTGAGGCAGGAGAATTGCTTGAACCTGGGAGGCAGAGCTTGCGGTGAGCCGAGATTGTGCCACTGCACTCCAGCCTGGATGACAGAGCGAGACTCAGTCTCAAAAAAATAAAAAAATATTATTTTAATTTGTCATGTACCTAGTCCATAATAGACATCTAATAGATATTCCTTGAATGAATGAATGAATGAATGAACAATGTGGTTACTCTGAACCCATTGATGGAATATTTAAGATTTCAGATTGCATCCATACTAATCTTATATCTCCTGCCGGAAGTCTGGGGTCAGGGGTTGACACATAATTGTGGTTTTTCTTGTTTTCCTAATTTTTGCATGAGTTTCTTTTGTTATCTGTTGATTTTCACCTTAAGTGTCAAACATAAAGAGACATTTCAATTCAACAGACATTTATTAAACCCTTATTAAATACCAGGGAAGACATCATCTCTACCTTCAAGGAGTTTCCAGTCTAGCAGTAATTTCAAACATGTAAAGGAGTGGCACTACAGTGGGGCAGATTGTTACCAAGGTGCTATGCATCATGGAGAAAGGGCATGGTCTTAGCCTGGGGAGCAGGGGAGTGACACCTGTGCAGAGTGCAGAAGGTACTATAGACAGAGTGAGCAGCAAAAGCAAAACTGAAAGTATAGATGAGTGGGGTTGTGAGTCTCCAGAATGTTGTTCTTCAGAACTTTTACTTGTATTGCTAGATTTGCCTTCATATAAAACCCTCTTTCAGCTTGAGGAACCATGTTTGAATATTTATTATCAGTTGTAACTAAGGTTTTATTTCTTGAACTGTAATATTTGAGTGGACTGATTTTTCTGTGAAAGCAATTAGAAAATCAAGTCAGATGGCACCAGAAAGCTGCACTGTGAACTCAAGGGGTACAGAAAATGTACTCTGGCTTTGTTGATGTGGTAACAAGTGGTTCTCCTGCTTTTTAGTTCCATGATAGGCCATGGTGATAGCATTTTCTCTTTGGGTACTTATGAAAAATAAAGAAGAAAGAAATAAAAGCCACATCTTGGTGTTTGCCCCTGCATCTAACAGCTGCATTTCATTCCTGCAACTGTTAAGGGTATTGGAATGAACTCTTGTAAGGGGCAGCTATTGCAATAACTCTTCCCTGAGGACCAATATGACATTGGCTTTACGAACACTTTCAATGTGTGCAGGTTACAGGGAGGCTAAGCATCCCTGGGCAAGCTATGTTGCACAGCCACATCCATGAGTGAGAATGTTGGGGTCTCTCACCTGCACTCATATTAACAGCCCTCTTGGTAATTCTCCAGCAAGATGCCATCCTGTGGGCCAGTGGTTTGCAATGGAGGTCGGTGGGGAAATGGGGGAGGATTTTGCCACCCAGGGGACATTTGATGATGCCTGGAGACATTTTGGTTGTCACAACAGCGGAGGGAGGTGTGCAAATGACATTTAGTAGATGGAGGCCCAGGGTACTGCTAAATGTCCTTCAATGCACAAGACAGCTAGCACTACATGAAGTTATCTGCCCACAACTGTTCATAGTGCTGAAGATTAGAAACCCTGCTTTGGACCATGATTTTCATCTTTTGGAATGGCTGGCATTCAGGAAATACTAACAGAACCAGTGTATGAATCTGATGCTGTAAAATGGGTTTCTTCAGGGTGAGTTTTCTGTGACTTCTTCGAGGATATCAGAGATGTTTGGCGTTGGAAGAACATGTATTACAAAGGGCAGGCTCACCAGACCTTTGCAATGAAGGGCTCATCTCACACTAGCGTGACTCAGAAGCCCGGCAGGCTCAGGTGCTCAGTTCCAGAAAAACATTTCTCTTCTCCTCATACTGTATTACTTGTTTAGAATTTCACGTAGGTAGCTGAGCACGTTGAAATGACACGTTTGTTGTATTTAGTTTGAACACCATATGTTGACAGGGCTGCAAGCCCAACAAGCTGTTTTCTTATAGGATTTCAGCTATCACCCTTTCATCAACCTGGGATCAAACACACAATAGATAGCAAAAGAACACACACACACACACAACACACACACACACACACACACTCTCTCTCTCTCTCTTATTCTACAAAGGGGGTTTCAAACATACATCACTTATCATGCTCTATGCAAATATCAACTACCTGTCAGCTTATTTTTCTGGAAAGCTCTCCCTTAAAGGAGCAAGAACAAACTGCCTTGTCATTGGTATCTAGGAGCTGTTCTGGTGACAACTGTGAGTGTACATAGCTGTGGAATGTGCCCACTCATCAGCCATTTCTGTCAGGGTGAATACCTCACCTGTCACAGGAAATGATATCACACCTGTGTAAGTGTCTTAGAGTGTTCCCCAGCAGCACTGTGGAACTTCACAACCTGACATTTTTCTTCTAGCCAAGATATTTCTGACATGTCAGTCACGTGTGTTACTCCCAGTTTTGCCTAAGGCACCTATGATCACTGGTGCCAGTCAGGTACAAATCATCCAGGAATCCTCCCAAATCCCTGGACCTTGACACATCCATCTACTAAGGCTTTGTTAGCATATCTCCAACAGTGTGCCCGCCCCTGTGCTGAAGGATGCAGATCTAAAAATCAGCAAGTTGTGGCTCATGCTTTCAGGGGAACTTGGTAAGGGAAAGGAGGCACAGGTAGAAAATAAATGATGATTAGATCCCATTTGTCAATTTTGGCTTTTGCTGCTGTTGCTTTTGGTGTTTTAGACATGAAGTCCTTGCCCATACCTATGTCCTGAATGGTACTACCTAGGTTTTCTTCTAGGGTTTTTATGGTATTAGGTCTAACATTTAAGTCTCTAATCCATCTTGAATTAATTTTCGTATAAGGAGTAAGGAAAGGATCCAGTTTCAGCTTTCTACTTATGGCTAGCCAATTTTCCCAGCACCATTTATTAAATAGGGAATCCTTTCCCCATTTCTTGTCTCTCAGGTTTGTCAAAGATCAGATGGCTGTAGATGTGTGGTATTATTTCTGAGGACTCTGTTCTGTTCCATTGGTCATATGTCTGTTTTGGTACCAGTACCATGCTGTTTTGGTTACTGTAGCCTTGTAGTATAGTTGAAGTCAGGTAGCGTGATGCCTCCAGCTTTGTTCTTTTGACTTAGGATTGTCTTGGCAATGCGGGGTCTTTTTTGGTTCCATATGAGCTTTAAAGCAGTTTTTTCCAATTCTGTGAAGAAACTCATTGGTAGCTTGATGGGGATGGCATTGAATCTATAAATAACCTTGGGCAGTATGGCCCTTTTCACGATATTAATTCTTCCTATCCATGAGCATGGTATGTTCTTCCATTTGTTAGTGTCCTCTTTTATTTCACTGAGCAGTAAAAGCAAAAAGAAACTACCATCAGCGTGAACAGGCAACCTACAGAATGGGAGAACATTTTTGCAATCTACTCATCTGACAAAGGGCTAATATCCAGAACCTACAAAGAACTCAAACAAATTTACAAGATAAAAACAGACAACCCCATCAAAAAGTGGGGAAAGGATATGAACAGACATTTCTCAAAAGAAGACATTCATACAGCCAACAGACACATGAAAAAATGCTCATCATCACTGGCCATCAGAGAGATGCAAATCAAAACCACATGAGATACCATCTCACACCAGTTAGAATGGCAATCATTAAAAAGTCAGGAAACAACAGGTGTTGGAGAGGATGTGGAGAAATAGGAACACTTTTACACTGTTGGTGGGATTGTAAACTAGTTCAACCATTATGGAAAACAGTATGGCGATTCCTCAAGGATCTAGAACTAGATGTACCATATGACCCAGCCATCCCATTACTGGGTATATACCCAAAGGATCATAAATCATGCTGCTATAAAGACACGTGCACACGTATGTTTATTGCAGCACTATTCACAATAGCAAAGACTTGGAATCAACCCAAATGTCCATCTGTGACAGACTGGATTAAGAAAATGTGGCACATATACACCATGGAATACTATGCAGCCATAAAAAAGGATGAGTTCGTGTCCTTTGTAGGGACATGGATGCAGCTGGAAACCATCATTCTTAGCAAACTATCACAAGAAGAGAAAACCAAACACCACATGTTCTCACTCATAGGTGGGAACTGAACAATGAGATCACTTGGACTCGGGAAGGGGAACATCACACACCGGGGCCTATCATGGGGAGGGGGGAGGGGGGAGGGATGCATGGGGGAGTTATACCTGATGTAAATGACGAGTTGATGGGTCCTGATGAGTTGATGGGTGCAGCACACCAACATGGCACAAGTATACATATGTAACAAACCTGCACATTATGCACATGTACCCTAGAACTTAAAGTATAATAATAAAAAAAAAATACAAAAAAAAAAAGAAAGAAAATAAATGATGACTTTTAATCCAAGAGGAGGCATGTACAGGGGCAGGGTAGCCCAAAGAGGTAGGGGTGCATTGGCCTGTGGGTGTCAGAGGAGGCTCCACTAGTGGGGATGTGACTTTAGAGCTCAAACCTAGAAGCCTAGTGAGAATGTGCTCAGGCAGGAGAGAAAATCTGGGATACATACCTGAGAGCACAAATCAACATGAGGTCTTCCAGGGACTCCCAAACAACACACAATGGCTGCCTGGATGTCAGATTTCTGTTGCTAATCAGAGGTAATTGATTGAACTGGCACTAGAGAAAGACAGTTTTGGCAGTGGAGAGTAAGATATATGGATTGGGGTTTGGGAAGATGGGGATGGTAGGCCAAAGCCAGGGACACCAGTGAATAAACCATTGGTGGTGAGGACACAAAGGAAATGAAAAGTATAGATTCAAGAGAGAATTCTGACATGGGGCCCACTGGCCTTGGTGGCTTGTTGGGTTAGCGGCCAAAGGTGGGTGTCTCAGCTGGCAGTGACAAAGGAAGGCTAGTGAAGAATATGCTTCTCATAGCTTTCACAACATCTTGTTCCCAGCTGCCCCAGATAAGTATAGAAACCAGGTCAACAAAACTTAGTCCCAGTCTCCCGCACCAAACTATATGCTGCATATAAAACCCTGGAGGCATCACTGGCCCCTGGCTTAGAAAACTGGATGAAGGTGAGGCATTTCAATGAAACATACTTTATGGTAGGACAGAAGTGTGAATAATGTTTGGTATTTCACATGATAAATTTGAGATGCCTGTGGAATGTACATGCAGGGGTATCCAGGGAGCTTTTTGGTAGGAACTCAAGAGAAAGAGCTAAGATGAACACACTAATTTGGGAGGAATCAAAGTCTAGGCCAGTGGTTCCCAGCCCTGAGTGCATCATCTGTGGGACCTTTTAGAATCCCGATGTCCAGGCCTACCCCCAGAACAATTATATCAGAACTCTACAGCAGCATATTTTAAGGGATGGAAGAATAGTTCTGAGAAATCAAGCTCGTTCTCTGCAAGAGAAAAGGTAACTTTAAGTGGTGCCAGTTCATGCACAGGGCTTGAGAAAAGAAGTGGAGTGAGTACAGGCTAAAGGCTGCAAGTCCTGGAAGAGGAAGGAATGCAATGGACTGGTGGCCAACCAGTGCTCTGAACCCCATCTGGGATAAGAATTGCGGATCTGTGTCCAGTCTGCATATTTGTGCAACTTTTGGCCCCAGTGTATTTGCCATCCAACTTGAGGAAGGGAGAAATGGTGGTATGGTCTGAGACAATGGAAGGGCAAGAAGGGTTTCTGCAGCTGCCTTTGGAATCCAGACTGGATAAGGAAGGCACAAAAGTCAAGAGGGGCTGATGATCCAGAAGAAAATCAAGGAGGAAGGATTGGAGGCTATGCTCAAAGACTGAAATATTTGAGGTTAAGATTTCCAAGTGGTACAATTATAGTGGATGCATGACAGAGAGTGGCTGAATATGCTTGGAAGTGAAAGCTGTTCCAATTGAGGTGGAAGCATAAGTGTGGAGAAATACTTGTTTAGTCTTCTTGTACTCCTTTGTTCTAGAAGTCTGCCTTGGTTATTCCCAATTTCCTTAACATAAAGGCTGTCCAATGGTGACTGTATGTGTTTTAGCACAGCTGTCTTCTATAGAGTGGGTTATTATTATATCTGTTATTTTTAAAAACCTACCCTTGCATCAATAAATATACATGTCAGCCAAATTCTTTATATTAATTGACAATTATTTATGAAAATTACAATGCCTTAAGTGAAAATTTTGTGGAACCAGCATCCCCTAGAAACACCTTTCTTGCTAGAACCATGTGTTTTTGCTTTGTGACTATTTGCATGTTTTATTGCTAAGTCTGTAGATAACATTCTTCTTGAAGATTATTAATTATGTATACAAGTACCCCTGTGTAAAAGTATTCACTTGGAAGAGAGCCAGGAATCTAAGGCAGGGGCCAGCAAACTGTTTCTGTAAAAAGCCAGAGAATAAATATTTTCAGCTTTGCAGACTAGACAATCTCTGCCACAACTACTCAACTCTGCTTTTGTAATCTTAAAGCAAACAGACAATACATGAATGAGTTGTGGCTGTGTTCCAATAAAACTTTATTTACAAAAATAGGCAGTGGGTTGGATTTGGTCTGAGAGCTGTAGTTTGTTGACCCCTGATCTAAGATAATAAAAGACTCTAGTGGATTATGTAATTTTGTGGGAAGGTTTCCAAGTTCATATTTTAATTGATTTGACTTTTCAATTTTGGCTTTAAAAAACCCATTTAAATCATAGTTTGTTCCGGTGCTATAGAAATGAAGTAACTTGTAAATGATGACACATGGAAGATTCTAACTACAGATGGGTTTGTGGAAAACTAATAGGTCATGGTATTCTGATGTAGACAGTCATCAGGCTTGTCATCTTAATTTACTCCCTTGAAGACTCAAGTACCTCCTCCCTCATCTTGGAGAAAGTGCGTGTCTGACACTACAGTGTCATTCCTTCAACCATGTAATCCATAGGCACACGTGAAACAGTGTAATTCAATGTTGACTAGACCAATGATGGTATTTTAAACTATTTCCTTATGGAAATTCAGTGTCTTCTGGGAAAACTAACATTAGATTGCAAATCTGTTCCTAGCATTTAGAGACTCCTCATTAATAAGCACCTTTTTTTATAGTAAATATGGCCTGGCCAAAAAAAATATCTGACAAGATGTGAGACTCAATGTTGTTCTTATGATTTAGACGATAGACTGAAGTGAGATATACTTCCCTACAAATAAAATAGATATTCCTTAAAACGTCAATTAGAGTTATGTGGTTTCATTGTCTTTGTAAAGTATTTACGTATTTACAACTAAGGCCTATTAAATATTTACTATTAAGGTTGCCACCCTCTGAGGTGGTTTGATGTTTCAGTCAGGGTCCAGAGGTTTTTAAAATTTTTTTTCATCAGTCATTCTTTGGAATTAAATGTGTGTACGTTGGTAGGACAGAAAAGGAATGGAATGTCAGCTTTCTGCCAATAACTCTTCTGGCTGAAGAGAATTTCTCATTTTTTTTTTCTTTTCAGTGTGAGTCACATGGAGAATTTATCTGAGTAGGGCATCAAAAGAAGGAGTGAAAAGCAATTCAGGAGAAAAAACACAGCTCCTTACATCCATGTTGGTCCATACTGGAAAATGAATGCTGAATATTATGGCTGGTTTTCAATTTCTTTTCTTTCTTAAGCCTAATTATTGAATTTTTCACTTGGAACATGCCCAGATAAGATGGAACTTATTCAGGCTCCATTCTGAAAAAAAGATACCAGAAGTCATGATCTACTTTTCTCGCTCTGGACATGGAAATTCTCATCACAGTGGTCAGCTGAGGTGATTTCAAGGAATAATACCTGAAGGGATCCTTTAATTCAGGTTGTAGAACAAAAGCCCAAACAAATCATTAACCATAATTAACCTCTCAGATGTAATAAATTACTTTTAAATAAATTAGTTTATTGAGAGATGTAATTTGAACATATATAATAACAACAGTCTGACACTAACTTCTGTACCCTCTGCTTGAAGCAACTGATGAACCCTGACTGTGGTGTGATGGGAAGTTAACTTTACTCAACCTGTGAGACTGGATCTTTCTTCTGAACCATCACAGGGCATAAGGCTCATTCTGATGTGCTTTGGAATGCACAAGGCCTATCCTATCTATTGCTCTAGGCTCTGCTGGCTTTAATTGAGAGTTTCTCAACCTCAACACTGTTGATATTTGGGCCACATGTGGGAGGCCATCCTGTGCACTGTAGGATGTTTAACTGCATCCTTGGCATCTACCCACTAGATGCCAATAGTGCCCAGCCCCTGACCCTCGTCAGGACAACCAAAATGTCCCCACACATTGCCCAATGTCCTCTGGGAGACAGAATCACTCTGGTTGAAACACTGCCTAATAAGATACTGCAAATTTCCGTTTGATATCATTTTACTGATATTCTAAAAAGCATTGGCTACATCTACATGCTACTGCCCTAGGCTTCTCTCTGAATATTTGATCTCAGCTTTGCATTGAGTCTTGGAGGGAAGGGGCAATGTGTGTAGGATGTCCACACATCTAGGTTTGCCTAGGATAATCGAGTTTTTGTCTGTCATCTGGATGTAATTATTAAGTGGCACCACCTTGAAAAGCGACACTGTAAGAGTGAAAATTATTTGGCCTCCATGTGGTTTTGGAAAATGGGGAACAGTTTTAAGAGTTCTTATAGCGTCAGAAAACTTTTACTCTGCAGCAGTTTTTGATGCCTTCCTGTACTATTTTAAGAGCCTGGATATTCAACTATTTCATGCCCATATGGACCACATACTCAAGTCTTCAGCCTTAACTCTTTAACAGCTTCAGTTTTTGTCCAAGTAGGCCAAGAGAGCTCAGACAAGGAAGAGAACAGTGCTTTTAAAAGAATGTTCTTCTCGATAAAAATAAATTCTGAAGTTCTAAGTAGGGAGTTACTGCTGAGTTTATAATGACTTTCATATTTGCTTTTACAATCACAGTATTGCTGGGCTCAGGCTTCCTGCTTGGAAAAGTGCTTTGCAATGCTTCAGACAGAAGAGAACGATTTTAGAACAGGCTGGGCTATGAGACAAGAGAGTTGAAGAAACCAGAGGTGGTTTGAAAGCAGTCATTCCTTTGGTGTTAAAGATAGGGGAAAAAGATTGTTCCCCCTTATTAAATCCTGTCACATGTAGACGAGAGTGCTTGTTAAAGCCTCGAGTGGACATTTGCATTGTATGGTTCTCTGGTGTGTACCTTTGCTAAAATAAGTATGCAAATGTCTCCAGGTAGTAATATGCCCTCGACCCTGTAATCAGAATCAGTCTCTCACCTGGAAATGTGAAGACACGATGTTTGGCTAGTAATGAAAGTAAGATAATCATGTGGGACCACACCATTCAAAAGGTTGTCTCATGCTCACAAGATGAATGCTGTATTTCCAGCCATCATGCCCATGTATCAGACAGAAAGAATAAGGAATAGGGGAGCTCAAAAGGACATCCTTGCTGGGACAGCTTCCCAAAATTACTGAAGCCCTCCACCTAACACTTATTCTCCAAAATCGATAGTTTTTCAGCCAGATGTTTTTACCACCTCCTTCAGTATTATCTTACCAATAAATGGCAGGAAAATGGATATTGGGTAGACAATTAGCAAGCTCTGGTATATAGCCCAACTTTTGCTAATGTTTAAAAGCCAAAACCACACAGATCTTCTAAACCAGTGGTCAACATTCACTGTCTGTGGACTAAATTCAGCCCACCGACTGTTTTGGTAAATAGTTTTATTGGGACACCACCATACCCCTTCATTTACATATGGTCTGTGACTGCTTTTGTGCTGTCAAACAGAGTAGTTGTGACACAGACTATATGTATGGCCTCCAAAGTCTAAAATGTGGTCTCTCTGGCCCTTTACAGGAAAATGTTGCCAACCCCTGTTCTAAACAGATAACTCAATGAAAAAAATGGGCAGAAGACATGAACAGACACTTTACAAAGAGGATATCCAAAGACCAATATACACATGAACAGGTGTTCCAACTCATTAGTCACCAGGAATTCTTTTTTTTTTTTTTTTTTTTTGAGATGGAGTCTTACTCTGTCACCCAGGCTGGAGTGCAGTGCCACAATCTCGGCTCACTGTAAGCTCCACCTCCCGGGTTCATGCCATTCTCCTACCTCAGCCTCCCGAGCAGCTGGGATTACAGGTGCCTGCCACCATGCCTGGCTAATTTTTTGTGTTTTTAGTAGAGACGGGGTTTCACCATGTTAGCCAGGATGGTCTCTATCTCCTGACCTCGTGATCCACCCACCTCGGCCTCCCAAAGTGCTGGGATTACAGGCATGAGTCACCACGCCCAGCAGGAAATGTTCATTTAAATCACAGTGGGATGGCACTGCTTTCCCTTCAGAATGACTGTAATCAAGAAGGAAAGAAAGAACTGACAGTATCAAGTGTTGCATTAATATGGGACAATTGGAACTCTCATACATTGCTGGTGGCACTGTAAGTTGGTATAAAGACTTTGAGAAGCTATTGGGCAGTGTCTACTAAAGTAGAACATATGTCCCCCTCTGGGATGGAGCAGTTCCACTCTCAGGTATATGCCCAACAGAAATGCCTACATATATTCACCAAAAGGGATGGACCAGAATGTTCACGTTGGCACTATTTATTAATAATCCAAAGTTGGTAACAACCCAAATGTCTATCAACAATAGGAAAGGGAAAAATGTGTTTTATTCATACGATGGAATACTTTTCAGTGATGAAGAGGAGCCTCACTACCTGCTACAACATATAATATTGACAAAAGAAGCCAGACAAAAAAGACTGATTCTGTTGCCTTAAAGTTCAGAAACAGGCAAACAGATCAATGGTGTTTGAAGTCAGAATATACGGTTCCTTTTAGGGGTAGAGATCGGGAGAGGAATCGTCGTGATTTGGTTGGTCATTATACAGGGGGTTCACTTTGGCAAAATGCATTGAGTTGTGCACTTATGAGTTCAGAAGTTTTCTGCTTATATATTGTATTTCAATAAAGAGTTTCAAAAACAAAAAAGAAAAGAATACACATCTCTTTAATGATAGAAATGTATCAGCCTTGCTCTCAGCCAGTTTTCTATTGAAAATGATGTCTATAACATGTCCCTCATGAAACAACCACATGAACCTACATAATAGCCCTGGCCCTTTGGATTCTAGTCTTATTCACAAATGGAATAAATTTTCTGTCTTCAGATTTTTGCATTTGACTACATCTACCCTGACAGTGTGACTGACTAGGTGGTCTCAGCTCTACATATCCCACGGCAAGAATAAAAAGGTTGTATCTAAACTGCAGTGGATTAACCCACTGAGCAGACCATGTGCCCCTGGGCTTTCTTGCCAAAGGAGAGAGCAAAGGCTGCAGGGAAGCTGAATGTGGAATTTATGGACCCTAAGAAGGCAATTTGGAAGGATTTTTCCCCCATTTCTGTTTAGTCTTAACTTGGTGAATTTGTGAATTTGTAAAGGGGTGCTGGAGACTGGGGGAGCTGTTGGTATGCAAAGTATTGTCTGCCTCAGTTGTGCTCCTGAGTTTTGACTGGCTGCCCAGTGTTATGTGGGAAGCTAAATAAAATGTGTATACTTCTAAAAAAAAATCAATTTTAGATTTTACAAAAGGAGTCAAATATTATTACTCCCAAGGGAAGAATTGAGGCAGTTGTTGTTGTTTTTATTTTTAGAAGAGGGTCAGAAGAAACAGCCAGGTCTTTTAAAAAAATCACCCAAATTTTTGGCTGACATACTCAGTTAAATTTGTCCCCTCTCATTGATGCCAGTGGGGAGTTATAAAGGACAGAAAAATATCAAATGCTAAAAATGAAGAGAAGGGATGTAATAATCCAAGAATTAGGGTAATTGATGGCAATTTTTTAAAGACACTGCTATAAATGAAATTTAAATAACTGTAACTAAAGCTAGATATTCAATCCAATAGTATAGTATATACATAAGATGTACTAGTTATTGTTTCATAATTATCCAAAATCTTTCATTTAAAAATATCATTTTGTTTCTTAGACTATGTGTATATGTACATATATGTGTGTGTGTATATTTCAAATACATATGTGTAGAAATTCATGAGGTTTTTTTTTAAGTTACCATCCTCCAAAGGGAAAAAACAAAAAACAAACAAAAAAACCTGGCAAGTGATGAGAAGGAATTGGAGCTGTGTATAAGAATCTTAGAAGAGTTAGGTGACCTTGATGCAGCCTCCCAGGTCTGGTGTAGCACCTAAAAAGATCATTTCTTAAAAAGAAATCCAAATATTAGTTTAGGAGAAAACAGAAAATCTCATGACTCTCGTTTTTGTGAAAATTAAAATCTGACAGTAGAAGGCAAAGTGGCATGGCCCCTGTGCTTGGGTTACTGCTGCTTCCCAAGGGGCTCCTTAGGGAGATAACTTCCCTGTTCCTTCTCTTTTTTACTTGGCAGTCCCAGGAGGACAGTTGAGTTGGGGGACTAGGGGTGTTACAACAAGGGTGTCCTTGCCAAGCTCCTGTGGTTGGCTGCTAATTGGACTTCTCACTTTGTGAACCAAAACATTTAGAGAGTCTTGTCTTAGGAAAAGCAAATTATTCTGCCCCGTGATGGCCCTTCAGTGTGAAAACATCAAGGAGCTAGTCTCATTGATAACAGAGTTGATCAGGGGAGAGTATGCAAAGACAAGACCCAATTATCAAAGCACAGCCTTTTCAAAGGGTTTTGAATAGATTGCACTTGTTTTGGTGAGAAACCAATTAGAGAGTTCTGCCTCCTAACTCTACATAGACTAATGTGTTGTTGGGAAGCACCCCTGCTCTGGGAGTTGCATTTACCTCTTGGTCATACTGAATTCCTTCATAGGAGGGCCTTTGATATATTTATTCTATAACCAAAAATGGCAGCCCTGAGATTGGACAGCATCCCTTTGATTTCCTGTGGACTGTCCTTTTCTGGAGATATGGTTTATTCTTTCCTAAGCATCAGAATTATGATTCTGAAAAGTTTTGCTTTTGAAATACTACATCAGAGTGTCCTAATGAGAATGGTGAGCCATCTGCAACATTCAACACTTGGGTATGGCAGTCAAGTCTGGGCCCAATGAATGAGTATGTTGTATAACTCACCAGGTTCCTCCAGGCAGCAGTCATTGCCACTGTAATTGATTCCTGATGAGAATGTTTCTTGATTTGCTGGTGCTGTAACCACTGATGCTGATTGTTCTCATCTCCTGAAATTATATTTAGTAACAGCATTCAACAAATACTACTCAAGTGGTTATTGTATATGAGACCAGGCTCTGGGGGTAAAAAATGAGTGTGACAACCTTGTCTTTGAGGAGACAAGTGTTTCAGGAGGAAACAGACAAGATTGAGCATCATAACAGAGGTATGAACAGGAAGCTAGCAGAGCCTCTAGTGGAGGGTGGTGAGGTGAATCGGGACTGTCCCTCCAGGAAATTCAGAGAGGCTAATGGGAGTTACACAGGCAAAGGAGAAATGGAAGGGAGGTGACAGAGGAAGAAGAGCATTATAGGTGGAGGGAAATTTATCCTTGAAAACAAAGGAATCACATTCAATGTATGACCTAGAATTTCAGTGGGCATCTCCTCTGGCAAGAAGTTGAGTAGAAGGATGGCTGCATTTTGGAATGTTCGAAGTGTGGAGAGGATGCTATGTGCACTGTAGTAAGTGCAAAACAATGGGTCGGATTTTTAAAAATTTCAGGTACACGCATATTTATCTATATAGTGTGACATGACATAGAAGTCACAGACTGTTGAAAAGTTTATGCCATAAAAATAAATAACAATTTGAGTTCACTTCCTGTGAGTGGCCTAGGGTTTTTAAGACAAGACAGAATAGCCTGTAATCCCAGCACTTTGGGAGGCCGAGACGGGCGGATCACGAGGTCAGGAGATCGAGACCATCCTGGCTAGCACGGTGAAACCCCGTCTCTACTAAAAAATACAAAAAACTAGCTGGGCGAGGTGGCGGGCGCCTGTAGTCCCAGCTACTCGGGAGGCTGAGGCTGGAGAATGGCGTAAACCCGGGAGGCGGAGCTTGCAGTGAGCTGAGATCCGGCCACTGCACTCCAGCCGGGCAACAGAGCGAGACTCCGTCTCAAAAAAAAAAAAAAAAAAAAAAGACAAGACAGAATAATAGGATGTCAAGGGCCAAATACAGACATGGATGTTTTAGAATCCTTTGCTTTTCTGTTCTCAGAGCACATGGCATTTGGTATAATTGAATCCAGGGCAGATGGGTGCAAGCCCCATTCAATTTTGGGGGGAAACCGATTAACAAGCATGTGTCCAAATGTGGGATTAAACTTGCAAGGCAAGCGAGTTGCTTTCAATAAAATTTAGAAAACACTAATTAGTGAGAGGGAAATACTTTGTCAAATGGTTTGAGAATAGTAAAGACAAATGCAACAAGGAAACATTGTTTTTAGTTACAATTTATATTGTTCTATAAGAAATGGGGCTGGCCGGGCGCGGTGGCTCAAGCCTGTAATCCCAGCACTTTGGGAGGCCGAGACGGGCGGATCACGAGGTCAGGAGATCGAGACCATCCTGGCTAACATGGTGAAACCCCGTCTCTACTAAAAATACAAAAAACTAGCCGGGCGAGGTGGCGGGCGCCTGTAGTCCCAGCTACTCGGGAGGCTGAGGCAGGAGAATGGCGTGAACCCGGGAGGCGGAGCTTGCAGTGAGCCGAGATTGCGCCACTGCACTCCAGTCTGGGCGACAGAGCGAGACTCTGCCTCAAAAAAAAAAAAAAAAAAAAAGAAATGGGGCTGCAGATGCTTTCCTCAGACAAAATGAATCCCAAATACATTTACCTAAGGTTTCTAGAAATAATACAAAGTGTCTTTAAAACTCAGATACATGAAGCAGTAGAATCCAATTTGGAAGTCCTCTTGACCTAAGCAGTCTGGTTTCTCTTTGGTAAATTGCCTGTTTCCAGACTATAAATGAAACAAAATAATTGCTATGTTAGTAGAGGTGAATATATGGAAGATGATTTTTTCTTATGGGCTTATAAAACTCCAGGCGGGAAAAGATGAAAGCCAAAAGTAGAAAAATATTCAAAGGAAACAAATTGCAATTTTAGTTTTCTAAATCAGGGGTCGGTGAACATTTTCTGTAAAAGGCCAGATATTTTAGGTTTAGTGAACATGCGGTTGGTCTCTGGCAACTGCTCACCTTTGCTGGTGTAGTGAGAAAGCAGTCATAGACAAGTAAACGAATGGGTGTAACTATGTTCCAAGAAGACTTTATTTGTGGATATTGAAATTTGTATTTCATGTAATTTTCATGTCATAAAATGTTATTCTTTTAATTTTTCCAACCATTCAAAAATGTAAAAAAAAAAATTTACCCACCCTGTGCTAGATCTGAGACAATTATCTCCCCACAAGTTTGTTCTGTTAGAAACTTCTTGGTTGAAAAGCAACATGCTTTCCCTTTAAAGTTTTCATAAATTTGTTAAATGATGATGTTTTCCCCCACTGGTGTTTTCCTACTTTTTTCTAGAATGCTCAGTGCTCTTGTAACACTTTCTAACATCTGTTGTCATCATGCATTTATTAAGCACTCACCATGAACTGAAATGCTTGGGGACAGACGTCAGAGGAAAAGAAAATATTAGCAATAGAAAGTGGTACAGAAGCTCCTATATTTATGGAATTTCAACTCCTGCACTTTCAGAGATACAAACAAAACCATACCCTGGAGCAAAGCCCTCTGGCTCTCTCTTCACCACCAAAATATGCGTCAAGAGGTTCTGGGAGCTCTTTTAGTTTCTGCCCTTTTTAAAAAGAATTTCTCATTTTTCAGTCTATGGAATATTTGCTGTCTTTCTGCTAGGTGTTGAGGAATTTTGCCAGGAACCCCATCTTATGTGATAACCTCAGAGGACTTGAAAGAAGAAAGTGCTAGTAAGAAGTAGTAGAAGTAAAGGCAAGATAGAAACAGTTTTTTTTTTTTTTTTAATTGAAACAGAAAAACTGTTGTAAGCCCTTTGGCAGGAAGAATGATTTTGAGGACAAAGATCCCATCATACAACCTGAGACAAGCTCTGTACTTGTGTAATAATAGCAAACATTGATACAGAGCTTCTATGTGCCTGGCTGTGTTTTAAGCGATTACACGATCATATGAGTGTGCATTTTCACTAATTTAATCACCACCAAAAAAAGTGTTAATCAGCTAATGAGCTCGAGAAATGATTGATGAAACAGTGAAACTTGAACGTGGCTCCAGAATTAGCATCATAGGCCTATTTGTGTTCATTTAAGAGAAGGAAACAAATCTGGTAAGTGTATCCAGTCATGGATGGTTCCATGGGTTTGCAGCTTTTGGCATCTGCCCAACCTTAAAGTAAGAAGCAGAACAGCAATGCTATTTTGGGGTGATATTACGGATGCTAAAGCTGTTGAGGAATTCCTTGTGTTGCTTGTGGGCAGATTACCCATTTCAGAAGATTTTCAGTGTATGAAATGAAACAGGTTGAATGTAGGCAAAGATATCAGCCAACGCATTTATCAGTAAGGAGGAGAATGAAAAGATCGACTCATACTTCACCCAGGTTGAAATCTTGAGGTTGCAAGCTTCTACCCTGTTCAAGACCTCTGGACATAGGAAAAAAGTCATAAATAGCCTTTAGAGCTTAACATGTATTCAACCAAAAAGCATAGTGGATTCTGTCTGTGCTCTGCCCGGAATATCTCAGATCTTTTACCAGTTCTGTGTGCCTGTCCCATTCACCAGCTTCTGTGTAGTTTTGCTTCTAATGACCAACATCTGTGAATACTCTGTGGGGTTCTGGAGCAGTTGCCCTATATTCTCAAAGAGCAGGAAGTGCCTGGGAGTTTACATCACCCTGGGGGTGTCCCACAGCCCATGACTGACTGATGTGTGTGAAAATATTGAAGTCCAAATTCTTTGGCGAATCGGGACAAAGTTTAGATGTAATTAATACCCCAGACCTTCCCTCAGGACCAGACTGAGACAACTAGGACTTTGCTAGAAATCACACGCTTACTTGGTTTTATTCCCTTCCCTACCCTGTTATGCTCACCCCTTACCCATTTCTCCTGGGAACAGGTTCTTAATAAATCAATTGCACATCAGTCTTTATCTTAGTATCTGCTTCTGCGGAACTCTACCTAAAGCAAGAAGCACATATATTATTAAGACAGAGAAACATTGCAAGGCTTTACCTTAATTAGCAATGAAATATTGAATGAAATAATGGACTGAATGAATTGATAGAAGCTTTGCACTACTCATTTTGTAGTTAGGGAAACAGGAGAACGATAAAACATTGAAATAATGACTATTACATTTTAGAGTTTGACGGTCGTATAGTGAGACTGCCCACATAGTGCAGCCTCTCTGGCTGATGGTAATGTAGGTTCAGCTTATATATGGCCAGGGAAGAAGATACTACCACCTCCTGGGACAGTTGCCTTCCTTCCTCCTTCCCTCCCTTTCTTCATTCCTTATTTCCTTCCTTCTACTTTATGGAGGTAAAATTCACATGCCATACAATTTATTCATTTAAAGTGAACAATTCCTTGGTCTTTAACATATTCAAAGCTGGGCAACCACTATTAACATCAATTTCAGAACATTTTCATCACCCTGTAAAGAAAAACTGTACCCTTTAGCTATCACCCCCTCAACTCCTCAACCCCCAAGCTCTGCAGTCCTAGGCAATCCCACATCTACTCTGTGGATTTGCTTATTCTTGACATTTTGTATAAATGAAATAATATAATATTTGGTCCTTTGTGACTGACTTCTTTCAATTAGCTTACAATTTTCGAGGTTCATCCATGTTGTATCAATATTTCATTCCTTTTAATGGCCAAGTAATCTTTCATTGTATGGATAGATCATATTTTGTTTATTCATTCATCAGTTGGTGGGAATTTGGTTTGTTTCCACCTTTTGGCCATTATGAATAATTTTACCATGAACATGTGTGTACAAGTTTTTGTGGACATATGTTTTCATTTCTCTTGGCTATATACTAGAAGTAGAATTGCTAGGTCAGATACAGAAAGTTCTTTCTATATTCAGGCAAACTCTGAGTCTCCTTAACTTCCGTACATGGTACTTATCCAGCTTTCTGAAGAAATATGGACAAGATTTTCTTATGCATGACATCCCCTCAAATTATTCATCATCTTTATGTCCTCCTTCAGCTTTCAAAGACTGAGTATCTTCTGTTCTTTCAATCATTCCACTGCAAAAATGGGACTTACAGAAATGCAAACTGATAGCTTTGAGGTTGTTACATTATCTGTTATAATGTACAAAACAGCTTTCTTTTGTTCCAAATCTCAGACTTTCCCATCAACAACAGGGAACAAGTGGCTAAGTTATTTTTCTAAGATAAGAGAAAACAAATTATTTTCTGGGTAAGAAGGCTTTTGGATAGACTCTGCATGGATTTTCCCTTTGGAAATCAAGAGGACTAATGATTTGTGTAGTTTATATATACATTTGTCATTTCTTGACATGTTAATGTGAGAAAAAGAATCTGTGCTTCTGAAAAATAAAATTTGATGGAAATCAGTTATCTTAAGAGCTTTAAAAGAAGTCACGTGTAGCATTCTTTTTATTCTTAGTCATGAAGACAATGGGAAGAAAACTTGACAAAACCATGGAAAATATAGCAAGTTACTTAGCAGGCTCTGGGTTGTGCTGAACTGGGCCAAATGTTATGGTCATTTCTTCTTCTGTAGCTGTGAATGGATCTGATCCTTGCTTGTTAGTCATACACTTAGGAATATTTTCCACCTTCTTTTAACATTAAATCCAGAGCTCAGGATGGCTTCTGACATTGTCTCATGCTATCAGCATGACGTTGGACAAGTCACCTGGTCTTTCTGAGTTTCAGTTTCTGCATCGTACTATCACTGCATCAGTGGCTTTCAAACTGTGTTGCACGGGATAACAACCAAAGAATCTTACTAAAAATGTCAATGGTGTGGTGCTACAAGGGATTATGCAAGTAGGCTCTGGGGAGGTCCTCATAATCTATTTTTTTTTATTTCGAGGCTAAATTTTATTATTTAGAATATCTTTTTTTTATTATTATACTTTAAGTTCTAGGGTACATGTGCATAACGTGCAGGTTTGTTACATATGTATACTTGTGCCATTTTGGTGTGGTGCACCCATCAACTCGTCAGCACCCATCAACTCGTCATTTAATCAGGTATAACTCCCAATGCCATCCCTCCCTCCTCCCCCCTCCCCATAATAGGCCCCGGTGTGTGATGTTCCCCTTCCCGAGTCCAAGTGATGTCATTGTTCAGTTCCCACCTATGAGTGAGAACATGCCGTGTTTGGTTTTCTGTTCTTGCAATAGTTTGCTGAGAATGATGGTTTCCAGCTGCTTCCATGTCCCTACAAAGGACACGAACTCATCCTTTTTTATGGCTGCATAGTATTCCATGGTGTATACGTGCCACATTTTCTTAATCCAGTCTGTCACAGATGGACATTTGGGGTTGATTCCAAGTCTTTGCTATTGTGAATAGTGCTGCAATGAACATACGTGTGCATGTGTCTTCATAGCAGCATGATTTATAATCCTTTGGGTATATACCCAGTACCCACCCAAGTGATGCTGATGCCCATTGTCCTGAAGACCATACCTTCAAAAACACTGACTAGCCATTTCCTTCTGGTCCCTCTTCCTCGTGTTCTGTATTCCACCAAAAGGGAGAAGAAATATTATTATCTTTCCAGGTAATATCTTTTCATCTGTGCTGTGTGCAAGGACATGAAGGAAGACAACTAAAGTTGAAATAATGAAAAAAGTCCCAGTCTGATGCTTAGATTCTGATTTATTAGAATTATTTTGACTGTAACAATTTTAACCAAAAATAGGGTTTCTTAACCTTGGTACTATTGATATTTGGGACCAGATCATTCTTTGCCTTGTGTGTGGGAGGCTGTCCTGTGCATTGTAGGAAGTTGAGCAGCATATCTGGCCTCTACCTACTAGATACCAGTAGCAGCTCCCCCTCCGTCCAAGTTACAGCAACCAGATATGCCTCCAGATATTGTCAAATGTGCCCTAAGGGGCAAATTTGCCCCTGGCTGAGAACCACCTTCATAAGGCATGATCCCCAAAGAAAAGAATCAAGAAATTAGGCTTGGAGCAGTTTTCTTCGGTTGGTTCTTATTGCACAGCAAGGCAAAGAAGGCCCTGCTAAACTGTTGGTGCTTGACCTTTATGTACTAAGCATTCCTGGGGGATCTGGAACTCCCTGGCTCATCCTCTCTATTTGCTGGATTAATGGGATACAGACAGTTTAAGTGACTTGGCAGGAAAAGGACATTCTGTTTTATTCTCCTCATTTTATTACACTCCTGACAACAAATTCTTAACATTGCCTTATATGTTCTGCTCCCTATCATTATCACAAGATAGATAGTGGGTGGGGGGGGTAGGGAAACCAATATATGTGAAATTGCTTTGAAACCTGCAGACACCAGAGTAATGCCAGGTGTCATCATTCATCCTACTCCTGAGCCTCTGAAGCCAGGAGTTTCTTGAGGTTATAAAAGTGGTTTTTTGGGGGGTGACTAGTCAAGTACTCCAAAGAACTCCAGAGTGGTCAGTTTTGATCACACAAATGGCCAATTTTTACCCAGTCTGTTAGCCTTTTAACAGCACACCATGTTGCGTGGAGACCCACTTGTGTATGGGTCTTCAACGATGGGTGGAGACCCAGGGCTCAGTTCTACTCTTCTGCTCTGGAGAACTTTCTCTTTGTTTTCTTGGGTGGTGCAAGACCTACTTCACTGAAAGAAAATGTGTTGTTGGTATGAGAGGCACTGCTAAGTGGAAATTATTAAAGGATGAATTCCTTATCTCTGTGAAAGGGTTCTCCACCGTGGCACTCTAGACATTTGGGACCAGAACATTCTTTGTTGTGAAGGCTGTCCTGTGCAGCGCAGGATGTTGAGCAGCATCTCTGGTCTCCACCCACTGGATGCAAGTGACAGCCTTCCCCTGCAGTTGTGGCAGCCAAAGATAGCCTCAGATATTGCCAAGTTTCTCCTCAGTGGCAAAATTTCCCCTGTTGAGAATCACTGGCCTAGGAGGTGTGGATGTGACACCAGCAATCTAATGAATCGGTCTGACTTGTCAAAAAGAGTCTCCACCTTGAAACATACTGGAATGGCCCGCAAAGAGATTGGGGTCAACTACCATTTACATCGCAACTCCACCATTTATTAGATGTGCAAAACAAGTTAACTACCCTCAGAAATAAAATTAAAATAATCATACTTTCCTTCCCGGTTGTTTTGAGGATCCCAATGTTTGCAAAGCATCTAGTTGAGCCTGTAACATAAGTGCTTAATGAATAGTGGAATTGTTACCATTTCAAACAATAATTCTAGCACCTGCAGTGTTGGCGTTGTCATGGGAATTCTGCAGGCTTTAGACAACTGAAACACTGTGCAACTGTGCAGAAGAAAGATTATGATCAGAGGAATGAAGGCAATAGACTAACATTTGATTATGGATATAAATGAAAAATCATTTCTTAATTCCCAGACGGTTATTTGGAAAGTCATAGCTGGAGAAATTGCAGCCTCTCCTTTTTGCCTAATGACGCTTGAATTGAACATATATATTAGAAATGTCTCTTTTTAGGTACTTTTTAAGGATACCCTCCCTGGTTGTGTGGCATAGAGTAGAAATTCTTCAGTGAAAATATCAAAATGGCAAAAATAAGATAAACCAATAATACCAAATAGAACCTACTGTAATGGTCATTCTTTTTTCCTCACACTTCCTTGCTTGTTTTCTTTCCCTGAATTCTCAGATTATCATATTCTTGACTCCAGTTGATGCATATATTTATGATATTCTTCGTACCAGGGTTTGAAGCCAAAGACAATGGTACTATGCTGTGCCGGGATGTTCTCCTCTCTCTTCTCCATCTCTCCTATGTGATCACAGCTCCAGGCACCATTTTTGGAAACACCAGGAATTCTTCCTTCACTGCTCTTCAGCCCAGCTGTCTTCAGGTTGGGGGTTGTCTCCCTAAACTTACCTGGAAAAAAGAATGAGGACCTTCATTCTTACTTCTATTTCTTCTATTTCTACATCCCTGGAAGGGTTAACAGGGTGGGAAGAAATTATGGCTGTAGAGCAAAATGATAATTCCTGAAATGACATATATGTTTACAGTTGTCAGGCTGAGATTTTACCCCCAGTTTGCTGAAATTCTGCCTAATGAGATGTCCTCCCTCAAAAGCACATTCAGTGTATCCATTGCTCCTGTCTGTGAGTGTGGGTGAAGTCAGCCTTGTCATTGCCAATGCCAGGGCCTTAGCAGGGCTGGTAGGTTCTTCACTTACAGGAGACACATGATTTCAGATGAGGAGGGCCTTAAGCTGCTACTCCAACTCTCCTTTCTGATCCTGGACTTTGATTTCCTTAATTTCATCTCTGTAGCTCCATGAAAAAACTTTAAAAAGAGACAACTCTAAACTGTGTTCAGTCTTCATATAAACTGTGTTCAGTCTGTTTATACAATAGTGTAAATAAAGATTCTAATTAATACAGTTTGGAAAACTGTTAGGCATTGTCTAGTAAAGTTGAAGATACGCATGCCTATGACCCAGCAGTTATATTCCTGGGTTTGTACCCTATAAAAATGCATGCACATATGCACAAGGAGATATGTATAATGATGTTTAAGCAGTGTGGTTTTCAGTAGTCCAAGATTGAAAAGGACATAAACGTCCATCAACAGTTACAAAGATAAATAGTAATAAACACATATAATGGAGTACTAGACAGCAATGAGAATGAACAAACAACAGCTACATACAGCAACATGAATGAACCTTAGAAACAGAATGTTGAGCAAAAGAAGTCAGCTACAATAAAAGCATACTTATGAATCTGTTTACATAAAGTTAGGAAACAGGCAACACTAAGCTCTAATATTTATGGATGCCTGACTTCCTAAAAAGCAGTGGATTTCAACCAGGAGTGATTATGCTTTTCCCCACTCCCTGGGGGACATCTGCAATGTCTAGAGTCATCTTTGGTTGCCACAATTGGTGTAGGAGGAATAATACTGGCATATAGTGGGTAGAGGCTGGGGATGATGCGAAACATTCTGCAATGTCAGGCTCTACCACAAAGAATGATTGGTTCCCAAATGTCAAGAGTGTTGGGGTTGAGAAACCCTGCTGTAAAAGGGAAGTGAAGAAGTGAAGTCATGACAGTGTCTACCACTGGGATGGGAGAGGGAAATACAGCCAAGGGACATGGGGATCTAGGGTACTAGCAATATTCTAATTTTTGACCTCAGTGAAGGTTAGACAGGTGAATGTTTTGTAACAATTCATTAAACTGCACATTATATGCTATTGATTTTTCCATTTCAAAATGTTAAAAATACTCTAGGGCTCTAGGGGCTAGATTAGCAGGACAATAGGATGGCATAGTGTGGGCACTGGGTTTGCGGGAGGGGTTACTCATCTAAGAGGGTCTCATAGTAACTCTGTTAATAATGGTGGGGCTGGGCCTCCAAGAAGGGCCTGTCCTGCCATCTGAAGTGATTTTTAATACTCAGATGGGCCCTCAGCTCTTCCTACACTCTGAAGTTGAATTTGCTTTCACAGATTTGGGTAAAGTTTTTCTGAAAAAAGTAATCACCCTTGCATTGGCATTGACTGTGGAAAATTTTAACTCAGCCTATAGGCAGGCAGAGTAAATGCAAACAAGGATTTTAATTTAAATGCTCTGGCAGAAAGGGCAGCATTCAGTTCTGGAAATGCTGTAACGTTTAGGGACAAGAAGACGTGGAAATTCCACAGTTAGCAGGGCACATTTTCTCTTAAAGGTGATGCTAGTAGAGTAACTCATACAGATTATTTTTAAGTCCTCTCTGGGGTGAATTATAAATATCTGATAAATTTATTTTTTAAAAAAGAAAAAAAACTAAACAAAGAATAACATTAGCCTAGCAGGCTCTTAACCAACAAATTGGATGAACTTCAGCCTCCTCTGAAGTGAGGTTTTATGTCCTTCTTGCTCCCTTTTTCTCTCTCTCCATTACCCCAAAGGATCAAACATGCATTCTGAAACCACATGCCATGTCAATATACAGTTTAGTTGACTTAGAACAATACCTGTGCATAGTATGCACTTAGAAATATTTATAAAGTGTGGAATGATAGACAATGGACACTCAGAAGGACAGTGGGGGTGGATGATGGTAAATTACTTAATGGGCACAATGTACATTCTTCTGGTGATGGATACCCTAAAAGCCGTGACTTCATCACTACACAATCTATCCATGTAATGAAATTATACTGCTACCCCATACGTTTATACAAATAAAAATGTTAAATGTAAAATATTATTTGTTGAATCATGACCAAGTGAACAAATAACATGGGGAGGCTACTTGGAAGTACAGATATGCAAATAAGAAATTTTGATTAGAGTGGTGTTTTAAATATACTCTGAAATATATTTAAATGAAATAATTGTGAAATTCAAATTGTTTAAGATTGAACAGACTTCTTAGAGTTCTGCATGATCTTCTAGATCCCTTCTGGAGCTTTGAGCCTTAAACAATTGGACTAAGAATTGAAGGAGGTGGATGATTCATTCCAAGGTGATTTAAGAGTCTTGCAGCATGAACTGATCATTTCTTTAAGTGCTTTGCCCAATCTCACAAAACTCTTCAAACACAGAGAAAAAACAACCCTATTGCACTTGAACATTTTACTCCAACTTAACTATGACACTTTAGCAATAAATAATGCTAGAAGGCAGAAGTCATTCCTAAAATGTAAGTACACAGTGTGGGGATGATGGAGTATTTTTGGCTTACAAGAATGTCATTTAGTGACTTACTACATTTTTCGAAGAAAGAATACAAACCAAATCTAGGATGGCCCAGTTTTAAGAGGTGACTTACTCAGGGGTAATGATCAAAAGGCTATGATTAAGGTTTTAAAGACCCAGGGATTCACCTTGTGTTGTTTAAATAGATTAATAATTAAATAGTGTTTGCAGGGAAAGGGATTTTTAGCTTCAGGGACTTAAAGGCAAGTGTGACAGAAGAAAAAGTTCTAAGGCTGGAGTGTTCATCTTTCTGAATAGACCACAGTGAAGTGAAAGTCCCTAAACTGGGGCTTGTCTAGGCCATTGAATTACATCTGTATACACATGCTCCCATCAGGCTGCCCTGGCTGCAGTTCTCTGAAAGATGCCAGATGGTGAAGCTCAAGCTGGTTCTCTGTCTTATTCTAAGGGTCTTTGATGACTTTCCTCTAAAGGTTGCTTTTAGCAGCAGAACAGAGTGAAAGTAGAGGGAACTTCAGTGTGTCATTTTTCCAGCTCTGCCTGGACATGTCGCAGAGCAGGGAAGGCCTCCAAGATGAATGGGCATGCTCATTTCTCTCACAAAGCAGAAGAAAGGAGACTTGGGTAGGTCAGACTGTGGGAGAACGAGAGACTTGGGCAAATAGTTCAACTGACTTCTCATAAGACAGGCAACACTGTTTGGAAGTTCCTGGGTTTGGCAAGGGATTGATTTTAAATTTATTTTTTTATTTTTTTATTTTTATTTTTTGAGATGGAGTCTCGCTCTGTCACCCAGGCTGGAGTGCAGTGGCCGGATCTCAGCTCACTGCAAGCTCCGCCTCCCGGGTTCACGCCATTCTCCTGCCTCAGCCTCCTGAGTAGCTGGGACTACAGGCACCCGCCACCTCGCCCGGCTAGTTTTTTGTATTT
The DNA here is from genome assembly GCF_009764315.1 of Trachypithecus francoisi. NCBI lineage: Eukaryota > Metazoa > Chordata > Mammalia > Primates > Cercopithecidae > Trachypithecus > Trachypithecus francoisi. The sequence continues at coordinate 124,070,486 of NW_022681471.1, forward strand.
TTTTTTTTAGTAGAGACAGGGTTTCACCGTGTTAGCCAGGATGGTCTCGATCTCCTGATCTCGTGATCCGCCCATCTCGGCCTCCCAAAGTGCTGGGATTACAGGCTTGAGCCACCGCGCCCGGCCTATTTATTTTTATTTTTTATGTTTGCAGTATAAAATACACACAGTGAAGGGTGTAAATTATACTAGTCTGAACTGTACTGCTCAGTGAAAGTTTACGTATGGGTGTACTCCAGTAGCTGCCATAGAGATCAAGATATAGATCATTTCCAGCACCCTAGAAGGTTCCCTTGTACCACCTTCCTAGTCAATACCACCTTCCCACTTTGGTAACCACTATTATGACACCTATCACCATGGATTCCATTTGCCTATTGCACTTAAACATTTGAATTTCAGTTGCAGAATAAATAAGTGAAATCTTACAGTATGTACACTTGTGTCTGGTTTCTTTTTCCCAACAATGTTTGTGAGATTAATTCATTTGTTCTGTGCATCAGTAGCATTTTCCTTTTTATTGCTGAGTAGTATTCCATCAAGTGCACAGACTATAGTTGGTTTGTCATGCACCAGTTGGTGTACATTTGGATCGCTTTTATTTGGGGCGATTATGCCTCAAGACAGTATGAACATTCTTGTATATGATGAGATTATTGTACTCTATATATCTAGGGGTGGAATTTGCTGGATCGGAGGGTAGGCCTATGATTGACTTTAGCAGATATAACTATGCAGTTTTTCAGGTGGATAAACCATCATGGGACTATCTAATGGTAGATTCCTCAGGTCACTTGCACCTCTGGCTTCACATTCCCACTGTTAATTACAATTATGCTGCGAATTGTTTTAAAATGTTACATGGTTCGTTCAACTAAATTGTAAGGGCTGAAATTCAGGGGCCACATCCAACTTTCCTCCCTCCTCCTCTTACACAGAGCAAGTGGAGAGTCATTCAGCCGGTTCAGTACAGTGGGACCCTGACAAATTGGCACAGGCTACCCCCAAACACATCTTCCCCTTCGTAGCCACCCCTCTGGGGCTTGCATTGATTGATTTCACGAATCTGTAGTCTCTACTCTGGCCCCAGGCCTGGCTTTTGTCTGGATTCAACTTGTGGGAGGCTGGACGTAAATTACAGAATGACAAGGCTGTGGAGGGAACTCTGTGATCTTCTCCAAGGTGTTTTAAAGTGCAGGTTTCCATGAGGCAGTTTTAAGGGTTATTGTGAACCTACACGATGTGTCCTGCAAGCCCCTCCTGGAACTCGGTTAGCCCTAGGTGACCAGCATCCCGCACAGCCTTGTCCCCTCAGCAGTTCCCCTGGGTAGCATGACTTGGTTCCTGTCAGTCCTGCCCTCTCCAAGGATCCCCGCATTTGAGACTGTAACAGAAGAAGGCTTTCTAGGAGAAAGGCTCTGAATCTCCTTCCACTGTCAGGCCCACACCTCCTTCAAAGTTAGTGAAAGTCTCTCTTTCTTGGAAACCCAAGTTCGCCCTCTCATTGGCATTGAAGGATTTGGCAGTCCCCGCCTCAGCAGTCGGGGTCCCACGGGTCCGGGAAGGGTAGGGTAGCAGGAGGCAGGCGTGCCGGCCGGCCTGACACCTGTCGTGGGCGCGTTCGGCCTCCGCAACCCCCAACAGCTGTCAGCGGTGGCTGCCGCAGGGACCAGCCAGGAGCGGAAGGAATTAAACGCCCGCCCATCGCATCAGACTCGGCCGCTCCCTCCTCCTCCTCCTCTTCCCCCTCCCACTTTGCGCCGCCTTCTCCAGGTCCCCACCGGCTCTGCGGCGGGACTCTGTGTCAGGGGCGCTTTGCATAGCACTCGGCACTCACGGAGCAGGTCTCTCGCCCCGAGGCTGCCCCGGGATGGCAGTGAAGTACGGGGAACTCAGAGAGATACCGTGACCCCAGGCTGAGCCCGAGGCGCGCCACTCCTCCCGGAGGCGACATGGGGCACCCGGTGTACCGCGGCGAGAAGCCCCAGCTGCACTACGCGGTGAGTGTCCTGACGCGTGCAGAGGACACAGGGGGCGCCACTGGGCCGCCCCAGGCGAGGACTGCGAGGGGCGATGGTAGTCGGGGCTCCACAAAGGTCCACGCAGGTCCACAGCTGAGTGGGTGGCGGGTGGTCGCGTATGTCACCCCGAAGTGCCACCTGCTCACTCAGTGGCGCTTCCCGAAATCTTTTAGAAGGTACGAGGGAGCCCCAACCCTGGATTCAGTGTTTCTTTGCCCCAACGCTGTGGTCACTGCATCCGGGACCGGGGCTGGACTCTTGCCACAGCCCCGCTGACAAAGGCTGACAAATGGGGTTCCTGGGGTTAGGCCTAGGTCGCTCATTCAGCCTTCAGTCAGATATGTTGAAAGGAAGAGAATAAGACTGGACAGGAGGCAGGGCTGCTTCATGATCTCAGTGTGTGGCGAGTGGACTTGCAAAAGAAATGCTGCCGGGAGCATTGGGGTGCAGCCGTTTCAATCCTTGGAGTGCATTTCCCTCTTATTTTGTGGTGGGACAGAATGTTGCACATTATCATTAATGTTGCACGCTAATACAAGAAAATACCAGGGGCTGTTCTGTCATACCTTCCCCCTCCCTTATGGTGTCTTCTGTTCTTCCTGTTGATACAAAGATTTGCTGGGGACCTACTGTGTGCCAGGGACTGCGCTAGGTGCTGCAGGTACTGCAGGAAACACAACAGAGAGAAAACTCATGGGATTTGCCTTCTTTGAAGAAGGAGTCAAGACTTCAAGGTTAACGACCGACAAATCCAGATACTGGATTGAGTATATTTTTTGAGAGAGAGAAAAGAAAGGAAAGAAGGAAAAAAGGAAAGTTGTTTCTGAGTAATGACTACTACTTCTAAAAATTTGAAATGCCCCCTCCAGGAAGGGGGCAGAGAGAAGGTTTACCTTACTCCAGTCTTCAGACATTGATTTTCCACTTGTGAGATGTGTCATTTTGAGATGAGACACTGCAGTTGTTCTGTCATCTGCTAATTTACTGAGTTTTCCTTGAATTGATTTGCACTGTTGAGACTGGACGTTCTGACTGCCAACTTTAAAAATTGGAGAGAAGCAGGCAGAAAGTTGACAAGAATCATTAATATTTATAATAAGGCAAAGACAGTTAACTGTCTGGAATTTGTGTCTTCCAAAATCCAGTCCCCAACATTAAAAAAAAAAAAATGTTTGTTTTTGAAAAAAGGAGTCAAAGTGGATAGGGGTGGTGGACTTGGGCATCCCGGAGCTGCTCCAGTTGGTTCCTGGTGTCACCTGGGGGCTCCTGGATTAATTGCAGGGTCATTGGGCAAATTGCATACCTCGTACACTTCACTTTCCTCCACTGGAAAAATGAAGGCCTGAATTAGGAAATTGTTAAGATACCTTCCCAGGCAAACGTTCCAGGAACCTGTGATAGCTCTTTGTCTGGTTTTTCTATAGTTACTTGCCTTGAAACACCAAATGAGATACTTGTAAGTTACTAATGCTCATTCATATGTCTTGGAGATACTAGTGGCTCAGTGATTTGCCTTTTAAACTGGTTTAAAGGATAACCACTTTTCAACAGGGGTTGCTTTACACTGAAAGAGGTAGAGTCTGTGCTCATTGTGCCCATCCAACATCTCCACACCACCACCTTTTCCAGATTTTGAACTGTGTGTTGGTACCCTTTGATTCATGATCTGAGGTCTTTTCCATTTACAAGAGTGGGGGTGGGGGAGAAAAGGTGAGAATGGGCTCCTTAAATTTAAAACAATCTATTCATTCAATGAATGGTTATTGCCTCAATTATATAAATGTATTACAAAAATATTTTAAAATTATTTTAATTCAGCTGTCTCATTCTTCTAAAATCATAAACTGAAGAGTCAAGTCAATGCTAATGTCCCCTCTGGGGCTCTGAAGACTGCTGATGAAATAGCCCTTTATTCCAGTGCAGATTATCATGTATGTATATTCTGATTTAAGACCATAAAAAGGAAGATTCCAGAGGGAATTTATTGGGATTCCAGGTTGGAATAAGTCACCCGGGCTCTCTGAAGTTTCCTATGCATACTTTAGGATGATAAAGCAGCAGCTCTGAATCAGTCACGTGTCCAGAGAATGTTCTTTATTAAGTGTGACCCATTGTTTTTTATATTAGTATAACCCTTGGTGGTATAATATCTATTCTAACGCTGCACTTTTGTTTACTTCCCTCATTTGGATTTTAATAATTCCAGAGCTTGTTTTGCCTTTTAGCACAACTATTCCACTTACTTTGCTCAACATGGTTTTGTCCCACTGTGCATTTTCCTGTGATCTTGGGTTTTTTGGGGTCTGTCTTCCTTGACATGAATGACCCTCCATGTGTCCCTAGTACCTCCTGCCTCCTCTGAAATATAATTCAGGGATAAATATCTAATGCTCTTCTTTCAGTGCTTTTTAATTTGTCCAAGGTGAGACTGCATATAAGAGGTCAGTGGCTCACATTTGATTCATTCAATAAACATTTGTTGAATGCCTATTGTATTCCAGGTATTTGGTCAATTTTTCAAAGAGACAATTAGATAGTGAAAATGTTAGGAGTTGCTATGGATATCTCACTCATCTTTTTAAATGGTCATAATGGTCACAGAAAGCAAAATGCAATTAACTAGACAAGAACATCCTCCATTTATATAATTAGACATTTTCAAAGTATAGTACAGCTGTCTTCTTGCTTTATCATCACACACAGAAAAAATGTGTGTTAGCAGCTAATGTTCTCCCCAAAAAATTTCCTCCCACAGTTTTCCCACATTCAGGTTATGGTGACTCCGTCCTTCCAGCTGGGTGTTGTCCTTGATGCCTTTTGATGACTGAATCAGATTTATATTTTCAGAAGCCTGCCATGATCCCAGCATGGAGTCAGGATGAGGAGGAGCTAGAGTGCATCCTGGTATTTGGGCCTGGGAGAGATTTGAGAAGATGACTGATGCTAGGGTGGCAGCTGGGCAGGAGGAGGTTGAGAGCAGTTGGTGTATTGGAGAGATGCTTAGAACGTAGAACCCATCAGACTTAGTTTGGATGGGATAAAGAGGTGATAGAGGATGAAGGATGAGGATGACATGAATGAATCAGTGACTTTCTGGCAGCACTTCTAGAGAAGCTCTAGAAGTTTATATAATAATCAAATATCATAATAATATTTCCCTCGTTATTGTCTTATACAGATTGCAAACTATCTGAACACAGTCTAGGTCAATTTCAGTCTCAAATCCAATTGCTGCCGTATGCAGGTTTTCTATTTCCTGATTGAAGAAATCTAAGCTCAGAGCAGTAGAATTCAAGGCAGCACATGTGTCGCTGCTGACAGAACTGAAAGCTTTAACCAGATGCCCTGGTCCTGTAGTGCTCTTCTGAGTCATTTAGACAATCAGGATAGTCAAACCTAATCATCCCTCTGCAATCCGCTTTGCCACAGTAATAAACCAACAACCAAATGTTGGACCTTCAGTGACTTCATGTGACTATCTATATTGTCAAATTGCCATGGCCAAATAGCTCTTTAATTTGACTAGTGTAGACAAAAACTAAAAATGTAAGTATCCATTAAGTTCAATGCCATATCTTTATGTCTTTCTGAAAGACATTTAAAAAATCTGGATTAAAAGCTTGGCCTGGTGACTTACTGGGGACCTTAGGAGGCTCAAGCTTTTCTCTCCTGGTGCCCCAACCTGTCTTAACCCTCAAGTGGGGCAGAGAAAAGCAAATCAGTGTCCATTATACAGTCACCATCAGGAATCCCTGGACTGACATCATTCACTTCTCTCTCACTGGCAGGTTGAAAACTTGCTGGGAGTGGTACTATGTGTGTCTTGTCCTTGCTGTCACCTGGGCACCTAGCAGAGTGCTGGAAGCACAGTAGGTGCTCAGTAGATATGTGTTAAATGACTTCATGAATCTAGTAGTTGAGACCTAGTTTTTGAGGTCCTAAGCTGCTCATTCTCCTCCCTTGTACTGGTCTAGTCTGAGCTCCTCTGCTGCTGATGTCACTTCCTGTTTGGTGCGGGTCACCACACCATCTGTGCTTTTGACCGCAGCCTTGTAATCAGATGCTGACTGTGCCCTTGCTCCAGTTAACCCCTTCCTAAGGGACTCACCAGAAGTGCCAAGCTGCTTACCCTGACAGAGAACCTGTTTTCACATAGAATGGTTAAGGTCTTATGAAAGTTTCCAAGTTTGTTTTCTGTGAACATTCAATTTTCAAAGACTTTGAAGTCATTAAGTTTGCTTAATAATTGAATGGTATTGAATACAGGATACTCTGGTAATTCTGAAGATGCCCAGAACTGGGCGCCGTTGCAGGCCTGTGCTGATATGAATCAGTTATCATCCATCAGCGCTAACAGTGTAGACATCTTAGGAAACTCAGCAGAACTTATACTGACCTGTGGCATGGCCCAGAACTTACTTTTATAAAACCATTTTTATATCACTCTGCTTGTCATTTGTCTCCTCATAAAAGCAAAATTTTTTCAACTTGCAAATAAGTGAGAGATTATTTAATCCTCTGAATTAACACCTCTACTAATCGTAGATACCTTTTCTACTCCCACCCCCAACCCAGCATGCTTACTTTTCTACTGCATGCAGAAATTTTCCTGGATGAGGCCTCTTTGGTGTGGAAGCCCCATCATCTTAGGAAGCTACATCTCCCCTCCTTCAAACCACTCATGAAGTACCACTACTAATTGATAAAGAATCAGATTCCTGTTGGATGTTGCACAGCAGACATATCTGCCAATCATTTGAAAACAATTACCACTCTTTGCCTAGTCCTTTCTGGTGATGAACTTTTATTATTTACTTTTCCTGTTCCCACACTGTGATAACCCTGGACCACACACACTTGACTCTCAACTTGGTTGTGAAGTTATTGTCCAGTCATACAAAGTCTTCACTGGGTTCTTGATTCCTCACTTCCCTGTCACTTGTTTCATTCTCAGACTTTCCCATCTCAGTAAATGGTTGGCTATCCCTATGGCCAGTGCAATCTTTTTAAAAGTAATGAAGTAGTGACATTTCAGTGCTTAAGCTCTTTGGTTGGTTTCTATTCCACTTAGAATAACAGCTTCATCCATGACCTTGACCTTCCAAGTGCTCCTTACATGATCTTCCCTGCCTCATACCACACCCCACTCCACAAGCTTATCATTGCCTGGCTACATCTGTGCCCTTTCTGTTCCTCAAATGCGACCAATTCTTTTCTGCCCCAAGCTTTTGTACTTGCTATCCCTTCTGCCTGGAATGTCCTCTGTGTGGTAGACATTTTTTTACATCCTTCAAATTGCAGGAAAATGTCACCTTTCCTGACTGCTTTCTCTGAAGTGTTTCTGAGCCCACTCAGTTACCCTGGATCATATCACACTAGCCACTTCCCTCATTGTTCACATCACCGCTTGGTATTATGTTATATATTCATTGTTTGTCTGTCTCCTCTGACTAGTGTGTAAGTTTATTCAGGGCAAGGACCCAATGATCCTTTCCCTCTGTCCTTCCACTGCCTAGAGCAGGTCCTGGCACAGGGTAGGCACACAATAAATATTTATGAGAACACGAATCTGGCTGTCTGTGTATTTTTCCGTAGGTTACGCTAGGAGTTTCCAAACTTAACCCTTTATTAGTTGATGTCTGAGGTCTGAGGGAGAGACGAGACTAAAAATTAGCTTTAGGGTTTCACTGAATTCTTACTAAATGAGAATCTCTAAGGAACAGACTTGGAATCAATCCTTTGAAAAAGCTTTGGGGGTGGTTCCAATATCAGGTGGGTTTGGCAAACACTGATTAATTTACACGGTGAACCACTTACTACTCAAGTAGTCAAGCAGCCCCTACAAAATGTAGGATCAGCAGCAAAGTAGATTCAGAAAGTGCAATACAATACTTTACCTCAGCTGACTCTGAGATAATCTAGTACAAGTTTTCAGAGAGGTCCTTTGTTTTACCACCTAGTGTTCATTTCAGCCAAACTCTCTAATGATACAAAAGGTATAGAAATGCTTCCTCTATATAATGTTGTCTGGCAATATGTCCCTCAGTATCCATATTCTAGGTAAAATCGACCAGTGGTTCTGAACCAGAGGGACCTTGGGCAATGTCTGGAGGCATTTTTGGTTATCATAACTGGCAGGGATTGCCACTGGCATATATTAAGTACAGACCTGACATGTTGCTGAACATCCTACAAAGCACAATACAACCCAACAAGGAGTTGTCCAGCCTCAAATGTCAATAGTGCTGAGATAGAGAAACCCTGACTTAATTGCATCTCAGTAGACATCAAAATCTTAAATGTTTTTGAGAACAATTTTGTATGGCACTTTGTAAAATACATTATTTGTAGTTTCTTGGGTTTTGAGAGATAGAGGTGAGAAAATGTGAGTGAGCTTCTCTGGCTGTGAGTCACGGTTATGAACAGTGTTTCATACTGTGTGGGGATTACTCTGGAGAGGGTGTTGGTGGTCTTTCCAGAAGCCTCAGCATCTTGGGCTTTTTGTTTCTTCACTCCTCAATGCCGATGCCCTTCCTAATCTTGGGTTAAAAAATGTTTACTGTCTTCTCTCTCATGTCAGACATAAGCTAACTTCTTCCTTTATGACCTTCTAACAGTCTTGCCTAATTTGCCACCTCTATTCTGATTTAGCCAGAATACCCGTTTAACGAACGTGTTAGTCGTCAGCCTAAAATTAGAAGTTATAATCTCCAAATGAGGACGTGTGGAGTGCTCGGCAGCCTTAGTGTGTGGATGTGGGATCTGCATCTGTATGAAAGTGAGACACTAGAGTGCCTGCTTCTGTCCCTACTCCTTGAGGATAATGAGGTGGACCGGCCTGCTCTGGGGGAAAGGGAAGAGGTGCTGAAAGAAAAGCCAAAGGAAAGAGGGAGGGAAACTGCGACTCCCAGTGTTTTTCTCTTAATCCCATCAGGGTTCAAAATCTCCTGAGCAGCCCAGGGTGGCAGGTGGGTTTGTGGCCTACCTATTCTCCCTTCAGTTGAATTGCAGAGCCCTTTCTTAACTCCTGGCCATGTCACTGAATGTCCATTAGCATGGTCTGTTTTAGATTGTGAGTCACGAGATGATGGGGAGGGTGGGGATAGATTTAAAGGTCTTGGGTGCTTGCCAAATTTTGGACTGAGACCACTGTTTACAAACACAGTTAATTAATCTAATATCTTTTAATGTACATTCTGTTCTCAAGTTTTCTCATTCTAACCTTATTTTCAAAAGACCATTTTTTCTGATTTATTTTATTCTTAAATATACCCTGAATACTTAAAAACTTAAAGGTAGATCGAGTGATGCAACAAGGACTCCCACCAGTCATTATGTGGTACGGCTTTCACTATCTTTGTGGTGACTGCTTGGATGTGAATATGGGATACTTTTCAATACAAGAAACATATACAAAATATAAGCCACATTTTTTTTTTCATTCAAATACAGTTACTGAGGACTCTTCCACTTCCAATTTCCTTGGAAGATGCCATGACCCTTTCAAATGAAAACCTGTCAGGCTTTTTCTCCTCTTCTCTTTGGATACTTGTCATTTTCTTAGAACTTTTCTAACATAAAAAATCTTATAGTAAAATTTGAGTGTTTGGGATGTCAGCTACATTAGATTTCTGAAATAACAATTTTAGAAGAATTTGGAGTTGTGGCTTTAGGGAAAAGTTGCCATGGCAACAGCAACAGAAGTAGTTTAGATGAATAAACTTTTAACATATTTTTGAATGACCCCTTTCTACAGTTGACCAAAATATCTGGTAAAGAAATGTATAAGCCAGTCCAATTGCAATACAGAGGCTAAAAGCATCTCACCAGCTTGTGGAGCACGTGGGCTCCATATTTGCCAAGCATCTCTGTGCCAGGTGTGTGCCTCTCCACATAGGCACAAATTCCTGGACATTGCTCTAGGTTCCTAGCTTGGTGATGCCATATTAATTAGATGCACAGAGGAATAATAGTTTAGCAAGGGTATGGAACATTGAGTTTGCTAGAATAATTTGAAAATGGTAGCATAACACATAGTATTATTTCTGTGGGTATCTATGCACATGACTTTCAACAGTTCCATTCACGTTAAGATGCCATTTTGATGGTCTGAGCAAAATGTAAAGCACGGTCTTAACTTTTATCTCAAAAGTTAAGACATCCTCCCACATTAGCTACTGATTCACAGTCAAGGGCTTTGTGTTGATCAGGATCCAAACAGGAAACAGATAAATCACTCAAAAGGCTTAATTTGAGGAATGAACTATGCCAGTGTGTTGACAGGTTTAAGGGAACCAACGGTGAGTGGTGGAGTGCCCAGCAATTAGCAACACTAAGAAGCTGTTACCAGGGAGGAACCAGTGTTACCAGAGCCCACCGACTTGCAGCCTTGGCTGGAAGGGACCCTGGCAATGTGCCCAGAGAAGACTCCAGCAAGGGCAAAATATGGAGAAGCAGGGATAGACTGGAACAGTAAATACTCTGACTTCTTGGTCTCCCTATTCTCCATCTCCTTCTGGGCCCAAACCCAGCCAACCCAGTAAGACCAGCACAGAGAAGGGCAGAACATTTTATTTCCTGTTTTTGTTGAGGGCTGGGAGGATCGGTGTTGACAAACACAAAATATCATTGCAAGCATTTTCAGTCTTGTTTGGGGTTTGCTTACATTTATGAAAGATCTTGAATTCCTAAGTATAATAGAAGACTCCCAAATTGCTTCAAATGTCTCTTTCTTTCACACTGTAGATTATTTTAACTACCACATTTAAAGTACTCAGGTGCCATGTCAGCTCTATCCATACGTGGTGTGCTTGCTTTTAAGGATTTTTATATCACAACCTATTGAGGCATTTAGTAGAGAGTGATATATTCTACATATATTTTGTCATTAATATTGGAAAGTTCATTAAAGTGCCCTGGTCTAAATGTATTAGTATTTATTAATATAATTCAAAATATGTAAATGTATTAATATAGACTACAATTAGATTTTTTTCCCTCTAAGCCTATTAGGATAGTCTAATGTAATTTGCTTGCCAAACAAGAAAAAAGGAAGATTTGGTTTGGCTCTTTTTCTGGTTGATGGGTAAAGGTTTTTAACCCTTAAAGTTGCACATCAACTCAAATGGTCTAACCTGTGCTTGACTGAAAGGCAATTTTCATTTATCTCTGCTGGTCAAGGAATGGTTGCAGCTAAGCATTGCAGTTTAACCACCCTGTACCCCAGTAAATTTTAGCAGAGAGAAAACTCTCATTTCAACCTTGACTGCAGAAAGTACCTCTTATTCTTTTTTTTTTTTTTTTTTTTTTTTTTTTTGAGACGGGGTCTCGCTCTGTCGCCCAGGCTGGAGTGCAGTGGCCGGATCTCAGCTCACTGCAAGCTCCGCCTCCCGGGTTTACGCCATTCTCCTGCCTCAGCCTCCCGAGTAGCTGGGACTACAGGCGCCCGCCACCTTGCCCAGCTAGTTTTTTGTATTTTTTTTATTTATTTATTTATTTTTAGTAGAGACGGGGTTTCACCATGTTAGCCAGGATGGTCTTGATCTCCTGACCTCGTGATCCGCCCGTCTCGGCCTCCCAAAGTGCTGGGATTACAGACTTAAGCCACCGCGCCCGGCCGAACCTCTTATTCTTAAGTTAGTTCCTCCATGAGTCTTCTGTGTACCCACTTTCATAAATATTCATCCTACTTGTTTGGAGACCATATGCACAACAGAACCAGAAAATCCAAAGGGGCAGAGACCAGAACCAGGGACTATATTGTGTATGACTCAATGCTTGGCCATTTATAGCATGTGCCTGATGTTTAGTATGTACTTGAGTGTCAATGAAATTAATCAGTGATTTAAAGCTCTCAGAAATATTTAGTCTGACTTAGAATAATAATAATAGCCCATATTTATTGAATACTTTCTATGAGTCCTGCTTATTCTACATATACTATCTCACTTAATCCTTAAAATAACCCTGTGAGATAGGTCCTATTATCCTCATTTAAAAGACGAGGAAACCAAAGCGTTGACCTTATGTCTGTTTCAGGCCTACACAGCTAGTATGTAGTGGGGCTGGGACTTAAATCCTTGTCTCTTAATTTGACTGCCAAGTCTGCATGTTTGAACCACTGTGCAATGGGTGATTGTTGACATGCCATTGGCTGAAGATGATACCTTTGAGGTAATACTTTTTAAAGCCTTTAATTTTGTAATAATTGAAGACTTATAAGAACTTGCAAAAATAGTACTGAGAGGTCCCATATACCCCTTATCCAGCTTCCCTCAATGGTAACATCTTATATAAATAAATATAGCACAATATCAAAACCAGGAAGCTGACAATGGGACAATTCTATTAACTAGACCACAGACCCCATTCACATTTCACCAGGTTTTTACACGCATTCTTTTATGTATGTAAGTATGCGTGTGGTTCTGTGCAATTTTATTACCTGTACAGACTGGCATATCCACCACCACATTCAAGATACACAGCTGGTCCATCACCACAAAAGCACTCCCCTGTGCTACCCCTTTGTATTCACACCCACCCTACTCCTGCCCTCATCCTGAATCTGGGCTACCACTGAACTGTCTCCATAAGATGACACATTTTAAATTCTTCCTCCTGTTCTTCCTGCATGGTAGAAACATTCCTGTCTCCATGGATTATTTACACCCAAAGTGTCCATAAACGTAACAGAAGAAAGTAAGGTGAATTGTTAGTGAGATCAGAGAGGATTTTGGTGTGTACTTGTTGTCAGCAATATGTATGTATGTATGTGTGTATATATATATATATATATATCCCCATATAAAGAACATCCTGTTTGTTATTTTTAGTTGAAGGTTGTGGTAATTTTATAATTCCAACTCCTGTGTTTTCACTAGAAAACTGCTTTTGATTGAAACATGGCAGAGTTTATCTCCTGTGTAAATGTGGCACACTCCCTCCTTTGCATGGCTGTTCTAATGGCACATCCATTTCTGGACCAACAACCATGTGATTGAACTTGCAGTAGCCTGGAAAAGGTACATGAGAGCTGGCACTCTGCCCTTGTCAGGGTTTTCCAAAAGTATTTATGAACAAGCATAAACATCTGTAAAGGATCAAAGGTTCATGTAGTGGGTCTAAGAGGAACCTTGGTTTGAGAATGGGGCCTTCCATAATATTTCTGTGCTGCTGCAGGTGGGGAGGGCACGATTTTATTTAAGGTATCATTAGAAAGGAATGAAATATAGAACTCCTAGCATGCATACATATATGCACATAGACACACAAAATCGTGCTTTATCTTATAGCTGTGTTGTCTAAAATGTAGAAATGTGTTTGTATCAGTTAACTATCACCACACTAATGCTGTGTAACAAACTACTCTGACATTCAGTGGCATAAAAAAACCATCACGGATCCTAGTGGATCTGTGGGTCAGCTAGGGTTGGCTTACATAGACAGAGCGCAGCTGTTAAACCACAGGTCAAAGTGTCATGGCTCTTCTGTCAATTCTGTCCCATGTGTATCTATTCTGGGACCCAGGCTGGCAGCATCTACCCAAAGAAGTTCAGCAATGACAAAGGCACAAGATAGCAAGTGGGATCAACTGAAGACTCTTGAGACATAGGCAGGAATTTGACACACTGTTTTCTCCACCCACCTGCCACTGGCCACAGCAAGTCACATGTCAAAGCCTAACTTCAGTGTGTGTGGAAATGCACTCCTTCCATGATGGGGCTGTGGTAAGGATGTGAAGCAATGAGGGATGAAGAGATGGGGGAATTGATTTACTTTACCTTAGTGTTTAATCAATTTCTCCTGAGAATACCAATATTTTTAAGAAAGTACAAATCTATCCTGATTTTCTTTTTCTATTTCGTCAGTGAATTCTTTCTGTCATGGATGTCAATATCTATGTCATCATGACCCAATTAAATGACAAAAGCAGGATTTTGAGGTTCTCTCACTGATATCAGTTCCCATAAATCCACAGTGATCTATGTCTATGTCATGCCATAGACATAGTCTATGTCATCATGACCCAATTAAATGACAAAAGCAGGATTTTGAGGTTCTCTCACTGATATCAGTTCCCATAAATCCACAGTGATTGGATATAGACTGAGTAGATATTAAGGCAATATAGAAATAGACTGAATGATATTAACTTAAACACAATTGTGACAGTTGTCCCTGTTTCCTTGTGTGTAGCAGCTCTGGTTCCTCAAACTATCAAAAAGAAACCATTCAGAATCACCTCCCTGGAGACTTTTAAAAATTTATTTTTAAATTGACAATTAAAAATTAAATATATTTGTGATGTACAATATGATGTTTTGAAATATGTACGCATTGTGGAATGGCTAAATTGAGATAATCAACATATACATTACTTCACATACTTATTTTTGTGGTGAGAACACTTAAAATCTATTGTCTTAGCAGTTTTGAAGTACATAATGTGTTGTTATTAACTATAGTCACCATGTTGAACAAGGAATATTAACTTACTCCTCCTGTCTAAAATTTGTATCCTTGACCACATCTCCATGGAGATTTTTAATCTGCTTCTTTTTACTAGTGTCACTTTAAAATGATTTCTGAATTTAACTACTGTTTCAAAGCCTAGAAGAAATTAAGGATGAGGTGATTTACGAATGAAAGAAAAATATATTAATCCTTTAGGCCAAACACACCAGAGGCAACGTTTGGCAATTAGATTGTTAATTTGATCAATTTTGACATGTAAATGGATAAGCTACATTAAAAGCAATGCACTTAATGTACACACACAAAATCTTGTCTCTTTGAAGTTTGAACACCTTCACCATGTCTTCCTCTATTATATCAACTTGATTGAACAGTTGCCAAGTCCTGTTTTGTTTTGATTTTTCCAGTTTTCTCTGTACATGATCATATGTAGTAGACTGTCTGCCATATTATGGTAGCTCAGTTCTTAAATCGGGTCAACAAACTATGGCCCACAGGCCAAATCCAGATCACTGCCTGCGTTTGGGTCTCCTATTAACTAAGAATCAGTTTTACATTTTTAGATGGTTGAAAAAAAAACCAAAATAACAATATTTTATGCCATGTGAACATTTTATGAAATACAGATTTTAGTGTTCATAAATAAAGTTTTATTGGAACACAGCCATATACATTTGTTGACATATTGTCTTTGGCTGCTTTCACACTACAATAGCAGAGTTCAGTGGTTGGTTACAATGAGCTGCACGGCTTGCAAAGCCTAAAATGTTTACTGTGTGGTCCTTTACAGAAAAAGTTTGCCCCTCTCTAGTCTAATGCTATGTCTCAAATTACCACAGACACTGTAGATAGGTCTACTGTTACATCAGTATGAAAGCAAAAGAAAGGGACATACATTGTTGGTATGGAGGTGAATGGTGGCATACTTCAGATAAGGGTAAAATGTCAGTGAACATTCATTGATTCACCAGTATATGTGCAGAACTGGGTATGTGTGTAGCACTAAGGGAAACATTTTTTTAAAAGGATAGTCTCCAATTTTTACTCTAAGGCTTCCTCTTGAATAAGAAGATGCATCTGCAAGTATAGTGTTTGAAAACTATTTGCCTTGTCCAATCTCTACATCACTGGAAAATGTTTTAAAATTTTTATGTTAAAAATAGTATCTGTTTCATGGTTTATTTTGCAATTATTCTAGGCAGAATAATTTTCATAAACATTGCCATTCTTACCAGTGCAAAAGGGAGACTTATACTCAGAAAAGTATCATTTACTCATGAGTTTAAAAAGCTAGTTCTTCTTGTGGACGTATCTGAGATTTTTACATTGCTGTATCCAGAACTCCCTCAGAGGCAAGAATATAAAGGGTCTCCAGGAGCTGACTCTAAAAACACCAGTCTCCTGTTCTTTAAACTCTGTGTAGCTTGCTGAGTGCTCAGCCACAAGAGCTGGGGGTGAGCCATCTCTGGGTCCTGCCAATGCAGCCAGCGTTGTGCCAACGGATGTAGCCCTGTCTTACACTTTGTGATGTTTCTTTTGGCTGACTCTTCCACATTCTTGTGACCCTTTGAATGAAGACGTCTTAACAGCTTTAGCTCTACACCATGGCCTCCCGCTATCATTTCCTGCAGGTCTTGTCTTAGAGCTCAGCAGCTTCCTGAGTAAATGTCACCTTAGTGTCTTCTAAGAGAGTCTCACCAAGGCTCAAAAAACCATGGCTCCCACCAGATTGAAAGCATAATGTCCATGAGTCTTTGTCTCACTGGACTGTGCAGGAGGATGAACCTGGAATTCTTTTTGGTTTTGAAACAAGGGGTAGGTCAGGGCACAGAACAGAGAACCAGGAAAATGTCTCTGAGGGTGGAGATCAAATGACCCCAGAGGAGGAAATTCCAGTTGAAAATAGAAGCCGGGTCAGCACCCTTGTGAGAGCCACAGCATCCTAGACTTGGAAACTGGCAACCTGTGGCCTGTGAAGGCTGCTATCAGAAGTCCATGGACTGGCCTGAAAAGAGTGTTGTGTTTTATGGCAAACCCAAATTGAAACAGGATTTATCTAGCTTCACAGATGTGTTATGCTGGAGAGTTATGTGGAAATGACTCAATGTCATATATTTGTCATATTGACCAATGGTTCTTTCTTTAGTAGAAAAAGAAATTCGGGAACAATATTTTCTTGAGAACTGTGATATACGTATACATGATGGTGGTAACTTGTAAGTTATCATGGTAAGAATTCTCTCCATTGGTGGTTAAGGAGAAAAAGGTTATTTTGTTGCAGCTGTATAATATCCCTTCATTAATTAAATAAAAAGATCTCAATGATTATTCCTTAAAATGACAGATCTATAATTAACTTGGAAATGCCCACAATATTATCATGTTGCTATGAAAAGTGGTGGTTTTTTTATTTTTTATTTTTATTTTTTATTATACTTTAAGTTCTAGGGTACATGTGCATAACATGCAGGTTTGTTACATATGTATACTTGTGCCATGTTGGTGTGCTGCACCCATCAACTCGTCAGCACCCATCAATTCATTATTTATATCATGTATAACTCCCAATGCAACTAGTCTAACATAATTCTGGATTATCTTTAAAGAGAATTTAATGTCTAGAAAAGTTTCTGTAGCTCTAAAAAGCTGCAGAATAGGATGTCATTTTGGGAAGTTTCCCTGCTTAATTCAGCTTATGATCCAAATTTGAAGGAGACCAGGAGTTTTGTCTGCAAAGAAAATGAACAGTATGTGCTCTAAAGTGTTTTGGATTTTTGTTTTTGGTGGAAGGCTGGTTAGTCGTGGAGCAGGGTAGAATTGGTAGCTTTTGGCTTTAATCAGGAAAACATCGCATGGTGTTAAAGTGCTGTCTATTAGTTGGTTATTATAAACTTTAAAATAGTATATTATGTTAGAGAAACTTCTCATTTGGGGGACTGTTTTTCATAGCGTTTGTGGCAACTTTTATTTATTACTTAAAAATTTTAAGCACCACAAACACTGAAATTCTGGTGTAGAGATAGGATTTTCTTAAAGGAGAGATACATTTTTGATATATCTTTTCTATCTGTGTGTGAAAGTATAATGCCTTCCAGAAATCCATAGAAACAGAAAATAGATTAGTGGTTTCCTGGGGCTGTGGTTGGGAAAGGAGAGTGACTGTCAGTGAGCCCCAGGGATGTTATTGAAGTGACAAAAGTGTTCTAAAATTGGATTGTGGAGATGATTAGCCAACTCAGTAAATTTACAGGTGAAGTTTATAGAATGTAATTACATCTCAATGAAGTTGTTTTAGAGTATGAGTAATGAGATAATTAAAAAGTACTTATTTACAAATAAAGGATTAAAATCAATATTATACAATCAAACTTGAAATATGTTAGTAATGGTATATGTTTTTTCCTTTCTAGGCCACCTGTTAGAAAGCTCAAAATGTAATAAATGAGGAGAAACACCTTTTTATTTTTTGCTAGTTGTTCAGGGTTCAGCGATCTGACCAAGCACCCATTTGTAGTTAAGACATAAACATCCCACTGAACTAGACACCAGACTTCTAAGAAACTCAACTTTCTAAATTCAAAAGCAAAAACACATCTGAGCAGCCACCTGGACTGTCCATATAATTTGATAAAAATGTTGCAAAACTGAATTAATAGTTATGGTTACACAATTTGGTACATTTACTAAAATATAATTGAATTGTACACATAAAATTGGTAAATTTTATTCTGTATCATTATACTAAAATAAAGTTATCTTCCTATAAATATATATTCATTTGTTTATATATTTATGTTTATTATATATGCATATAAATATATATAACATGTAAACATATAAAAATATGTTTATTTCATATATATTTGTATATGTGATATATATATATTTAAATAATGTCTACCAGTGACACAGGCCCAATATCTATATTCCACATAATGAAGTCACAGCAACAGGGCCATAATCTTATCTTCCTCATCTTGTTTTGGGATATTTTGGCCTTAACCATGTGACACTGAAATTTGCTTGGGACTGTTGAAAGCATTCCCTTGTTTAAAGAGGCTCTACTAAAAACAACTTTTCACCCATTTTTTTGTTTGTTTCTCTCTCTCTCTTTTTTTTTTTTTTCTAGCACAGTGGTAACACCCTATTCCCACTTTAACTTCTTTTCTTTCCTTCTTTTTTGAAAATTTTCTAACTTTTATTTATCATTCTCTTGCTCATCAGGGTCATCCAGACACTATGGTTCTGTTCATGTGGATTTTTAGTCTCATAGCAATTAGTAAGACTGTCTTGTGAGAGCCAGAAATGTGTTCATTAACTTGAGAGGCCTTCCTGCTAAGTGGTCAAACATGGACACAAAAAGTTATGTAGGGACATCTTGCTCTGTAAACTCAAGGTATAGCATCATTTGTTTAAAGCCTCTATTGAGATATAATTCACATATGATACAATTCACCCATTTAAAGTGTACAAATTCAGTGGGTTTTAGTATATTCAAGAATTGTACAACCATCACCACTAGCTAATTTTAGAATATTTTTGTTTCCCCAAAAGAAACTCCATGCCACTAGCAGTCACTCTCTTTTTATCTCCTCCACCAATGCTACTCTGAGCCCCGACAACCATTAATTTGCTTTTTGTCTCTGGATTTGCCTGTTCTTGAGATTTTACATAAATGGAATCATACAATATGCGGTCCTTTGTGACTGTCTCCTTTCACTGAGCATGTTGTCGAGGTTCACCCATGTTGTAGCATGCATTAGTGCTTCATTCCATCACCATATAATATTTCATTGTATGCAAACATCATACTTTGTTTATTCATTCATCAAGTGATGGACATTTGTGGTGTTTTCAGTTTTTCTGCTTTTATGAATAGTGCTGCTATGGACTTTTGTGTATATGTTTTGTGTGGATGTATGCTTTCACTTCTCATGGGTAGGAGCAGAATTGCTGGGTCATTATGGGAACTCTATGTGTAACTATTTGAGGAGCTGCCAGAGTGTTTTCCAAAGTGACTGCATCATTTTACATTCCCACAATGATATTTGAGGGTTCCAGTTTCTCCATATCCTTACCAGTACTTGTTATTATTAGTAGTAGTAATATTTAGAGACAGCATCTTGCTATGTTGCCCAGACTGGTCTTGTACTCCTGGGTTTGTGGAATCCTCTAACCTCAATCTTTTGAGCAGCTTGGGAGTATGGGCATGTGCCACCACATCCAGCTTTGTCTATTTGATAATAGCCATCCTAGTCAGTGTGAAGTGTTTTATTTTAGTTATAATTTTTATTTGTATAACAAACGAGAGGCACATTAGATGGTGATATTTGCTTCACAACACTATTTTTTGTAGTCCTCCTTTTAAAATCACAAAACCACGTATGAATTTAAAACCAGATCCTGTTCTTTAAAAATAGTCCACTGCAGTCTGCTCATATTCCAGCAGTATCCATTATAAAAGTAAAGTGTACACAAAACGCTCTTTCCACCTCTCCTTGCTTGAGAATCTGTGTCTTCCGAGTATGGATGTCCTGCTCTACCTTCACAGTGTCACCTTGGAGGAAGTGGCAGGGGGTCATCCACCTCAACCATTTTCCAGCCCTGGCACTTGGCAGCAAGACTTGGAGAGGCCAGAGGGCATGTGGCCACAGGCCCTTGCTTGTGCTCCTGAGTGAACACTTGATGTAGATATACAGTGAATCATGGAGTGCAAGCCAGAGACAACCCCCTACCCCCTTCCCTGCAGGCTGTGGATCTACCTGTCTGTGGCCCTAGTTATTACATCTATTATGCTTTAAAAGTGAAGACTAGGCCAAGACCTACAGGCTTGATTATTAGGTGGATTAACATAGAGAAAACACTCTAGAAAAGAAGGAATCGTTTGTGCAAACTTATTCCTCAGCAAAGATGCGGAGGAACAAAGTGGCATAGCAAGTTCAAGCAAATGAGTGAAGAAGGTAGCAGACTGAGTGAAGGAGTAAGGGGAACAGTAGCAGAATGGAGCTTTGGAGAGATGGGTGGGGTGGTCAAGAAAAACGGCAGGGACTTACAGGCCACAGAGTAAGGATATTGGAGCAAGGGGAA
Source organism: Trachypithecus francoisi (assembly GCF_009764315.1). NCBI lineage: Eukaryota > Metazoa > Chordata > Mammalia > Primates > Cercopithecidae > Trachypithecus > Trachypithecus francoisi. The sequence goes on from NW_022681471.1 coordinate 124,091,071, forward strand.
GTTATAGAAGCAGTTAAGCAGTGTGAAGGTTAGAGGGTGTGTGTGTGTGTGTGTGTGTGTGTGTGTGTGTGTGTGATGATCAATTTCCTCAATTAGAAAAAAAAAGACCTGATGAAATTGTGTTATAGCCTTTTGGACACTCAGAATAAGAGGTCCTTTATTGCCAGGATACCCATAGCATTGCCACCTTCAGAGATCTTGTAAACTCTGGTAGGAAGAATTCATGGATGACTACTTTGTGGTCCTACTACCTTTAAATCTGCTTCTGTCTCTTCCCAGCACCCACTGAACAGCAATTTCTACAACTCTCACTTTGGGCAGCAGCGTCCATACTGGGAAAACTCTTCCATCATGCCTCCTCATAGACCCCTATTGATTGGGTAACTGCTGCATCAGTCACCTCCTCTCCCTGGGCCTATTATAGCTATGGCTAAGGGTGCTTCTGTTGTACCTGGATAGAGTTTTATGCTTATAAGCTGCTTGTGGCTGCTAACCAGAGCAAGAGGAAACTGTGGACATGGAAGGAACTTTGTTGCCCTTCTCGGTTACAGACCAGCAAACCACCACTGAGAGCAACAACTTTTAAGAAACCCTGGCAGACTTGTGACAAGGATAACCAATATTGTAGTTCGCTCACGAAGCTATACAATGCTTACCACACTGTATGTATTGAGAATCTGGTTGCGATTTTTGTTATAAACTGTTCCATCCACTTCCCCCCCACCGCCCCCACCTCCATACACATGTTCACTTCAGTGAACTCTGCTTGACAGACTAACCAGGCTGAAGTCTCAATCTGTGACCCAGGAGCCAGTGATAACACCTTTGACCAAAGGACAGAAGACTTATAGTTCTATTTTTGTTGTTTGGGGTTTTTTTAAGTTATGGTGTTGAAGTCATTTGTTGTCTTTAGTTATTAATTATTTTACTGCTTCCTTCCGCATTTTGTTGAATAGCATTTCATCATGCTTTGGTTAAGTGATTTATAAGTTAGCTCACAAATTCCAGGCTCAATATTTAAAAGCTACTCATAAATTCCTTAGAACATTCATTGTGCCAGAAGAAAGAAAAAAATACTGGTCTATAGGATATCATTCCTGTATCTGATTCCTACACTATGCCATTGAATACCATCCCACACCTCCTCCCCATTCAACTCCAAGTGACCAATGAACACATGAAACACACATACAGTTATCCAATAAGAACATGAAAACATGCTCAAAATCTTTAGCATTCAGGGACATGGAAATCAAAACCACAAGGAAATACTACTTTACACCCACCAGGATAGTAATGATTAAAAAAAATACAAAGAATAAGTGTTGGTGAGGACGTAGAGAAATTAGAACCCTCATAAACTACTGGTGGGAATGTAAAATGCTGCAGCCACTTTGAAAAACAGTCTGTCGGTTCCTCAAAAAGTTAAGCATAGAGTTACCATATGACTCAGCAATTCCACTCCTAGTTACCTACCCAAGAGAAATGAAATGTGTGTACACAAAAAACTTATACATGAATGCATATGCATTATTCATAAGAGCAAAAAAGTAGAAAGAACCCAAGAATCCATCCTAACTGATAAACAGATAAACAAAATATGGTCAATCATACAAGAGAATATTATTCAATAAGAAAAAGAATGAAGTACTGACACATGGATGAACCTTGAAAACATGGTGCTAAGTCTCTCTTGAGCTGGACACAAGAGATCACATATTCTGTGATTCCACTTACATGAAATATCCAGAATAGGCAAATCCATGGAGATGGAATGTATATTGGTGGTTCCCTAGGGCTGGGGATGGGATAAAATGTAGAGTGACTGATAATGGGTATGGGGTTTCTTTTTGAGGTGATAAAAATATTCTAAAATTGGTTGTAGTGATGGTTGCACAACTCTGTGAGTATACTGAAAACCATTGAATCAAACACCTTAAATGTGTGAGTTGTAAAGTGTGTGAATTATATCTCAATAATGTAGTTATAAAAAATGAACCAAGCGTGGCGGAGCAAGATGGCCGAATAGGAACATCTCAGTCTCCACTCCCAGCGCGAGTAACACAGAAGACCGGTGATTTCTGCATTTTCAACTGAGGT